>NC_091845.1:15980192-16646977 GCF_037783145.1 Equus przewalskii
TAGTAAATTTTAACTTCTTTTAAACATTTCAAAACAATTTTAAAAAAATAACTTTTCTTATAGTTTTCATCTTAAACAGGTATATTTAAAATCAGTTATTTAATCAGAAACTTAAAATTGCAAACACAAGTGTAACTGGGCAGAGGCTCCACAGAGTTTTAAGTATACTAAGTATTTTATACACCAACACACAGAAGTGGTCGGTCCTAATTAGTACAAAATTCATCCTAAACTTCACTCAAAGGTACTAATACATGGGTTTGATTCATGTTATTTGCTCTATATTTCATTTTAAAACTTCCTTGGACTAAAGTACATTTGTCCTCTAAGGAATTTACCACCTCAAATGAGGTAAAACTTTTTGGGGGGCAGATTTGAGGACAGGATGTAGGTGCTGGAGCTAACTATGCCTCGAGTAATTTTTGGCATAATACTCACATATACACACTGCACCTTATTATTGTAATCATATTTACTATAACAATCGGAGACTCCAAGCTTAAACCCTTCGGATGGAGGTTGACTTTTGTGGGTCCTGGTTACACTCAAAGAGCCTCACTTGATTCAGTTTTGCAACCCCTGACCCAGGTTATAGCTAAGTTCTTTCAGTAAACTCTTTGCAGCTCAGTTAATTCCATATCTATTTCATGTTATTCTTATGTGGCTGGGCCACAACTCTTATAGATATTTGTCTATATCTGGGGTCACAACTCTGAAATTATGCTAATTGCACACATTAGCACCTAACATAAAAGCTGAAATGAGACAGAACAGAGAAGTGCATCATCTTCAGAGATTCACCAACACACCTGGAGCATGGTTGACCACTGCTAACCTACTCAGTGTTTATCACCCTGGAAAATTTAAAATTCTGGGCCATTTCATTTTGAACTTTTGGAGTCTAAAATATGATTAATGATACATTTAAAAAGCAATCTAATTTTAAGCAGGAAAGGTTATTTATTTTGCCCTCTGACAATATACACAATAAAAAGTGGTGTTTTTGACATCTACATGAATGGCAACTGCAAATGAATGTTCTTGAATTTGCTACGAATAAATATGCAGTCATACATAATTACATAGAGAGTTGAATCAATTTAACATTTCGTTCTCAAATGAACAATGGAACTTTTATGGAAATAGGTATGCAATAATAATAGTTTCAAATTATATAATATATTTGATAGTCATTTCTTTAGCTTTCATGTGAAAAGCACCTGTTTATCAACTGAGTTTCTCTTACTTACTAATATTGTACACCTAAGGAACTCAATCTTGTTTTATTATTATTATTATTAGTGACCAGAAGGATGTATGTCAGCAAAACAAAATTATCATGCTATAAAATAAAAATCTGTTTGGTAACACTCATTGTCACAATGAAGTTATGCTTAAAAAATATGTAAATCTCTTTGGTTACATACTCACCTCTAAATTGTTCTGGTTAACCATGAGCCCAGAGAAATATATGAAGATAAGGGATGTCCATTGGATGGACTTCTAACCAACAATATTTATAACAGATATAAAAATAACACTTATGTCCACAGTGTATTAAGAAAAATCACTTAAGAAATTTATAAAGGTTTTCAAGAATGAAAAGAAGTCATCCGTATTCTTAACTCTAAATATATGGATATTTGTGAACTGGCCTTACACATAAGTCTTATATTTTGGTTTTGGTTCAAGTTCTAATCAACTCCATACATATAATATACATTAAGGTGAAAATGAATCTAACAGAGATTTCCTGACTATCTTTTCATTTCCCCGGGCTGATTTAATAGTTTATAATTTTAAAGACTTGAAAGTCTTAAATTAACCACACACAACTTTCAGAGGCAAGTTTGTGCCATGTGAATCTTGGTCTATTTTTAATAGGGATGCACAAATTCAGGGTCTACAATGTGAAAAATAGAGAACTTGAAGATCCTTCATAGCATTTTATTTTCCTTGTAAAAATTGACCAAGTGATTGTGATTGTTTTATTTATTTAATGCTCCATAACAAGCCACCTCAAAAATCAGTGGTTAAAACAAACAACAATTCATTATTTCTCAAAATTCTATGGGTTCACTGGACAGTTTTTTGAATCTACTTAGTGTCACCTGGGATCAGTCACCTCGCAATTGAACTGGAAGATTCAAGAAAGCCTCTCTTTCAGGACTTGGTGCAGACTCTTAGCTTGGGAACCCATGGTTCCCCCCCCAGCAGCCTCTCTCTTTGTGTCATGTCTCATCCTCCAGGGACCCTATAGATCTCTCTCTTCAGCAGATGCTATGACTTCCATAGCATTGTGTTTGGGTTCCAAGAAAATGAAAGCAGAAGCTGTCTAGCCTCTTAAGGACTAAGAACTGGCATAGTTTCACTTCCCCTTTTGGTCAAAACAAGTCATGAGTCCATAGCACAGTCAAGGGGAAGGAAACAGACATCACTTCTTGAAGGGAGGCATGGTGTGTACATACAGGCAGTGGAGGGCGTGTTGGTGACCATCTCTGGAGGTTATCTACCATTGTGAGAATCTTACATGTCAGTATATTTCTTATAAAGTTTTAGCTTAAAATGGAAACAGAACTCTTGTTATCCTTAAAACATAAAGGTTTAGGGAGATATTCAAGAGTAATTTTTGGAAACATGTATTATTTGTGATTTCATTTTTCAGTATTGTTATTTTATATACTTTCAAAACTTTCCATTTTGGACCTGTACTTTAAAAGTTACTAAACTGTTTTTTACTTTTTTTTCAAATATTTCAATTCACTATTGTGTGAAAAAGTGAACATGTGGAGCAAACAATAGAATTTGTGAAGTTCAAAACAAATTGTCAAAAGAGAAGAAACACTGGAGAGGTGGTTATTCTCACCCTAGCCTATGCCATTCCTTCTTGTTTTCCATATCTGCCTGATGTCAAATATTTGAATAATGAAAAATGAAGTTTCCCACATTGTAGACAGGATGATTATTTCAATACCTAAGTCTGATGGTATTACTTCATTCTCAATAATCCTAAATAGCTCCTCTATTTTCTTAGGAAGAAAATCCAAATCCTCAATATGAGCTACGAAACCTTTGATCGGGTATGAATCTACTTCTCTAGCCTCCTCTGGCACCTGGACCTCTGATCCACCTAGACCCCAACCTTACCTTTTTCATTCTCTCATTCCTGCTGTACCCCTTCTGCTTATCTGCTCTTCCTTCTAGGTGAATGTTTTCCCCTAGCATCCAACTAGTCAGCACCTCGTCATCACTCCCCCATGGAAGTCTTCACTGGCTTTCCTTATTTGGTCATTCTATGTTTTTACAGCACCATGTAACTGTTCTTCCAGGTACTTATCATAGGTGATATTTTAATTTAATTTAAATGATTTAATTTAAATATATCTCCTCAAAATACTCCAACATTCATGAGTACAAGGTATGTCTCTCTGTGCCCTGATACTGCAAACAGTCTTGGCCATGGCTGATAGATGATGCAGGTAAATAGTTGCTGAATAAATGAATCAGTGAATGAAAATGCAATGAATGAAGTGGCTCCTTAGTGCACAGCAGACAAAACAGTTGATCATGATCTATATTCAGTCCTTAATGTCTACAAAGAGTATAAATGCATCTTCTCAATAAACAAAACAAAAACCTTACCTGAGGAACTGAGTGAGATTACTTAACGCAACTGAGTAGATTTATTAGCAAGCAAAAAGGTCATATAGAATATTTTTTGTTGGTAAACTCCAAGTGGTAGATATTGTTGCTACTCACCAATATTTCTAATTCTCCTCTTTTCAGGTACATAATGAATTTCAGTTCTTCACTTCCTTGAGTTATTTGCTTTAGTCAATGAAATGTGAATTCAAGAAATATGTGTCACTTCTGGGTGGAAGCATATAATCTTGCCACTGCAAGATTCTAGAACTCTCTTTTCTGAAATTATGGAAGCACGTGTTTATATGAAATTATAACACTGAGCTTTCTCATGGAGGATGGTTTCCTCAGAGGTGCACACAGTGAAATCTTTGTTGATTCAAACTCCTAAAATTTAGGGAATTTTTTCCCTTGCACACTGTTGTTGGGATGTATATTGGTGCAGTCACTATAGAGAATAGTATGGAGGTTCCTCAAAAAATTAAAAATAGACCAAGTAATCCAGCCATTCCCCTTCTGGATATTTATCTGAAGGAAATGACATCACTGCCTTGAAGAGATATCTATACCTCTATGTTTATCACAGCATTATTTACAATAGCCAAGACATCAGAATAACCTAAGAGTCCATCGACCAAAGAGTGGATAAAGAAAATGTGGTATATATACACACAATGCAATATTTTTCAGCCAGAAAAAATAAGGAACTCCTTCCATTTGTGACAGTATGAATGAACATTTAGGGCACTAAGTTAAGTGAATTAAGACAGAGAGAAAGACAAATACTGTATAATCTCACTTGTATGTGGAATCTAAAAAAACAAACCCACAGAAACACAGAGCAAATTGGTGGTTGCCAGGGGTAGGGGTGTGGGTGGAGGTGGGGGAAATGGGTGAAGGGGGTCAAAGGGCACGAACTTCTGCTTATAGGATGATTAAGTTCTGGGGATGTAATGCATTGCATGGTGACTATAGTTAACAATATTGTATTGTGTATTTGAAAGTTGCTAAGAGGGTAGATCTTAGAAGTTCTCACCATAAAAAATTGTAACTATGTGAAGTGATGAATATGTTAACTAACCTTGTAATGGTAATCATTTTGCAATATACACATGTATCAAATCATTATGTTGTAGACCTTAAACTTACATAATGTTATATGTCAATTATATCTAAATAAAACTGGAAAACAAAAAAGGTGTGAAGAAAGTACTTGGTAACATGCGTACAATATTTGATTCCTCATTTGTGTCTGTGTTGTCTCTACAATAGATCATACTGCCATTTTGTGAATATAAATCATTGAATAAAATGAGCAAGAGCTCTTGTTTAAAAAAAAAAAAAAAAAAGATGTAGGGGTTGTTTGTTTCTGCAGCATAACCTGATTTATAAATGTCATGATTCCAAACTGAAAGGAAGATGTGCTTGTTTCATGGTTTGTATCTTTATTATTAAATATGCCAAACAAAGTGTGAATATATTCAGGTCTAAATCAAACAGAAATTTATTCTAAAATGCTGTTTGGCAAATACTTCATTTCATTATTTTCCTCCAAAATAAAGTAGCATCACATGTGAACATAAGTTATACTAAATTAAATGCAGGTTAAGACAAAAACAAGTTCTTCTTCTTCTTAGCCTCTAGAGAAACAAGTTGTGTATCTTACATTTTTTGAGATATCTGAAGAAGATATTATCACACACCTCACATATATTTTCTCTCTCTGTAATTTATAAATTGTTTCTGAATCCAGAGATGTTTGCAATTACAGGTTTTACCTTCAACCCTATTTCCTTTTACCTCTGAATTGTCCTGTTATGCCCAGTTACTGAAAAGTCCACAATATACATCGACTCCAAAGACAGGTCAAATACAATTTGTAGTGATGTAATAAATAACGACTTAAATTTCCTGATTGCTTCATTACTGTGGTTGTCAAGGGCAGAGAAATAAAGTTAAGTTTAACATTACTTATCGTTTTAATATGTGACATTTTTTACACCATTAGATTTAGATGACATTCTAATAGCATACTTGGAATGAGCACAGATGTATTTAAATGTATGTTTCTCTAGTATATTTTGAATCTAGATTCATTAAGCAAGCATTTATTGAGCACCTAGTACATGCCAGACACTGCGCTAGTGCTGGAACTAAAAACTGGAAAACAGTCCCTATCCTTAGTAAACTTCAAACTGATTAATTTAAACTTGTTTATGACCTGATGGACAATCTAGGTCAAACATTGATTTAATATTAATATGACTTAGAACGATAATTTTATATATCACTTATAAAGGTATACTTAGAAACATTAACCCATTCAGTTTTCATATAGTCCTCTGAATTTATGGAAGCCAAGCCAGGTATTATAGGCTCCAGTGTATACATATGGAAACCGAGGTTCAGATAGTATTCACACATTTTACGAGGTTTTATGCTTAAAATGCAATAAGATAAATATTTTATAAACTTAGAAAAAAGTTTGAGATGTATGAAAATTAAGAGTTATCTCTTTGTTGTACGATCAATTTATTGAGCATAATAAAAACGTAAAATCTCATTGGGAAGATGGACGAAGGATATGGGCTGACCTTAACAAAAGGAGTAGATACAAACGGTCCACATACCCATGAAATATTCAGCAGTGTATCATGGAAAAAAAGGTGACTTAAAGAAATACTGAAATAAAGTTTATTTATGTGTTTGTTTTGACGATCTAAGTGAAGAGGATTTACAATTAATAACATGTAGTGTCTACAGGTGTGTGAACAATGGGAATTCATCTGCCTGGGAGCACAGAGGGAGTTGTCTTCCTAAAGGATCACTTAGTAATACACACATGACATCTTTAAAATAGTATATATCATTTGACATTGAAATTGTTAACTAGGAACTTATTTTAAGCAATAATCAGAGACATATGTAAAATATTCAGGTGCAAGAACATGTAGAGGATTGCATTTTTCATAAGTAGTAAATAGTCAAGAAAAGCTAAATGTCTGATGATAGGTTACTGGTTTGAGTAAATTTATGTCACATGCTTCTGGTGGAAGATCCTTCAGGTTTAGGAGAATATTTATGATATTTGAAAATGCTCACAATGTAATTAACAAAAACAAATCATAAAATAACATACGGTTCATCCCAAAATTGTATTTTACATACACACACACACACAAAAGATGACTGAAAGGATGCCATGTTTTGAGTGACAGGATAAGAAGTAATGTATATTTTTCTGCATTTTCCAAATTTCATATAATAAATGTATATAACTTTTATAATCAGAAAACAGGGATTAAAATAAAGGACATTCTGTTTTTTCTTAAATTCTTTCGCTTGCTACATAGAATAATTTACTGAAGCTTTTTAAGAATTTGATGTAGTTTGCAAATTTTCAGCAGATTTTATTATCTTAGTGATTCCACAGGAATCATTTACTTGAAGAAAATGAATAACATTCAGGTAAAGGAGTGGTGACATGTGATTAGAAAATTACATGAACGTGTATATAATATGATATGCTATTTTTTATTAATCCACTCTTTTTTAAGCAAGATCTGAATCCTCTGGATAACCTAGAATATGCCACTATCTATCACAACAGAGGGATAATTATTATTCTAAGCAAATATGTGTCCTTTTTTTATGTAGTCTTTTTGGTGTTTCTCACTAGATAAGGTTATTTCATTTAAAAAAATTATCTTTGGATTAAATAATTTATTAACTTATAATGCTCATTTCTCAGTAAGATCTAAAATTAGCTCCCTAACTGGTAGAGATGAGTACTTAATTGAATTCAAGAACGCATATTAGAAGTTGAGTTTTACAATAGCAGGACTCTTCTCTGTCCTGTTCCCAGTTGCACTCGATTGCCTGGAATAGCATCAGTCACATAGTAAGTATTCGGTCCAGTTTGTGGAAATGATGTATTAGTAAAAATCATTGTCTACTGTGAAGCAGGCACTGAATATACAAAGAGGAATAGGTCAGGGTCCAAGCCTTCAGAAACTTAGACTCTGAAGAAGAACACAATCACAGTTAATAATAAAACAAGTTAACACATGACCAAACCTCCATGAATACAAAGTATTTAAAAAAAAGCTTTAAAACTGTGTTTATAAGACAACAATGGTAAATATACACATCATATTTTTTCAATCATCTATAAAGATGATAGTGACAAATTTCAGTGTTCTGAAATGTTATTTAATTAAACTTTAAAACTACTTTGACTATTGCTTTATTATCAGAATATTTTATTGAATTATAATATTATTAATATTGGTAATTAAGTATGTTAAATTATTAATCTGAATTAACCAGAATTTTTGGATAAATTGAGATAATTCCATGTACAAATGAAAGCATGAAAGAAAATAATATTCAGGGGCTAAAACTCTGAGAATAAAAAAAAATTTGAGGACATCCAAAGATATATTTATGAATATTGAAACTTCAATGTCAGAAAACGATGTTTTCGTTATTCAGTGTTTCTTTGTGAAAAACGACTTTTACCTATTAAGTAAAGAAGCCAATGTTGATAAAAGGAATTTTCTCAAGTATTGTGCACATAATGTATGTGTGTAAATGTATGAAAACTTCTATCTGGCTTTTTATGTAGAACTATGCAAGGCAAATAGGTTATTTTTCTTTTAAATTCTAGCCTCTCTTTTTCTACAAGAAAGTTGTGTCTGTCATTGCATAACTACTCTGAACATCTTATGACAAGAGACAGAACTACAATGAAGTCAGCAAAGAGACTTCTTGATAGGAAGAAACAGATAGTGGCCTCATTCTCTTGTCTACAAACCACATAGACACAGTTTGTACAAAATAACTTAAAGTGGGCACTTCTGAAAAATACGTATATTGTAACTACTATGCTAATTTTAAGAGGACTCTTGAATATATTTCTGTGTTAATTTATATATAGGAATGTCAGAATTAGCATATCTGTCAGCACCACAGATTCACAATTAAGCATGTTTGAGAATTTGTGGTCTAACAAATTCTTAAATGCCTAGCAACCATCTTCGTGTTACACATTTCTTAAAAGAAAATTTACCTTCTATCAACTCTTGAGTAAGAGTAACCTTTCATCCCAACAAAAGTTCAAGGACTTTTTAAAATTTACTCTTATATCAGCCGATAGAGAATTAGCAGCTTGTCTGATTTCTGAACTTCTCTTTCATTTATTGCTCTTTACTGATTGGGAGACTTTGACAGATGCCAGATAGGAAAATTATGTTCTTTGGCTAAGAGTTCTATTCCAACAAATGTATTGTGCTCCAGATATTTACAAAGAGACTGCAAAAATCTCCATACAGAGCCCTTACACAGCCTCTTTAGTCATAGAAACGTAAGAGAAATCAAATAAATTAGACTGAAATAATATACAAATAAAAACATTGAAAATAGGGGCCAGCCTGATGGCTCAGTGGGTAAGTGTGCACATTCTGCTTCGGCGGACGGTTCAGATCCTGGGTGCGGACATGGCACCGCTTGGCATGCCATGCTGTGTTAGGCATCCCACAGATAAAGTAGAGGAAGATGGGCACGGATGTTAGCTCAGGGGCCAGTCTTCATCAGTGAAAAGAGGAGGATTGACAGCAGTTAGCTCATGGCTAGTCTTCCTCAAAAAAAACCTTGAAAATAAAATGTTCTTATTGGCCTCTTACTCACAAGAGTGATAAATTATTAGGAACTTTATAAAGTATCTTGAGTGTCTCTTTCCTGCCTTAAAAGGAGACTTAAAAAAAGCTTTTCAAAAGTCGATCCAATATTCTCACTTTTAATCAGAAGAAGCCATCTAAAGGAAGAATGGTCTGTTTAGCACTGAGTTTTACTGTGTCACTAAAAATTGCTGTGCTAACAAATATTTTGAATATTCCCTCTACATTTTAAGAATTCGCACACCATTAAACTTAAGGAATTAATACAGCTACCACTCCCAAAAAATACGTAAGCTATTAACGTCCACTGGTTAGCTTTTCTAACTAAATTCTAGAGTGTTTCTTAGCATATTCTCTTATTGGACAAACCGTCCTTTTGAACTAAATCAGGCACTTTTTTAAGTTATATTAATGTTTGTGGAACCAATGGAAAGACAGATACAATTGGCTTTAATAATTTCTTAATTAGCTAATGTATTGATCTAGTGAAATACTGAAAAATTAAGGAAAAGTAATCATCTTTAAACTCTGCAAAAAATCTGTTTTTAAACCACTAAATAAACTTAGGTTCCAGATTTGGGGATGAGTGTATGCCTCCTCTGCTAAAGCATGATTGAACTGTAGAAAACAAACCAAAAGAAATATGCAAAAGAATGAGCACCAGAAAAAAGAAAATACCAGAAAGCCAGAAAGTTTCATGACTTCCTAAAAGATAGAAAACAGATGGGGAAAATTCCAGTCAACATGGAAGTATATGACACTATGCAATATGATGCAGAAGGATATCCTTTCCACCACAAACACATATGATGCAATCTAAGCATACAGATTCTTTAAAAATATACATAAGCAAGGTTGTATATGAGAGAGATAAATGCTCAGGGGCCCTAAATAAAGAGGAAACTCAAAGTTAGACTGACGAGGGGGCGGTGGAGCTGGAAGAGCCCCAGGAAGAGAGGACTCTGCGTGAAACAGGAGACCTCGAGGCATTCTGCTTATCTGGTGCAAAAAGAGGCTCCCAGAGGTAGCCAGAACACCAAGTTTGTGCCAGGCTTGGTTGTAGGGCCCAGATTTATTCCATCTGCTTGGTAAGGTAATTTTAAGCCAAAAAATTACATAGAAATTAGTCCAAAACAGGAGAAAAGTATAGAGCCACTTTAGAGCCAAAAGTGAAGCAATGCTCGATAGAAGCATCTACCACTCAGATAACGCTCGTCTCTCACGGAAAGCAACATCTGCTGAAGGCGAATTTGTCATAAAAGGAAATCATAAGCAACAGAAAGAATGAACTACCACGAGGGAAATCCAGCAGACACGAGTACTAGAGTCAATTGTCTCTAAAAAACTAAAAGTAGTCAAACAATCAGAACTCAAATTCAAAATGAGCTTACTTAAATTTTTGAAGAGCTAAAGGATGGAAGAGAAACTGTTAGGCACAGACAAAATGGAAAGAGAATTTTTAAAAGAAGCTATAGAAGTTAAAAATATTTTCTGAAAAGAAAAATAAATGTGCAATGCATAGATCAGAGGAAATCACGCAGAACGTAACACAAAAAAAGAAAGATGTAAAAATATAGAAAAAATCAAAGACAGAAGAATAGAAGCAGAAACAAATATTTAGAAAGCATCTTGAAGGAGAAAATAAACAGATGAAAAGGAGGTGAGATTAAAAATATGATAGCTGAGAATTTTTCAGAATTGAAAAAGATTTATGAGCTTGCGTAGGCCTAAATGGAATAAATCTAAAACAAATCCATACCTACACACATTGTAGTAAACTTGAAGACATCATAGCAATGAGAAATTCTCAAAATCTACCATAATGAAAGACAGATAGATCTTCAAAAATGTTTTAATTAGACTATGGGCAGTCTTCTCAGGAGCAAAATTATATCCAAGAAGATCATGGAACAGAATACGCAAAAAGTGTTGAGAGAAAAATACCAGTCAACATGGAGTTCTGTAACCAACTATTCTATTATTTTGGTAAGTCAGTAGAATAAGTAATTTCCAGACATATAAATTTTAAGAGAGTTTAATACTGCTTCTAGAATGACCTTCAAATGGTCTTCAGCACACAGAAAATGAACTCAGGAAAGGCACATATGTACCAAGAGGAAATGGCAAACAAAGAACCCAGAGAAACGTGTCGTAAATCTAAAAATATATTGACAAAAAACATTGGAAGCAGTTTTAAAAAAAGTGAAAATAAAATAATAGAAACATAGAAACTGGAAGAAATATCTTGGAGAAAATTTAAACAAGTCATTGTCCTGTTTGTGAAGAGGGTAGATATATTGCCTTTAGCTTTATTAGAAAATATAAAGTTATATTTTATGTTAGAATATTTATGTTCACCAAAATGTAATAAAGACAATATATAATTTTTAAGCTGGTAAAGTTGTAAAAAAGTGAATAAAGAATGATTGATCAATCCAATAAAAGGCAGTAAAAAAATAAATACAATAAAATAAACAATTTAAAATATCTCTGGAAAGTGGGACTGGAAATGTGTGGAAATATGTTTATTTTTTATTTTAGTATATTTTCTGTAGTTTCTTATATTATTTTGTTATTTCCAGGTGAATGTGTTACTTTAGTAGGACATTAAAATTTTAACTTAAAAAATAGAAAGAAAAGCTGAGTGACAACAGGAAAGAATTGCACACATGTTTTGTGATGATTTTCTTTGGTGAAAGAAATTCTGGCTTATTTTTTCTTATGTTTTTCTGTGCATTGCTTTTATAATCAGAAAATTAAATAAACTCTTGATCAGGCCTGATTGCTTAGTGCTTGCAGAAATATCATTTCTATTTTTAAGCTATATGGATTCAAAGACCAGCATTTCTAAATCTTCTCACAATATTCCCTGAGCTCTATTTTCATATCTAATTATGATCTAAACCTCCAAATTTAATTCTGTACTAAATACCCAATATAATTGATTAGATGATGATTGTAATTTTCATTCTTTTCATTGTTTTATATTATTTTTCCCAATGATCCCAAGGCTAACAGACAAATGTTTCAATAGTAATACTAATATAAAAATGATTGAACAACTAATACCGAGAGTGCTTATTAATGTCAAGGCTTTCTTCCAAGGCATTTTCACAAATTATCCTATTTAATCCTCTTGCTAATACTATGAAGTCAGTACTATTATTATCTCCAGTATGGATGGGGAAACTGAGGTAGAGAGAGGCTAAGTAACTTGTTTAAGACCACAGAGCTCTTCTGGGCTGGGTAGAGAGGAGAGCAAATGAATAGCTGTTGGGTGGCTCTGTAGCTCAAGTGGTCAGACTCCAGAATCTTGCCCTATCACTTCATACACAGAGAATGGAACTTGTTTTACCAATAAGATCATCGTTTTGTGCTTCACAGGACACATGGTTCTTTTACTGCTTCTTAAAAAAAATCTCAATAGCTAAGTAATTTTGTTCATTTAATCGGAAACCTATCATGTGTAAGTTTTATACCTACCCTACTGCCATAAAATACAACATATTTGAGACCGCTAATTTTGATTCAGATTACTAGAACCCAAATTCACTGTAAATTATCTTAGGATTCATTGTAAGATAGTTAAGCAGGCTGTGTTTAAAGATGGTTAAGTAGGCTGTGTTTAATGATGAGCATTAAAGACTAACAGGAGAAGAAAAGAATGTCCAATGACTGTTTTTCCCCCTTTGGTACGTCCTGTGTTATGCCCTCACTATAACAAGTATTTAATGCTAAAACACACAGTACACACGAACCCAATTTTAACTAGAGCAGCTCTTGTCAATATGAATAATGAGAATAATTTAATTTTCTAATGAAATTTCCATTTAAAAGAATTCTCTCAAACAAGAAGATTTTTACTTAAAGCTCACTAAATAAACATATTTTTATTCCTCTCTTGTTCTACAAAAACAGCATAGAGAATGAAAAACGCAGTGGTGGTGGGATACAAAAACAAAGCAAAAAATCTTCTGTCTTCAATGAAAAACTGTGAGTGGACACATCGCAAAACACAGACTCTGAAGCACATTTACATTGCTGCCAAATGCTAAAAAACATGACCTACGGCTGGTAGGGTGGGGGTGGGGTGGGGGGAGCATCAGGGAAAGCTAACAAGGACTTTCTCTGTCTCTTCCATTTAGGAGGATACAGACTGCCCCAAGACCTACTAGCTTATAAACTTTGCGCCTACACATGCACAGCCTCCCCCACTATCAACATCCTCTACCATAGTGGTACACGATCCTACAATTTGTTATAATTGATAAACCTACATTGGTAAATCACTATCACCCCAAAACCCATAGTTTATGTTAGAGTTCACTCTTGGTGTTGTGCATTCTATGGGTTTTGACAAACAGATAATGAGATAGTATCTACCATTACAGGGTCATACAGAATTGTTTCAACGTCCTAAAAATACTCTGTGCTCTGCCTACTCATCCCTCATGCATATATTTTAAAAGAGAAAGAAGATAAAAGGGAAAAGAACAAAGAGAAATGCAGTTGCAAAAAATAAATCTGAAGAAGAATCAGCTATAGTTTGGGAAAAGTGCTTAAACAATTACTCTTACATAGATTTAATGTCTGTAAAACACAACCTTTATGTATATATTTTTAAAAAGAAAATAAATAGCTAAAAAAATCAGGAAGTAAAGGAAGAAATTAAAAAATTATAAAGGAAAATAAAAATATTACAAGAATTAAAGCTGCACCAGAAGTAATAATATTATAACATGCATGATTGAATATCACTGTTAAGGACATAGTGGACCAGCTTCAGGAAATAAAGCAAAGTGAACCACCAAAAAAGTGTAAAATTCAAAATAAATTTCAATAATATGATAGATGTGGAAGACAGACAAATGAGATCCAACATGTCCATGACTGGTGATCCTAAAGAAAAGGAAGAAACAATATAACAAAAATTTCATCACCCCTTGCAAAAAAATTAATTACATAGTGTAACAACAAAATATTTGAAAGAAAAGAATCTCAGATCAATAGGGTACACCATATTCAAGAAAAGTTGATGAAAACTGATCAACTCCAGGATATATTCTGGCAAAAAAAAAGAGAAAGAATCATGTGGACATCTATCAAAAAAATAGCAAGTTATATTCAAGGATGGAAATTTCAGACCTATCTAAAAACCACTGGACAGCAACATTCAATATGAGAAGGGTCTCCAGCATTGTTTACAAATATTTACAAATTTTCAAGGGGAAAATAAGTTTGATTCAAGAAAGGTAACTTGCCTTCCATGTATAAGGCACAAGAAAGAAATGTTCTATGTAAGCACACAGAAAATACATCATTTATGACTGTTTCTTTAGTGAAGGGGTACTATTTAACAGTGAAATCCAACAACCCAAGAAATAATTAAAAATACAAAATATAGGAAGGGTTAATTGAGTAGTAAAAGCCTGTTGGTAAGGACTCAATATTTTCAAATTTGAAATGTCTAAACCAAGACTAAAGGAATTAAGCCAGAACACAAATACTATAAATCTTAATAATGCAAAACTGATAATGTAATTAAAATTCAGGTGGGGTATTGAAGGAAGTTAACCATAAAGTATGTGTGCTAATTTCTTTATCATAACAAAACTTATAAGTGATTGTTTAATATTTAAACATGCATCCTACAAAATGACTTCAAACTATTAATATATTCATAATTGTTGCTCCTAAGTCCGGAGTTATTTTTCTGAAACTAATATCTCCTTTGGAAAGAACTGAATACCTGAAATCTAGCAACGTCTTCAGTTTCATATTAGCTCCTTTTTTTTACTGTTTAATCCAAGGCTAAAATTAAATTCAACAATTTTCTTAGGAATAGGGTATGTTCACATTCTTTTAAAAGTACATCTATCTATCATTGATCATATTATCTAAATACTTCTTATTTGTAAAAAAAATATAAAGATTTATGGCAAGAAACCATTCTTACTAAAGTCTGTCTGACTCCCATTTTTTAATTTGAATTTAGGCATAGGATGTCTCCACTGACAGTCTCAAAATTTTATGATTGTTATTTACGGGTGATGAGATTTGTTTTTAGAACCTTTATGTTTGTCTTGGGTTATTTTTCATGAGTATACCTTATGCTACTGCATTCTAATGAATATGATGATAAAATAAATACATAAGGGAAAAAATAAGCAAATATTTCATAACCCTCCTCCTTCCACTAAAAGAATTTAAAAGGTACAAATTTACTTTTATACTATTGAGCATTTTCATTTGTCAAAAAATGAAGGTATGCAAACAACTTCATACACCTCACATTCTTTTCACAAGATAATTGATTTTTTTTTTTTTTTGTCCAAGCTTGCTTAGGCCAAATATGTAATAACTTTCTGAAAGACAATGTGAGTTTGTTTTCATTAAGGAAAGTTACATGGAGAATCCTAAAAAAACTGTTCTGGTACCTCACTAGAAATGCTCAAAGGAAGCAATGCAATGCAACAGTTTATAAATGATGGGCTTTTTTGCTAAGATGTGATAAGTTATGCATTTATATAACCTCATATAAGCCTTATATAAAAGCTTGCAGATTTATATATTTGAAATCTTTGGACTGTATAATCATGATACTGATTTTAAAAAAATCACTGAAGCATCCAAGATGAAATGACTCTGTATTTCTGGTTGTTATACAAATCTTGTCAGTATTTTTGTGTGTATGTTTGTTTTGTAAATTTGTGTAGGTTTACAAATGTGTGAGAAGGGAGAGGGGCAAGGGAGAGTGTGTTCAAATATCTTCCATCTTTATAAAATGCAATGCACATAAATTGGTGGAACCTTTAACAATTAAAAAAAGATGACAAACAAACCCATCAGATAAATGAAAATTGTTCAAAACAAGCAATTCAATATTCAACATATGGCTCCTTCTTTTACAAAGATCTTTGAAAAAAACCATTGCCACTGTAGCTATGATTATGAATACCTCATTTTCCAAATTGATTCTGTGTAATTCTACTGTTCTTCCTGTTTTTTCTCTCAGTATAACTTCTATTTAGTCATTCTGTGAATGTTTTTCAGAGGACATACTCAGGATGCTGATTATTTAAACATAGTAGTTTTCAACTGGAGAAGCAAGAACTGTAAATTCCAATTTCCCCCCAAGCCCCCAAGGTTGTATTCTATTAACATAATGGGTTGTATGTGACTAATCTCAGAGCTCTTAAAAGTTTTGTTCCCAAGTCATCAACTTTTGAAACTTTTCATAAAGTATTATGGATACTTTAATACTGACAAGCTTAACTATTGTCAATGGAAACTCCAGTCAGCTGCTATCTAGAAGATGGGTAAGAAGCAAAATGCCAGACAAAATTTGGTGAGCTCATGTGACCTCCAATCTTGCTACCCAAAAGCCTCCCCGAGGAAACTTTTTATAACTATTCCTTTAAATCATCCGTCGGACACTGCAAACCCCACCCTCTACCCTTTGATGAAAAAAATGTAGCAATCATATTTTCCCATTTGCTATTATAAAAGGGCATGAAGCCATCTGAAAGTACCAGAATTAGCACTGTCATCCCCTCTTGCCCATTAGTTTTACTGCAGCAAAGACTAGTGAAACATTGAAAAATATACCCGTAGTCTCTCTTCCCTGGTTTGATTCTAACCTCCCCCGAATACAGATTCAATACATTTTCTCTCACAAGGAATAAATGCATTTTAAGCATCCACATCATAGAAACACAGCATAAATAAAGCAATAACTTCTCCCCCAACCACAGCTTTTACCTGTTATGCTAATACAAAGACAGTGTAAGGAAGAAAAGCTGCAGCTTGCCCAGCAATATTCTCATTGCAGCAGACAGCACAATTTTGTACTTACAGATCTGACCAGGGAAATGTCTCGGGATCTTTACAATTTTTCTGCAGAACTCTGTTTCAAGCTCTCAGCCAGGCATGCTGTGCATCCAGGCAGAACCAAGCCGTATGGAATGTCTATGCAGCTGGGAGATAATGGGACTCTTTTTCTCAGCTGGGACTGCAAGCCTTTTATCCACTGAGTATTGCGTGGCTCTTCTCTGGTCTTAAGCATGAAATACGCTCCTCTCCTGCTGCATTCCTGACGGAACCTAGACAATTAGTTCTTGAGGCACATGTGCAAATCTCCCGTTTGGAATATTCAAAAGGAAAATTCTCCCTACATTGAAAAGCCAGCTCTATCTTCATCATCCTTCACAGAATCAGAGAGAGCTGAGAGCAGCTGCCATTCCAGTGGCATGAAAGATTAAATTCACCCTCCCCTTTCTCTGACTAGAGAGAATCACTCCTGTTGGGTCATCAGAAAATCTCTCTTATTGAAAACTGGGTCAGGCTAACTACTTATTAGGTTTCCAACAGGAAAGGAAGTCATTTTTTTTCTTCCTCTGGTCTCACTGCATTGTCATTTGCAAGCAGAGATTAAGCCAGTCAAGGGTCTGCACCGATTTAAACTGTATTCAAACATAAGCTTTCTGAAGCATTCCAGTAACTCCTGCTACTAGTTAGAGTGATGAGAAAAGGGAAATAAAATCAAATGATCTTATGCACTGTCACTAAATCCTTTCTAAATCGTATTTTAAAGATATGTGCATGAGGCTTCGAAAAGACAGGTAAGTGCGTAATGAAAGTGGAGTCAAGTCCAAAAGTGTATTGCTGCTCTCCCAGGTAACGTATTTGTAATCTCCAGAGGCAGAGAACACGTGTGTATGTGCTTGCAAAACAGCACCACAAGGAAAAGAATGCTGTTTATGTTTCACACCCAACCCTCCGAAGAAACTTTTTAATATGTTTGGATCTTGTCATTGGTTTTGAAGAGAGTAACTGCAGTTGAAACAGCTAAGGAACAGGAAATGTACCTGTGTGCACACAGAGAAACCAAGAAATACAAACATGGCTACAACATGAGAGCAGAATAATTGCTTGGACTTACTTTCGTGTGGTAATAAAAAGAAATACACTCTCAGCATCTTAAAGTAACGGATATTGGGAAAATGAAATCCATGTATTAAATGTGAATCAGTCAAAAGATATCTTTCAGACTTGGTTTGCTTTCATCTGATAAGCCAGAAGGTTTCTATGACTACATTGTATGACTACATTATATAGATTTCTATGATTGCAATATATATCAGTCACACATCTCATTTCTACATAAGGTCTAACCACCATCATAAGAGGCTTTAGAGAGGAGTTAATGTTTCTTAACTTTAGGTAGACTCAAAATGGGCTATAGTATTCTTCCTTCCAATTCTTGGGGAGGAAAACTGGATGAATTATTTTATGGGAATGATATTTGTCTTAACTGAACCTCTAAATTTTTTTTATTGGGATCATATTGGCTTACAACATTGTGTAAATTTTAGGTGTATATCATTATATTTCATATTTCATTTCTGTATAGACCACATCATGTTCACCACAAACAGTCCAGTTTTTATCCATCACCATACTTATATACCCCTTTACCCCTTTCACCCTGCCCCCAGCCACTTCACTTCTAGTAACCACTAATCTGTTCTCAACTATGTGTTTGTTTATTTATCTTCCACATATATGAAATCATACAGTATCTGTCTTTCTTTGACATTTCACTTAGCATAATAACCTCAGGTTCTGCCAGTGTTGTTGCAAATGGCACAATTTCATCTTTTTTATGTCTGTGTAGCATTCCATCGTACGCGTACATCACATCTTCTTTATCCATACACCCGTTGATGGGCACTTGGGTTGCTTCCACATCTTTGCTAATGTGAATAATGCTACTATGAACATAAGGCTGTGTATATTTTTTGACTTATTTATTTCATCTTGTTTGGATACATACCCAAAAAATTAGAATAGCTGGATCTTATGGTAGTACTATTTTTAATTTTTGAAAACTTTCCATACTATTTTCCATAGTGGCTGCACCAGTTTGCATTCCTACCAGCAGTGCATGAGGGTTCCCTTTTCTCCATATCCTCTCCAACACTTGTTATTTCTTGTCTTGTTAATTATACCCATTCTGACAGGTGTGAGGTGATATCTCACTGTAGTTTTGATTTGGATTTCTCTAATAATTAGGGATGTTGAACATCTTTTCATGTGCCTGTTGGCTATCTGTATATCACTTACTGGTATCTCTCCTTCTTTTGAAATCAAAATGTATTTATTTATAAAAATAACAACATGGTGAATTTTTCTGTCGAGTATGAGAAAAATATTCACAACGTAATAGGTTTTTCCATGAAGAGGAATTCGTTCTTCAGTTAAAGGACACTCTCTTAATCGAATCTCTAACACTTTTGCCTCATACTGAAAGACAGCTGATTGCTTTGCTTTCTGTTTCACTGAGAAGGGAATAAGAATCAGAAAAGAACTTTAATAGCTCCTACCACTGCCTCTAATCACATACTTGCCCCTATTAGCCATAGGTTCTGCCTTCTTTCCTGCTACTCTGGGTAAATCACACTCCTTCCTCAGGCCAAGTGTTCCACTGTGATTTAGTTACTGTGCTCTCTTACATGTTCGAGAGACTCTTCCAGCTTTGGGTCCCCTTGTCTTCAGAATTATCAGTTCTCCTTCTCTGCTGTATCATTACAGCATAAAGATTTGCTGCTATTTTGCCCATCTTAAAAATCAAAAGCCTTTTCGGCCTCACATCTCCCTCTAGCTACCACTCTTTTCCTGCTTCGTTTTACAGTAGAACACCATTAAAGGATTGTCTATACTCATTGTCTCCAAATCGTCCTTTCTTGTTCTATGTTGAATCCAATTTGACTAGTCTTTTATCCCCACTGTTCCATACGTCACTAGCTGCTCCTTCTCTGAAACTTTTGCTGGTATCTTCTCATTTTCTTAATCTTTAATCACTGGGAGGCACTAAAGTTTTAAATTAAGGTACACTAAAAGCTACAAACAATTGCTGAGAGAAATCAAAGACCTAAATAAGTGAAGAAATATACCATGTTCATGGACCAGAAAACTCCATATTTTTAAGAGGTCAATTATCTCCAAATAGGTCTTTAGATTTGAAATAATTCCAATCAAAGTAACAGCAGGGTTTCTTGTGACAATTATCAAGTGCTAAAATTTACATGAAAATGAAAATAACCAAGAAAAGTAAAATCAAAATGATAAAGACAAAGTTAGAGGAGTTGTACTCTGATTTTACCAATCACTACTAACCTAAAGTCGTCAAGGCAGTATGATATTGTCAGGATAGATCAACAGAATATAATAGAGTGTCTAAGAATAGGACTACACTTAGAATCAATTGACTTATAGGGTCAATTGATTTTAGACAAAAGTGTCAAGATAATTCAATGATAAAAGCATTGTATTTCAAGAAGTGGCGCTTGAACAAATGGATATTCATTTGGAATAAATTAACCTTGATCCTTACCTCTTATCACTCACAAAAAAATAGATTGAAATGGATCACAAACCTAAAGGTAAAACTTTAAAAATTCTAGAAGAAAATATACAAGATCTCGGGGTAGGCAAAGATTTCTTAGAACATACACACCAACATACACATTCACACAGAAAAACACAAAACATAGGAGAAAAAATAGAAATATTAGGCTTCATCAAAATGAAAAATGACTGATATTTGAAATACATCATTAAGGAATTTTTATAACTCAATAGTGACAAACCAAACAACTGATTAAAAACCTTAAAAATTTATGAACAGACATGTTACCAAAGATATCTGAATGACATTTAAGCACACAAAAAAGACGCTCAAGGGCCAGCCCAGTAGTGCTACCGTAAAGTTCACACGTTCCACATTGGCGGCCCTGGGTTCACCAGTTTGGATCCCGGGTGTGGACCTATACACTGCTTGCCAAGCCATGCTGTGGCAGGCATCCCAGATATAACATAGAGGAAGATGGACATGGATGTTAAGTCAGGGCCAGTCTTCCTCAGTAAAAAAGAGGAGGATTGGCAGCAGATGTTAGCTCAGGGCTAATCTTCCTCAAAACAACAACAACAAAAAGATGCTCAACATCTTTATTTATCAGGGAAATTCAAATTAAAACCACAATGAGGTACTTCTGCACACCCTTTAGAAAGGCTAAAACCAAGAACACTGAAAATACCAAAGGTTTTTGAGGACGTGGACGACTAGAACTCTTACACCTAGCTGGTAGGAGGGTAAAGTGTTAAAACTTCTTTGAAAAACAATTTGGCAGTTTCTTCAAATATTATTACCAAGAAACTCCATGCTTATGTATCTTCCCAAAAGAAAGGAAAGCATACATCCACACAAAGATTTGCAATAAAGATTCACGGCAAACTTTTTCAGAAGAGACAAAAGTTGGAAAAAACACAAATGCCCATCAACAGGTTAACAGATAAAAATATGATGGTACATCCATAAATGTAATACCAGTTAGAGCTAAGAAGGGAAAAATTACTAATACTCATTAATTGCATTAAAATAAAAATTTTGGGGCTGGCCCTGTGGCTGAGTGGTTAAGTTCGCGCGCTCCGCTGCAGGTGGCCCAGGGTTTCGCCATTTCGAATCCTGGGCGTGGACATGACACTGCTCATCAAACCACACTGAGGCAGCGTCCCACACACCACAACTAGAAGGACCCACAACTAAGAATATACAACTATGTACCCGGGGGCTTTGGGGAGAAAAAGGAAAAAAATAAAATAAAATAAATGAAAAAGTAAAAAATAAAGAATTTTAATGCTAAGAGAAAGATATTCAAGAAAAGGCAAGGCAATTCTACACAGACAGAAAACCAAGAATGATTGCTTAAGGCTAAGGCAGGAGGAGATCAATTGCAGGTAGACATAAGTGGATATTTTAAAGTGATGAGGGGCCGGTCTGGTGGCGCAGCAGTTAAGTTCGCACATTCTGCTTCTCCATGGCCCAGGGTTTGCCGGCCCAGATCCCGGGTGCAGACATGGTACCGGATAGTAAGAGCCATGCTGTGGTAGGCGTCCCATATATAAAACTAGAGGAAGATGGGCATGGATGTTAGCTCAGGGCCAGTCCTCCTCAGCAAAAAGAGGAGGACTGGCAGTAGTTAGCTCAGGGCTAGTCTTCCTCAAAATAAATAAATAAATAAATAAAGTGATGAAAATATTCGTTTTTGATTGTGACAGTGGTTAAATGGGTAAATGCATTTTAGAGGTCTTGTTAAACTGTTGTCAGTGCCATGGAGTGGATTCCAACTCCTAGCGACCTTGTGTACAGCAGGTCAGAACTCTACTGGGTCTTTTTGTGCCATCCTCTCACCTTCTGGTGCTATATCAGACAATGCTCCACTGCTATTCATAGGGTTTTCTTGGCCAAGTTTTTCAGAAGTGGGTGGCTGAGTCCTTCTTCCTAGTCTGTCTTAGTCTGGAAGCTCTGCTGAAACCAGTCCACTCTGGGTGACCCTGCTGGTATTAGAAATATCGGTGGCAGAGCTTTCAGCATCAGAGCAACATGCTGCCGCCACAGTGTGACACCTGACAGATGGGCAATGTGGTTCCCTGACTGGGAAACAAACTTAGGCTGCAGTGGTGAGAATGCTGAATCTTAACCACTAGACCACCAGGGCTGGCTTATCAAACTGAACAAATGAATAGATTTTATTTTGTGTAAAGTATACTTTGTAAAGTTGAGGTTTAATAAATTGAATGATGATGATGGTAGACAGTAGATTCTCCTAAAAGATTTGGAAAAGTAAAAATTGACAAGCCTATCTTTCTGCCTGAATATTATTGTTGTTGTTGCTGTAATTGTTACTATTGATTATACTGAACAATGAAAATGACCTCTCCAATCTCTTCCATGATTGGTAGTCATTTCAAATGTTTTAGATCTACCTGGGTCAATTTGATTCATTTATATTTTCCTAGGGGATGGTCATGATGATCATGATGATGATATTGAGAGGTAACTTCTATAGCCCAAAATATGTCCCAGTTAGTGTTTTAAGTACTTCACATTAGTAATTTATCTAATCCTCACAACAACCTGATTAGTCTTATCTTATTTTCCACATCTAACAAAGAAGGAATCTGAAGCACATAGAAACTAACTACATTGTCCAAGAGCCTCCAGCCAGGAGATGCTGGATCCAGTGGAGGAGGGATCAAACCCAGGCAGTCTGGCTCAGGAAAGGATATTAATATTGATTTTATTATCCAAGTCTTTATATTCTTTTTTACATTTTGCCTAATTGACACGTCAAATTCTCTGAGAAGCATATTAAATATTTCCCACAAAGATTGTTTAAATCAAATAATCTTTATTTTTCAAGAAACTTTTTGCATATTCTGTTGCTACATTGCTTAACGGCTATATGTGTGTGTATACATATATATATACATACATATATATATGATATATGTATATCATGTATACATATATATCACTATGTAGATCTCACTATAGTGTATATATTATATAGAGAGAGTGAATTGCATCTTTATGAATATATATAGATACACATATGATTTCATCTTTGTGATTTTTTAAATTTGTTTACATCTCTTAGATATGACTTCTATTTGGCACCCTTGCTTTCTTTCCGGTTTTCATTTTCCTGTATATACTTGCACATTAAAATTTTTTTCTTTGTCATTTTGTTTTAGGTATCTTTCTCAAGGTGATCATAGAGCTGGATTTTTTTAAACCAATCTATCTCTGTATTTTTGATAGGGTAGCTTAGTGCACTTGCATTTAGTGTGGTAGCTCACATCTGTATTGAAATGTATTTCTTCCTTCTCACTTTCGCTGAGGCGTGGAGTCAGGAGTCTCCTTAGGCACAAGGCAGTCCTCATATGCTCACATGGTCTGGGAGACATTGAGACCAACAGTTCAGTTACCATCCAGGCAAGGGGGACAGCATCATTCAGCAGGGTCCCCAACATTGGGAGCAGGCTAACAGGTGTAGAATCTCTCTTAAGGAATTCTGTTATGGAATTCCTTCAGCAGTGAAACCAACTTTGGGGAACTATGAAGCACTGCTTTTTTCCCCTCAAAACTTCCCTTCATGGCTGCTATTTCCTCTGTTCTCCTGATACCAAACAGAAAAAGAATCCATTGTCTGTCTTCCTCCCAACACTTCCTAGGAGGATACTGAGGCTCCTCTCACCAGGCAGCTCTTGAAGTGAGCCCTCAAATTTTCATAAGCTTCAAGGCCCACAAAAATCTTGATCTACTTCTGCCTCTTGAAGGAAAAATATGACTATTATTTATTACTTGTTTAGAATTGCCTTATTGTGAAGAAATCTCTGACGTTTCTTTCTCTAAAAGAATTAAAAGAAAGATTCACACAGATTGCTTTATTGAACTTATACAATTATTTAAAAAATATATAATATACTAACATAAGCAGTATTATGCTGTTGGTGTTATTATGTTTGTTTCACTGATTTTTTTTTTTTTTTTTGGTGAGGAAGATTAGCCTGAGCTAACATCTGTTGCCAATCTTCCTCTTTTCTTTTTTCTCCCCAAAGCCCCAGTACATAGCTGCATATCCTAGGTGCAAATTATTATAGCTCCTCCATGTGGGATGCCACCACAGCATGGCTTGATGAATGGTAGGGGTCCACACCCAGGATCCGAACCGGTGAACCCCAAGTCACCAATGCAGAGCATGTGAACTTAACCAGTACGCCACTGGGCTGGACCCCCATTGATTTTTTAATTCAGATACTTCGATTAGCATTCACAACTGTTCTAAATATCCCATGTTTAAAAACTATATATTTTATGAGATATTTTTCCCCTGCCTACCATAGAAAATTCTCCTAATATTACTAACATATAAACAATTTTCTATAGACTCCTAAGTGCTTCCTGTGGGTCAGACACTAACTCTAAAATCTCACTTAACCCTTACAGTAACTCTATGAGGTAGGTACTACCATGTTTGTTTTACTGGCATTTGAGGTTCGAGAGGGTTAAATAGCATGTCAAGGTCACACAAACAGTAGAAGGACAAACAGGGATTTGAATGCAACTCCACTTAGCTGCGACATCTGTCTCCTGAACCTCTCTTCCTGGATTTCTCTGCCACATCCATTGGTATAACAAATGGAAGGCAAAAATACCTGCTATAATTTTTATGGTTATTTTCACTCTTAAAGACAAATTAAAAAGTTTCTCTTGAATACAATGTTTTATGCTATAACTGCACAGACCTTGACAATTAACTAGAAAGATAAGTCCTATATTATTTGAGGAACTGTGTATTTCTCATGAAAATGGTCTGAATCTAAATATTTGGCTCAATTCTCCACTGTGCTGTAAAAAAAAAAACAGAAGTATTAAATGGTCCCAGGAAATCTAAATCATTTTTCTCCCTCATTGTTTTCTTTTCCTTTACAGTGAGGGGGAAGTAGGGAGTAGAGGGTCAGGAAGGAAAATCCGCTACAATATCACATTTACTCTCCCTCAGGAAAAAGCTCATTGAAGGATGGGTGATAACAATCTTCTTAGTCTTTTGCCCCAACACAAAATTGTTTTTTCACTTTATATCACATATGTATAATTTTACAGACATTCAAAAATCCACTTCCTGCTGGAAAAAAGTAACAACAGTTTGCCACGAAATGGATTGCTTTTCAAAGGGAAAATAGTCAGTGGAATGCATATATTCTCCTTCTACCACATGGTAAGAAAATGTATATTTTAGAAAGCTATTGAAATAATTCAGTTCAAGTCCTTTGAATATATTCATATAAAAATAGAAGAATTGTTGCACAATGATAACTTACAACAGGGAGTGGGTAAGACCTGGTATCTTGTGACATGAATTGTTTTGCTTCAACCACAGAAGGACACCACAAAATTGTTCCATGGAACTGCCTGCCACCTGCTGCTTTCAACACTGAATTTTAATGAGCACCAATTGCTCTGTAAGAGTCTCACTATTTTAGGAGTATTATTTACCATGAGGTCCATTGTGATCTTTCTAAATTGTAGGGTAAATTGCTTAGGCCTCAGTAAAAATAAATGTATTTCATTAATGCGGCTCCTCTTCTACTCTAATCTTTTTAACCCTGAAGATTGAGAGATTTTTTCCGTGCATAATAATTATGATTGTATCTTATTTCGTAGACACAAAGAAGAGGTCGCAGCACATAAATTCTAAAATCTGGATGTTCATCAAGAGTTTAGCTGCTTACACAACTGTTCTGCCTTCCCCGTTCTTGTCCTTCATTTGTGAAATGTACAGACTACTGCATTGTTTTAATGGTGATTAGACATAGAAAACATGTTTCATTAGTTTCCATTAAACAGAAGTTATCTACTGGTCCATTGGCGTCATTAGCATAAATGCTGCACAGGTTTTTTTCTTTTACAGACAATATACTGGTATTTCTTCTATAATCATATGGTAAACTGATTTATTAGCTTTAATCCTTTGCCTTTCCCTGTGTGTACACTCTTGCCATTGCTTCATTGTAGGTGAAATATACTTCCCTGTCCCTTGATTTTAGACTTGGCATGTGACTTGCTTTGACCAAGATGTGAGTAGAAGTTACAATGTGTTGGCTATAGGCCTAAGTTTTAAGTACCCTTATGGGTTTCTGCTCACCTTCTTGTTCCTTTGGTATTGCTGTAGATAAATGTGCTTTGGTTAGCCTGCAGGCCACAGAAGATGAAAGATACTTGGAGCAGAGCCACTTCAGCTGAGCCACAGATCTGGGTAATAAGCAAGCTGCCCAGCTAAGCGCAACCAAGACGAGCTGAACCTCGGATGTCTTTTAGACACGAGAGATAAAATCTATTATTATTTTCAGCCACTAAATTTGGAGGTGATTTGTTTTGCAACAATAGCTAGCCAACACAGATACTATCACTTACTGAAACCAAGTCAACATAGTCCAGATTCTTCTTAGAGCAGAGCCTGAGACAAGGACTTTTGTCTTTTGTAATATATGAGTAATTATTTGCAAATGTGATCTCAGAGGAGTGAGGGGCAGGGAGGATTAAAAAGGGAGCAAGAAAAGCCAATAAAAGATGTATTATTGAGTTTTCCAACACTAAGTATGAACGATTGTTCAATACTATGGGAACATCTAAGAAGTCTATGACATCAAATGCTTCTTTGGGCCATCCGCCTTTATTAAGCATGGGGAAAGCTTTCATCTATTGGCTCCTATACCCAGTGATAAGGTGACCATCTACTTTATCATGTGAAACAACGCAGTTAGGACAGTGAAAGGAAAAAATATAGCAATGCTGGCATAACTGGTATAACTCAAATCTATGCTGGGCCAGTGAGGATGTATGGCCACACTGCATATTGGTGCAAGATTGTCGTTGGAGACATTAACTCTCCTACACATCCATGGTAAACATGCACATGATGCCAATCAGGTTTGTGTGGGCGTTCAATATCATGGAATCAGAGAAACTGCTGAATGGAAAATGAGAGTTGTGAGAGATGAAAGACTATCAGGTAACATCTGTGTTAGACTACATGAAGCATTGGCTTGAATATTTGGTTAGGCTGAGGAGATCCAAAATTGTGCAGAAAAAGCCATCAAATTTAGTTCCCATTTTGCACCACTCAGATCTATTCAAGACCTTCATTAAGGCCAATCAGTAAACGAGTCAGCTTCTGGATTGAGCCAGGCGAATTCCCTGCAATAACTTAGAGGTAAGAGGCTCAGTGAATAATATCCACAACCCTGCTGAAACTACTCTTGGGACCATAACTGATACCCATCATCTCATCCCTTTACCACCAAATCTAAATTGTTCTCACCTTCAGCTTACAATTTGACTTTTCTAGGTTGTTTGCTTAGGTAACCCAGATCTTCTTCCCTGGGCAGATTGTACCCCCAGATTCCTTGCCTTAGTGAGACTACTTTGCTGCACTTGTCTTTTCACAACTATTAATTTACACTAAAACCCAGGAGATATTCCAGTGAATAGTCAGCAGTACAGATAGACTCCTCCAAGAAACCACCGTGAGCAGCAAATACTGTTTCTAATAGTATTAAGGGTTCACTAGTCCTGGCAATATAGTAGTTCCTTCTTTTTTGTGTTGGTGCACTAGAATAACACGATTAAACAGATAGGTAGGAATCAGAATATTTATTGCATTTCCTTGTGAAAGTCTTCTTCCCTTAGGATTCAGAACCTCTAGGCTAAGAGATCTGAAATTTCAGGGATGGGAGCAGAAACTCTTCAAATGGATAATTGAGTATGATGGTAAGAAAGTCTAATTGTACCACTGCCCTTCGTTTCCTGGACCCACATATTCTACCACCGTGGACACCACCATATATCAAATGTAAATTTAGGGCATATATCACATGATAGATGAGTGGGCTCTAACTTTGCAGGGTGTGTTCCTGGAACTGTCAACTTAACTGAGTCATGAACAGTTCATTCCATCATTATATTTGACTGGTTACCTCTGAGAGATAATGGCACACGGTGAGAATGTTGAAAATCCCACTGTCATTCACCCACTGTCACTCATCCTTTGACATAAAATGCATCTCTTGGACTTAGGCAATGATATATAGGATACCAGAGTGATAGATTAGGCTTCAGATGGTGGTGCTGCCAGAGGAACTACAGTCAGGGAAGGAAAATCTATATCCCAAGGACTTTCAATTCTGATAAGAATAAATCACTGTTTCCTTCAGAGTGGATAATGTCCATTATAATCAACTTGCCATCAAATGGGTGCTGGACTCCTTTGGAATGGTGCCATATTGAGGAGTCATAATTGATCTCTATTGCTAGCAGACTAGGCAATCAGAAGTGGCAATAGTTAGTCATCCATACATTCAGGATATCCATGCTGTTGAATTCATGTACACCTCCATCCATGAGGTCACAGACACTCAATTCATTGGCTTATTGAACTAGCACCTGTATGACCAAGGAGAGAGAATGACTGACATTTAAGAACAAGTTATTCTCTCCAACTTAGTGGTTGAGTGCCTCTTTGGAGTGGATGGCCTCTAGTAGGCATTAATATGAGGCACAAAGAAATGGACAAATTATGTTTGCTTTCATGAGTCCATCACCATGACTCTTTGTTCCTTGTTTCTAATTTTCTATTCTTGTTCTTTCCAGCTTCTTTACTAACTAAGCAAGTCATTCACTTCCGCTCAGAAGTTTACGTATATTCATAACTCAGGTCTCTTCTCCCTCCCTAGAAAGAGAACAATGAATGAACTGCTCACCTCAGTTCTCCAGAAGGATCTCCATTTACTACTTTGTTTAGAGCCATCTCTGAAATGGGATATAAGGAGATACAAGTCCATTTATGACTTATACCAATATCTCATACCAACTGAACCGTTATGTAGGCTTAAGGTATGTTTTCCCTCTTCTTTCAGCTGGTCAGTATTTCCAGGTACAATAGATGTTGGCTCAAAAATCTAGAAGGCCTATCAAGTGATTTTCTTCTTTCTTAATGATAGAGGGTAAAGGGTGAAATAAACAATCCTATCTTAGAAGGGATGTCTCAGGAAGCCACAGATATTTGGAAACCTAAAGATGTTAATGTAGCAGTTCCAGAGCCTTTGTGGGTTTATTTCTCATTACATGGCATGTTTGTCTTACTAAGACATTTAAGCTACTTGTCCTTGTTGCTGACCAGATCAATCAGGATAATCTTCACTATGGTGCACCAGTGTGATATTCTGCATACTTCCAAAATATCAAGGTGGCTGTGGACTATAATATGAGAACTGTGTAGGAGATATAATAGGACCACCAATCCTACATCCTTCAAGTCTTTGATGGTGGTACTAATTTCCACAGTTCCTCTTGGATGTGCTATTTCTTCAGATTTTGCCGGGGTGTAAGGATGAGAAAGGGCATTTAGGGATCTTCTAGTTGGCTCCTTCTACCATAATGACTCTTCTGCTATGGGATGGGAAGCCAATTTGAAGGTTCTGCTAGCTGGCTCTTTTGTATGTCTATCCAATTCTGTACTCAGAGATCGCGAAAATAACCACATACTTGATCCATATATACATTGGGCACACAGACTTCGGTCAATCTTTTTTTTTTACCTGAATTCCAAAGCCCACACTCTAACTAGAGGACTACTGTGGCTCTCTATGCATCCAGGTATCAGTTCAGACTTCATATCCAATAATTCTCAAAAATTCTGGACATTCCCTTGCCCAGAGCACAATTACTCTGGTAAATAGCCACTATCCCCTTTCAGGAAGAATTATAACCATATCTACTGTGTATAATTTCAGTGTCATTACAGGTTCTTCCTGGTCTACTTTAAATCAATGGGCCCCGGGTTAAAACTGACATCTGAAAACTTAGATCTTAAAAACACAGTAGTATTTCCATTGTGATCTTTGACATCAATCTTCTGCTCCCTAGCCCTCTTTTAATTTTTTTTAAAATATTAAAAGTCCAGTAAGTCCTTAGTTGACTGCCAATGTGTTGTATCTGAGGGAACACCCTGATCTATTAGCTGTCACTCATCCCTACAGGTCAGGGATTTTGATTGTCACTTAGGCCTGCTGTCAATTATAGTAACTGCATATAACTTGCCTATAAATGTAAACTGCTGCCAACTACCGCTGCCATTCGGGAATTCCATCATTTATATTGATATTAGGGAGCCCAGTTCCTTACATGTAATATTGTCAGATCTGGTCTACAGAGGACAGCTACCACCAAAGAGACCAATGCCCCCACATCAGGGTATTCCTTATTGCCTTAGTGAAGGGATTGTCCTCTTGGCCATCCAAGAAAACAAGTTAAGAGAGTGTGTTTTTCAGCACCACAGAATAAGTCCATTTTAACTTTCTCCATTTCTTGAGTTTCCCTTTCCTCAATACAATAGGAAGGCAATTTTATCACCTAGAATCTTTAACTAGATTTATCATCATGTCCAAGTTTCTAGGAGCAATCATAAAGAATATTAAAGATTGATTCCAGACGTCCTTTCCAGGATTCACAGGTAAGTACTCCTGTGACAATTTATTCTCCCCTTATATTCTACATGCCCTGGTCTTATCCTTTGTTTCCTTCAAAGCAGAACCAGAGACACAGGTTTACAGTAAGTAGTTAAATCAGGAATATGAACTCAAGGAGCAGAGATGAGGAATGGGGAGAGCGGAAAGAAGAGTCAATTTAAGAACGTGTCATTGAGTTGTCTGGGATTGACTGGTTGCTCTATCCCATTGGGCTCTCAGAGATTTAAATAAGTCTCAGAATCAACTATCCATAAGTTCCTGACGCCCATTGCTCAAAGTTTGTCTCATGGGGGCATTAACTCCTTTGCTCTTCTGCTTTGTGCCTATATGAATGGTGAACAGGTACCCATGAGTGTCCCACAACCATGGATTCATAGAAGCCCTGGAGCAGAAGACAAAGGGTGCACTGTACCATCTGAGGCAAATGCTGTCAAATAGCACCTGTGCAAATCTGGTGAAAGACTGCAGAGAGTGAGCTGACGCAAGAGATGAGCTGAAAAGATTTGAAGTGGTGCCCAGAAACTATCTGATAGCTAAATGCTCTGAGAAACAAAGAGGATGAAAATAAAATTGTCGTAATTTGTATTATTTAGTTTCACTTTTTCAATAGGTGATTTTAGTACGTTTGAATGTAGGAGGTTAGCAGAAACTTGTTTTGTATTTTATAAATGGCTAGTTTCTGCCCCTCATTGCCTTTAGTCATTCCTCCCAGATACAAACACTTTTAACTTTGTGGTTTCTGTTATTTTGGATTTTATTTTCAAAATTTTGTGTTTATTTCACAGGTATTTATTTATAGGCTAAGTTTGCGTAAATAACTTTAGACAGTGTCTTCTGACTTATAATACAAGAATTTATCACAACTTTCTTCCCTACATCTTGAGATATTTTGCTAGTCTTATTTTTAGATATTTTACTAATTACCTTTGAATCTATAAATAGTACACTTAAACCTCTTATCATTTTGTCAAATTTAGAAAGTATTTCTACACACTACCCTATATAAAAGAATATTAGCATTCCTATCCTTCTATCCAACTTTCTCTTACATCCTGCAACTCTCTTCTTCAGCTATTTTTTTCTTTAATTTGTAGATTGTGATAACGTATTTTGGTCCAGTAAACATAATTAAGACCTCTATGAGTTTTCTATTAATTGATTTGAAGTATTGAAAAGCATTAGCAGCATTTTAACTATTTTGGATTTACTTTTCTTCCCTGTGCTTTCAATGTCCACTACTTCTAAGCCATTCTATAGAAGCTATTTCCAGAGTCACATTCAGATAAATTCCTTCATTTGCTGAACTCATCAATTGCTTAGGATCACACTACATTTTATTTTACTTTATATTTGAATCTTGTATGCCCCAAAGTGCTTTTTGTGATTTTTCTCATTGCTTTTATTTTTTTCTTGCTGAGGGAAGAAAAATATTCTTTTTTTCGAATATTAGTTACCATATAATGGTCATTTTCTAGCTTTTTGTTCGTTCTTTCATTTGATAGTCTCCACTCTATTGTTTTAAGACATTCAACTTTTAGATCTTCTTAGAATTACCTTTATTAAATTGGACTCTTTCTGGCCATCGTCCTGCAGCTTACTTTCATTGCACTTTTAAGTTATTTCTATTCTTTCTTATGTCTCAAATCGTCCTGCCTTTTGGTTTTCACCTTAATTTTTTTGGCACATATTCACATATATGCTGCGAATCTTCTTGTCTGAGAAACGTTATTTTGGCAACAGTTCTCTGACTGGTATAGGATTTAGAGTTAAAATAATTTTCCCACAGACTTTGAAAGCACTGTTTTCTAGAGACTGGGTTTACTGATGCCATATCTGGTGCCAGCCTGATTCTCAATATTTTGTAACATCTTTTTTTTTCTGGAACTTTTAGCACTTTCTCTTGGTGTTTTGAGATCTTATGATGGTTTGTTTAGGTATATCATTTTAAAAATTCCCCTCACTTGTCAATTTAGATTCTTTCAGTATCTAAACATGTCTCTCTTATGGGTTGGAGAATTTTATTTTATTATTTCTTGATGATTTCTTCCCCTTCCTTTATTCTGCTCTTTGTTTCAAAAAAGCATAATTGGTTTGTTTTGTATTTTTTGATTTCTTGGATATTTATCATATCTTTTTGGTCTTACTATCTATCTTTTTGACTTTTTTATCTTATTGTTTTTATCTTCAAGTTAGTCTACTCAATGTTTTACTGTTTGCCTGTGAATATTTAATTGTATTTTTAATATTTTCGATTTTAATAATTTTTGTTTTATAGTGTAGATCAAAATTTGACTTGGTTGAGAAATGCCACCTCCTCTCTGGAAGCATTATTCCTTTGTTCCATGATTCTAAATATAGCACTTAATTCCTAGTTCTAGAAAAATGTTTTTAGGGACTGAATTGTGTGTCCCACAAGTTCCTATGTTTAAATGTGAAAGTATCTGAAGATAGGGTCATGAGTAGGTAATTAAGATTAAATGAAGTCATAAGGGTAGGCCCTAATCTAACAGGACTTGTGGTCCTATAAGAAGAGGAAAAGATCTCTCTTTGCCATGTAAGGACACAGCAAGAAGGTGGCTATGTGCTAGCCAGGAAGAGAACTCTTACTAGAGCCTAACCATGCTGGCACCCTCTTCCAGGCTTTCCAGAACTGTGAGAAAATAAATTTCCACTGTTTAATCACCCGGTCTGTGATATTTTGCTATGATGTCCTGAGCTGGCTAATACAAATACTTATCTTTTTTTATCATGATAACAGCAAATAACATATGTTCATTGATTTATAAAGCCAGATCTCTCCTGCTGATCTTTTTGGTCCTACAGAGAAAGGATACTATTTCTGTCTATATTTCTAACATGCAGTATACTACTTGGTCAGTGCTCACTAAACAGAATTTTGTTGGACTGATTTTGTTGACCAAGTATGATGTGTAATAGTTCGTTTAGGTGAATCTTAAGACATGCTATAGTCAGGCAAGGCAAGGCTATGCCTTGGTAACAGATAAATTTCACTGGCATATCATGACCCAAGTCCAGTGTGGGTTAGGCAGCTTATGGCTGTCTTCTAGCAAGTAATTCAGAGACTAGGCTGGTCCTATCTCTTAACTTTGCCACCTCACAGTCCTTCATTTACACCTGTGCTGAGCAGAGAGAAAGCTTGGGGAAGATACATCCATGTATACTCGATGAGACCAGAGGGAACACATCAGTTCTGCTTACTCTCCACTGGAAGAATGAATCGCTTGACTCCATCTAAGTTCATGGGGCCCAGGAAATGGATATTGGGTGAACAACAACAGTTCATGCCAGATGGCTTCTAAAATATGCTGATAGTTGGGTGTAATAGTCTCAAATCATCATATTTACTTTCTGAAGAGCCTGCCAACAAATATCCTGGGGAAGTGGTTCACCAGTGGGCAAGAAGACCTTGTGATTTTATTTCTCTTTAAGTCAATTCTTAGATGAGTGTTAGCATAATATATATCCTATAAAATTCTGTAAAGCTATTTTTTTCTAATTTAATAAATCTAAAGTATTACTTAATTTAAATCTAAAAATTGAGCAATAACTATAAATGTTTACATGATTGGCTAGTAAGAATACAAAGACTTTCAAATACTCCATAGAGTCAATACCTTGCTTATTTGGTAGAAATATTATTATTAGAAAAATTCTATAATATTTGATTGCTCAGTACAGTCAATATTATTCTTATCATCTCAGAGCATTAAGTGAGTGGAGTCATTTGGGAAAATTTAACATAAGTTAAAAGAATTTACTATAAAAGAAAAATACAAATTACTTCAAAGTGGTTGTATAAATTAGTAGTTTACACCATTGGAATTCATATGACAACTATTCTATGTTTACTTCCTAAGCTATAATACTATTTAATTAATGATGAAACCTGAAATTTTCAAATTGGTCTCTTATCTAATAAAAAAATTCATAAAATCAAGTTAAAATGATTGGTAGAAAATAAACCAACTGATAATGAAAACTAGATTTCAGAGAAAACTCCCTTAAAAATAAAATGTTTGAGGGGGCCAGCACTGTGGCCTAGTGGCTAAGTTCGGCACGTTCCACTTTGGAGGCCTGGGTTTGGTTCCTGGGAGTGGGACTACACCACTCGTCGGCAGCCATGCTGTGGCAGTGACCCACATATGAAATAGAGGAAGATTGGCACAGATGTTGGCTCAGGGCAAGTCTTCCTCAGCAAAAACATAAATAAATAAAAAATAGAATAAAATAAAATGTTTGAGCCAAGGTTTAGAGAAAAATTAATTGTGCTAAAGGGAAAGAAAAATATGACCAACACTGGAAACAGTAGGGACAAGGTTTGAATTGGAAAGGAAACAACAAGTGTTCGAAATATTAAAAGAAAGCAGGAGTGACCAAGGAGCAGTAGGACAGGGAGAGTGGGGCAGGCAGGGCTAAAATGGCTTCGCAACATTTGGTACCCTCATATGGTGTCAAATAAATACACAGTAATTATTCTGAATGTGTCTTTCACTCACTACTCACTCATTTATTTATTAAATGAGTTTTTTTCTAGCTATTCATTATGATATAGATTTCTGAGAGTAAAGAGACAAAGATGAGTTTTTGTTTATATGTTTGTTTTACAGTGAAGAGCTCACATAAAATTTTTTACACCACAAACTCATTAATATGCATGCCCTCAAAGTAGGCATTGCACAATATTTCTTTCCTGCTGACTGCCATGATGGAAGTGTGGTTTTCTGAGGCCACTCTACAGAGACCTTGCTTCACAACGACCTTCCATGTGTATTTATTGAACATTTACTGTGTCCCAAAGCTCCATTCATTGCCCACACTTTTGTACTTCCTTCTCCTTTGGATCAACTTAGGCCTAGCCTACACAAATGATGTCCAGTGAGGTAGAAATTTAGCATTCACTTTTTTGCATGTATCTAAGATCTGCCTTTCTCTGGGGCCATTTCTTTTCTGCCATGCAGCAACAGATTTGAACATATTTAGCCCTACCATTGTATCTTAGGCCAAGAAAATAAAAGGTACAAATCGATATTTGGAGCTTATCTGTAATGGAATTGCAAGCTCTTTAACAAGACAACTCACTGTCAGGATTGATGGGAGATAATTGCGCATGTTTGGGAAAAAAATGGGGGAAGGGTTAAACTCTGAAGTCATTTAAGCAGGTTATATTTTTCTGGGTAGTTTCAAATGAATAACCACGTGTAAATTATAAATCACCATGAAACCATATCATCTTAAGGTGTCTTCAATATCTGTATAGATGTTTTGTAGCTCATCAGTTCCCAATTTTTTCACAGCGTGTATTTCACAACTTTCCCTTTTAACAATCTATATACTAGAACAGGTTGGTTTCTAAAGTCCAGAATTGTTTTTCTTTTTGGTAGTTGCTGTTGTACTGCAACTTGACTGAACCTAGTAGTAGATAAGTTGATTACCTCTTAAATTGACTTTCTCAGGTGGAGAAAAACCTAAAAAAAAGAAAAGAAAAATGACAATGGATTTTCAATGTTGTACTTCATGAGTTTCTAAATGGTCACTAAAAGTATTTCTTTTCTGAATTGCGTAGTGTATAGAAATCTGTCATGACCTATATCCACCAATAAACCAATAGTCCTGGGTATCACTTAATAACAAATACCATGAATGCAAACAGCATTCAATATTTATTCAGTTATCATTGACTGAATTTGATATGTGTCAGATATTAGGCTAGGAAGTGACAATATAGAGATACTGTTTTAGCTTGGGTTCCCTAGAAGAACGTCTGTGATGGGAATTCTTCTTCAAGTAATTTATAGGCTAAGTGCTCTCTGTATAAAGGGAATGAGGAAAGCAGGATGGGGCAGGGGAGAAAAGCTAAGGAGCTGTAAACTAACTCCAGCCTGTCTCAATGGAAAGCTCTGGAGCATAGATTGCACCACAGAGTTGATTCCACTTTGTGGCAAGGAACACAGCCTCTTTACTCTCACATTACTCAGTCTTGGCTATGGGCTTTGGAAGAGGGTCAGTGGAGAGCAGTACACTCCCCCAGGCACAACAGCTCTAGTTAACTGAGGGCACTTCTCTGAAAAATGGAGATCATAAGTGTTCAAGTCACCATATGACAGCCGACTTTCAACCTAACTACATAGAGTGACTACTCAGTATTATAAGAAGACTAAAGGAAGACAAAAACTTAATAATTATATCTTATAAAAGTAAACAAAAAAATATACATTTAAAAGAAAAGAAAAAGTTATCATTCGTATTTTTCAAAGATTCTCCTAAAAAAACTCCTTTGAACCCTCATGACCAATATTCAATTTTGGCACTCGGAATTGGTTTGATTGTTTGACTACCTAAATTGTTTATTCTTTATCTGGTCATAAAATAACTTCGAAAACCCATTTCCTCTCTATACTACCAGAAAAACAAAATAAAATATTAAAGCACAAGTAGAATATACATTTGCTTTTCCTTAAAATATACTAGTAAATTGTAAACTTTACCAATTTTTTCTCTAATTTGCATAATATGACTCAATTTGCTAAATTAATAATTTAGCAAACACAATGGAACTGTGAAACTCCAATATATTTTAATTAAAAAATCGTATAATTTTTCCTCTCACATTATTTTCCAGCTTTTTCATGCTTGTTAGCACATCGGTGATTCCAATGTTAAATCGTATGACTTTTTGCTTTGATATGTCTGTACCATTGAGACAGTCAGCTCCTTGAAGGAGCAGTGTCTGATTCTTCATGTTTTCCCCATGGCGTGGTGCCTTGAATATGGGAGGTGCTCAGCATAGGTGTGTTGAATTGGTGAATAGACAGTAAAGTTACATTTTACGAGGCAGTCAGGTTCTAAAGACAGCAAGGAAAGAAAGAATTCCATAAAATTAAAATTAATTTTGGAAATCTCATAAAACTCCCACTAGGTAACATATATGGTTTTGTGTATATATCCCTGTGCGTGCCCTCTAATTTCATATTAGTCAATATTTCTTTATGCTTCTCAATTATCCTTCAATTTTTCCCTCGAGGATAGTGATGATTTATCACTACCTGCTTGAAGATCACTGAATGCATTTAATTCTTTCCAATAGTCAAGTAACCCTGAAAAAACCTTTATACTTACTTTCCCTAAGTTTTGATAGTTTGCATTGGTTGTTTTTAGGGTAATTACATCCATTGCCTATTTAATAGGAGTAAGGAAATAGGGTCATATTCTGTGCATAAAATTAAATTTGTATAAGTTAAATACATTAATTATGGATTTCATTGTATTACTCCTTAAGTAAATGTAGTTAGTTCATCAACTTAGAAAAAAAGACCCATCTCCCATTAGTTTTATTAAAATTTCCAAATTCCCCCACATCTCCTTTTCTTTCACATATATTCACCATCTTGATAAGTATTGAGAGAATGATTTCTTTTGGACTTTTACATTGCAGTCATAACCAATAGCCACCACATAGTAGCCACACTAGCCTGTACCCCTTCTCTCCCTTCACAGTAAGTTGCTTTTCTATATGCAGACTGTCACATTGTTGTGTTTACAGGATTGCTTCCAGCAGCTAATTATTGAAAACAACATAATGCTATATGGTACTGACAAGAGTAAATATGATAATGACCATGCATACTCATCATAGCTTCATCTTTGGAAAACTATTTCTGAAAGTAAGCAATTGATGATAGTTGGAATACAAAGTAAGGCAGAGGGGGAAAATTTGATTACTAGGTTTTAGAGGTTTCAATTTGCTGAAAAAGTAAATCTCCAACATAATGACATGCAAGAATGTGGAAGAAAAGGCTCCATCACCACTTGGACAGCTGTTTACATTTTCTTCCATCTGGAGCACAAGTGAAAAGAATAAAATTTTGTTTGATTGGAGCGACCCAGGTCAGGGAATTAAAAATGCAGCAAAATTTCCCAAAAGCAGTATGGTCCACAGACTAATTTCCTCTAAGCCAAGACAAATTTATCTCTTTCCCAAAGCAATTGGCATTCTAGACACTGAAGAAGATGGAGATTTTCCAACTGTTGTTTTTCCCTTCGCCCAACCTCTGTCGTCATTGTTTCCTTCTGAGATACCATGTCAACCGTAAGTCTCATTTCCATGTAGTTGGATCAAACAAGAGAATATTCTCAACCATAGGGAGAAAATGATATAAGTTTTGGGAGATTCTAGCAAATCTTCTTTGTCTAATCATACACAATAAGATAGATACTGATTCCTGGTGAATAGCTTAAAACAAATTACATTAGTAGAGACATATAACCACACAAAGAGAAACTGGTCTACAGCAAAATCAAATTTGCTATGATATGGAAAACAAATTGAGACTTTCTACAGCTTACTTACCATGCTAACCATAAAGACATTAGCATCTACAGTTAATTCCAAACAACAAACAAGCATACAGAATGAAGAGATAACTTCCAGATGAACTGAAATTTTGTCCAGAAAGAAAGACTTTATTGATAAACAAAATGACAAATATGCTTCTGACTGAGGAATAAAGTATCTCTATGATGTTTCCATATTGTATTGCAAATGTCTCAGAGTATTTGTACACACGTTACTCTCGTCTCATTTCATACTGCTGTAAAATGAATTGAATATAGTTTGAAAAGTATATAGTAATTCTGTATGTATAAAAAAGCAATTGCATTACTCTTGCGATGAAAAATATAAATATGTAATAACATTTTGGCTTTTAACAGTCTTTGACTATTTAACTTGATTATTCTATCAGTGATTTTCAGTCTTCTTCCTATATGTGATTTTGTCAAAATTTGGGTATATTTAGACCTATGTTAGTTTTCTATTGCTGTTGTAACAAATTGCCACAAACTCAATAGTTAAAGTAACATCAATTTATTACTTTATAGTTCTGGAGGTCAGAAGTCCAAAATCAAGGTGCTGGCAAGGCTGCCTTCCTTCTGGAAGTGTTGAGGGAGAATCCATTTCCTTGCCTTTTTCAGCTTCTGACATTCTTTGGCTCTTGGTCCTTGCCTTGAATTACTCCAGCTTCTTGTTTCCATAGTCCCAGCTCGTCGTACGAACTACTCTGATCTCCCTTCCTCCCTCTTGTAAAGGCCCTTGTGACTGATTACATTGGCTTCACCCAGATAATCGAGGGTAATCTCCATCTGAAGATTCTTTAATTAACCACATCAGAAAAATCACACAAGTTAACGTATTGACAGGTTCTGGGGAATAGGACACGAACATTTTTGGGGGCCCATCATTCAGCCTATCACAAGGCCTTGTAATTTAAGTATGAATTGCTTCTTTTCCACATCATCTAATGTCATGTAAATATCACATGAACCTTTGCTCATTACTCATCTTTCATTTTTGGAATGTTTAGCAATTTTGTATTAAAGTATCATATTTCTATACTATATTAATAAAAGTCTCATTTGGGTTCACAGTCCATCTTATCAATTTGTCATTTAAAATTCTCCTCCTTGAGGCTGGCCCAGTGGTGTAGTGGTTAAGTTCCCGTGCTCTGCTTTGGCGGCCTGGGGCTCACAGGTTTGGATCCTGGTTGCAGACCTACATACCGCTCATCAAGCCGTGCTGTGGCGGCATCTCACATGCAAAATAGAGGAGGATTGGAACAAATGTTAGCTCAGGGCCAATCTTCCTCACCAAAAAATTCTTTTCCTTTCACAGAAAAGTCAATTTACAATGCTTTTCACAGAGGATGTGTGTGTTACATATATGTATATTTATCATTTATCTTAAAAAAGTAAATTTTGGCTGAGAGCTGTTTTTTAAGGGTGATGACCAATTTCTTACAGGTAAGGAAACAATTAAACTATTACTCTGTGTCTATCTACTATGTGCAATAAATTATAGATACCTAATTTTAAATTATCAGAACAAAATTCTAAAGGTAGATATTAATATGTCCATTTTAAAAATGACAAAACTGAAGACTCAGAAGTCTGGACTGGTGAGTTCTCCAAGGCTGTAAAATTGATAGATTATGGACTTACTGTTTGAATCGCAACCTTAGTCGAAAGATAGACTCTGTCAGTAGAAAATGGTTAAATTCCATTCTGTGGTTTATATGATTGATAGAGTTTTAGGTAATGGTTATTTAAAAAAGAGTTCTTGCATGTGTTCTAGTCTGGCTTTTAGGTTCCACTGTGAATGAATGCTTCCCCCATAAGTCTCCCATTGAGTTTATTAAAATAAGGGTACAATAAGTGAGATGTTTCATAAGATGAAGTGGAATTCAAGTTTCCACGGACACTTGAGGGGAAGTTAACCACTCCTTTGCCATTTTTTTTTTCCCCAGGGTCTTCAAAGGTTGTTTTCATATGTTTTTTTCTCTAGGAGGCTGTCTCTGACCTTCCCATCTTTGGATAATTAGTTGTCATTGCTTCTGTCCCGTTTTCTAGTCCTGCCCTCTGTCTTCTCCCTACTGAGGGAACTGAGTGCTACTCTTCCTCTTAATCCCTCTGCTGTAAGCTTGGGGAAGGAAGGTCTTTGCCTATCTGGTTAAAAACACTGCATGATCATTGCCGAAGGCTTGGGTGCTAGAATGCATCTCATGGGCACTAAATTCTGGTAGGTACTAGATATATAATTGGTGAAAAAATCGATGAATAAATAAATTAATGAAATGTGAGTTTTGCAGAAATTTTGAAAATAATTGCTGGGGTTTTATGTTGGGTTAATATTTAATGGTGTCTTTCTAATTTTTCTTTTGATTTGCAATATATGTTCAACATACCCTTGACACAAAGCTGCACTAAATGTATATAAACCTGTTCAGTTGGGTTAATCCCTGTAAAAACTTAGACCATAAGAAAACAAAAAGTCTTCCCTTTGGCAGTAGTTCATGTAAGAATGATAGCAGTGTAGAGAAAAAATGCACATCTCTGGGACGTGTTTAATAGACACAGCAATTATGTAAGGCCTGTACTTTAACAATTGTATTTACTCAAAGGAAGATAGGTAGTTATTTTTGTTAGAAAATAGGCAGATTGTTTTATTAAAATGATCAGTTGGTTAACCGAGTTTAATTTTTTTTATTTTAAATTAATATTTATGTGTCTCCCAAAGTAGAAACTGTTACACGTGTAAAGATACCACAGTTTGGATTTTTACAGGAATCTTCCTGCATTGTCTTTTATAAAGCTATAAATTCTTACTCTAAAGCAAACACTTGGCCCAGATTAATCTTTTTTATAAATTCATGTTTTCATATATAGATCTTGCTTAAGGCAAGGTACACCTGCATAGGCAAACGCCATTTTAATTTTACAACACTTTCTTAAAGAAGAAGAAAAATAGCTAAAAGGCACTTCTTAGGGATTGGAAAATTATAGATTATTCACAATTGAGCTACTTCAATGCAAACAACTAATGAAGTTGCTTTTTCTCCCCAGAGAAGATCAGTTAGATTCTTCTTTCACTTGGAAAAATCTATTTGTCAGAAGAGAATTAAAACTAAATCTGATAGAAACTCTGTGTTCACATGTTTTCATATAACAAAATCTCAATGTCTTCAAAATAAATTTTCAGTATATTCATTGGTACTTTTCTTTTGTCAAGTTTTTACTTCAAGGACCTTGGTTAAATGTCTATCAGAATCTGTACGCAACCCAAATTCTGGTCCAAGCTTTCTCCACCTCACACTGTTGACATTTAAGGGGTGGGGGAGCATCCCTGGCCTCCACCCATTAGACACCAGGTATGACAATCAAAAATGTCATCAGATATTGCCCGCTGTCCCCTGGGGATGAGAGGGACAGCAAATTCACCCCCACTTGAGAACTACAGTAATTCCCCTTTATCCAAGGTTTCGTTTTCTGTGGGTGAAATTATCTGCAGCCTGAAAATATTAAATGCAAAATTCTAGAAATAAACAATTCACAAATTTTATTTATTTATTTATTTTGAGGAAGATTAGCCCTGAGCTAACTACTGCCAGTCCTCCTCTTTTTGCTGAGGAAGACTGGCCCTGAGCTAACATCCATGCCCATCTTCCTCTACTTTATATGTGGGACGCTAACCACAGCATGGCCTTTGCCAAGCAGTGTCATGTCCGCACCCAGGATCCGAACTGGCGAACCCTGGGCCACTGAGAAGCAGAAAGTGCACACCTAACCACTGTGCCACTGGGCCGGCCCCACAATTCACGAGTTTTAAATTGCATGCCATTCTGAGTAGCATGGTGAAATCTCTCACTCTACTGCTCTGTACTGCTGGGGACGGGAATCTTCCCTTTGTCCATCGTATTCATGCTCTATACGTTACAGGCCCTCAGTCACTTAGTGGCCATCTAGGTTATCAGATCAATGGTCACGCTATCATGGTACTTGTGTTCAACTAACCCTTATTTTACTTAATAATGGCTCCAAAGAACAAGGGTAGTGATACTGGTGATTTGGATATGCCAAAGAGAAGTTATTGTTGTTAATGTCTTATTATGCTTAATTTATAACTTAAACTTTATCACAGGTATGCACGTATAGGAAAAGACATAGTATATATAGGATTTAGTACTATCTGCAGTTTTAGGCATCCACTGGGGGTCTTGAAATGTATCCCCACCACTACAAGGGGGGGCTACTGTATTGGCCAAGCCAAATGGAAGAACCAAATAGAATCAGTGCTGTGTCTGTGAAACAGAGATACGTGGTCTCTGATATTTCCGGACAGCACAGAATGAAGCACTTCATTCAGTAATGATCAGGGTCACTGCCTGTGTTCTAAACCGTGTATTTTGTGCCTGACTTTGAAAACCCAAGAGATACATTACTCTTAGAAACTGGGCAGAGGGCATGTACAGGCATGCCCTGGAAACAGAACTAACCCGTTTGATTATTTCTACTGCTGAGATTTATAACTTTAGAGTCAAAACCTCCCCCTCACTTTCCAACCCTTTGTTATGACAGCTAACCTAGTTACCCAAGTGAAAGCATGAAGTGAATTCAGCCATTCTGACCCTACATCATAGTTCTTGGCTTTGCTCAACAAAACCCAAATGTTGCTGAACTGAAACTGCTGGAAGTATTAGTCAGAAACTTACACAGCGAAAGAACAAAAGCAGTAACAGCACACAATTAAACTTTGCATGAAAAGTTTATAATATATGCCATTATATATAAATGCCAATATAATTCCATTACTGCGTTATATACTTACAACACAAAAGTTCATAATATATGCCATTATATATAAATGCCAATATAACTCCATTCATGTGTTACATACCTACAACACATACTTGTTTTAACTTTCCTTCTCCTTGTGATCATATTAAATTGAGCTGTTTGTGTTTCAGCCCTGTGTCCTCTCTGAAATGAAGCAGTGGCTTTCTCCTTGCGGGTCCAGTTCTTCCACTTAATGCTGTTCCTGAAATGCTGACAAATGCGTTGGCCTTTTCAAATTCGTCTGTCTCCTAGGTGAGGAGTTGCCTGTTCTTCAGAGACTATCTAATTATTTCCACCAAAAGGGAAAGTTCTGAAAGGTCTAACACTTCAAAGCTGGGTTTTGTTTTGTTTGTAAATAAACAGGGATTAGGAGGCAATGTTTACCTAAGGGATTTCAAGTAGGATCTCAGGAAATATTATTCCCTGAATCTTGTTGCCTTGTACAAGGTGATGCAGTGAGTATGTGCAAGTTAACAGAAGTAAAGAGCCTGTAGTTTTTATCTTACTTGATAAAATGCACACATACTTAATTGGATTATGGATTAATTAGCTATATACAATAAATTATCCATATACACTAAATTTTGGGTCTAATCCTCCAGGTTTAGGTGATTTCCTTCATTGTATAAAGCAAAACATGTCTATTGTTCTTTTGCTGTAGCCCGGTAAAGTGCATTTGTTTGGATAGACTGAGAATGAGGCCAAAATTCAGTCAAAACACTTCAAAGCATTAATCAAATTTAAACAAAAGAATCAGCAGTATTCTAGTCATCTCCTTAAATCTCCAATATTTGTCTATGGAAGGGTATGTATTAATTTCTTTTCTTGAGGGCTGACAAAAATTTGTAACATTCAACTGGGATTTTTCTGGTTCATCTGTTTTCGGGTGGATGTTGCTTCACAAGTTTATTCAAACTCTGAAGTGGCTTCACCCTAAATGTGTGGATGATATTGATCCCCTAAACATCAGGCATGACAATTACCTGATGCCATGAGGTTACCTTGTGAAGCAAAATGCGTATCCAATGTTATAAAGGAATTTCAGCCTATCTGATGATGCGCATCGGAATATCATTTCAATTAAAAAAATCAGTAGCTCACTTGCATCCCCTCATTTATGCCTCATAGCAGCTAAATGGGGCAAATCTATTAACTCCGTTACATGGATGAGGAAACTGAGTCTTAGCTTCATCAACTGCATATTACATGGAAGCTGAGCCTTGTTCATACAGCTTCAGTGTAGGTCCGTGACTGGGATCCGAACCGGTGAACCTCGGGCTGGCAAAGCAGAGTGGGAAAACTTAACCACTATGTCCCCAGGCTGGCCCCCCATCTGACAACTTAAAAAACATTTCCACAGTCCTTAATAGGAAAGAATTCTATACTCATGTTAGTTTTCACCTTAAAATAATTCTATGAAGAAAACCAGTTAATTAAGTATGCACAAGAGAACTTCCTTCTTGCATTAGACACATTCTTGTAGAGATTTGAAAAGACCAATGCTTGCAGTTCATTTCCATTGAACAAACATGTATGTAGTGACTGTTAGGGACAAGGCACCATGAGGCTACAAATCTGCATTTTCTAATCTATCAGGGAGCAGAGACAAAGGAGAATTAGATTATAAAAGAATCAAAGCATTACTCTGGGGTTTTCATAAAAGTATTAAACAATACAGGAGTTTTGCTTTGTCTCTTAACAATCTTGGAGCAGGAAATTCCCTTCTAATTATGATATCAAATCCAAAATACATAAGAGGGAATTGATACATTCTGATGCATAAAAATAAATTCTGCACAACCAAGAAAAAACAAAAGCAAATCACATACTTGGATAAAACTATTTAGAATTTATAGACATGTCTAATTTCCTTTATATATAAAGAGTTCTTCAAACCCAATGAGAAATAGATAAATGACCTATGTACACTGTTATTCATTGCAGCATTGCTTCCAATAGCAAAAATGTTGGAAATATGTGCTCATCAAAGAGAACTATTTATATATATATGTTGCATGGATACTATATCATGTTATATATCCATTTTAAAAATGAAGTTCTTTCTTTTAGATCAACAAGAAAACATTCTAGAAGGTATATTGTAAAGTATTCAAGGTAGGGCCCAGAATAGCACTTATCTTAGGCTAACATAAGTATGCATTTTTGTGTATGAATATGTATCTTTATAAGGTTGACCTACAAGAAACTCATAGCAGTGTTTGCCTACACTAGGATCCTGGGAAATATGAGCTAGAAATGGGAGAGAAACTTCACAGTTACAAGTAACTTCATTATCTAATCAAAATTTAAATTAAACAAACAAGCAAAAAATGAATATATTATACATAGCATTATGGGGCATTTTCCAAGGAGGAATCATAAGAGTTTAATAGAAAGTTAGAAGATAACTGACTTGGCAGGAAAGAGAATCAGTTCAGCCTGGGACATACTGAATGAGTTTAGTTTTAGAATAACTGAATTCATCATGCTGGGGCATATGTAGATAGAGTTGTCTGGCAGAGAGTTGGCAATGTGGGTCTAGAATTTTGAGACTGTTTAGCTTCACATTGCTCCAAACTTGCAGCACTAAGCTACCTCCAATCCATACTCATGCCAAGCCTTGTCTTGGCATAAACCCTGACGACTCCTGCCGTCTGCAAGGGGAATTCTGATAAATGGAGGATGCAGGAGTTTAGTGACTACTAATGAATTGTGTGAAGTTTGTAGCTATCAAAGTTGAAGTTAAGGGATAGTAAGGAAGACGATAAGCCAGGTGTGATGTTATACTGTATAATTTACACTTACATATTTTTCACTACTGTGTTTTTTACCATCTGTGGATATTGGCTGTAATTGCTTGTGTTAATAGTTTCCCACCCGTCCTCTGCAATCAGCACACTGATGCTTCCTGTGAACAGCCATTTCTCTCTCTAGGAAGGACTGATCTACATCCCTGGAACCAGAGACAGACCCATGATGCCAGTCAGCGCATTTCATCCCCGTGGGCTATCGTTAGGGAGAGCAAGTGAATTAAAAGAAAGTAGCTCAATTCTGGGACCATTTTGTAACTATTCAAAACAGAGATGATCTCTCTTTCACTAGAGATAGTTGCTAAGATGTAAATGTGTAAGCTTAGAATTTGGGGGGTCAATTACATAGAATGAATGAACTATTGGAGAATGAAGTCAACACCAAAGAATAAATAAGTGTGTGCGTATACACCTATGCATGAATGAGCATGAGAAAGAAAATAAATCAAGACTATGTCATCTGAGTTTGTGAATCAAAGCCAAACTCCTTATGCAACTTTATTTCCTGAGCCAAAAGTCTATATCTATCTATCATCTATCTATCTCTTTATCTTCTGTCTCTCTATCATCTATCTATTATTATCATCACTCTCTTAAGCCTTTGCACTTGAGGTTTTGTTAGTTAAAAGAGATCTGACTTACACAACATTATACTCACCACCATAGTAGTTATGATTTAAAACTCCATGATTCAACATTTTCACTTTTTCAGATAAGACCCAATCCCATATAACATGTAAACATCAAGTATATAATTCTTTGCCAAACAGTTCTAAGGGGCTCAATAAGCGCTTGCTGACTTATTGCTCTCACATCTCTTTATTTCAATATGCTTCAACAAATGTGTTCAGTAACTACTATAGTCAAAGCTTTGCTTCATTGAAACAAGCATTCGTGTATGTACAAAGCGTAGAATCAGTTAACTGACTTTATAAGGCTGGATACAAGATTCCAGAGCTTGAGTTTTGATATGGGGCAGGAAATCTATTAATAAGAAGCCAGATTTCTTGTGGATAACCTTATTTCACTATTAACCTGTAATTTCATCTTTCTATAATGTGTATCTTTGAGTTTCTCCTTAGCTTTAAAAGAGAAGAAAAATCTGTAGTCGTCTATAAATAAAGTATAAATAACACTTAAATTGAAGTCAAAATCACAATATATTTTAGGACACGGATCAGATTTATGTAGCTCATAAGTTCACTTTTTAAAATTTACGTCAAATACATTACAAATAACATATTGTTATTTTTGGCTTTGCTTGGAAAGCAGCAAATAAAATCTATGTCTAATGGCATTTACATATTAGTAGTAGCTGAAATTTTATAGGTGCAGCTTTACTGCAAAAAAAAAATGCAGTTATTTTGGGATCTCTACAGCTATAAACCTGTACATAGATTTTTACAATGCTGAGTAAGCTTGTATAAAATTAAAGCATAAAATTTCCCCACATGGCTTCATTGGTTATCTTTGGGAATATTATTCATTTGAGGATTTTTATTTCAAATAACAAATGTATGGAAGTCTTTTTTTTTTTGCTTGATGTGGACCAAATTAATGAAACTCATATAACAAGCAGACAGAAATCATCTGTCAAAGACGCTTGCAAGACATTTTGCATAGAAATGCCCTTGTGTTTTGACATTCTGATTTCTTGTTTTCTGACAGTGCTATAATTTGCTTTAAGAATTGTTTTAATCAGTTGCCAAATGTTTTATGCCATATTGGATAGGAATAATTGAATTTTGTAAAGATGTAGCAGAGTAGCTGGGGTCTGATTAATTTTCTTTTTCATTGACCCTTCTTGCTTTCAAAACTAGGATCTAATGAAAACCAATGCTTCATCGGGCCAGCCTGGTGGCACAGTGGTTAAGTTCTCACCTCTGCTTCGGTGGCCTGGGGTTCGCAGGTTCGGATCCTGGGCAAGGACATAGCACCGCTTGTCAAGCCATGCTGTGGCATCCCACATAAAATACAGGAAATTGCCACAGATGTTAGCTCAGTGACAATCTTTCTCAGGCAAAAAGAGGAAGATTGGCAACAGATGTTAGCTCAGGGCCAATCTTACTCACACACACAAAAAATAAAATAAAAATAAACAATGCTTCCTGAAAGAGATTATCACCAAAGATAGTTTTAATAAATCTTTAGTTCTGATGACACTCTCTATTTTTTTAACTAGAGTACCAACGTCATTGCTGCAATGACCAAACAGTAATTACACATCTCTCAGCTAGCTTATGTTAAACCTATGGATTCTGAGAGTTTATAAATCCATGAAAATAAATCTCTTTGGGGCCATCTCAACTCAAGAAGTATATTTTTAAATGAGCTATAGAATTGAACCTTGCTCTTTCCTTAAAGCATGTCATGGATTGCAGAATGCTTATTTATAGAAGTACTTTAAATACAATCATGGTCTCTTCTTTTGAAAAAATATGTTTTCACTAAATTTTTTTCATTTCAGTCTGAGATGAAAGCCGTCTTCCTTTATTTATGAGATTCTATTCACATAAGCCAGGGTTGTATATTAAAGAAGAGAAAGTACACCTGAAAAAATGTGAAACTCCATATCATGATCTTATATCTATTTCCAAAATTTTTACAACTTGTAAAGGCCTTAGAAATCACTTAAGAAATAAGAGTTGCTTTAGGGACAAACATTTTCTTTTACTTGTCCAGCATTCACTATCTTTTCTGTTAGTGATAATGCAATTCTTTGCAAAATTGTTCCTCCCTTGACCTCCGCAGCACGCAGTCTATTTCCCCCTAGTTCCTGCTACCTAGCTGTCTGGAACTCATCGGCCTGTGGTCTTTCCAAGTCGTGGCTTTCCAGTTCCGATTCAAGTCCATCAGTTGCCTTGGGTCCTTCTAATTAAGTAATGAGACCTCAAATTGGTTTCTGTTGCTTGCTCTCAAAGAAGCTTTGCTGACTTTAGCCCACCAAACAAAAACTCAATTAGGATAAGAACTGCGTCTATCATTGCTTCGTGCCCTAGTGTCTGAAATACAGTGAGTGCTAAAACAATATTTGTAGAATTAATGAATAAAACTTAGAGGAATAGAGTGACATGTCAGATCTCACAGCCAGATTGTGCCAGAGTTTGAGTCAAAGATTAAGTTCTCCTTGACTTTTCCTTCCATTATCTCTTCCCAATAGACAGTCTTCTCTTAAACTATGCATGCTCTTCTCCAGTGTTTCTGAAGGCAGAGCTGGCTCTGGACACATGTGCCATTTCTTGAATTTGGGCAATTTACACTCTCCTGATACTTCCAGTGTTTTATCTGAGCACAAAAATTTTCCAGGAATGCCACTGGATGATAAATTTTTTAAAGTCATAATCCTTTAAACCCTCTAAAAGTCATAAATTAAAAATGATAGCATAAAGTTAAACACAGATTGTGACCAATTATTTTCTCATTCATACTCATTCAACACGCGGTGTACTATACATTGTTTAGAAAGAAAAAAGTACAAGATCATGAAATCTAGATAAGAATACAGATGAAACACGAATAACTCCTTGACTTAAAAGATTATTTTCCAAAGGGTGAAGTGAAACTCTTGAACATATCCTACAAGGCTGCTTGCTGTCTGGTCTTTTTCTTTCTCACCTCAAGTCCCTCTTGCTCGGAACAACCAGAGTCTTCTAGTCCCACTCCCGTTTTACCACAAATCCTCCACAAACGCTGGAATCTCAAAGAAATGTCATGGGCCCTTACTCACACCCTTGTACATACTGCTTGCTCCACCTCTAATGCCATTCCCTGGACTTTTTATTATCATCCTTTGAGACAGAAAAAACTGACTCATTTGTAAACTCTTTTCCAGTTGACTCAGATGTATTTATGTCTCCCTCCTTTATCTCTTACAACACGTCCTATAAACATCCATTCTAATATTAAATACATTTGATCATAATTACTTTTACATGTTTCTCTTTCTCAATATTCTACATGCTCTTCAATGGCAAGAAATGGATCTTGTCCATTTATTTCCTCTGCTTCTCTCCATGCTAACTGGCACATTGTAGGCTCAACATATATTTGACAAATAGTAGCATAAATGAATAGAAACAAGATAAAAATTGAGAATTCTTAACGCCCAGGCTAGGTTCTTTCCATTGCATCAAGCTGACTTTATTTATAACAGACAGGGCAACAAATACTATGCTATGATCTAACTATAAACCAAAGCGGTTTCCTTTAATTCCAGATATACTTATGAGTACATTGTGTAACACTAGAAAGAGGAACATAGACAGTTATTCTGATGATTTAGGCTACATATTTTCCAATTCAAATATCGATATGTTTCAGAATATATTCTTTTGATTAGAAATAACTATTTAATTATCTCACTTCTTCGCTTTACTTTGTGTGGGATATGTGTGAGCCTTAAGCTCGTCTTAATATTGTGGCTTATATTCACTCAATTCTAAGCACAAATGTAATTCAAACTAAATAAATAAATAAACAAATCTCAACCCTCAAGCTTTGATTTGGTTCAATAATATGAAATAAACACATTTTGTAATCCTGGTTGACTGAGTAATTGGTACTGTGTAGACTTGGTCTGTGTTTGCTTGTTAGTGTATCTTCATTCTCAAGCCATGGTTTCTATTAGAATTAATTATACTCCCCTGCTACTTTAAATTGAGGGTATCCTCAAAATGAGGATTGCGTCTATTAAATTTAATTACTTCCCTCTGTGGATCAAGTGCCTATGATGCGGCTATTAAAAGGAGTTTGTTATTGAGAGGCTGCTCCCAAACTGGAACATACATTTATAAAACAACTCCCAATTTCTTCACATCATGGTTCCAACAGCTGTGTTCAGTTGTTGCATGAGTTCATTCTTTTTTAGCAAACACGCTTTATGGAGTAACATACTCCAAATAAATATGCATACTTTTTTTTTCCTCTGCAAGTCCTCTGAACATTGATCATTTAGTTCTACTTGACTGGTATTTCAACAGGGAAATGGCATATCTATTCTAGGTATATTGTGGCTAATGGCTATTGGTACATGAACCTTGAGGTTATATATGCTTTTGCAATAATTAATTTATTAGTAATATCCCTAAGGGAGTTGTATTAGAACCTGAAATGTATTGGAAAGATGAAAAAGACAACAGAGGATGTGCCAGCTGTGTACAAAGATTTAGTATTACAAACACTTTTTTTCAATTTTTTATTTTATTTATTTATTTATTTATTTATTAAAGATTGGCACCTGAGCTAACAACTGTTACCAATCTTCTTCTTTTTCTGCTTTTTCTCCCCAAATTCCCCCAGTACATATTTGTATATTTTAGTTGTGGGTCCTTCTAGTTGTGGCATTTGGGATGCCACCTCAAAGTGGCCTGACTGAGCAGTGCCATGTCCGTGCCCAGAATCCAAACCAGCGAAACCCTGGGCTGCTGTAGCGGAGCGCGTGAACTTAACCACTCGGCCACGGGGCTGGCCTCAATTATTGCAAACATTCTTAATTCAGATAATTCAACTCTAGGGGATAATTCAACTCTAGGGGATATTATCACTTGAATTTTCCTTATAGAATTGTCCCAACTTAATTCCATTGATCTTCAGATGCGTTTATGAGCAACCTTAATACTAATGATTTGTCTAAAGAATCTCAAGCAACATTAGAAAAACAGAATGAATCCAATACAGTGTTTCTATTAATAAGAACACTTATTTGGAGTTATAGCACCTCCAAGTACTACCAAGTCTCTGCTTGTCGTCTACTAGCTGGGTGACTTTGGGCAAATTCCTTTGGTAAAATAAAGGTGATAATTATAATTCTTTCCTTACTTATCTTCTGAGGTGGCAGAGAGGAGGAAATAAGAATTTCCATGTTAAATTTCTATGTTAAAATTAAAGATATTACTATTTATGAAAGTATATAAGTTTAAGACAGAAAATAAGAAAACAGCAGAGAGGAAGTCAAGCCATTTGGTACACTCAGTGAAAAATTCTCAGCCCATAAAGCAACTCTATCTGCGTGGTTCTGAACAAGTTTGGCTGAATTTTTAATCCAACTGATGGGATGTTTTGGCATCCTGATGACATCGTTTAAAATAGCAACTACTTTCTCACGTTTTATTATCTTCTCTCAAACAGTAGCGTATGCCAGAAAACTATTTCTTAAAAGCAGTTTGCATCATGTCAAAAAAGGTGATCAAATTATTTGGGTCAGTTCCCAAATAAGCATTTTTATACGATCTAGATATTTAAGTGAGCAGTCTGTGCTCAATTATCTGCTCCTGCAATGCCTACATCCATGTTCCAGGTGCCTTTTGCCACCACTTTTAAAATTTCTTTATGTTGCAATATGTCTGGATTATAAATTATTTAAAACACAATTAAAATGACAAGCAGTTAATCTCTGACCTTGGGCAACTAGAAAGGAAACACATCTTCTGTACCCTGTAAGGAAGTGTTAAAGGGACTATTTACTAAAAAATGGAAAAACTATGGTAAAGTAGGAAGGGTATGAGACAAAAATTATTTATCCCATGAAAGATCCATTAATTCCATCCAGCTCTTGAGAGCAGGACTAACATCAGTTATTAGAAACTTAAAAATTTAACGGTAATAATAATAACAGCAATGACAAATATTTATTCAGTGCTTGTACGTACTAGGCATTTTTCCAAATACTTTACATACATTTTCCAATTGAATCCTTTGAACAACCTTACCCGGTAGTACAATTACTACCCTGACTTTATAAATGAGGAAATTGAGACATAAAGAGACAGATTTTTGCTTAGTATCACATACCTGAATTCAAACACAGGGCCATCCAATATGAGAGTCCACCCTTTTTAAAAATTTTTCCCAAGTAATTTTACCGAGATCATAAGGTTATAACATTGTGTAATTTCAGGTGTACATTATTGTTTATAAATTTCTGAATAGACCTCATTGTTCTCACCACCAGTAGTCTAATTTTTGTCTACCACCATACATATGTGTCCCTTTACTCCTTTCCCCCACCTCCCATACCCCTTCCACTCTGGTAACCACTAATCTTTTCTCTTTATCCATGTATTTGTTATCTTCCACATGTGAGTGAAATCATGCTGCATTTGTCTTTGTCTGGCTTATTTCGCTTATCACCATATCCTCACGTTCCATCCATGTTGTTGCAAATGGGACAATTTTGTCTTTTTTTATGGCTGAGTAGTATTCTATTGTATATATATATGTATCACATTTTCTTTATCCATTCATCTGTAGAAGGATACTTGGATTGCTTCCATGTCTTGGCTCTTGCATAGGAGAGTCCATTTTTAATCTCTATACTCCATTGTAAGAGAGGCAAATTCAACTCAATATAACTTTATCTGAGTTCTCCAACAACAGAATGAGCTTGTCAGCAATGGTAATTTTTATTCATAAAAATTGAACTTGGTAGACTAACAAGCTTGAAGTTACCCTATGAATGAGGAAAATGAAGCCCAGAACTTTAAAGAGGCTTTTTCATCATCACAAACCCGGTTAGAAGAACAGAGGGATGGGTCTAGGTCTCCTGTTCCCCAATCACAATTTGGTGCTGAAGGAGCACCTATAATGCTGTTGTAGAGGTTTTTAAGCAAGGAATAGTGCCTTAGACTGTGTTAGCTATTTTTCTGTCTGTCCAGGTAGCTTTTCCATCCTTATTCCTATAATTGACAGTAGTATTCTAGTAATACGGATGAGCAATAGGACTTGGCAACTGTTATAACCTGTTTCCAGATAAATGAGATTGGCCCAAAGGATGGACAAATCAGAGTCCTTCTTTGGTATTAATCCAAGGATATTTAGAGAATCCATGTGTTTTTCCACTGGAGTTGCTGGTATGTGATTATTGTTAACTTAATGTTCAGTAGAAGGAAACTGCACCAGCATACAAAAATAAGTAAAATTGAGAGAAGGTCAAAGAGAATCCTGGAACCATTAAACCCTGGGTTCTAAGTTCTAAATTCACCAGTCTTTTGGCTCTTTATTCAATTCTATAAACTACCCCCATATCCCTTCTTGACTTTATGAGTCAATTAATTTCTCTTTTGTATAAGTTAGTTAGGATTGGGTTTAAGTTTCTTGCAACTGAAAGACAGATGCCTGACTACTCAAGATGGAGAGGGTGAATTCTGTTACCCTTAAAGTGTCTTTCCGAATCAAAGTCATGATGAGTCACTAATCCTTATGTTACTATGTTCAGTCATTCAACTCCATTGCCGCTTCACCACCAATTCATGAAAGCATACTGGAGGTCAACCTGAGTCACTTACTGTGAAGGCAAGTGAAAACCCCTCTAACACACAGCCCTGTCTCCAAATGGTGGAATGGAGACTTAAAAATTAATTCCAACCTTCATAAAATGTCTAGCTTTCTTTGGGGGAATTAAAAACACTGTAGCTAGAAATCTTTCTTTAGTACCACTAAAAGGAAGCCTGTGGATGAAGCATTTTATAAGAAAAATCTTGTTTTCCTGAAGAGAAACTCTTCAAGAGTTGTAACCTTATTTTCTAGGTTATTTCCTCCCAAGCATTTGTTTACTATCAGAGAGACAATGAGAACTGACGTAGCTATTTTTTGTGCCTGAAGTGCAGTTATAATTTTCTTACTGCTTTTCAGAAATAAGTCTTTGAAATTTGGAAGCCAATGGTCAATACAGTCAAAAGGGACGAGCCTTTCAAAATCATTGCAAAATTTCTTTCTCAGGACACTTGGTTATGTTGGAGACAATTTTTGGACGTGTTGATAATCAGCAACTTACGTAAAAACAATGACAACAAAAACTGGGATTCCAAGACAATGATAATACACCCAAAAATATCATTGTGGTGCTTTCATTAAGTATAAAATTATTAAACTTTGAATGTTGCCTAAGAATTGGAAAACTCCAAATATATGTTGTTTATTTCTACATTATTTTTCATACTGAGCTGAAAAGAGACATGATATGGTGTGAAGGTTGTCATTAGGGGCAATAAAAATGGTAAGATTCATAACAGATACTATATTATTAGTCTTTATGTTGAATTGTGATCACTTTGTCACTTATCCATATAAAATGAATTCCAAGTCTTTCTATCTCTAATTGTTCTTAGAGAGGAACAAGGAAAACAGGAATTTCAGGAGCTGTCAGATACTCAAGAGGTGACCACGGATAGAGGTGGTGAAATGGAACTTTTTCAAGGTCAAAGTATTGAAGAAGTGCCTAAATGGATGCCTCTATTACATGCAATAGGCTTATCCAACTGTCTGTATCTTTGAATCACCGACTTTGTATCAAGACCCATCAACAATGGAGTGAGCTTATAGAGGTCAAGACATAGAGGGAATTATTGAAGAGATTGATTACGCATCAAGCTTAGTGTGGGATTATGTCTAATTTTCTTAAGTGCTCCTTAGACAATAAATAGACCTGGAAGAAGCTCACAACATGCTAATATTGTGATATATCACTAGTCAGCCTTCAAAATATAGATAGTGATATCAAAAACACTGTTACTTCAAACTATGACTGAGGGATAAAATTCTATTTGCAGTTGGTTTACTGCACCAGTGTGACTCTCCTCTGTAAGTGATTACAAGTTAATTTTTTTAAACAAGTTCTTTTTTTTTTTTAAAGATTGGCGCATGAGCTAACAACTCTTGCCAATCTCCTTCTTTCTTTTTTTTTTTGGTTTTTCTCCCCAAATCCCTTCAGTACATGGTTGTCTACTTTAGTTGTGTGTCGTTCTAGCTGTGGCATGTGGGATGCCACCTCAACATGGCCTGATGAGCAGTGCCATGCCTGTGCCCAGGATCCGAACTGGCAAAACTCTGGGACGCAGAAGCAGAGCGTGCAGACTCAGCCACTCAGTCACAGGCCGGCCCCGCAACTTAACTTTTTAAAGAAAAATCTGTAAACTGGAAAGAAAATTAAAAACCACTCCATGTTTCTCATACCTCCCTCTGGATTTAGTAATTAAAAACAAGATTCAGCATCAAAATATCAGCTGGACTTTTCCCAAGAATTCACAGCCTTAAAATAGTGGGGTCCCTTCAAGAAAAGATATTCAAAATGACAAGGGCAGAATATCACTAGGCAAAGAGCCATTAACTTTCAACTTGTCCACTCTTCTCTCAAGTCTTGTGAAAATATGGTAGCAATAGATAGTTTATCTGCCTCATTCTAAGCCACTCCTCACCAAGCAATCCAGCCTTTTGGAGCATCTTTCACACTTTTGCATATCTTTCATGCATGGAGCCTTCTTCGACTTTAAATAGAGATTCATATTTTAGAAAATGGAAGCCAAAGCAAACAAATGGACTTGGATGATAAAAGAATTCAACAAAAGAAGGAGTCAAAATAAAGAAAAACAACGAAAATATATAGACCCAAATAACTTCAATTTCAGTTGTTACGATTATCCAAAGTTTCTTGTCCTTAGGAGTTTGCTTCCCAATTTATTATTCATTTTGATGGCAACAGATGTGATATTATGAAAAAAAATTTTATGAAAGAACAAGGGATAAAGTAGGTTATTATATAGATTGGGAATTTTGTTAATTTTTGAGGAGACTTGAGGAATAATCAATGTTTTCCTTGGTACGCAGTTGTACACCACTATTGCCCCTCTCATCATCATCATCATCATCATTCATTCATTAGTTAACAAATATCAAGTCCTATGCTCATCACTTTACATACATTATTTTCTTAACCTGACAGAGAAGTAGGAAAAGGAGATGGCGACTAATTCATCAGTTGGGTAGTAAAATCATCTGAAGTTTTCTCATAAAAAAAAAAGTAAATAAATGCTCAGAGACATAGAAAGAACTGGTATAGTGCCCAAGATTTGAACTCAAGCAGCTTGAGAGTCTTGCCTTCAATCCAATTTCTTAATTCAGTACCATGAAGCATTATATAACAATTTCTCTATGTAAAAGTTCTTCAATAGTATGAGAATTAAATGTTACTCAAAAAGTGAAGATTACTGAAATTTGAGATAGTCTCAACACTTTTGGAAAGTTGTTTGAGGGCAAGGCTTTATTCTTAGCATCTATCACAGAAACTGAGCACAAGTAATGGTCCTAAATAGTGTTTAATTAATTATTTTATCAAAGTAAAACAAGCATAGAGTTTAAAGAATTAAATAATGCCGAGTGCTTAGAATAAGCATAATTTCCTGCTACCCTTATCCCAATCTTGGAAGAAAAAATTTTCTTTTGAAACTTGATTCTATATTTCCAAATAACATGCTTATATTGTTGAACCTGGATGGATAGACTATAGACTGATATTTATTAAGGTTTCTATTGTGGCAGGTGAGGATTTTAGCTCTCTTACTCTTTACTTTCTCTACCTCTATTCTCCAAACCTAGTTATATCAAATCTTTGGTTAATGCCACATTATCATGACCATGTAAATATTGTTTACTGCTGAGTCACAGTAACTATGATTACACTTTTTCATTATTCCTTCTTTTATTTTTCCTAGAATTAAGCATTGTTGATTTTTATTGCTTAATAGCCTTTGAATCTTTTGCCAAGACTTCACACACCCTCCAACAGACCTGAAAATCCTCTCAATACCATATTCATATACTCAGACCTGTCAGAAAATTTGTTAGTTTCATGTTTTTATCCCTTGTAGATACCTCTTCTGGAGTCATATTCTTTTTACTCCAAATTATACTAATGGTTTTTTTCAAGGCCTGTTGTCCAGATATCATCACAGATTTTTCTTTGACCTCATCTCAGAATTTTTCTGATCTCTTTCTGTTCTCTGGATCCAATGCCTTCACTTTCTTATGTTCTTTCTCACTATCTTTGGAGTGCATCCTGCATTCAATTCCCACAAACAATGGTTGTAGGAAAATTTTTGAGACACTGAATGTCTTGAAACAACATCATTTTACCTTCTTACTCAATTTTCAAATTTATGTTCAGTCACATTATTTATTAGAATAAATAAATAAAAAGAAAATCTTCACTCTGATTTTGAAGACACTTGATCCAATTTTCTTCTGCCTTTCAATAAGGATGATAAAGAGTCTCCTGCCATGCTGATTTCCAATTCTTTGTATGTAACATTCTTATTATTAATATCTGGAAGATTTAAGGATCTTCTTTTTTGTAACCAGTAGCTTGAAAAATAAAATCATGAGTACGTGCCACAGAGTGGATCTTTTTGAATTCATTTTCTTGGATACTTGGTGGACCCTTCTAATGTGAAGACTTGTTTACTTCAGCTCTGGGATTGTTGTATCCTACATTATTTCTTTGTTAATTTCCCATTATTTTCTCTGTCGTCTCTTTCTGGAATATCTCTTAGACGAATATTGGACTGCCTGACTCATTCACTCAATTTTATTGTATGCTCCCCACTGTTATGTAGATCTCTATCGCCCTAATTTCCAAGAGAATTACAGATTTATGTTTTGCAAAATTTTACAGATGTTTTTAATTTTATCCAATCGTTTGTTTAATTTCTGAGATCCTCATCTTGTTCTCTAATTGCAATTTGTATAGCTTTTGTAAAGATTCCTCTGCTCTTATTTTGCAATTTCTCTGAGGATACTGATTATACATTTTGTTTGAAGTTTCTTACTTTCTGCAAAGTCTGGTTCATCCTGAGTTAGATTTTTTTTTTTTTAGTTTATTCATCTTCCTCCTTGGAGAGGTTCCTCAAATTTCTCTTCTCAGGAGAGGTTCAATTTAGCCAAAAAAGAATACTCTTATACCTTTCATTGAAGGTGATGAGCCTCTCTGCCAGTTTTACAAAAACCAGCAAGGAAAAGAGACCTCAAGTCCCACAATTCAGTAAGCAGCATCCTGCATTCCTGGGATCCTGGATTTGGGAGTATATTATTCAATTAATTCAGAGAGTAGGTCTCCCATACCTAGGGATGTAGAAGATTTATCCACCTGACTATGTATGAAGGAGTGACAATCTTGGGTTCTTGCTCTCTATCTCTTTTAGACTTTTAAACACATCTCTTTGAAGTATATCCGCCAGTAATCTCAACTACACCTTTCTCTGTAATCTGTGCCTTCAAACTTTCAGCCTTCCAGGAGTTCTGTGGAATAAATCAGCTTCTACCTTATTAGTACATCCCTCATCTCCATGGAGATTTGACATTTTTTTCTGTTTTGCTTATTCTATTTCTGTATCTTCAGCTCTCTATATTTTTATATTGTGATTTGGAGATATTATCTTAAATTTATTAAGGCCAGGGTTTGCATTTCTGTTTCATGTACTTCTTACAGTATAGGAGGAGACAGGGCATAAAAACATTTCTCTACCACCTTAAAACTAAAAGCCTGCTAACTATAAGATAGTATCTATAAATGAATAAATGGATTAATAAATGATTACAAATATCAGTAGAATTGTTGGTTTGGTGGTCATTGTAAATGTGCCTCAAACACTTGTTGAAAATTGAACAGAAAGCCACAAAACAGTAAAATCAGAATGATTACATTTTTTCCTTTCCAACAAAGCTTCTCTTCTTTCTAATTTTATAGGAAATGCTGAAATTGACCATTGAATGTGGAAAACTCCACTCGGAAATTTTAAGTAAAAGAAACTGATGACTAAGTAAACATAGTACTTAAATTTAAATATATCTAAGAACTCAGCTATTATTCTTAAGTACCTCTGCCATCTCCCCCAAGTCCATCCATCCAATTATTCAGACTGCAAGGAGATGCCACTGTTCACTCCGCTAACTTCAGAGGATAGACGCTTACATCTACAAATACAAAAATCTGCTTTACAATCCACATCATACTCTCTAGGAATTTTACTTGACGAATTTGGATGATTCAAGCAATAATACTTGCTGACTGGTTGTAATTGCTGATTGGCTGGTCCTTCATAACAGAATCTTGTGTTAAGTTTCTCAAAGATTGAGAAAGATAGGGTATGTACAATAATTTTATGTGGAACAAAGATATTACGAAAAAAATAAAAGCATGATTTTTAGAATTGATTATATAAAACAATATAATTAGCATATAAAAATTATAAGATAAACACTGTAGTTTAGGAAGTATTCAAATTTGGAGAGTCCAAATTAAGCAGGTGTTAAAACTCATAGGCACATACAGAGCTCAAACATGCTCTTCAATGTTTCAAAACTTCAGTACTTTTTACCATAACTATTTAACATTGTGGTTTATACAATTGCTTAGTTAAGGCTGAATTCTCTAAAATATCACCAGACAACCTGTTAATAAGTAAAAACTAAATTTTAAGAACACATAGTAAATGAGAACACTATCTTAACAGAATCTTTCCAGTTTCTCAGAAGGAGAAAGGCATAAGTGGGATATTTACAGGATTTGGGGTCTGGATTTAAACATTTTAAGGAAAGTCTTTCAGGGCAGGAAAATTATTGGGATTGGACAAAATCTAAGATATTAATTTAGAGGATGAACATAGCAAGGCAAGGGTCTTCAAATGGTTCTTGATAAGTAAACTGTTGTTTGATAAGGAAGCAAGTTGCTCAGGTAAATAAACTCTTAACTCAGATAAACTGACTTTTAGGAATTTCCTGAAGAAAATGGTATTCATACACATGTAGTTTTCTCTTTCTTGGGCAAAGATTTTCCAGAAAACACAACTCAGACACCTTAATCCAGGTGGTCCAAATTATTTTCTTTCCTGGACAAAGTTTGCTGAACACAAAGCTGAATAATGGTGGTCTCACTTATACTTCTCTTTAAAACAATGTGCTTTGGGTAGGATGTCCTTACCCTAAGCTGTAACAGATATGTTCTTATTTCGCTCAACCACTATTATGCACTTTTGGCCAAAGAATATAGAAGGGAGTAGCATCAGCAATGTAGCAGCTCCAAGCCTCTCTCCTCCAATGAAACATAAAAATTCAAGAAAAACTATCAGAACTACTTTTGTCAGAACCTTGGAAAAGAGTTGAAGGTTTACAGTAACCAAGTAAACACTGAATCAAGAAAGGCAACTTCAAAATGGTAGGAAAGTTTTGTGGCATTTTTACTTGGACTTGTCCTACCCCCTCACTGGCATGGCACCACCCATGAGCAGGGAAACCTATGTTCCCAGTGAGGAATTCTGATCCCCCATTCTGGCAGGTGTAGAGAAGCCCTTAATCACAAATCGTTATGGATGTCTGCTCCAACCTGTTTGTGGACTATCTGAACAATTGATGTAAGGCACTCATCTTTGTTTCATCTAGCTCAGAACTGAGGCTGAAAAGTGGTGAGCATTGCTCAAAAACATTGCAAGGTGAACTAACAAACCACAGATATCTGGGGCAAACAATTACAGTCAAAACATACAGTAGACTGCCAAAGTCTAGGAGAGAACTTCTTTGGAAAATTAGGAAATTCAAAATGACTTCTGTGCATGGGGAGTTTAGAAAGCCAGTTTTGAAAGCTTGCCCACGGCAAGAAGTACACTCAGAAAAGATAAGAAAGAATCTTAAGTTTTTACCTTCAATTGAATCCTAGGCTCAGTGAAAGCCTGGCTAATTGTTAGGAGCTCTCTGTAAAAGAGTCAAAATGCAAAGACTGAGACAGGTATTATTTCTATTTTGGGTGTTTGTTTGTTTTTATCTCCTAGCATTTAAAGAAATCACTTTCAAAACACTACCTGAACACAAGATAAGGAACAGAGACTATAGTGATCATGCACAATGAGGAATATAGTCTTTTCAAACATAATTTGAGAAAATCACTAAAGAAACAGACTTCTATAGCTGTCACCAATTTAAAAACAAAAGCAAAGCAAATAAAACAGCAAACTAGAGAATGAGGAGTTACCACATTATAATATTCAAATGTCTACTTTTCAGAAATAGACACCTACATCTATGGCCAACTGATTTTCAACAAGAATGCTAAGGCCATTCAATAAAGAAAGAATAATCTTTTCAAGAAATTGTGCTGGAATAACTGGATGTTTGCATGCAAGAGTGAATAATGAACACAAAATGGACCTAAATGTAGGTATTGTAAAATTCTTTGAAAAATAATAGTGTTAAATTTACCTGACCCTGGATTTTACAAAAGGCTTTTCAATATGTACACCGAAAGCATAAGCAGCTAAAAAAACACAAAAGATAAATAGAATTTAATCAGAATAAAATAAAACTTTTGTGGTTCACATGATACTATCAAGAAAATCAAAATAGAACCCCTGAAAAGGAGAAGATGTTTGCACATCATTTATCTGGCAAGAGTCTAGTATACAGAATAAAGAAATAGAATTTGCACCTCAAGAATAAAAAGGTACCCCAATAGAAATATGGGCAAAACATTTACAGATATTTCACTAAAGAATGTATACAAATGCCAATAAATACATGAAAAGATGTTCAATATTATTAGGAAAATGCAAATCAAATTCACAATGACACACCACTTCATATCCACTAGAATGGCAATAAGAGGGGCTGGCCCTGTGGCAGAGTGGTTAAGTTCACATGCTCCACTTCGGTGGCCCAGGGTTTCGCTAGTTTGGATCCTAGGTGTGGACTGGCAGTGAGCATCAAGCCATGCTGAGGCAGCATCCCACATAGCACAGCCAGAAAGACCTACAACGAGAATATACAACTATGTACTAGGGGGCTTTGGGGAGAAGAAGGAAAAAAAACCCCGAAGATTGGAAACAGATATTAGCTCAGGTGCCAATTAAAAAAAAAAAAGAATGGCCATAATAATAAAAAAAAACAGACAATAACACATGTTTGCAAGGATGTGAAGAAAATGGAACTGCCATACATTACTGGTGGGAATATACAATGGTGCAGCCACCATGGAAAATATCTTGTCAGTTCTTCTTCAAAAAGTTAAACATACTAGAGTGACATCAGGATCATGGTGGAGTGAACTTGCCTGGGACTCTCTCTCCTCCAACATACAACAAACAGCGGCATCCATACTCCAACAGAGGACATCCTAACACACACAAAAATGCAGCCATATGACAGAGGGTGGAGAAGCTGGAGCCCACCTCAGAGGAGCCGGAATGGGGTAAGAGAGAACTTTGCTCCCTCCTCTAAAGACTGCAATCCATGGCCAGGGGAGGCTCCATGAGGGAAGGAACAGGGGAGACAGCATTCGTTTGTGGGAACATCAAGGACCCCCAAGGACACATACAGCTTAGAGGCAAGACCTCTACCTGGTGGAGAGCTTTCATGGTGGGTGACCTCACCAAACCAACATCTCAGGAGACCAGATAGCAAGAGCAGAGCGAGAAAGCCTGGAAAGCACCCAGGAGAATGTGCCCCTCCCAATTCTATCCACTGCACATCTGCTCCATTGCCTGGGATCTAGGCTGAAGGCACAGGGCTCAGACTACATGGCTCTTGACCCCCACCCAGTGGCGATAGGTGGTAACTGCAACCAAATAATATCAAGATGCGTAAGATCTCAACCACCTCCTATAGCAATAGAAAACACTAATTCAAATCTCCAGACCAGAGAGAAAGTGATAAGTACCCAGAATTCAGTCTTGAGGACACAGAAATATGTAATCTAAATGACAATGAATTCAAAATAGCTATCATCAAAGACTCAACGAGGTAAAAGAGAATGAAGAGAAATAATTCAACCACTTCAGGAGCTACTTCACAAAAGAGATTGAAGCTATAAAGAAGAATCAATCAGAAATATTAGACATGAAAGAATGGAAGAGGTAAAACAAAATATGGATTCCCTGAATGCTCTAGTGGGCATCAAAGAGAAGTGTATCAGAATAAGTGAAGATAGACATGTTGCAATGCTCCAGACAGAGGGGGAGAGGGAACTAAGACTAAAAACAAATTAAGAAAGTCTCTGAGAAACATCCAACTCAGTTAGGAAATGCAGCATAAGAATTATAGGTATTCAAGAAGGTGAAAACAAGGGAATGGAGCAGAAAGCATATTCAAAGAGATAATAGCAGAGAACTTCCCAAACCTCGGGAAAGAGAGGGAAATCTGTGTGGAAGAGACTTCCAGATCTCCTAGATATGTCAATGTAAAAAGACCTACTGCAAGGCATATAGTAGTAAAACTGGCAAAAACGAACGACAAGGAAAGAATACTAAGGGCAGCAAGGCAGAAGAAAATAATCTACAAAGAACCCCTATCAGGCTTTCAGCAGATTTCTCTGCAGAAGTCTTATAAGCTAGGAGAGAATGGAATGACACATTCAAATCTTCTAGAGACAAAAATTTTCAGCCAAGAATACTGTATCTAGCAAAAATATCCTTCAGATATGAGGGAGAAATAAAATCTTTCCCAGACAAACAAAATCTAAGAGCATTTGTAGCCACGAGACACCCTCCCCCCCCCACAAGAAATCCTCAAGAAGGCCCTCATACCTGAAAAAAAAAAAGGGAGAAATAGGTCACAAAACACAAAGTAAGGAGATAAATAGCTAGACAGAATCAGAATAGGATAGCAAATACTCAAGTATAGCATTAAGCTAAAAGGAAGGAAAACACCAAAAACAAAGATAATCCTGTCATTTTAAACACAAACTCATAACACAAGATGGAATAAGATGTGAGAAAAACAACTTAGGAGAGGAGGGAAGGGACTGAATCAGTTTAGACTAAGGAATTAAGAGACCATCAGAAAATGGACTATCTGATACAGGAGATTCTGAATAGAAACCTCAGGGTAACCACTAAACAAAACAGCAGAACAGAGATGCAAATAATAAGTAAGGAGAAAATAAAGAAACCCAAAACAAAAAAATACATAACTCAATGGGTAGACCAAAACACACAGGATGAGAAACAAAGGAAATGCAGGAAAACTGGAAAAAGAGTGACAGAATGACAGCATTAAGCCCTCATAGATCAATAATCACCCTAAACATAAATGGATTGAATTCTCCAATAAAAAGACACAGATTCATGAGATGGACTAAAGAGCAAGACCCAACAATATACTGCCTCCAGGAAATACATCTCAACTCCAATGACAAACACAGGTTTGTAGTGATGGGAGATGATACTCCAAGTTAATGGCAAATAAAAGAAAGCAGGTATCAGAATACTTATATCATACAAATTAGACGTCAAGATAAGACAGGTAAAGAGAGACAAAGAGGGGCAGTATATAATGATCAAAGGGACACTCCATCAAGAAGAAAGAACACTTATAAATATCAACGTGCCAACACAGGAGCACCAAAGTTCACAAAGTAACTATTAACAAACCTAAAAGAGGATATTAATAATAACACAATAATAGTAGGGGACCTCAACACTCCACTCATATCAATGGATAGATTATCCAGACAGAAATCCAACCAGGAAACAGTGGAATTAAATGAAAAGCTAAACCAGTTGGACTTAATAAACATATATAGAACACTCCATCCAAAAACAGCAGAATACACATTCTTTTCAAGTGCACATGGAACATTCTCAAGGATAGACCATATGTTGGGAAACAATGCAAGCTTCAATAAATTTAAGAAAATTTAAATAATAACAAACACCTTTTCTGATCACAATGCTATAAAGCTAGAAAATAATTACAAGAAAAAAGCTAAGAAAGAGAAAAAGATGTGGAGACTAAACAACAAGCTATTGAACAAGCAATGGATCATTGAAGAAATTAAAGGAGAAATCAAAAAATATCTAGAGACAAAAAAAAAATCATAAAATACCATACCAACTCATATGGGATGCAGCAGAAGCCATATTAAGAGGGAAATTCATTTCAATACAGGCACAACTAACAAACAAGTAAAATTCCAAATAAGCAATCTCAAATTACACCTAACTGAATTAGAAAAAGAAGAACAAACAAAGCCCAAAGTCAGCTGAAGGAGAGAAATAATAAAAATCAGAGCAGAAATAAATGCTATTGAAACAAAAATGGCAGTAGAAAGGATCAGTGAAACAAAGAGCTGGTTCTTTGAGAAGATAAATAAAATTGGCAAACCTCTAGCCAGACCTACAAAGAAAAAAAGAGAGAAAGCTCAAATAAACAAAATCAGAAATGAAAGAGAAGAAATAACAACAGACATCACAGAAATACATTGGATTATAAGAGAATAGTACAAAAAACTATATGTCAACAAGATGGATATTCTAGAGGATATGGATAAATTCTTAGACTCTTTCAACCTCCCAAAGCTGAATGAAGAAGAAACAGATAATCTGAATAGACCAATCACAAGGAAATATTGAAACAGTACTCAAAAGCATCCCAAAGAATAAAATCCCAGGACCAGGCGGCTTCCTGGGGGAATTCTACCAAACTTTCAGAGAGGATGTAATACCTATCCTTCTCAAACTATTCCAAAAAATTAGAGAAGATGAAACTCTTCCTAACACATTATATGAGGCCAACATCACTCTGATACCAAAGCCTAACAAGAACAACACGAAAAAGGAAAACTACAGGTCAATATCACTGATGAACATAGATGCAAAAATCCTCAACAAAATTTTGGCAACCCGAATTCAGCAATACATCAAAAGGATCATACATCATAATCAAGTGGGATTTATACCAGGGGCACAGGGATGGTTCAACATCTGAAAATCAATCAACATGATACACCACATCAACAAATTGAGGAATAAACACCACATGATCATCTCCATAGATGCAGAGAAAGCATTTGACAAGATCCAACAGCCATTTATGATAAGAACTCTTAACAAAATGAGGATAGAAGGAAATTATCTCAATATAATAAAGGCCATATATGACAAACCCACAGCCAACATCATAAGTAATGGGCAAAAACTGAATGCCATCCCCCTGAGAATAGGAACAAGACAAAGATGCCCACTATCACCATACTAATTCAACATAGTACTAGTGGTTTTGGCCAGAGCAATTAGGCAAAAGAAAGGAATAAAAGGAATCCAAATAGGGAATGAAGAAGTGAAAGTCTCACTGTTTGCAGACGACATGACCTTATATACAGAAAACCCCAAAGAATTCATCAGAAAAATAATAGAAATAATTAACAATTACAGTAAAGTTGCAGGGTACAAAATCAACTTACAAAGATCAGTTGCTTTTCTATATTCTAATAACAAACTTACAGAAAGAGAACTCAAGAATACAATTCCATTTACAATAACAACTAAAAGAATAAAGTACCTAGGAATAAATGTCACCAGGGAGATGAAGGACTTATACAATGAAAACTATAAGACATTACTGAAAGAAATGATAATGACATAAAGAGATGAAAAGAGATTCCATGAACATAGATTGGAAGAATTAACATAGTTAAAATGTCCATACTACCCAAAGCAATCCACAGATTCAATCCAATCCCAATCAGAATCCCAATGACATTCTTCACCGAAATAGAACAAAGAATCCTAAAATTCATATGGGGCAACCAAAGACCCTGAATTGCTAAGGCAATCCTGAGACAAAAGAACAAAGCTGGAGGTATCACAAACCCTGACTTCAATATGTACTACAAAGCCATAGTGATAAAACGGCATGGTACTGGTACAAAAACAGGCACACAGATCAATGGAACAAAACTGGAAGCCCAGAAATAAAACCACACATCTATGGACAGCTAATCTTTGACAAAGGTACCAAGAACATGAAATGGAGAAAAGATAGTCTCTTCAATAAATGGTGTTGGAAAAACTGGACTGCCACATGCAAAAGAATGAAAGTAGACCATTATCTCATGCCATACACAAAAATAAACTCAAAATGGATCAAAGACTTGAAGATAAGTCCTCAAACCACAAAACTCCTGGAAGTTAATATAGGTAGTACACTCTTTGACACTGACCTAAAAAGGATCTTTTCAAATACCATGTCTTCTCAGACAAGCGAAAAAAAAGAAAAAAGAACAAATGGGATTTCATCAGACTAAAGTGCTTCTGTAAGGCAAAAGAAACTAGGATCAAAACAAAGAGACAGTCAACCAATTGGAAAAAAATATTCGCAAATCATATATCTGACAAGGGGTTAATCTCCATAATATATAAGGAACTCATACAACTGAACAATAAAAAAAATACAGTCCAATCAAAAAATGGGCAGAGGAGATGAACAGACATTTTTCCAAAGAAGATGCACAGATGACCAATAAACACATGAAAAGATGTTGAACATCACTAATCATCAGGGAAATGCAAATCAAAACTACACTAAGATACCATACCACCTTACGCCTGTTAAAATGGCTATAATCACTAAGACTAAAAATAACGAATGTTGGAGAGGGTGTGGAGAGAAGGGAACCCTCATACACTGCTGCTGGGAATGCAAACTGGTGCAGCCACTGTGAAAAACAGTATGGAGATTCCTCAAAAAACTAAAAATAGAGCTACGGCATGACCCAACCATCCCACTACTAGGTAGCTACCCAAACAACTTGAAATCAACAATCCAAAGTAACATATGCACGCCTATGTTCATTGCAGCACTATTCACAATAGCCAAGACATGGAAACAACCCAAGTGCCCGTCGACTGATGATTTGATAAAGAAGATGTGGTATTTATATACAATGGAATACTACTCAGCCATAAAAAAACCAAATTCATCCCATTTGCAACAACATGGAAGGACCTGGAAGGAATTATGCTAAGCAAAATAAGCCAGGCTAAGAAAGACAAACATCAGATGATTTCATTCATGTGTGGAATATGAACAAACACATGGACAAAGAAAAGAGCTCAGTGGTTACCAGGGGAAGGGGGCTGGAGGATGGACACATGGGGTGAAGGGGAGCACTTATGTGGTGACAGCCAAGAAATAATGTACAACTGAAATCTCACACTGATGGAAACTATTATGAACTCAAAAAAAAAAGTTAAACATAGAGTCATTATATGACCAAGAAATTTCAGTTCTAGGTATATACCTAAGGGAATTACAATATAGGTTCACACATAAACTTTTACACAAATGCTCATAATAGCATTAGTCACAATAGCCAAAACAGAAACAACCCAAATGTTCATCAGTTAATGAATGGATAAACAAAAAGTGGTATTGAATGCTGCTACTGCTGCTCCTCTCCCTCCTGCTCCTAATACAATAGAATATTACTCAGCCTTAAAAAAGAATGAAGGACTGATACAGTAGTTGACCTTGAAAACTTGATGCTAAGTGGAAGAAGCCAGAAACAAAAGGCCATATATTGTATGATTCCATCTAATGAAATACCAAGAATAGGCAAATCCATAGAGGCAGAAAGTGGATTAGTCATTAGTAGAGGATGAGATTAGAGAGAATGGAAGGGAGTACTAATGTGTATGGAGTTTCTTTGTGTGGTGATGAAAATGTTCCGGAATTAGATGGTTGCACAATCTTGAGAATACAGTAAGAACTCTTGAATTTTGCTCTTTTTAAAATGGTGAATTTTATCATAAATGAGCTATATCTCAATAAAAAATAAATTATATAAAAACAATAGACAGGGACATTGCGCTGGATGCTTTTGAGCCAGACCTTCATTCTTAGAAAGAGGTACATATAAAGTGATAAACCTTTCTTCTACTAAGCATCATTTAAGTTATGAGTTTTGGAACCACAGGACATAGCTTGTAATCATGGGTGTGTCTGGTTTGAGGGCAAAGTCTACCTGCTAAAGAAGCAATAAACCTCATAAGTCTTTGATGTTACTAGCTGCTAAATCCACCATTCCTATATCCAGCATGTTTCAGGACTGCTTGTTATATAAGATAGTGAAACTCCTTATTGTTTAAGCCCTTTTGGTTGGGATTTTGCTTACAGCCCAAAAGCATCTTATATGAATTAAGAAGCATAGATAGTAGAGACAAGACAGGTGACTATTACAGATTCTAATCTACAGAATTTCTGTATATGCCACAGCATTCTTTTCAACACTGTACAAGATATTGTTAATCAGCAAAATATGTATAAATAAACATGTATAAATAAAAATAATTGTGAATTGATTTCAGACCTATGCTATTTTCTTTTTTGGAACTCGTCATAGATCAGTCATTAAAAATGCATTAATTACCTAAATTATTTGTCAGTTATAGCAGATGCTGTCAATGCCTTACCTATATTCCTCAGACCTTACTATTTTGGTGTGCTTCCAGTAACTGTCAGTCAATCTATCTCTGAGCCTAAGGCATTTTGCAGAACCACAGAAAGCTGTTTACCCATCCTTGTGTTGCAGGACAGAAGTCCCAGAGAAACAACACTCTCTCAAAGCAGTTCTCAAGCAATGGGTCTTGGAAGATCACGTATAAATATCCAGTTCCCTTTTCCTTCTGGTGGACTAATTCTAAGGATTGTGTTTTGCACCATGTGTAAGAGTTTTCTTATAAAACTGAGCCCCAGGGACTCATTATGCTTGCTGGCTTGATAACACATTCTTTATTTCCTCTTTTTCCTGTATCACTTCCCTATAACCCTACCAATGTTCCTGCACCTGCCAAATTAACTATTTACTTTCAAATTCTTGTCTCAGGGTTTTCTTCCAAGGAAATTCAAACTAAAGTATTAGTGTGCTATAAAAAAATAAAGGCAAAATTATCAATCTGAAGGTTTATGATTTATTCACAATTACCACTTATGCTAAAGTTTTCATCACAATCTTCACTTCGCTGTCACAAAGAAGCCCCAGGAAAGAATTAAGATGTAAGAGTACTCAGTGAAGTCACCAACATTATTAAGAGTAAGGAACCGAATCCATGGCCTTCCCCCACTTCAGCTTTGTGAACAATGTGATTGCCAACAGCTACTCTTTCATATTGAAGCTAATTGAGCTTCTCATAGAAAAGTTCTCATTAATAGCTTTTATTTTTTTAGAAAAACTATTTAATATGTTCACTTGTGTAACTGCATTTTTAAATTAACATATATTACTGGTATATTTGCTTATTTGAAAAACTAAAATTAATCTGTACAAGGGAAGCTTAATTCAGTATTGAGTGTGTAAGAAAGAGAATGGTAAACTGAAGCCATGCTTCTCATGCTTAGATCATGGTGAATTGGGTTGATTTGGTCGTCTGAAAACATAGTTATTAATTCTTTCCATTAACTTGCATATTTTAAAGTCCTGTATGATTCCATTGGAAGTACTTCCCCAATCTGAATGAGAGAAATGAACAGATAAAATATACTTTTTTCCTATCACTCTAAAAACATTCTCCCCAAACTTGACATATTCAGAGAAAAATCAGATTCAGCATTGCTTTAAATCACTTTCTAAGAAACTGTTGTTGAATAAGATCATATCGTTTTGGTTAGAGACTAAACCTTAGTAGTCAGTCCCAAAGTAATAATAATAAGATTTATATATATATACAAATAGGAGATTGGCATTGGTTAAGACAAAACTAGAAAATGGAAGCACCTTTTCAATTTAACATTTCATCATTTTTTAAAATTAAGGGAACATGCCAAATGTATTGATCTTGCACAGTTATGTCCTTCTCACTGGGGACTTTATATCTTTTGTAAACAGATTTACTATTACTTATATTTGCTTGTTTACGTTATTCAATTATTATTAAAATGATAATATTGTTATGTTTTCCTTGTATAAATTTTTACAATTAGCTTTTACTTATGGCAAAAGGGATTTTCCATTTGTTCTAGTGATATAAACACTCCTTTTGAAATAAATTTAAGAATATTAATTGAGTCAATTTAGACATTATTAAATATGTATCAGTACGTGGAAATGGCAAAAATAGATGGTATGTGACTACAGCACAAGAAACTCTGCCTTAAAATTAGAACAAGATATTGTAAAAATTGGAAGAGCATTCTTTTGGGACTATCATTTGTTACCTGTATGAACTTATTCACTTCACTTTATCCTTCTTGGCTACAGTTCCCCCTCCAAAGCTATTGCCCCTTCTAACCTAATATTTCATGATCTTGTAATTGCTAGTCATAAACCTCTCTATTTTTCAGTAACCTTTCACTTGTATAATTGAAGTACCACTTTCGTATTTTTCTACATGTCGATCTTGAGGGAGTGCTAAATCTCCTACTTCTTGATTCTGCTAATTATGCCTCATGGTGGATCACACTTTTGGTGGTGATTTTCAATGAAAACTCATCTTTAGCAGGGGTTCCCCCAGCCCCATGGGAGATGCAGAGCCTCAGTAACTTTTTACCACTTGGAATAATTTCTTCGTTGCTGGCATCTTGAGATTTTCTTTCTTCCTTTTCTTTTTTCCTTCCTTCTTTCTTCCTTCTCCTTTTGTTATATTTTATCCAGAATTTCTACGTAGTTTTGGGGGGAAGGGCCTCATTCCACATTGGCTCAGTTGCCATATTACTAAAATTTCTTTCACATTTACATAATATAATTGGAGCCTTGTATTCATATTAGGCAATAGATACGTTTGTAGCTAGATCAACTTTTAATTTTTTCATCATAACTAGATCCCATTATAAAATCTACCTATTCACATTAAAAGATGTTAAAATAAGTAGAGAAAGCTATTTTTCATGGCATTCTGACTGTCTTTAGTTACTTATATTTCAGCATATAATTCTTTTGTTAAAATCTAAACATTTCAAAAAATCTAAATATTGTTAAGAAAATTCACAATCCTATTTAAGGGTACATAATTCTTTTCAATTAGTTATGTAATGTGTTTTCTTGTCAACTGTGATTTACTATGTAGTTGAATAGATTTTCGTTTCAACATGAAGCACTTTCTGAAAATCATTGACATGTGGAAATGGCAACAACTCGCCTCAAGCTTTGAAAACAATTATGTTAAGGACCAATTTGGATTGACTTTAAGAAGTTCAAGAGTTCAGTAAATAAAGTAGGTCAAGTATAAGTCATACTTTTATACTGTAGAATGAGAGTAGCCTTTGGACACATTAATATTTCACTAAGTTCAATGTCCTCAATCACACTCAATCATTACCTTTTCATTTCTAATTAAGAAATATTAGTCCTTCAGAACTTAGCTTAAACATTTTTTCTTCCAGGAAAACTTCTATGACCATTTGAATTGGGTTATGACATATACTGTTATAATACCTGATCATAGGGTGTCTCACACTTTATTGGGGTTACGTGTTTAACATTTGTCTTTTTTCCATCGCCTTATAAGCTCTCTGAGGGCAATGACTATGTTATGTGGTTTCCCTCTGTATCTCCAATCCTTAGGTTCTTTGAACCAGGAAAGTGCTTAAGAAATAGGTGTTGAATGCAGGAATGGATGAATAAACAAATATATGTTCAGAACTCTTCTTACACATAATTTCAAGACACAACAGGGTAAAAGATTTTGAAAAAACAATGTGATGTAATGAAATCAGAATTGCTGCTACTTTCATGTGTTGATCAAATGTGCTCTCTGGAACAGTGAGCTTGACTGATAATAAAGACCATAATTGTTCCTGGATGTCCCTTCTGCTCTAGCTTTTATTGTTCCCAAGGCTGAAAAATATGGCTCTTCACTAAGCCAAATTCATATCCTCATCTTCTCTCCTATTATCCTTAATGCTTGGGTCTCAACTTCCTCTTATAAAAAATGAGGACAACACTCTGCAATGATGATCTCTAGGGAACATTTTGCAATTAATATACTAACGCAGATTTTTCATATTTGAGATTCACATTTTCTACAGCATAACTTGTTATTTTCTTTCTAACAATACAGGAGGAAACTTAGTACTCCTTTAAGAATTCCTGCATTCCAAATAAATACTGAAAAACAACAAAAAAGAAATAGCTGTAGATCTTGATTGCATATTTTTCTCTTTTGGCATTTTTATTCCAGGGAAAGCTATTTGATTGATCCAGGATTTTCCTACATCTTGACCATCCAGCCTACTTGAGTACCTCTAAAGGAACTGCTTATTGAGGCAATAGAAAAGGAGACCTGAAAACAAGTTAATTGATGTTTCCATGTTCATAATACTTATTTTTATAAGCTAGAGCCCAAAATCTCATTTTTGCCAACAAATCTCAGTACTCTGTAGGGGTCTCTCAGAAAGTCATTAAATTCTGTTCATTTTTGTAGACTTTTTCTTCTTCCAGCTTATAACATTTAGACAGTCCTTCACTCTGCTTTTCATTATTTCCATTGTTGCAAGTTTGCAGCAGACAATTCTCTAGCCTATTTATTTAAAGACCAGTTTTGAATGCAGCTAAAAGAAATAGGATGTGGTAACTTGTAAATTAGAACTGAGATAGAAAATATACCACTTTCCAAGCAGGATTTTACCGGTATATTAATTCTTGTTGTTGCCTCAGATAATTGAGTTATAAATAGACACATATCATAAACAATATAACTCCCTCCAAGTTCAGTAATACTTTAAACAGCTTTTTCAGGGCTTGCTTCATTCATTTGACTAAATAAATCTGTAAGATGCAGTTGCAAACTACCAATGAATCGATGGTACTACATCAAAGAAGAAAGAGCAGGAAATTTCTGTTTATGAACTCCTGGGAACCAATGTGTTACTAGTGGAATATTCTTTGTAGCTAAAATTAATACCTGGACACTTCAGAGTTATTTAGTGCTGTATAAATCAGCATTTGAATCTTATTAGGAATTCTCCCTCTACATTTTGTTTTTTTTTAATTACAGTTATTTCAGTCTGGTACAAAATACTTCAAGTTTAATTTGAATATTAAAGAGTTTTATGGCAGCATTTTGGCTGCTTCTTGTAGTGAGTTCTATTTGGAATTGCAGCCTTAAGTTTCACAGGGCTTTTTAAGGAAGTGATGAATTATTTTGCAGTGGTAGTTTATAATGTGTGACTATGATTACTTCGGTTTACATGGGCTCTGGAATTTATTTCTTTTTTGTTTAGTTTGAAGGCTCTCTCTGCTTCGCTGTTGCTTAAATCTAGAAAAAAAAAAAAAAAGGAAAAATTGGCCCTTGGAATCACTCATGAAATTTGAGACCACATAAGAATCCAAGAACTAGAAGTTGGAATTTTTAACTCTGAAATCTAGAGAAGTAACCCAGAAGTATAAAGAATCTTATTTTAAAGTTCAAAGTGACCTTAAAATCATCTCATTCAATCATAATGCAATTCCATTAAGGATCTAACAGATTTTTTTTCTTCTTCTCCCCAAAGCCCCCCAGTACGTAGTTGTATATTCTAGTTGTAGGTCCCTCTAGTTCTGCTATGTGGGATGTGGCCTCAGCATGGCCTGACTGATGAGCGGTGCCATGTCTGCACCCGTGATCTGAACCAGCGAAACCCTGGGCTGCCAAAGCGGAGCGCGCAAACTTAACCACTCAGCCACAGGGCTGGTCCCAGGATCTGATGTTTTGATGTATCTTATATACCATATAAACTATAATTTATGAACTAGTTATTAATACATTTCCTATTTTTTCACCAAAGTCATGTGTAACTAACATGAAGAATTTCTGATCAATATATAATAATTATTGGAATATCAAAAAATTGATTTCACTCCAAAGCACAGAAACTTGATTTTTGAGTACAGTTTGTGCTTCTTTATTAAAAGGTCAGTTTTTTGAAATGGTAAAAACATCCTGCTCCTACTCTTTTACTGCTGTCAGGAATTTCATTTCCTAAGGAGCAGAGGACAGAGCAAACAGTCGCATTAACATGGGTTGTTCATTCAGATAATTGTTACCATAGAAAACTGAGACCAGGGGCCTGCAGCAAACAGGAAATATCACAGAGATTCAGATCTTGGGTCACTATTAGTATTTAAGTTTGTTAATAATGTGGACCATTGTTTTTTCCTAGAATTCTGCACTGTGCCTGGCATATAAGGGATCCACTGCAAATTTCTTGAATAAATAAAACACTGAGTAACTTTGGGATCGTGTTGTGAGTGGAAATTTGAGAAATGTGTGTTCCTACACTGGGGGCAGAGAAGGACAATCTTAGAAACCGAGATGAAAGGGAATTTAAAAATAATTTAATCTAACTTCCTCCTTCTGTAGAACCGAGATCCTGACATCATGTGATCAACATCACACAGCTGGCTAACCAAGTGCAAAGCCAGGTCTTGAACTCTAGGTTTCCAGATGTGATGAAAATAATTTTGCTTACTTCATTCTTCACTTACAGCAAAGAAAGATTACTGTATTTATACAACAAGAAGGTGAAATCAATGCCTAAAGACCCCTGTTTTATACATTCTGCTTCTGTTCAGTTCAGCTTCAAGTCATGAGAAAGGTTGTTAGCAATCCTGATAGAAGAGGTTGCTGTTGAATTTCTTGATCATGATGTTTATAACGCTTCAAGCAATATTCAGCAGGCAGCTTAGTTGATATTGATTTTACTAAAGAGAAAAATTTCTCCATATGGCATTCTTGAATTATCTGTTGGCAGACTGGCTGTTAGTTACAGTCTTTATCTATTAGATTTAGCTCTGGTCAAATGGCAATGTAGATGCAGCAGTTGAATCCTTTTTATCAAGGCTGATGTGGGATATTTTGTAATGTAACAGAATGCATCTAGTTTGAGCCACAAAATCGAAAATTGGCTATCTATGTACCACACTGAATCTTCTGGTCATTAGGAGGTATCTTTGGTGGCGATTTGAAGCCAAAAACATAAAATGGCTGATTGTTCTGCCAACTGCTGCTTGGTACCACTTGTGCCACTGTAGCCACAAGACAAAGGGACTATAAATAGCTATTTTTAACAGCTAGCAGGGAATGTCCTACTCAATCCGATAGACTCAGTGAGAAAGGGAAAATTTTATGTGTCCCATATCTCCATGGCACATTTCTCTCTGTGCCTAGACACATCTTTTAGATCATGTGTTTCCCACAAGAGATGCTTCTCTAAAACTATAATATTTTTTCCCTTTAATCTCTAATCTTTCATAAGAAAGAATAGGAAAACCCACTTTCAGTCTCAGTTATCCCATAAAAACTGTGATTCTGGATGTCATTTATTATCTCATTTGTAATATCAGAGGGTTGAAATATATGATGGTATGTACCCTAATATTAACATCTATATGCCAGATTCAGTGAACAATCTTTAACCCAGGTGACCTCACTTAATTGTTATAAAACCTCAAATATAGTTATCTTCATTTTATTGACGGGGAAACTTAGGTTCAAATAGAATTTGTTCCTTATCTAAATTATGACAGAGCTGGGCTCCAAATGCTGGTGGTCCTGGTTCCAAAGACCACTTTTACTATATCCTACTGATATTCTGTTCATTAGTGATGTTTGTATTTTAGTCAGTTTTAGACTATATATTGTAGAGTGCTGTCCTTGGATTTCTATGGCAAAGTAAGGTAACCGACTCGGTGATTCTGTCTAATTTACAAATGGAAAATGGAATTTAAACACAAATAACATTTGCAAGGTTGAATATCTAACAGAAGATGATGTCTGCATCATGCTCCATAATCTTAGAGTTGCTTCTGAATTGACTATGGGTTTGTGAGTGTTTGGCGCATCTGAGGGCTTCTATGGGGTAATCCTTGCTCAATCAAGATTTTTCTGATTTCTAATTGCAAAATTTTTTACCTTGGTAGGCTTCCTCAAGTTTCCCCAATGATCTCCATCTCACATGGTCCCCCTAAAGAGATTACGTGAGAAAAATCTGGCTCACCATACTAGATGGCATTGGTTAACATCAATAGTTTCATCAATAGTAGCATCAATTTTCCCTTTATTTAAAGTTAAACAGAAAGTAATACTTAAGTAGTATAAGTCGTGTTTAAAGCTTCCAAATATATGCTTTAATTATGAATGTCCCAATGGTCTTTTCAATTGACTTGAAGTTGTACAATTATCCAAAATGTATTTACATATAATTAAAATGGTCAATTTTTAGTTTATTTTGTAATTAGACTATTTTTGATTACACAAATATATGCATGAAGATACATGCACACACACATATTACTTTAGAACGCAAATTAGACAGATCTGCAGCTTCAAAAGGGTAATTTTAAGTTGTATGTAAGTGCTATTGGCCTGAACTTTAGCAGGCCAGATCTACAAAACAGTATTAAAATTAAGGAGATTCTCAATCATAGAGTCTCGGAACTGATCAGATTCTCACTGATACACCAATCAGATATATATTCCTTCTATATGACCCAAGAGAAATGTTGGATTTACTGACTATGTTGCAACATGATTAATCTTCTGATTGATTCGACTAAAAGATACAACTGGAAGTGTTTTCAGAATCATGTAAAACATTGGCATATCTGGAACTTACATTCCTTTGAACATTCTCTTTTAAGCAATATTTCTTACTTTGTTTAGACATGTAAGTAAGAAGAGACAAAGTGTGATTCCACACCCACACTATCATCCCTGGAAAATTTCTCTTTAAATGCAACTGTCTAGCAAAGTGCAAAGAGGGTGAGAGTTTTGCAGTCATATTATCCTTAGAAACCTGTATGACATTCAGAACATAACAAATTGAAAGAAAAAAGATTGAGTTTAAGACAACATTAAAAATGAACGCGAAACATTGATACTTTCTTTCAACAAGGTTACTGGAAACCTCTCTTTCCAATACTAACCACAGAAATAAAGGAAAGGAAAAAAATCTTTTAACGAACACTGCTTTAATCTAAATGGAACGACTGCAAAGCATGCAATTATAAATGTGTAAAAAGACAGGAAGAGAAAAAGCCAAAATAATGAGAGGTTCTTGTAACATCTAGTGTCACAAAGTTGCAGTTCTCTTAGAAGTTTTGGTCTCAAGAGGTATCTTGGAAAGGAAAAAAAAGCCTCAGGAAATAATAAGTAGAACTTGGCAAAGAAATCTCCTTTATGAGAAGTGCCTGCAGGCAGAAATAATTGGAAGCAGAGGCTTCCTTGGCCCTGACAGGTGCCCCTTGCTTCCACCAGGAGTGGACTCCCCAAAAGACCCAAAACAGAGTATAACAAAGAATCATCTGGGGGCGATCCTGATATTGTATTTGGACAAACAGAGGGAAAAGTGAAGAGAGACATTAACTTAAGTGGACATTCAAACCCTCTCCACCATGGAACCAAGAGGCAATTATTGGGGTTGCTCAGGCCAAAACACACTTTAGCCTGAAGTATCCAGTGGATATGTCCTCAAATGACTGGGATAATTGTTTCTATGTCCCTATTCATTTTTTTGAGTGCTGAGCTGGTGTGAGAAACATTAATGTTTAGTGGAAGGAACTTTTTCTCTTGGTAGCAATGCAAACAGTGCCTTTGAGTGTTCATTTCATCTAGCAGAAGGTTCAGCATTCATAAGAGCATACTGCTGGAGAAGAAGGTACAAAAACAATGAGCACTGTTCCGTACCAATGCTGGTTTAGATGCCAAGATAGCACCAAAAATTTAACTCCAGTAAAGAATAGTCTGAGTGTTTTTATAATGTATATAAAACAATCTAGTATCAGAACTTTCATATCTTATTACGTATTGAAGCAGTTTAAAATGACACCTATCGAGAGCCAGATCTCCGAAAATCTACTCTATCAGCTGCTGCATTTGCTACCATTCTCAGGACCCTCACCATGAAAGGCCTTCTGCTGCTCACCCTGTCTTCTCTGGTGTGCTGGGCCTCAGCTGACATTCGCTGTCACTCCTGCTACAAGGTCCCTGTGCTGGGCTGTGTGGACCGGCAGTCCTGCCGCCTGGAACCAGGACAACAATGCCTGACAACAAATGTGTACCTCGGTAAGATGAGGGTTTTCTCCAACCTTCGCTGTGGCACACCAGAAGAGCCCTGTCGGGAGGCCTTCTACCAAACCAGCCACAGGCTGGGCCTGACCTATAACACCACCTGCTGCAACAAGGACAACTGCAATAGCCTGGTTCCCCGGCCCACCCCGGCCCTAGACCTTGTCCTCACCTCCTTGGCTGGCCTTGGCCTCTGGCTGCTGCACTGAGGCTCACTCCATGGCTGCCCCTCTCCCTCCTGCCTCACCTGAACCTTTCTCCCTGTGTCACGGATCCCCTGACTTCCCACAGTGGTCTCTCCCTACCTCTCTTTGCACTAAAAAAAATTTCTCCAGATCCTTCACATTTCTTTAATTAGACAGTGGTCTCCCTCTCCATCCTTCTACCCCATACCCTCCAATCTGCTTTTCCTGAGTCCCTTCCTATTTCCCCCTAGACCATTCCAGATCCTCCATTGGCCCCTAGAAGGGCTCCCCACTTTGCCTCCTGCTCTCTGTGGTGCCCTACTCAGAGAGGGATTGGAATCTGGGGCTGAAATGGAGCTTCCATCCTGTTCCTAATGAAGGCTCCCAGAAAGAACCTGATGACTTCATTGTACAGGGCTTATTCCCCAAATCCTGGCTCCCATTGTACTCCATCCCTATGCTCCCCTGTTTCCATTTTGAGTAATAAATGTCTGTGCCCGAAAAAAAATAAAAATAAAATGACACCTATCATCTATCTATCTATCTGTCTATCTATCTATCTATCTATCTATCTATCTATCTATCCATTCCAGCTACATAGCAATGGAAAGGAATATAGAAAAAGAGACACAGAGAGAGATAGAGAGATATCCAAATAGCTATTTTATGAATATCTTCACAGTAAGGATCACTGCATATTTTTAAAATGTTTGGTTGATAGAAAATGTTGAAAGGAACTGAGGCTCATTGAGGCTCATAAAAATATTATAACATGGAGATTAAAAAATATTTGGAAAACTTATATTTCATTCTATTCACCTTACCACTTTACTGTTCTAAAAATAATTAATTTCGCAGTGTGATGCCTGAAGAATTTTACGTTTAGAGTAGGTCAAAGGATACCATCTCTAGCGGTTTTACTGTGACAACATGGTTAAACTTGAAACTGTATTTCCCAGAATCCCCTTCACTGTATGGTTATAGATTAAATTTGGTCAAAAGGGAAACTTGTGTGAGATTTGCATGGTGTGAGTGAAATAGCAATTATTACTTTCTTGAGGTTATCTTAGTCAGATGCAGTCCTTAGGTATCCTCTCTAACCTACTCTGTGTCTACTATTCTTCCTGACTGACGGCGTGTTGGCCACAATGGCCCAGGTCTATCACCAGATGCTTGGCTGCATGACCACAGAGAAGCCATAGCTTTTCATTGATCTCCCTCTCTTCCTTTAATCATGCTGTAGGGAAAAAAGGACTGTATTAGGAAGTCAGAAGTTCTCCACGCTTATCCAGATTTTGCCATATCTTCATGACCTTGAGCAATCACTTACTCTGTGCCTCAGTTTCCTCAATTATATAATAAAGGTATTGAACTAGAGAAGCTCTCAGGTCCTTTATGGGTCTAAAAATTGATCTGTGTCTTTGCTAGACTTTTATTAGCGCTTCCTTTGGGAGGGAAGTGAATCAAGTGAATGATTTCATCACTTCCTCAGGTATGCATACATGCTTGACCCAACAAAGCCTGCTGCCTTCTAAAATCAATTTAGTGCTTATGCTTTACTTCTGCTCTGATAGACACAACACCAGAAACTCTGCTTTAAGGAACTCATTTTACTATCCTGGATAATTGTGTGTGTGTGTGTGTGTGTGTGAGGAACATTGACCCTGAGCTAACATCTGTGGCCAATCTTCCTCTTTTTGCTTGAGGAAGATTGTCACTGAGCTAACATCGGTGCCAATCTTCCTCTATTTAATATCAGATGCCACCACAGCGTGGCTTGATGAGCAGTGCTAGGTCCACGCCCGGGATCCAAACCTGTGAACCCTGGGCCACTGAAGGGGAGCATGTGAACTCAACCACTATGCCACCGGGCTGGCCCCTAATTTTTTTTTAATGGATGAGAAAAAGGATTATAAGTTACTTCTCCTGAGTAGGGATGAAATAATCACATTATGTGCATAGGAAAACATTGATGCATCAGTTTTCTATATTTTTAGTTTTTCGAACAAATTTAAATTATGCCACTGTTCAGTCTATATGTCTAGAGTTAAAAAAGCAAAAGAGAGTTGTAATGAGAGACTTAAAATAAAGAAAGATTGGACTATGTTATGTTTGGAGTAAAACTGAGAGGTAAAAGTAAAAAGAGATTAAAGAACGTTCTTAGTAGTCAGGAAAGAAAATGTTTCAAATGGAAAGTCATTAGCGATAATTTTTTAATTATTATAGTAAACAAAACACTGACTTAATCAATGAAAAATACTTCTAAAGAGATCTTGTGTGTTTTACCTTGCAATGATTGAATAATATCAAGTCCAACGTACATCCATTTTGGCCCTAAGCTAAGCTCCAAAGATTTGCAGCCAAAGAGCATGCTCAGATCACCGATCCTCAGTTCAGCTCAGAGATTAGTAGCATACAATTTCATCTTCCTTTAATCATGATAGTTAGCTTATAATTATTTTAAATCATTTAGGGAAAGCTGGGCTATCTAACCATTCATTCACTCATTCATTTGATGGCTTATGTGAAAGTACTTACCATGTGCTAGGAAAGTGCAAGGGACTCAATGTGTTTCCCATTTAATCTTTACTGGAACTAAGGTAGGTAATATTGTTCTCTGCTTTCTACATATTAAGAAATTGAGGCTGAGAAAGTCCAAGGATTGGCCAGACAGCACATAACTAGAAAGTCCAAAATGAGTATTTGAAGGCCAGTGTGTCTGAATGCAAAATCCACATTTAACATTTACAATATACTGGCTCTTAAGTATAATCACATATAACATCCAAATTTAACAGCATATAACACTCCTGCTCATGGAAGTGGAAAATGAGTCCAGTGAAGTTACATGACTTGTCCCTGGGTTACATAGTTAGAGGCCAACGCACACTTCAGAAGATTGGAGATGCTTGTGTGTAGATACAGACAGAGTTCAACTGGGAGGGAGAGTATCACTTGTACTCACTCAAGGTCTCTTCTTGTAATCTCCATTATTTCAAATGGCTAGTCTCTTGAAGTTTTGCATACACAGTCTAAAAATGTCACTAAATATAGAACTCTTATAAGAAGAATATTCCATCTAAAGTCAGAAAGGTAAACCATATGACCTTTCACATTCTTTGAAGACAGCCAAATGATCTTTATATTTTCCTAAGGTTATTGAACAATTCTAAGTAAAAGTTCATGACCATTTGTTTTTATTTTTGAATTGATGTAGTCAGTCATTTTTGTTATTTCCTTATGTATTAAGATATTAAAAACTTCTATTATTTCTAAAAATTTTTAGTGAGAAGTGAAAACTTGAACATTGGCAGTTACTTTTTTTTTTTTGAAGTGCAATAAACTACAATATGATAATAAGTGCCGGTGACATTCCTAATTGTGTCTATCTGACACTTATAAAATCTTTTGGCTTGAATCCATATTTAAATCCTTTGGGATCCTTTGTACCTAAATATGTAAATCTTGAGAAATAGAAGATAAACTACATTAAAAGAAGATTTTAAATTTTAATCAGTTCATTTAATAAGTGTAATCTCTTCTTTCCTCATTTTTTCAATGATTGACATTTACTAGAAATTAAAATTAGAATATTTCTCCTCATACAGTTAATATCATAAAGCTTCAATTATTTGCATTATTAGTACTCTACCCCTTTATCTCCAAATATGCCAAACCATTCCTTTTTTATTGTTGCATACACAACCTTCATCTAACTCTTTGGCTTGGCTCAACAGTGACCTCTTTTGAGAGATTTTCTCTGACGTCTCCCAAATGGTCTAATCTCTGCTCTAGTAGGCTGGTTAAAACCATGTCCCCAGGGGTGCCTGTTGGCAGAGTGGTTGAGTTCTCACACTGTGCTTCAGCAGCCCGGGGTTCATGGGTTTGGATCCCAGGCGTGGACCTACACACCACTCATCAATCCATGCCATGGCAGCATCCTACATACTAAATAGGGGAAGATTGGCACAGATGTTGGATCAGCAACAGTTTTCCTCGAGCAAAAGGAGGAAGATTGGCAACAGATGCTAGCTCAGGGCCAATCTTTTTCACCAAAACAAAAAAAAATGTCCTCAGCTCATCACCTCTTCCTATTTCCAAGCCCTTTGCAATGTGACTTTATAACTCTTCTCATCATGAGTAAAGTCTGTTTCCCTACCCCTTGATCTAGGCTGGTTGTGTAAGTTGTTTTGCAAATAGAGTGCAGTGTATGTGAAACTGTGCCAGTTCCAAGGTCCTGCACACTACTGCTTACTCTCTTGATATGCCGCTATTACGGTGAGACATGCTCACGATAATCCGCTGGATAATGAAAGACACAAGGCCTAGTCATTGTGCCAGATGGCTGTCAGCCAAGCGTCAGACATGAATGAGGTCCATGGATACCTAGACCCCCGCTCACACGCAGCTGAGCACAGATGCCAAGATGGGCCAAGCATGACTCAGATCAGCAGAACCACCCGGCTTACCCATGGATGTAACAGCAATGATAAACGCATATGAGTTTAAGCTACTAAGTTTTGGGGAAAGTTTCTCACATAATATTATATCATAGACCTTTCCTTGTTGATGCCAAGCACTTATTCCTCTTCCTTCACAATTAACACTTTTTACATATGATTTTAATCTCCAATCATTTCAGCTATGCGCATCTTGAATCCTCAAGTATTTTAAAAACCGTATAAGAAGAGCTGTGTGGTAACCATTTTTAAAAAATTGTTTTTAATACTCAGCAAAGGTCATATAACAGTGGGCGGTTTCACAGGGTAAGGAAAAGAACTTTGGAAGAAGCATGCGCTCAGCTAACTGCATGTACTGCATCTTTTACATAAGTGACCTGGGCAAGCCTCTTAACCTCTTTGAACTTTCTAATTTTAAGCCCAGAGTGTTAACCACTACACCATGCTTTGGAGAGTACAGCATTCAGTAGTACACTATCCTCCTACTTTGGTAATGAAGCCAGAGAACATGTACTTCTATTTTCCATTTGACAGCATAGACCCAGATTTGAAAGCCTTACTCACTCCAAACTCTCTTGGACATCTCTATCACTTTGTACCACATTAGCATTTCAAATCGTCTCTCTTTCCAGCAACTCTTGCCTTTGCCAGTATGTTGAACAGGATAAAATGTAAATGAACTGAGTTTTTTGGTCAAGAATGTAAACAATGTTAATATGTTGCTTGCAGACCTGGTTAAATGATATACGGAATGTTGTCTCCTCTCATCTTACACATGTGCTTATATACCTGGGTAATTTCACTCACTGTTTCCATCCAAAGGCTTAAAACCATAGTGGAATTTAACTGAAAGAAACATACCATTCTGAGGATGCTTGAAATATGCATATGTTGATCTTAAAAGTACTGACATAAAACAAGCAGAAAAAACAGCTGATAACTACCTAATCACTAGCGATTATACTCGATTTTGAGAGAAATTTGTAGGTGTCACAAATCTCATCACGCTTTTGCTTAGCTACATTTAATTATAACTATTTGCAGATTGCAAATAATCGTATACATATAGACGGATCTAAATAGCAGATTGTAGATACAAATGGTATATTTTATAAATAGTGAGCTATCAGTAGAATTATATTATAAATCTCTTAGCAAAAAAAGTACTTTCATGCCCTAATGTTAGCGAAACAAATTTTTTAAAGCAAACGTTTGGCTCTCATAATTCTAGAGCACTTATTTGTTGGAACACTGCCCTTGGTTTGAAACCAGGGTACTTAGCCAGCTTTGGCCAAGTTTCTGTAGATAGACTACCTGTTTGTGGTCATTTGGAATGCATAGGGATCTACAATTCAGCAGTAGTTCTTGTGCTTATTCTTCAGGAAATTTGGAACTATAGGTAAGCAAATGAGCTTACAAGAATCTTAGAAACCTATAGATGATACACCCCCCAACAATTATTAGACTTGCTTGATAACATCAGATTCAACTTGTACAGCCCAGATACTTATACAAATTTTATTCATTTCCTCACACCGAATAGACAGCTTCTCAGAGCTGTGTTGATCTGTGAAGCACTAGCACAGTATAAATTTTCATTCATATTATTTAGGGCTTAGGCAACAGAAGTAACCAACCAACTAGTTTGGTTTGTAATTCTCATTGAATTCATTCACTCTACGTAGGCAGGGTCTAATTTTTTAATTTAGCAGGGCTCTGATACAACTTTGAGATTGCCTTTGGGTGGGGAAGCAATCTAACTCCCCTATATCCTACTGGATGTCACTCTTGGATCCATCAAGAAACCAAAATGTACTTATTAAATTATTCTAGAACAATATACAATGATAATTAAGATACAATTTTACCAACAATACCATATTTTATTGATTCTAGTATGCATATTCTTCACAATTTAACGTCTCTAAACTAGAGATGTGTCACAATCAAAAACACCTTATAATTACTGTCGGCCAGATAACATTTATGAGGTAGTTGCTTGCACGCGCGCAAATTTTTTTTGCTGGCATCACTGGATTCCAGCAGCCCTTTGACATGTAAATTATTAAACCACTTGAGAATCACTGGACAAGAGCTGTGAGTTCCAGATATTGTCTAAAATCCTTCAGTTGTTATAATCTGGGAAAGTCAGGAAAGCAGTAAAACTTGCAGAACCAGTGTCAGAGCTTATAAGAGAATCCCGGAGACGATGGAGATGACAGTGAAGTAATCTTTTAAGAAAATTGCATCCCCCCCAATGCCTTGGATGGTGCAGAAGACAAATGGTGTAGAAAACTATGGACATCAACAACTCTGACTTGAGAAGTGATTCAAAAGTATTGGATTTTTAGTGTTAAGGCATTTTAGGAGTACCGTAACTGCTTTCAAACTTATTTCCATTTTTACATACACATGAGTTATTTTTTTTTATTTTTTATTTTTTGCTGAGGAAAAGTGGCCCTGAGCTAACATCCGTGCCCACTGTCCTCTACTTTATATGTGGGACACCTGCCACAGCATGGCTTGATAAGCAGCACGTAGGTTTATGCCCACGATCCGAACTGGCAAACCCTGGGTCACCAAAGCAGAGCACATGAACTTAACAACTATGCCACCAGGCCAGGCCCTAAGAGTTAATTTTTAATTGTCTAAAAATACCTCTAAGTGATCTTATTTAATAAGTATAAATACAGATTTTAGTGAGAAGAAGACACAATGAAGCAATAAGAGAGCGTTGGATCATACTTGATTTGGCAGGAATTTTTCTTTTTTTGGTTTTACAAAAAATAATGTGTCCATCAACGGCATCTTAGATTTAATAAATAGGGTACTATTTATTTGAGAAATCTTATTAATACTAGCACTCTGGGAATATGAATTGAGCTTTAATCTGGTGATAAAACAGACAGTGAAGACTCAAGTGTGCTGTGACAAACCAAATGGTATATTCCGTGAAGAGAAAAGTATGTCAACTCATTAGTGGACATTGTAAAAATATTGCTTATGACAGTAAAAGTCATTCCTTATGTTTTATTAAATTTTAGCTTGAACCTTACTTTTAAAAATATTTTTTAAATATAACATGCCTTTAAAATCCGTAAAGAGACTTTTGCCTCACTGAGCAATTCTAAGGCACTGCCTTATATATTTGGGGAAGAAGGATATGACTTTAATAAGGATATGATTTTACTTGGAACACTTTCTTAATTAGAGAATTCTGGAGATGCTGGGAAGAGAGACAATTTTATTTATGAATCCAGCAAGTCTTGGATCTGCTTTATTTAACAAATCTTCATTTTAGCTTGTCCTCTTCTATAGTATTTTATTGTAAGCAGCAAGAAGCCAAGAGGCATCTTTCACATCCTGCCTAGAAATCTCCTTAGATAAATCATCTATTTCATTAGGTACCTTTTCCACTTGCTACTTTATCACAAGTAGATTGCTAAACTTTCTGCCAGGACATAACAATGATTCTCTTTGAGCTCCAGGTTTTCTGCCTTTTTCTATCAGTTCTCACTGACAGCCTCCTCAGAGGCCATCAGGCTTCCACTAACAGTCTATTCAAAGCCTTTTCAACTTCTGTCTCCCATCCATAGCCAATATCAATTTTTACAGTTTTTGTTGCACAGGACCCTACTTGTGGTATCAAAATCTGTTTCAGTTGTTATAATTACAATACAAAATTCTCAAAAGTTAGTGGCTTAAAACAACATCATGTATTATCTCTCACAGTTTCTGTGGGTAAGGAATTTAGACAGGGCATAGTGGGGACAATTTGTCTTGGCTCCATAAGATTTGGAATCTCAGGTGGAAGACTGGAAATGTGGGGACTGAAAAACTTTGAAGGCTTGTCTTCTCACCTGACTGAAAGTGGATGCTACCTGTTGACTGAGGACTTCAGTTTCTCTTCCTGTCGTATTGTCCATGTCTCTGCTTTGGGCTTCTCCATAGCATGCTTGAGTTCTAAAGCAAAATTCCAGGAGGGTAGAGTGGTGTGAGAGGCGGGGAGAGAGGGAGAATGTCAGGCAGAAGAGAATCACCTTTATGACCTTACCATGGAAGTCTCCTGTACCACATACTTCTGCCATACTTATTTATCAGAAGAGTCACAAAGCCCAACTAGATTTAAAGAGAGAGAACATAGATCCTTTCTCTACATGAGAGTGATGCCAGTCACACTGTAAGAAGAGCATGTTTGGAAACGCAATTTGACTCAGTGGGGTTCTATGTGTAAATTTAAGTTTTATTTTGTGAAACATCTTTATTTCACCTTTATAAGTGAACAGTATTTTCACTGAGTATTACATAGTTCTAGATTAAGACTTAATTTTTTTAATACATTGATTATATCATTCCAGTGTCTTCATTATTGCTTTCTAGAATTTAGTTGTCATTTTAGTTGTTTCTCCTTTGAAGTCATCCTGTTGTTTTTCCTTTTTTTCTCCTGATTCATTTATAATTTTATGTTTGTATTTATTTTTCTGTCATTTTACTAGGTGGTGATTTTTATTATACTGCTTGATATTTGTTAGGCCAATTGATTCTGTGGATTCATGTCTTTTGTTATTTGGAGGTAACCATCAGCAATTGTCCTGTCATTTCTTTCTTCTTTGCTTCCCTGCCTCTTGTGTTAGACCTTCTAATTATATCTTTTTGTTCCTTACAAAATTTTCTATACTTTGCCCCTTTGGCTATCTTTAATATGAATACTTTTTTTGAACAATTCTCTCAGCTTATTACTTCTTTTAACCAAATATTCTTCAGTCAAATCTAGTTTGTCATTGAAACATCCATTAAGTTCTTAATTTAGATTATTTTATTTTTCTATTGTACGATTTCATTTGGCTATTTATTAGATAAGTTATATTACATTTCATGATGTCTTGTTCACTAGAAATTTGCAAAATTACCTGTTAGTTTTGTAGATATACTTTGTTTTTTATAGCGGTTTTAGGTTTACAGAAAAATTAAGAGAATGGTACAGAGATTTTCCAAATACACTTTGCTCCCACACATGCACGGTTTCCCCATTATCAGTCATCCACCAAAGTGGTACATTTGTTACAACTGAACGTACACTGACACATCATTGTCACCTAAAGTCTGTAGTTTACTTTAGAATTCTTTCTTGGTGTTGTACATCATATGGGTTTGAACAAATGTATAATGATATGTAACCACTGTTATTGCATCATACTGAGTAGCTTTGCTGCCCTAAAAATGCTATGTGCCTATTCATCACTTCCTCCTCCAAACCCCTGGCTACCACTGATCTTTTACTGTCTCCATAGTTTTGACTTTTCCAGAATGTTATATAGGTGAAATCACACAGTAGGTAAACTTTCAGATTGGCTTCTTTCATTTAGTATTATGCATTTAATTTTCCTCCATGTCTTTTCATTGCTTGATAGCTCATTTCTTTTTACTGCTGCATAATATTCCATTGTCTGGATGTACCATAGTTTATTTACCCATTCACCCATTGTAGGACATCTTGGTTACTTTTAAGTTTTAACAATTGTGAACAAAGCTTCTATAAACATCTGTGTACAGGTCTTTGTGTGGACAAAGTTTTCAATTCCTTTGGATAAATACTAAGGAGTAAAGTTGCTGTATCATATGATAAGACTATATTTAGTTTTGTAAGAAACCACTAAACTATCTTCCAAAGTAGCTGTACCGTTTTGCATTCCCACCAGCAAAGAGTGCGAGTTCCTGTTGCTCCACATCCTAGCCAGTGTTGATTGTTGTCAGTGTTCTGGATTTTGACCATTCTAATGGATATGTAGTGGTATCCCATTTTAATTTGCATTTCCGTAATGACATGATATGGAACATCTCTTTGGCCCATTTCTTAATCAGGTCGTTTGTTTTCTTCTTTTTGAGTTTTAAGAGTTCTTTGTATATTTTTGAAAGTAGTCCTTTATCATATATGTCTTTTAAAGATATTTTCTCCCAGTCTCTGACTTGCCTTTTCATTCTCTTGACTATGTGTTATATCTTTTTTTTTCGTATTTCCCATATCTGCAGTACCTGTACTTCTGTTTCTTCTGTCTGTTGCTTATGTTACCAGTTTCTTCATCTGCCTGGATATCATTTATTTTGTACTGGATATACATTTCAAATAATATTTGTAGAAATAATTTGAGATCTCAGATGATGTTATTTGCTTCCAGTAAGGATTTTTGTTTCTGTCAGGCAAGAAGGCCCTATCAATTCTGAATCTTGGTGACAAAAATATCTGTAACGTACCTACTTTATGCCAAGCATTCTTCTGAACCGTGGAATGTAGTATTAAACTAAGTAGACGGAGTCTTTGGCCTCATAAAAGTTATATTCTACTTTGAATTTATCAAGCTTGAACTTAGGGAAACTTTGTTCTGCTTTTGCTATTTATATCACTTCTACACTCTTTTGGCATAAAAATCTTCTTTTCCCTGTAAGTGACTACTTTTAGCCATTAAAAATATTTCTAATGGAACTATAAATTATGGGTCCCTTCTGTAGCCACCCTACAGTGCACATTTCATGGACATGAGCAAGGAAAATTAGAATAAACCCAAATATTGGTTGTTTCAAAAATAACTTTATACCTGAGGAAAATACAATAAGTAACCAATTATTTTTAAAACAATCAATATCTTGAATTTGTCTTTTAGATTGAGTATTAAATTATATAATGTGTACATTTATAGAGAGACTATATTATTCTTTCTTTGAAATGTGAATTTGATTTTTTTTATAGTAACCTCTCATAGAGAAAAAATTTTAAATGGCTCAGGAGGCTTTAATAGATCTACTCAATCTTTCTTTTGTTATGTTTACCAATATACAGAATTTGGCAATTTTTTAATTAGCTTCTCCATAGGAGAAATAAGTTCCAATAAAAGTGATTAACATCCAAATTCTCTGTTGCTAGAAATAATTGAAAAGTGCCTATCATAACTGCAAGTCCTTTGAATAAAATTGTGATTTATCATCTGAGACATAATTGGTTAGAAATAGTACCATTTTTATTCTGAAAAGGTTAGTTGAATCTGTGCTTTTTGTCTCTTTATTCAAAACTTTGAGTGAAGTTATGATTGTAAACTTACAGCACAATAAACATACTTTACATTTAAATAGTGCTTAACTTTTTGCAAAGTACTTCGCATTCATAATCTCGTTTGATACGTCAGTAACTCTTCAACAGGCAACACTGGTATTATATAGGCCATTTTATGGATGAAGAAACTGAGACTCAGAGAAATTACTTTCCAAAGCTTATGTGGTACAGCAGTGTTTGAGTTAAAATCGACAAACTTCTGACTCCTAGTCTTTTTCGATTCTTAAACTTTGTTAAATATATCCTGTAGAGCACCATCCTGAGGGATGTAATGTTAAATATACTTTTTTAAACCTCTATGGAAAATAAACTTGCAAAAGCCAACTACTACAGATTTGCAATGTATGTTAGTATACTAAAAACTCTGAGAAGTTCATTGGTAGTGTTTAACTTTGTTTAATCCAAGCTTTCTCACATTTATTTGCACATAGAGTTCTTTTTCATGAGACACATATTCACTTTCTGTGTAAAAATGTTCTGTAAAATATATTACCCAAAGAACACTACTATATTATATTCTGTTGCTGGTCTTATCTTTTATCCATTGTTTATTTTTTGCAGACCAAAAGCACTTTCTGGGATTCCAAGTGATGTGCTATATAGTTTCTACCCTCAAATTGTTTTCAGTTCTCCTAGAAGATAAGTAACTTCACTGACCTGAAATGTTTCACAAATTACATTATATCACAACGGACATAGCCAATAAGTGACATACTTGCTGAGAAGATGGGGAGATGGAGTGATCAACAAGGGCAAAGTTTTCTCAGGTATATTTTCATGGGGAAGGCTGTTCTAAAAGAGTACGGAACTGATTTCTATTCTAATTTTTGCCTCCACTTCTCTGTGTGATCCTGGATAATTCAGTTCATTTAACATCTCCAGATTTTTTATTTCATTCTTCTATAAACTGGTGTTTAGCCAGATCATTAATTTTCAAACTGTACCTGACAAAGTTCTTGAGAGACCATGACAGGGAGGAAGTTGGGAGAAGTTTTGTGGCACCCATTCCCATTCTGATTCATCTTGAGACGCTCCTCTGCTGTTCATACTGGTCTTCTTCATCAGACTTCTTGTGAACAATGGGTTCACAGAATGAAATTGACTTTGAAACCAATTCCTTTGGAAAACCAGTTCCTTTCTCTTTTAACATTCTAAGAATCTCAATCTATGGAAAATTGAGAATGAAAAATCTGACCTATTTTAATTTTATGATATAAAATCGATTCATCTGCAGTATTTATTTATTCCCATTTTTCTTAAAATATTTATAAGAATGATGTCATTAACCAGTAAACAAAACTTCTTTACTGATCAGTTTGGAAAACCATTGGGCACTCCAAAGTCAAATCTTGATATCCATCATCAGTATTTCACAGTAATATGTGATTACTGACAAAACAAAATTGCAGAGTATTCAGTTACTGTTCAACATAATATTAAATGCTAATTTAGAAAGGAGTCTTTATGCATTTTGATTTCCAGAATTTTTGATTGATCACCAGCAGAAAATTTGAACACTAAGGGGAAAAAATTACTTTGACTTCATAAAGATTAATTCAGAATGCAGGATAAATTCCTCTCATGAACATGGATATATAGCAGTATCAGACACAAAGATGCATTTGAGCTTTGGAAGAAGAATTAAGATTTGAGGAAGGATTTCATTTTTCGAAGACTACATATACAATGGTCGTTCTCTTGAAGTGGTTTAGATTTTCCAAAAGGCGACATTTCAAGATGAAGCAAAATGTGTTCTTTCCTTTTTATCTCAACAACAACTCTGAATAAAATTGTATCTAAATTGTGTTACCTGAAATAAATGAGACTCCACCACCACCTTCTGTGGGATTTATCAGGCAGGTCAATAAAGCTAAGTGGGAGTAGATTGCCTTTTGGAGATATATGAATGGGATGCTACCATATCATTGTTCCCTAATTACTTACTTTAATGTACTTTCAAAAATCAAGCAATTTATCCCATATCTCTTGAGCAACTTAAATATAGGGAATTTTTCACTCCTATGTCCACGTTGTTTAGGATGAATTTTCTCTCAGGGAAGTGATGGGGTAGGAAAAGTATACAAATTTGCTGCTTAAAAGTCCCTTTGTTATAAAAAAAAATTGTTGAGTCCCTAAAGTATTGTGAAAAAGTTACTTAGTTTGTAGGTGTATAATGCAACAAAAATAATGACAGTAACTTTGAGTTAGAAGGTTTCCCCAAAACTAACTTTATGCTGTTCCCATCACACTTTTTTTCCTTAGTCAGTATACATGGGGAAAATAAAAAATAAAATTATTCCACCACAAGATACAACACGCATCTTTTCCTTTTGATTTTGTTACTCTATAGATATATCAATAGTCAATTGAAACCCACACTGCAGGTTGTTTGATAAGCATACAGTTAAACACACCCTGATTTTATGCATGTGACCAGGCTTAAAGTGAATTATTTCCATTATACACAGATAGCAAACTACATGACAGTCTATTGTATGGTATACAGTATTAAAAAAAGAAAGAACGAAACAACAGGCCTAAAGTGGAGTCACTTGCCCCATGACAACAAACTAAGTCTTATTAAATTGTGGTTTCAACCTCTCCCAGGCATGTGACCTTTAGCCAGTCAATCTGGAATTACCTGATCAGCACTAGTGAAGTAATCTACATGATAGACCCCCACCTTTCCCCAAAACGAAGATGATCTTTCCTGAAACAATCCACTTTTTGTTAGAAACTTCTTTTTTCCACCCCCTTTTGCCTCCAAAAACCTTCCTTTTTGTACAGCTCCTCAGAGCTCCTTTCTATTTGCTTGATGGGATGCTGCCCGATTCATGAAGCCAATTAGATCTTCAAATTTACATCTGCTGAATTTTGTTTTTTAACATCAGTGATGAAACCTACAATCTGTGCATGTTTGAGGCAATTCACTTAATTTATCCAAGCTTCCCTTGCTTAATCTACAAAAGACTTATATCAGAAAAGCTAAGTAAGTGAAAGTGCTGAGGATACGTATGACAGCTACGTAAACAAAACATTCCCTACCCTTAGGAGACTTCACTCCCGTGACACTCTTTCATGGTAAAGCAACAACTATCTCTTAATGAAAGTGTAAGTACAGCATACTAAAAGAGACACAAATGGGAAAGTGGGAGGGAGAAAGAGGCAGAGAGAGAGAACGTGTGTTTCTGTGTGTGTGTGTGTGTGGCTGCAATGGAGAGGAATTGGCATCCTCAGGTAATTTAAATTCAAAATTGAATGAGTTTAGTACATGTGGTCCTATCACCGCCTCACTTCTGTAAAATAACATGAAACTCTCTAAAACACTGATCTCTCCTGTTGCTCTTTTCTAAGCGAAGGTTCAATCTGATACAATTTTTAAAGAAAGTGAAAACTCAATCAGACACCCTGAGTAGATCAAAGACAATGCAAACCTTTATCTTCTGTGCTTCCCTTCACAGTTTAGCAGTTCTCAAGCTTAAAAGCTTCAACGGCCATCTCAGTAAAGAATACCTCAGTCAAGCACCACAATATGCTAACGCATCTTAATAATAATAATGAGATAGCCTCCTTCAATGTGGGGAAAGGTCTTCATTTGTTATTCATTTAAGAGCTTAAGCCTATGTTTAAAAAAGAACACAATTTTCTCTGATTGTGAGCCTACTTTAGCAAGTTTAGAGCAGGACAATGTGCCTGGTGAGAATGTAGATGGAGTGTCTATCTGCTCCTTAAAACAGTTCTCCGTCTTCATTCCCTGGTGAAACAGATATTTATTGAATGTCCATGAAGTGCTGGGCTATGCTAAGTGCTAGGATAAAAAACTGATTGAGAAAAGAACTCTTTCTTTCTTTTTTTTTTTTTTAAAGATTGGCACCTGAGCTATCAACTGTGGCCAATCTTCTTTTTTTTTTTTTCTGCTTTTTTTAAATCCCCAAATCCCCCCAGCACATAGTTGTATGTATTTTCAGTTGTGGGTCCTTCTAGTTGTGGCATGTGGGATGCCACCTCAATGTGGCCTGACAAGCGGTGCCATGTCCACGCCCAAGATCCCAACCAGTGAACCCTGGGCCACCGAAGGAGAGTGCAAACTTAACCACTTGGCCACGGACTGGCCCCAAGAACTGTTTCTTGAGAATTTCTTGAACCAGTGGCGGAGACAGACATGCATCTATGTAATAACAAGAACATTAATATGTGTGTGTAGAAGATCACTCCGCATGAGGTGATCTGCACTCTAGCTTAGGGTGTTAAGATTGTGGCAGGTCCAGGGACGGCTTTATGCTTACGGAAAGACTTTCAGGATAAACAAATCAGGACTTAGCTTGTCTGTTCTACCTATTTCTGACTCCCCAGTGGCACCAAGAGCCAATATTAGTAAAAAATTGCTCATAATGCTTTTTTAAACATTGCATTCCAAATAAATAAAGACTATCTTCAGTTAGTTCTCCCATTCTTTAACCTTGTATGAGGGATGAGTATGTAGGGGAGGAAGACATTTCCTCTTCCCAAATGTGGGTTCGTCTGGCCGGAGAACGAATTAAATTCACATGAGACAGAATAGCAAGAGAAAATTAAACAAAGCTTAATGAGGAACCATGGCCCGGGGCCTTTCTTCCCGAAGGAAGAAAGGGCACCGAAGAAGTGGGGTGCACATAGTGGTTATACACCCCCAAACAGGGTGTTTCACATGTAATGAAATGTCCCTCCCACAATAGTCACAAGATTGCCCTGTCGGCACAGGGCTTGATGAACACAGCAGGTAGTGGTCTGCTCTCTCGGAGGGCGTAGCAGGAGGCAAGTCTATTGTCTTGAGCTGGGTGGTCACAGGTGAGTGCAGCAATCAGTTCCTAGCCTAAGGAAAGATGCTTAATCCTTAAAGAAATGCCAACGTTGGGAGGGGGAGGGAAGTCAGTTACAGGAGGTTACCAGATAAGCACAAAAAAATGCAGATTTAAGTCCTTGCCTTTGGTATTGATTAAGAGTTTCTAGAGAGAAGGTCATCTCCTTTCTTCTTCCTGGTACAGAGAGGGAGGCACCTTTACAGATAGAGATTTACCTTACAAATGTAAATGTGTCCTAACAAAGGGCAAGTTCCATTCCTCAGAGCCTCCTTCCCTGTCCCAGTTTATCAAAAGCAATCAGCCTCAAATAATCCTGATGCCAAAGAGACATATCTTGGGGTGGCCAATTTCAGGTCCCTACAAGTACGTCCCTTCTTTTCTCTTCTCGGGGTCTGCAGGATTTTGTGAGAAAAAAGATGGTGTCAACTGGCTAGATTTCAGAGGACATTAATCTGCTACCAATTCTTTTTTTTCCTCACAAGGATGATCAGTTGTTAAAACATCTTCTTTTTGTCTTTAAAATAAAAACAAACAGAGACTGACATAGACTCTAGTCAGAACAAGAGTTCGAGAGACTGCGTTTGAGATTAAATTGAGTATTGACTCTGATATTTGTTGGCTATATGATCCTGGGAGAATGATTTCGTTCTCTGTGCCTCAGCTTCTATCTTTGAAATGGTCTAGTAACAGCCTCCTCATAGAACTGGGATGAGCAATAAATGAGCTAATACAGGCAAAGGTGCTTAGAATACTAGTTAACACATACTAAGTGCAAAATAAATATTAGCTATTGTAATCTGCACATGTAAATAAGTGTGAGTGGGGCTGAGGCCAGAAGGAAAAGTTAGTCAAACAATGAAATAACTGAAATCCATGTTGTTAAAAAAGTAAACATTTGTTTGTCTGAAATAATCCTTTTCCTATTCATTTAACACTCAATAAATATTTATCCAGTCCTTACTATTTGGTACTGGAGATAAACAAAATAAATAAAATTGGTAAAAATCTTGCCCTCTTAGAACTTAAATTTAAGGTACTAAAGTTGCATAGGAAAGAGAGTAGATTAACTGACTTTTCAAATCCCTTCCTGCTCCCATGACTTAACAAAATACTCCAGAAATTTGTTTCTCAATGAAATCAGTATTTAGTATATGGCAGGTTCTGTGCTCAGCACTTTTCCTATACATATTTTTTCACTTTGGACAGATGAATACGGAAAGTGTTGTTATTATCAGCATTTTACTGATGTGAAAACCATGCTATAGAAAAGTTAAGAAATTTAGCTGGGGGCTGGCCCTGTGGCCGAATGGTTAAGTACACATGCTCCCCTTTGGTGGCCCAGGGTTTGCTGATTCAGATCCTGGGCACAGACCTAGCATCACTCATCAGGCCACGCTGAGGCAGCGTCCCACATAGCACAACATAAGGACCTACAACTAGAATATACAACTCTGTACTGGGGGACCTTGAGGAGCAGCAGCAGAAGAAAAAATATAAAGATTGGCAACAGATGTTAGTTCATCTTTAAGAAAAAGAAAAAGAAATTTAGCCAGGATCGAACAGTACTCAGTAGTAGACCTAGAAAACAGGAAACCTGATTCTAAGGGCACATTTTCTTTACCAATATCTAGTATTGTCACATTCCAAAACTCAGAGTGGCAGGATTAAAGGAAAAAAAAGAAAAAAAACTTTCAATATTCCACTTAGTATAGAAAGAGTATAGAGATATTTTATTTTGTTAGAGAGATACAACATGTTAGCACTTGTTAACTTTTGGTACTAAGTATATGGATGATTCTTATATGAATCTTTATAATTTCTCTATTTGTTTGAATGGTACACACACACAGAGTATCGAACCATTTATTATGCATTTACTATGTTCCAGATACTGTTCTAAACTCATTATATCATTGCCCATTTAATCCTCACAAGTCTTGTCTTGAGTATTAAATGAGGAATGTGAGAGATGCTATTATTCAAACACATTTTACAGATGAGGAAACTGAAGTAGAGAGAGATTAAGTAAGTGGTAGAGTTGGTATTCATATCTTGGCAGGAAACTTATAGAGAATGTGTTCTTCTAAAACACTATCTGATACTCTCACTTCAAATAACAAAAGATAATGCTTATGAAACACCACAATGTGACAAGAGTCATTTTGCATGTGTTAACTTGTTACCCCAACTTTATAAGGTAGTTGCATATCCTCCCTTTAAAACTGGGAATCATGGGACATAGAGCAGCTTAGTAACTTGCTTAAGTCCATTCATCTAAAATGAATATCATCAATAACAGTAATAGCTACCTCTGAGTATTCAAAATGTGTCAAGCATAAAGATGACATTTCCTTTTAATTATTTTACTGATTTACCCAATTAACTCTGCCAAGCAAGTACTTGTCATATTTTACATAAAAAAATAATTGAGGTTCAAAAAACTTAGGCAAATCATCCAAGGTCACAAAGAAAGTAAATATCTACAATAATATTTGAACATTGGCTTGCCGACTCCAGAAGTCACGGGTTAAACCAAAGGTGCAGAGTAAGATATTTCAAGGAGTTTCAGATTTACTCTCTAACAAAGACAAGAGCCTTTAAGGAACATCTTGGAAATAAAATACAATGACTTCTTTTGACATGTTTGCTTTCGTTACTTTACCAAGCCCATCTCGTTAATTTTTCAGAAAAGGTACAAAATTTGATTCAAGGTTGAATACCATTCTTAATTTTGCCTTTTGAATATACTATGTAGGTCACCTCCTGAGCGTATAACTTTATCCATAATTTACTTACACAGTGAGATAAAAGTTCCATTACACCACTAGACTGATTACCCAGGTTTTTTCATTAAATGAAGTTAAAAGCACAGAATCTTTATCTAAAGACCATCTCATGGGAATTGTGCTGATACGATACTTTCATTTTTGGTTGACACTACAGGGCAAATTTTCATTACTCAGCAATTCCTTGCAAATATTGCTCAGGTTATGCTAGTGTGAACCATAAGTCCTCTGAAAGGATCTGACAAGATAAAACAGCTGTTTTCCAACTATTTCCATTTCAATCTTATATATAACTGATCAGAATTCTGTGTAATACATATCTGGGGCCATAAAGACCTCCGATGTCAGCTCTTTCCATTTCCCTCTAGACCAATGTGACAGATAAGAATGTGGACTGTCTCCTTTGCTGTCTTTTTTGAGTTAAGTTTTAACCTGTCACCATTTGGGTTGCTGAGTACAACAATGAATTATTCACCTAGAAATCTGAAAATAGAATTGCATTATCTGCTGATAATGTATAATTTTTTAAACAGGCAAGTCCAGCTAAGAATTCTCTTACATTCAGAGAAAACTATTTCAAAGATCAGTTGGAGAAAAAAAGAAGTCCTTCTATAACCCAAACTTCACTTAACTGATCTGCAGGTCAAATTCAGACTTCAATGCATTTCTGAAAGAGGGCTTAAGAATAAGTTAAAAAATGATAACCAAATGGTGATTCACATTTACATTGTTGTCTTAAAATACATCTGAACAATTGTGTGTAGATCAAAGCTATCATCAGAATATCATTGTACAGTAAGTGAATATGGTGTTGGATTTCAGGGCATATGAACTGATTTATGTTGTATCTAAATGTGTGTATTGACTCAATGGACTATAGAACCTAGTTCATCTCTATGGATTTACTAGAAAGCTTATAAAATATATTTGTAGCTTACTAACCATCTAATCATAATAAAGTACATAAGAATATCTTAATGACGAGGACGTAACAATGGTAATGCTGCTGCTGCTGCTACCTTACATCTGTGGAGTTCTTAGTCTATTCTGTCTTAAAATAAAATTCCTCATTTAATACTCAAGACAATGAGTCTTGTTTGTAAAAATGAGATACGTATTATTATTTATCTCATTGATGTAGATCTAGCTATTGGTACTTAAAGAGATAAATTTTCATGTGCCTGTTATGAGGTAGAGATGTGATTCAAACCCATGTTTGTTCAACTCAAGAGACAATGATTTTAACTCCATCTTAAATTACAGATAACTATTGAAAATGAGGCACAAGAACATGGTTGCTCATAAATGATGTTCCTTTTTTGGTATCCCCTCACATGCAAAAAAATTCCTTACAATTGTTTACCTTTATAAATAAAACTCCATCCCCCAAGTTTTCTCCTGCTGTAAAACTTGTTCGTTTTCTTCTTTCTTCTCAAAAAAGTACACTCAGCTTAGACTTTCACTTCTGGCATAATTTAACAACTGGTATTAAACTAGCCCTCCCACCATATAAAATGCTATAATTTGACAAAATATATGAAGCAACTACTTTCAGGCAGTGGACAACAGGCAGCACAAGGCTGTGGTGACTGAGACAGAGAAGGGAAGCTCACCAGGTGAGCATTATAATCCAGTTCTCTGCTTGAGTGTAATTTCATGACCACATTTCAGAAAGCTATAATCCAAGCAGAGCTTGGGTGTCCAACTGAGCTGAAGAGGCAGGCAAAGGAGTTTAAGCAGCTATTGTGCTTAGCGTCTGCACGACAGAACAACAGAAAGGAGAGAGCTGAGCAGAATGGAGGTTTCCTAAGTTCATATAGGGAGTCACTGGCTTTGGACTGGGGTATGTAAATGCAAGCCAAGACCTCCTGAGGCTTATCACACCATGGGGAGAGTGAAGGGGTACTCTAAATAGACTTCAACAAGTTAAAGATGTATATTGTTCACCATGGAGAAGCAATTAAAAAATAAAGGAGAAATAGCTACAAAGTCAATAAAGAAAATAAAATGGGATGCCAAAATAAATAACAATTTGAGGGGCCAGCCCCGTGGTGTAGTAGTTAAGTTCATGTGTTCCACTTCCGCAGCCTGGGGTTCACAGTTTAAATCCCAGGAGTGGACCCACACACCACTTGTCAAGCCATGCTGTGGGGAGCCCCATATACAAAATAGAGGAAGATTGGTACAGATGTTAGCTCAGGGACAATACTCCTCACTAAAAAATAATTTAAAAAATAAAAAATAATGATTTGAAAGAAAGCAAGAAAATGAAAAAGAGAAATGAAACATTGGAGCAGAAAATGGCAGACAAACAATAAGATGATATATTTAAACCAATGAGATCAATACTTATATGAATTGCAAATATATTAAACAGTCCCGATTAATAGGCAGAAATTTGGTAGACTGGATAAAAATAAATCAAATCCAATTATGTCTTTTCTACAAGAGGTGAATTTTAAATATAAAACTCAGATAGATTGGAAATAAAAGAAAAGAAAAAAGATATAGCATGCAAAGAGTAAGCATAAAAAGGTGACATGACTATATTAATATCATACAATATGTATTTCATGACCCAAAGGATTACAAGAGATAATGAGGAATCAAACATTGCAAGAGGAGCAATTTACCAGTGATACACAAGAATTATAAATATGTATATATCTAATAACAAAGCATTAAAATATATGATTCAAAAACTGTCAGAAGAGGAAGAATAGACAAATACATACTTATAGTCAGAGATTGTTAATATCACTCTCTCAGTAATTGGACAAGCAGACAAAATAACATGTATATACAAGATCGCAACACAATCAACTCACTCGACCTGACATATACATATCTCTACACCCAATAACTGTGCAGTATACCTTCATTTTCAAGTGCATAGGAAACAGTCACCAAGATAGATCATATGCCAGGCCATAAAAAGTCCCAATAAATATCAAAAGTTTTAAATCTCACAGAGTACATTATCTGAATGCAATAAAATTGAATTACAAATCAACAATAATAAGATAATGAGAAAATCTCCCATGTATTTGGAAATTAAATTACACATTTCTAAATAATCCACAGGTCAATAAAGAGATTACAAGGGAAATAGGAAAATACTTTGAGGAATGAAATGAAAACTATGTATAAAATATATAAATACCAAAATATCAAAAATACCACTGATGATGTTTAGAGTGAAATTTTACAACTAAAGATACTTAGAATGAAATTTAGAATGCTAAATGCTAATACTAGAAAAGAAAAAAAGTGACTTAAAATTAATTATCTAAATTTTTACCAGGAAAATCTGGAAAACATGAGCAAATTACCAAAATTATATAGGAAGAAATTTAAAAAAACAAGAATAGCAAAAAAGAAATCAATGGAATAGAAAACAAGCAGGAGAGAAAATTAAGAGGGCAAAAATTGGTTCTTTGAAAAGATCAGTAATATTGATAAAATCCTGTCAGGAGTCATAAAGAAAAGAAGGAAACACAAATTGCCAATATCAGAAATGAAAATGGATATATCCCTACAGAACCTGTAAGTATTGACAAGAGTATAAGGAAAATTTGTGATGAAATTTATGCCAAGAAAATGAAAATTTAGACAAAATGGAAAATTTAATAGAAACACAATATTCCAAAATTGACTGATGAAAGATTAGAAAATCTGAAAAACCATGTATTTGTTAAAGAAATTGAATTCAGAATTTAAAAAAGAACGAAAATAAAAGCTTCTTATGAGGAAAATACCAGACCTACATGCTTTTATTGAGGAGTTACATAAGTATTAAATGAAAAATCTATACCAATATTACAAAAACACTTTTAGAAAGTAGAAAAAGAAACACTTCACAACCAATGCTTTGAGGCCAGAAGATCCCTGATTTCAAAAGCTGATGAAGCCATTTCAGAAAAATTATTACTGTTCAGTATCCCACATAAGCATAGACAAAAATTCTCAGTGAAATAACAGGAAATCAAATCCATCAAAATATAAAATGGAAAATATTTTGACCTGAGTAGGTTTTTTATTTCAGGAATACAAGATTGGCTCAGTATTCAAAAATCAACAAAATTTACTAAATCTCAAGGATAAAGGATAAAAATTATATGGTCATCTTAACAGATGCAGAAAATGCATTTAAAAATTCAACACCTGTTTATGACAAAAACTCTTAGCAAACTATGAATAAAATTAAATTCTTCAACAGGCCAGCCTGGTTCTGTAGTGGCTGAGTTCCCATGCTCTGCTTTGGGGGCCCAGGATTAGCAGGTTTGGATCCTGAGCATGGACCTACATGCTACTCATCGAGCCATGCCGTGGCAGTGTCCCACACACAAAATAGAGGAAGATTGGCATGGATGTTAGCTCAGCAACAATCTTCCTCAATCAAAAAGAGAAAGATTGGCAACAGGTGTCAGCTCAGTGACAATCTTCCTCACAAAAACAAAACAAAAAACAGTAAATTCTTCAACTCAATAAAACACATCTTTGAAAAACCTGCAGCTGACATCATGCAAGTGCTGAAAAACTGAAGACTTTCTTCTTAAGATCAGGAAACTAGGAAAGAATATCTGCTCTCAGGAATTTTATTGTATATTGTGCTGGAGATCATATTCAGTGCAACAAGACAAGAAGAGTAAAAGGTATAAAGATAGAAACTGAAGTGATAAAACTGTCTTTATTCAGAAATTGCATGATAGTTCACACAATAAAATCTTGGGATAGGTATAAAATATTCCACACTGAAACTAAGAAGCAAATTTTGCGAGTCATAGGATACAAGGTCAATATGTAAAAATCAACTATATTTCTATATACTAGCACTAAAACTATTGGAAAAGGGATTTTTAAAAATACCATTTACCATAGCATAAAAATTAAAATAATTAGACATCAGTTTAACAAAATATATGAATAACTCTGCAGTAAACATTGGAAAATAAAGTTGAGAAGTTCATAAAAAGACAAAAAACTAAAACTAAATGAATAAGTAATTGTATCGTATTCATGGTTCAAAAAATTTCCTATTTCTAAAATTTTTATTCTCTACAAATTATCTATAAACTTAAACCCATCTCAGTCAAAGTCCCAGGCTTTTTGTTGTTCAGTTGACAAGTTGATTCTCAAACTTACGTAGAAATGCAAAGCACTTAGAATAGCAAAACCATATTTGAAAAGGAAGAATAAAATTGAAGGATCTATCTTATCTGACTTTAAGAGATGCTATAAAGCTGTTATCATGACAATACGGTATGACACAAGGTGAAATGTAAAGTTCAGTGTCATACTGGCATAAAAATTGACATAAAGATGCATCAATGGAACAAAATTAGAGTCCAGAAATCACTTTCACTTAGTTGCTCATGTGATTTTTGACAAAGGCACCAAGATACTTATACAATGAAATGACAATCTTTTCAACACATAGTCTGGAACAATAGATCTCTATATGGGAAAAGAAATAAACCTTGACCCCTCTATAAGTTTCTTAGGGCTGATGCAAAAAATTACTATAAGGTGGTGATTTAAAATGACAGAAATTTGTTCTCTCACAGTTCTGGAGACCTGAAGTCTGAAATCCAGGTGTCAGCAGGATTAATTCCTTCTGGAGTCTCTGAGGGCGAATCTGCTCCGTGTCTCCCTCTTAGCAACGTCTGCTGGCAACTCTTGCCACTCCTTGGCTCACGGCAGCATAACTCCAATCTCTGTCTTTGCCTTCACATGTCCTTCTCTGTGTGTGTCTCAAATCTTCCTCTCTTTTCTTTTGTAAGGATCCTAGTCATGGATTTTAGTCCCACCTTAATTCCAGGATGATCTCATCTCAAGATCCTTAACTGAATTATCTGCAAAGACCCTATTTCCAAAGTAGGTCACATTCACAGGTACTGGGGGTTAGGACTAGGACATATCTTTTGGGGGCCACAATTTAACCCAGTACAACTCATATCTCATACCATGCACCAAAAGTAATTTAAAATGAATTACAGATTTAAAAGGAGAAGGTAAAATTACTAAAAATTTCAGGGAAAAAAAACATAGGAGAGCATCTTTATGATCTTGGGTAAGCAAAGTTTTCATAGATAATACACAAAAGAGCTTGAAGCATTAAAATAAATGATAAATTAGCTTTCAATAGAACAAAAGTCTTCTGATTTCAAAGGACACCAAAAAGAAATTTCAAAGTCAAACCATATACTAGGAGAAAATATCTGTAACACATGTCTGACAAAGAAATTGTACGTAAAATATTTAACGATTTCTTATAACTCATACACCCATAATAACAGGCACATGGAAAGAGCCTCAATATCAGTAGTCATCAAGGAAATTTAAATGAAAAGTACAGTGAGATATCACTTCACACCTATAGAAGCGGGTTTTACGGAAAACTCAATAGGCAACTTTTGGTGCTGATGTGGAGCAGAGGAACTGGAACTTCCAAACATAGCTGGTAGAATTGTCAAATGGTGCAATGACTTTGAACAACAGTTTGGTAGTCTGTTAAACGCACATTGCCTATATCATTCACCAATTTCACATCTAAGTATTTATCCAAGAGAAATGAAAACATATGTCCCTATAAAGACTTATACACAGATGTTCTTAGTTGCTTTATTCAGAAGAGCTGCATGCTAGAAACTACCCTGTGATCATCAACAAATGAATCGATAAACAGATTGTGGTATATTCATACATATTCATACTACTTGGCAATAAAAAGGAATCAACAGTTGTTACACAAACATACGGATAAACCTCACAGACGGTATTAGTTTCCTAGGTCCGCCCTAACAAAATACCATAGATTGAATTGCTTAAAAACAACAGAAATTTATTTTCTCACAGTTCTGGAGGCTGAGGTCCAGGAGCAAGATGTCTGCAGAGTTGGTTTCTTCTGAGGCCCCTTCCCTCAGCTTGCAGATGGCTGTCTTCTTTCTTTTCCTCACACTGACCCCTTGTTCTCTGTTGTCTGTGTCCTAACCTCCTCTTCTTATAGGGATTCCAGTCATATTGGACATGACTCATTTTACCTTACTTATCTTCTTAAAGGTCCTATCTCCAAAATGGTCACATTCTGAGTTACCGGGGATTAGCACTTCAACATATGATGTGGCGGAGCCCAATTAAGCCCGTGACAATGATTTTGTGTGGAGTGAATAAAGCTGGACATAGAGGAGTCTGTACTGCACGATTCCGTTAATATTGAATTCTGAAGAGTCATAAGTAATCAATAGCGATGGAAATTGGGTCGGTGTTGTCTGGGAAGTGGAGTGGTGGTGGTGGTGTATGTTGACTGCAATGGAGCTCGAGGGAACAGTTTAGGAAGATGGTTACATAAGTGTACATATGTGTCTAAATTAAGGACCTGTGTCATTTTATTCTATGTAAATTATACCTCAGTGCATTTGACCACAGAAAAGGATATTCAAATTTTACGTTAGTAAACGTTTAACACTGTGCTAATCTCTGGGGATATTAGTATTCACCAAAATTTACTTAGTCACCTTGTGTCAGACCTGTGCTAACTTTAAGCTAATTTGATAGTTACTTTTATCTTTCTCATATTACAAATAAAGAAATTGAGGCCTAGAGAGTGTACAGTGCACAGCTAGAAAAGTGTTGATAACAACAAGCAAACTGTGGCAGTGTAATTCAGATCCCATGCTTGTAACCCACAGTGTTTCAAGGATTTCTAAATTGAATGGGTCATTTCTTTACCACTTGATTCCTGTGTGGGTTTGGATAGACCATGTTGGTATTGTGTATAGTTTCTTATCTGTAAAATGGAAATTATAGCTATTTACTGGACAGTTCTCTTTCCAATTAGTTAAAGACAAAGTATTTTCTCAAAAATATGTAGTTTTGCTGTAGCTAAATATGGCATTTTTAAACAATGAACTTCAAACTGGATTCAAGTAATTCAAATAAATGTACTTACATTTATAATTTATTTCAAATGGGGAGTAATGAGAAAGTTTTTTCACCAAAAGCTTGGAAATTATATGTTTTCCTGATTATTTACAAAAAATGCTGTTGATCTTGCCTACATTCTCAAATTATTTTTGTAATGAAGGCCAGAGCAAAACGTATAAATTGGTGCTTGTTTTAAAGGCAATAATCACACCTAGCAAAGTTTCAAGAAGTTAGCATGTATGGCACAAAAATTAGAAAATACATAAAACAATAAAATCCAGGAAATTAATAGTGCCTAAAAGAAAATGTAAAAATTATATTGAATATAGGGCATATTTTGAGATTTGGAAACAATTCTATCTGCTGACTGACCAACAACATATAGAAATACATTTTCTGTATATCATATATATAAATAATTATTGTGCATGTGTGTGTGCACACTCGCATGCGTGTGGTGAGAATCTCTACTCTTAAATAAGAAAAAAAGATAATTTTTGATAAGAGAAAATATCAAAAACATAACTATTTAAGGTAGTAGATATACTAAAGAGTTTTTACCAATAAATCTTTTCAATTTTATCCAAGACTTTAATATATAGTTTTTATCAAGTGAGATGATTGCATTTATTTTATTAATGTTTCATAATTTACATACACTTATGCACATACAGATATGTGAATATTTATGAACACATATATGAATGTATATAAAATTATTTTCCATGTAACATATGTTTCTTAGTAAACCAACTAAAGTTTTTAAAATACGACAGAAGAACTATCTACACAATTAACAATTTTTTCTCCAGTCCGCATATTTTGTACATATGCATTGTCATGAGAATCTCAAGAAAAAAATTTTATTGAAGGCAATTCGTCCCAAAAGTATAGAATCATTTAAATCAATCACGCACTTAACTCAAATAATTTTTTTGAAAAAATTAGATGTCAATTTCTTTCTGGCTCTGAAGCTAGATCATGTGGCTACTAATACTGAGGGATGCTGAGTTTTCATTATTATTTGTATTGATGAAAGAACTAGAAAGGAATTTAACTCACTGAAAAAAGACCTGAAGAAATTGTTATTAAAAAATAAACGATAAAAATGGAAAGTTATTTTTTCACTGAGAAAAGTTAGGCTTCTCGTTAGCCACACACTTTTATTCATTTTTGATAGAATGAAATAATGATTAGTAATACTAAATATTCTTGTTTCATCAAGAATGATAATGGTTTATGCAAATTTGCTTCAATGATAATCATGTATTATATGTTTTTACTAATAAAATACATCAAGTATTGGTGAATCAAAAAGAAAACCATGTCACTACAAAATTCTTAAATATCTAGCTAAAATAGAATGGCTTCTTTTGAGTTTTGAGATTTTCTTTTTGAGGAAGATTAGCCTTGAGCTAACATCTGCTGTCAATCTTCCTCTTTTTGCTGAGGAAGATTGGCCCTGAGCTAACATCCATGCCCATCTTCCTCTACTTTATATGTGGGACACCTGCCACAGCACAGCTTGAAAAGCAGTGCATAGGTCCGCACCCAGGATCTGAACCTGCAAACCTGGGGCTGCTGAAGCGGAATATGCGAACTTAACTGCTGTCCCATGGGGCAAGCCCCGGAGATTTTTTTTTTAATGTGCCCTTTGAAAAACATGTTCTGCTGGTGTTCACATTCTTTTCTGATGTATGGTATCTTTGAATGCACATCACAGCAAGCAATACCAAACACCTGTTGCATTTTCACATCTCCTTTTTGTAAATTTATCTCCACAAACCAATTAATGCCTGTGTCCAACATGGAGTTACTCGAGGGGAGGAGGGAGTTCCATTAATCATCTGGTTATTTGCCAATTTCCAATTATGATAAGAATAATCAGTTTGTGTGACCACAGCAACCATGAAAAAGGGAGGAATGAAATAGGCCAGTTATGTGTAAGTTTCAAGTGCCCAGAACTAGGTATCTCCAGTTCCAGAATGGTACCAAGAGTGAGAGTCACTCTGGAGATATCAGTCAAAGAGAAGAGCTATTCTCATTAACATTGTCGTAGAGGTTAAAAAGTATGTTACCTCCCATGTGGAAGGCATGGCAACCCTAGAAACTCTCCAGTCACTGTTGAGGCAGTTGGGCCAGGGGATTACATAACTAGTTTTATTAGATGACTTGATCTGATCATTGTTTTAGGCAGCACTGTGTCTTGCTATGCTACATTCTTACTACTCCCCTCAGTCACTTAATAAAGAGAGGGAAATGCCTGAGAATATGCTCAGACTATTTTATTTTATAGATGAAGAAACAAACATCCTATTTTTACAATATGAAATATATATCTACATATTTCTTTCATGAAAGTCCCTCAGACATTTTCTTATTTCAGAATTACTGCCATATTGTGAATTGGTGAAAGGCATTGAGATGTTCAGTCATTTGCCACAAGAACAATCTTTGATTATGCTTTTGCAAATTGTATGAAAATAACGAAAAGCAAACTCTATGAAACAATAATTTTAATATGCTAGCATTTCAGTGTTAACAGCTTCTTTAGCTTGGACTTTTATCCCCAAAACTGCAGGCTTGAAGAATTTCTTTGAAATACTATTAAAAAAAGAGAAATGATTACAGAAATCACTAGTGTCATCTGTTGGTGAAACTGAAAAATACAAGATATCTTAGAATTGGATTTCTTAAAAAAAACTGTTTACATTCTTATAGGATCCATTGAAGAAGCATCTGTGGGTTTTCAAAGCTAATAGAACTGTTTGGTGCCTCATTTTATCATTTCTTTTCATTAAAAAAATAATACTCTTTTAGCTCATGGTTGAAAAATGGCAAAACTGTTTTGCAAAATGAGTTAGAAATGGGAGTCTGTTTTAGATAAATGGATATAGATTTACATAGTAAGTAGGGAAGCTACTGTAGAATAAGGTAGTAATGATACCTCCCTCCTCTTTCTATTACTAGCTATACTAATACAGGGAGGTTGTTGTGAACCTGGGCAAAGCAACATTAAGAACATCAAGTTTGGAGTGTGCAAAGAAGAAAGGCGCATACTTCAAATTTTCTTTCGATTGAGTAATAATTCCCACTGTCCCAAACAATCTACATCTTATCACTTCTCTTTTTCCAAAAACATGTAAATGAGTGAAATAGCAGTGATTTAAAAATACAAAAAGCAATGGAGTCCCCAGGGGAGAAAAGCCAATGCTTCCTTACAGCTTGGAAAAGAGAAAAAGAAAGGAAGGAGAGGGGAGAGGCAGGGAGAAGAGGGGAGGGATGGAGTGGGGAGGGAATGAGAAGGGAGAGGAGGGAAAGGAAAAGAGATGCAACCAGAATGGCCACTTCTTCCGATGTGTAGGGGACTTACATTCTTGCCACTCAAAATGGTCCTCAACCAGTACCGTTGGCAGTTACCAGAGAATTTGTTCAATATGCAAAATCTCAAGCCCCAGTTGAGATCTACTGAATCAGAGTCAACATTTTAATAAGATCCTCAGGTAATTTATCATTTGTAAGAATGTTGATATTTGGAAATCATGGATCACGTCACTTAACCTTATTTCTCATAATGCTTTGAAATACATGCTTTTATCTCCATCTTACTGATTAAGAAATAGATCCTCAGAGAATTTCTTTTTGCTTTTCCCCCGTGTCCCAAATAAAGCAGGAAATTTCCCAGAAAAGCATAGTTTTTATTAGTGTACTTATCAGAAATGACTTTTTCTAGAAATTTTTCTTTGCTAAATTAATAATTTTTATTTGATCTTTATCATTTATGTGTGAAGATTTTTTCTCCTATTAGACAGAATATAGGCTGTTTTATGTTTCTGTATTCCTAGCCCCACGTTTGTCATGCCAAAAACGTTTAATTTGAGAGTACATACGTGTGTAATTGTATCAATATTCCCAGTAGCTCTGGGCAAATTTCTCAACTTCTATTAGTTTCAGAGTCATTACCTATAAATAATAATCTAGTAGTAGAATAGTGGTTCTCAATTATAAAGGACCTTGAGCCCTTTCAGAGAACAAATATTTCAAAATGCCTCCTTTATTATCCTGAAATTAAATTCACAGACATTATTGTCTACCGCTCCACAAAATCTAGGAAACTGGAAAAGTTATATAATGCTTTAAATTGATATAATGGAGAAACAAAAGAAAAAAGAAAATCAATTGATAAAATAATATATTTTTCACTGTGTAATTGCTTTAGTACGATTACAATGGAAGATAAAATACAAAGTCACCTTTTGTACTTACTCTCCCAGAATTACCATGAATTTTGCAGTCACAAATTGCAGGCTGATATGTGGTTGTATTGGCTGTTTATTTGGCAACACTCGTGTGACTATTATTGATGTGATTTCCCCAAATGGCCAACCACCCTTAGCAAAATTTTAAGGACAGAAGATGGATTTGATTTATTAAGTTCAAATAATTTGACCAATCTGCAGAAAATACTTGCTGACCTACTGGACTGTACCAAACTTGAGTCAAACTTTAGTTCCCACTCCAAAAGGCCCCAGAACCTTGACTCACTCTTGAATTTAAGCATTAGAACACGGAACAACTCTCCTGAAAGGCCTCCTCCCCTAAACTGACTGACCTCAAGGAGAAACACTCCCTGATAACTGTTGAATCCCAGCACCTGCTCGTCCCACGGTCCCACATCCAGTTCCTTCCAGTTTTATTTAATCCTGGGAAAGCAGAGCCCATTCTGCCCGACCTTTGAGACTCTTGCAGATCTTATGGTAGCTGTGTTCTCTCTATTCCAATAGTCTTTTCAAATAAAATCTCTCCTTACCTAAGTCTGGAAGTTTTTTTGACACACCACTAGAAATTCAGAAAGGTACATAGTTGGAGAAAGTAACCGTCTGTGAAAGCACTCCACATTGCGGTCAAACATCTGGTTGTTTCCTAATATTCAGATGTCATCTTACCAGATGTTTGATGATTATGAAGAAATGCCTGTCAGACAAGGGGAATAGCCTGTGCAGTAACCCTGGGAGAAGGAAGCCCAGTGTAACTAGAATTCAGTGGGCAAGGAAGGGAGGTTACAAGAAGTCAGAGAGGTAGGCAGGGGCCAGACTGGAGGTTACTTAAAGTCTTGCATTTGTAAAAATCTAGCACATTGTATTATCAGAAAGCTCTGAAAGGAAGTGGTCTAGCTCATCCACCCATGCATCCATTTATTTATCCATGCATGCATGCATGCATCCATCCATCTATCTGTCCATCCATTCAATCATCTATCTGCCCATCCATCCATCTATACTTCTATCTATCAGCTCATAAACATTTATCACATACTATGTTCTGTTTGTTTTTTTTTTAAAGATTGGCACCTGGGCTAACAACTGTTGCCAATCTTTTTTTTTTTTTTTTCTGCTTTATCTCCCCAAACCCACCCTGTACACAGTTGTATATCTTAGTTGCAGGTCCTCCTAGTTGTGGGACATAGGACGCTGCCTCAACGTGGCCTGACGTGCGGTGCCATGTCCGCGCCCAAGATCTGAACCCTGGGCAGCCGCAGCAGAGCACGCAAACTTAACCACTCGGTCATGGAGCCGGCCCCTATGTTCTGTTTTTTTTTAATCATGTGTATAATGATAAATAAATTCCCAATCATTGATTTCAAAGAACTCATGGGCTGACGGAAAACAGTTTATTTTACAAATAATAGAGAACTAGGACCTCTCCTTCTCTCACTTTTGTTCTGAGTTGTGATGCAGAACATGCTGGGAGTTTTAGCCAGTTGAGTCATCAGCCTCCTGGCCTTCACACAGTAATGACTCTCTGTGGTGTCTGACAACAATCAAGCCCCTTATCTTCAGATAACTCACAAGATAAAGCCTGTGACGGCTGCATCAAACCAGACTAATGCGCCTCTCTTGCTTTATGAGAACACATGCCTTTGGATATAGCTTTAGACGGATACACGGGTGGTGACAATAAATAGATATATTGCATTGTCTGCCTCAGTGTACAGATACACAAATAGATAAATTCACTTGGGACAAAGACAGGCCTTGGGATATCAGCATCTCATGCCTGGGAAAGCTGATTGCTCGTGCCCTGACAGAAGGAAGCTATTTACTTGTAACAAGGACCATGCTAGGCTGATTTGACAACTTCTGAAGTAAATATTTTAAAGCCATAACGGAAGAAGAAATTACTTAACCTCCAGTCCTTGTAAACCAAGGGAAGTTTGTCATATGACATATTCCCCTCAGTGACTTTATGTTGCAGCTCTCCTAAAGGAACAGCTATTAGCTAGATATGATGGCTTTATTATTTAGATTCTATTTTGAGGAAGAAAAAGTAGGGGGACAAGAAGAGTGAACTACACAGCACGCTCATTAAGAGGTAGATTTTTCTAACTGTTTCCTAAATGGAATTTCTGGCTCATCTGACCTCTATTTTCTTGCCTCCTATATTTGCTAGAAAAAAGTTGAGGGCTTAGCATGATATCTTAACTGTGATGATTCTGCCATAGGAAAAAAGTTAAAATGTCTTTGGCTGAGGAATAGAAAAGAGATTCACTAAAGATATCTTGCCGTGCACATATAGAAATGTCTCTCAGGGCTGGCCCAAGGGCATAGTGGTTAGTTTGTTCGTTCCGCTTCAGTGGCCTGGGGTTCACAGGTTTGGATCCCAGGTGTGGACCTACACACCACTTATCAAGCCATGCTGTGGCAGCATCCCACATGAAAAATAGAGGAAGATTGGCACAGACATTAGCTCAAAGACAATTTTCCTCAAGCAAAAAGAGGAAGATTGGCCCAGATGTTAGCTCAGGGCCAATCTTCCTGACCAAAAAAAAAAGAAAGAAAAGGAAAAGAAAAAGAAATGTCTTGCTCTATTCTTCTCCATCTTCTTGTAGAAAAGAGAATAATCTCCTCCAGATTTCACCTCTAAAAATTGTCACTGTGTTGTAAAATCCCCTGTTGAAATGATGTAGTTGACTCTCTCACTCAGGGTCAGTTAAGAAATGCTGGTATCTAAATAATTCAGTTCAGACTCCCTGTATTTATAAACAAGACAGTTAGGACTTAGCCTTTCCCCCCTGCAGTGTTCCTGAGCTAAATCCTTCCAGGAGAACTCAAGCTGTTGTTAACAGCATGTCACCATTTTGGCTAGCTTGAGACTTTAACAGCCTAAGGTCAGAGTTAAATATTAGGCTGTTTGTAGTCAGACTTCGAGGAAGAGGACAGGTGAGGGAAATGATTTCCTGAATCCTGTCAAAGTGGACTTCCTATGTACTGCAGAAACCTTTTGGGGTTGACCAGATATGTTCATCTTTCTCACGGAACTGCTACCTCTACCCAGCTGCGCCAGTCGCCAAGAATTCACTATGTGATCCTTGGCAGCAGTTGCTTGGATCAGGTATGGATTTGTAACCAGAGTTGGGCCGATCAGACCCTTTCTCCTAGGAATTTGGAACTGAAGCAAGTTAACCCTAAGTCTATGTAGGTGACTTGAATTGGGCACAAGTAAAATCAGGTGTAGTATGATGGTCATTGACACAGAAACAAATGGCAAAGTTCACATTGAGAAAAGCAAAACCCTCTGTTATCTTTGCCCTTGATTCCATCCAATTTCCTTTGTTGGCTTAAGCAAATTTGAAAGGCTTCTATTATTTGGAACTAAAAGATTTTAACTATGACACTACTCAAATAATTAAGCCACAAACCTTACCTTCTCAATTGCCAATACTGCACTTTACCAGAAGTATATGCACATTAAAATATTAAATAAGTAACTAGTTTAGTGCACTTAAAAGTTAACACACCACATTATCAAACTTCGTTTAAGCACCTAGTATGTATAAAGCTCTGATATTTTGGTGGGAATGGGAAGATTAACAAGATGTAAATGGGTAGGTGAGGTTCTTTGTAGCTACCTTTCTCTAATACTGTTATGCACAACATGCTAGTAACTCTATGGAATGAGAAAATAAGACATAGTGAATGTATGGATCACAGTAGTCATGATTTTAACTGATACATTCAGACACATTCAGAGTCAGAGAAACATCCCAGAAGTTCTTGAGACTGTAATAAACCAACTTCTCCACAAAAAGACTGAAGTGAAATGATGTGATAAACTCTTTGCTTATATAGACCTGTCCTTGGAGAAATCCAATTTCAAATGGTTGGGCAATCTATCCAAAGAAAACAGTCCAATAACATACCAGGAAATCTATAAATCCAAGATGTTAAATGTCAACCTACTGTTAGTTGGATATAAAAGCTTGGCAATTAATCTCTAGAGGAAACAGTTGCATGTGTTGGAAAATGATTATGGAGTGAAGTTGCTAATCAGACTTATTTGGCAGATAATGCATTAGATAAACTAAGGAGCGGATGAAAGTTATCAGATCACGGGGCTACACTCAGGTTTATTAGCTTTCCTATCTAGGGCACAGGGACTCTAATCCAAAAAAAAAAAAAGGATTTAGAATGTGAGGATATCTAGCATGCCATGATTAGTAACGGAGATTTGATTAGAGAAATGACTAAAGAAAATTAAATTGTAAGTTCAGTACTCACGGGCGTGCGTAAGTTTGGTGCCATTTTACATCACAGACTGCTCCCAGACCTCTGCAAACAAGTGTCAACAAAAATCTCTGGAAGACATGGGGCTGGCCCCGTGGCCGAGTGGTTAAGTTCGCGCGCTCTGCTGCAGGCGGCCCAGTGTTTCGTCGGTTCGAATCCTGGGCGCGGACATGGCACTGCTGGTCAGACCACGCTGAGGCAGCGTCCCACATGCCACAACTAGAGGAACCCACAACGAAGAATACACAACTATGTACCGGGGGGCTTTGGGGAGAAAAAGGAAAAAATAAAATCTTTAAAAAAAAAAAAATCTCTGGAAGACAAGAATCTGGCTAGGAAAGCTTTATTGTTCACACAGTTTGCAAACTGCGGAGACGTGGCCTTCCGTAGCAAACCAAAAATACACTCTGGGAGTATAAAGTAAGGGGGCTGCCTTTATAGAAAAATTTCCCTCTTGGGTTCCCTCTCAGGTCCTCTTATGCAAATGAAGGATGCAAGACAAGTTAGTCCTAATTGGTTGGCTTAGTTTACACTTTTATTGGTTGGGTCCAGGTGGTTGTTAGAGGCCTTTGTAAAATCAGGAACTTTGGCAGAATCAAAATTTATTAGTGCATTCTCTGGTTTTTCTGAGAACAGACGACGCGACTGCATCCCAGTCTCAGTCATGGCTACTTGAGTCCACTTTGCTTTTAGGTCTGCATGAGCCACACAGAGTCCATTGATTCTCAGGAGTCCTTTTGATTTCATTTTATTCCACACAAGGTTCGGTTCACAAGACAGAATCCTCAGACCAGTATTCAAATTCCATCTCCATCACTTGTTAACTGTGTAACTGGGCAAGCCACTTAATTTCGTTAGGCTTGTTTCTTTAACTGTAAAACGAGAAAAGATTCACAGGATCAACACTAAAAAAAATAATTATAATATCTTTCTCAAGGGTATTTTGGGGATCAAGCCAAATGAAATAAATTAAACTACATAGTGCTCTGCAGGAGTTAGTTACCATGTTTAACCTCATGTCGCTCTCATTTCTTCATCTTCGATCATCACCAGATATACATGCCCATTTATTCATCCCTAGTCCAGCATGTTCTCCATCCCCATGCCTATCCAGCTCTGCTCCCCTCCCACACCAAGTCATTCCATGCTCTGACCCAAACACCAATGCCTTTGAAATAAAACTTGCCTACAGTTTCCTTGACAGCTTCACTTAATGTGCCTCTTTGTTGACTTAAAAGAAACCTGTTTGAAGACAAAACTGTTTTTTCCTTTTTTCCTCCTTCATTAGACCTGGAAGAAGATTGGAATTTTTCTTGCTCCCCACTCTTATTCACTCATGGAAAAATGGGCAAGTTTTTGACTCTGCCAAGCTTCTTCTAAATTGGTAAAATATATCATGGGGCTTGCGGATGATAAAATTAGATAATGAGTATAAAATATTCTGATTGTTCTCCTTTTGCCGCTGCCCCTCCCATCCATTGTTTAACCCCTGTCTGGGACTGAGCTCTGCAGAACACTTCCTCTGGTCTCCCTGGCCCTCGGGCTTCTGGGTAGGTCTGGCAGGACATAGCGGGGCCTGAGCTGAGAGCAGTCCAGGCCTTGCCGCTCTTCTAGTGATGACTGTGTTCCTCTAAGGCTGTAGTCTGTGAGGTACTCCCTCTTCCAGAACCTTCATTTGGACTTGGATGATACCTCCCTTCAGGTCTGAAGTGGTGGCAGTTTCTCATTTTTACTAGACTTTGGTCATCTTACCAATCAATGACGGTTCCCTTAACCCTACCCACATCCTGTAAAAACGTCCTTTCTTTAAGTTCTCTTTGGTTAAAGCCTTTTAATTAAGGCATCTTGTTTCTGTCAGAGTGCTGATTGATGCATAAAGCATTTAGCACAGTGCCTGTCACATGGCCAGCATTCAAGAGGTATTGGATTTTTATGTGTAACAAAATAGTATATAAAATGACAAAATTATTATTCATTTATTATTATTATTAACCAATTTCAGTGTACACCACTTCCAAAAAAATACCCCTAAATTAGTAATTGTGGGTCTTTTCCAAGATTTCCATAGATGACGTGTTACTGAACCCAAAGTGGGTTCCCTCCTGGTGAGTTAAATCAGACTCTCCACGAGAAGTAGTTGTCTCACAAAGTAAAGTATATTTGTGGCAAACAGGAGGCTGTGATGAATCATTTCCTGAGTCATGGCATCCCTGAACAAAGGGAAGCAGGGACGTTTATTTCGGATGGGGAATGAGTATTCAAAAGCGAGAAGTGGGTATTCCCTTGCACAGGCTCAGTTGGAAAACATGCTTCCACCTACACTCCAGGTATGAAGGTCTAAGCTCCTCCTGGAGAGACCTTAGCGTTAAAAAGCAGGCACCAGTCAAAGGCATAGCTCTTGTGGTGAGGCTTGGTCTGGTTCAAGGTGGTTGGTGATTAGATCTCCTTAACAGAACAAAAGGAAAAAAAGAATTTGGAAAAAGTTAAAATGTCCAAACCCACCCTTGAGTTCCTCGGGGTAACTAGTCGGTGACAAAAGAGCTCTGTAAAACCTCACATAGATCCACTATTTTAAGTACTCTGTCAGTAAACCTAATAGTCAAATCAAATGTCAATTTTTTTCAAAATTAAATTAATTGTTTAAATTCCGTTTTAATTGAGAGATTTTCAGTTTTGTTTTGTTCTGCTAAGCTGAGCAATCAGTTTTGAGGTCTTTTATTTTGCGGGGTTTTTTTTTGTTTCTGATGGAAATTATTTTAGTTAAAAAGACCACTCAAGTTGCCCGTGGTGGATTAAAGGCAGTTTAAGATTCAACAGAAAGGAACTAGGGTTTTAAACACTGGATTATAATAGTTAAAAATCATTTGCATGGAATTTTATCTTTCTCCTTTACAACACTTTGTAATCTGAGACGAGAAAGCCGCACTTCACCCAAATTGCTGAGTTGTTGTGAGTATCAGTTGAGTTAATATAGACACAAGAACTCTATTTGGTGTAAAGTAATTCAGTTGGGAGCATTCACTGAGTACCCATGATAGGGCACACACTGTGGAAGGCTCTGAGAGTATAAAGATGAGTCAGCACAATCTTCGCTGGTGGTGGGCAAGGTGGCATTGGGGGCTTGACACAGGAGGGAAAGTAAAGTAAATAATATTCATTGGTTTCCTAGAGCTGCCCTAACAGATGTCGACGAAAATAATCCATAACCAATATATAAATGAAAATTTGGGTGAGTTTATTCTGAGCTTAAATCTTAGGATTATAACCGGGAGAGTCTTTCCACAAAGGAAGAGAGCACTTCAAAGAAGTGGGGGTATAAGGGTGGTTATATACCCTCAAAGAGCATGTTTCACATATGATTGAAATGTCCCTTTTACAGTAGTCACGAGGCTGCTCTCTCAGCACAGCGATTGATGGAAACAGCAGATAGGTCTGCAGTCTCAGTGAACGCCGTGGGGTGGCAGCTGTGTTGCCTCGGGCTGGGGGGTCACAGATGAGCGCTGCAGTTGGTTCCCAGCCTAAAGAAAGATGCTTAATCTTTAAGGAGATGCCAACATTGGGAGGGGGAAAGAAGTTGCACCTTTATCTCAAGGGCCTTTTGCTCTTGCCAGAGGGAATCTCTAAAGCAGATATACAATGCATGCTCAACCGCCTCCGTCAGGCCCTTTTGGAAAGACAAGGTCAGGCCGAATTAGGTTTATACCAAATGGCTTCCTCATATATTCCAATATATCCTATTACTTGCCATTTTTACTTGTCACAGAGCACCACAAGCTAGGTGCTTAAACAACAGGAATTCATTGTCTCACACTTCTGGAGGATAGGAGTCTCAGGTCAAGGTGTGGGCAAGGTTTGTTCTTTCTGAGGCTGTGAGGGAAGTATCCGATCCAGGCCTTTCTCCTCAGCTTATAGACGGCCATTTTCTCTCTATATTCTTCTCATTGTCTTCCCTCTATACGTGACTGTGTCCAAATTCCTCCATTTTATAAGGACACCAGTCATATTGGATTAAAATCCACTCTAATGACCTCTCTTTAACATGTTTACCTCTGTAAAGATGCTATTTCCAAAAACGGTCATATTCTGACATACTGGGGGTTAGGATTTCAACATATAAATTGGGACGTGGGGGCGCAATTCAACCTATAACATAATGAATATGGAAAGTGACAATACGCTGTGGGAGAGGAAAGCAGGGGACAATTTGAGAGCATAAAGATGAGATGTCTACCTGAAATTATTAAAACTGTGTCTTAGGCCTCATTCTCTAATCTCTCCCTATATTTAATTAGCTCAAAGTCATTTGGTGTTTTCTCAATATCCAGGGCTTTACTGCATTAACCTAATGAATATACTTCTATTCATTAACCTACGAGTCATTAGATTCCTTTCTTTTCAAGTATTTCAATGGGACTGACTCAAGGACTCAGAACTCAAGCCCCAGTGAAGGCATTAACTAGCTATGTGACCTTGTGTAAACCAGTTAACTGCTCTGGGCCTCTGTTCTTCTACCTGTGAAGCAAGGGATCGGGGGTGAGCTTGCTAAGGTATCTTTTAGCATCTATTTTCTGAGGTTCTAATTATTGTATGGATGCTGCCACATACTAACAGAGGACCCTTCTTTTTTGAAGAGTTCAACTCTGTTAAATTGGGTAATAAATTTACCAAATTCAATATAAAAAAGCACAGGTTGTACTGAGCAGTTAATTGATTCATTTAGAGATAAAAAGTTAATATGAAATTCTTAATCTTCTGGGAGGAGACATTCAATTAGAGTGTGCCTGGTTTCAGCTTTCACTGTCATGGCTCTGCCTAAGTGGAAAATAAAGTGGATACTTAGTCACATTAACTTAGGGCCTTCAAACACATCTGCCATAGTATTTGGCTACTTTAGTCAGAAATTTTATCTCCCAGAGCTATGGTCCTTTGCTTTGCTTTTCCACTTCCTGATGTGTAGTTGTTCTTGAAGGAGTCCGGAGTATTTCGCTGTGGCATAAAGATTATTTGGAGCTGAAGGCATTAGAGATTCAACAGAAGCAGGAGGAGGCTTTCTCTGCACTCTCCTTAACTGCCTAAAGGTAGAATCTTCTAGAAGAATTCAACTGTCATTAAAACCTCCCCTTTAATGAAGGATTCCCATACCAGGGGGAAGGAGGGACTCCAGTCTCTGGGCATGAGAATTTACATAAACAGACCTTGTTAAAACAAACTTTACTTTCCATTAGTTTCCCCCATATATTTCTCACCATTTCCTGTCATCTATTTTCCCTTAAAATCCTAACCCTTTCCCCTTGTTAAGCTGGCATACAAACCCCAATTTCTAATCACTTCTTTGAGTTATGTTTTCTATGTTCTCCCTTGTAGGTATACATAAGTGAATAAACTTTTGTCTTTTCTCTTGCTAATCTGTCTTTTGTTCATTTAATTCACAGGCCCCCAAGCAAATGCATAAGAGTGTAGAGGGAAAGTTTTTCTCCTGGACATTCTCTACCTGAAACTGATGATTTAAGAAGTTTTTGACTAGTAAATCTATTTAATTAGTTAATTTAATAGCTAGAGTGAAGATAGTTCAAAAGTCCTGCTTTTAAAAGTAGAAAGAATCACTGTCCTCATATTGGTTGTTTGAGAGACAATTATAGAAAAAGAAATAGTGCCTGTCTTACCAAAACCAATGAGGGCCACGAGCATCACAGCACATTCTTTTTGGCCCCAACTTTGAAATGTTCTATGAAGAGATGTTGCTGATGTGGAGTTAGAGGGAAAATAAATCGGCATTTTCAGTGAAGTCGGGCAATGTTGCTTCAGGGAGCACTCCCTTCTGGCGATAATAATCCCACACATTCCACTGAAACATATATTAGCTTTCCTCATGGGTTTGGTGATATGAGCGTCAAAATGTTCCCCTACTGTGAGTCAGCATAGTGCCCTTAGGAACACAAGTTACAAGCCCAGTTTGTGCTAACTCACACCAAATTGCACATTTAAAGAATCTAATTCCTTTCAGAAGTTGGAGCAGAGGGAAATGTGACTACTTGGTGAAAACCGGGCTGAACAATAAAATAGCAACTCCTTTATATAAAGATAGTTTGCGGACTACTTTTGTGCAGTTAGCAATATGGATGGGGGTCCTGTGCGTAGCCAGATGTTGATACAGAGATGGTTATGAGGGGGGCAGACTGACCAAGTGCAGCCCAGATGAAAGTCACCGGAGGGGAAGTTTCTGATCTTGCTTCTTTCATTTGCCATGTACACTTGCTGACACCAGGGAAACTTCAATGGGGACCAGGCCAAGAGGTATTCTGTCAAATTTGTCCCAAGACTCTTTTCAGACGTCAGCTCTTCATTTATCCATTAATTCCATAGCTATTTATTCAAGATCTGCTGCGTATCAAGCTCTGTGGGAGGCATGGGAGACAGAGAAGTGAATGAAGCACACCCAGGCCGCTTTTCACATGTTGGGAACTAGTGGAATGTGCCCGGAAAATGGAGAAGGCTGTGGAACAGAAGGTGCAGGTGTGCCGAAACCTCATGAACGCAGACCCTAAATGCTAGACCAGAATATTAAATTTCACATGGAAGTCGGTAGGGATCTGTTAAAGAAATTTAAACACTAAGAAGGGGTATCTTGTTCTACATTTCAGAAAGATCATTCCAGCAAGCCTTGTGAAGGATGGATTTGTGGACAAAGCAAAATAAAAATCTGCAAGCAGACAGAGCTGTTTCTTCCCATGAAAATTCAATTAATAATGACTAATAATGGCATTTATCTTTTCTGTTCCTTAATTTCCACACATATGAAATAGGTCAGTTGCACTAAATCAGAAGTTGGTAAACAATGGCTCTAGGGCCAAATCTGGTAGGCTGCCTGTTTTTGTAAATGACATCTTATTGGAATATGTCATGCTCATTCATTTTGCATTGTCTTTGGCTGGTTTAGTGATATAATGGAAAAGCTGAGTAGTGGCAACAGAGTCTCTGTGGCCCACAAGTCCTAAGGTATTTACTATCTGGCCTTGCACTGGATAATTAGTTGGGTTTCTTCCAGTCATAATAGTATTTGGGTCTAATTGAATACTTGTCTATATATCTGCAACCCTCTCCAATTTCTTCCTCACGCATGCACTATTTAAAAGCAATAAATACGCATATTTAATGATTGGAGATGTTTCAGATAATTGAACATATTTGTTAACTGAGATTGACACAAGCTCAAAATATGAATTAAAAAAGTTCAAATTCTTAGAGAGCTAAAAAATTACATTAAACCTTAAATTTAGGCTTAAGTGAATTTAATATCTGAAGATATAGATTATTTTGAAGAGAGGTGGAGTAATGAGTACTCAATATAAAGCACTAGAAAGTGGAATATGTAAGACAAGGAACTTGCTATGAACATAGCATAATAAGAATGATGTCTCAGAAGTGGTTTACTGAATCAATCCCATCATCATTTCCAATAATCATTCATTTAACTTCTAAACATGTTGACGGTTTAATCGTTTGCACTACAGCAAATGTGATGACCAGACACACCTTTACAGAACCATGGAAGGATAGCAGAATTGCTTGGAGGCCTCATCCTCTCAGGAACTCACAGGTTATTGCTATCGATAATGAAAATATCTCACCTTTACATAACACCTTTCCTTGGAAGAACTCATTAGATCATTTATTCTCCCCGATTTTTATTTAAAATTTCATGGCTCATACTTACATCAAACATTTCTTAGAAATATGGAGAGAAATAATTTTTAGCTATGTTTTATCTATGGGGAAATTCAAGTACAGAAACCACCATTTATTTTATTTTCCTCATTTTTGTCACTTAGTGACAGAGCTAGTTAGGTGTAGTACATACAGAAATGAGATCATTTAGACTGGGGCCTGCCTCCTAAACTAGAATTGATTGGATATTTCCTTAGTTAGATGGATAAGGCAGTGAATGCTGAGATTATAAAATTAGTTCCCTTTCTGAATTTCATGAGTTTGTGAAGTTGTCTGAGCCTACTTTCCACTAAGGAGAAGACGGATACCAGGCCAATGTAGGTAAATCTCAAAGGTATTCCAAAAAAGAGTGAGAACCTAACAGTTCTAAGTGAGAAAATTTCAAAGATTTTCCAACACTCCCGTTGTCGTTGTCTGGAACAAAGTTCTTCAAAGCTTAGTTCAAATCTTTCTTCTTCCCTAAAGCTCTTCCAAGCCCATCCGGTCCTAGATAGTTTCTCTCTGATCTAAATAGTGTTAGCAAGTGTTGAGTGTTTACTATGCTGCAGGCACTATACTGTCTAATTCTCATGGCAATCCTAGGGCAGGAGCTATTTATTTTATTATCCTTATTTTATAGATGAGAAAATTGAGCTTGTCCAGTGTAGCAGAGGAAAAATGACTTTCCCTCTACCCTTCTAGGTTCTTGGCAGAGACCCTCCCTGTAATAAAAGACAGATTAAGAGGAGAAAACAAACAAAGTTTAATAACATGTATACATCCTGTATACATAGGAGATACCCAAGAAAACTGAGTAACTCCCTGAAATGGTCCAAGCCATCACCTTAGATACCATCTCCAGCTAAAGGCAAAGAAGATGTTGGGAGTGGGGAGTCAGTTACGGGAAGTGACCAGGAAAAGCATGGTAAACAACAGTATGGTTGCTATGCAGATTTAAGTCATGGCCTTCTCCACTGATAAGAGTTTCTAGAGATTTAGTCATCCTCCTCTTCCTGGTACAGAGAGTGAGATACCCTTACAAATGGAGATTTCCATTATAAGTGTAAATATCTCTTATGAAGGGTAAGTTCTACTCATTTTCAGAGCTTTTCTTATGTCTACTGTTTCTTAAAAATAATCAGTCTAAAATAATCCTTATGCTAAAGAGGCATATTTTAGGGTGGCAAATTCTGCTCCCCTTCACCAGTCAGCGGTAGATACAGGATTCAAACCCAACACACTGACTCTCAGGTCCCTTTTACTAACCACTACACTGTTCTGCTTCCTAACTCATCAGTCCTTATACACCCTGCTCATTTGATGTTTTGCTTTTACATCTCTAAGCAAGACTTACACTTTTACTTTAATTTAAATAAAGCATTTGGACCTTTTCTCCCCAGATAATATGCCACTTAAGGATGTGACTGTCTCATCAGTATCTGGAAGTGAGGTAGCTGTACACGGACAACTCCTGAGTGACAGATATAAGTGAATGTGTGTGCACCAGTGTTGTTACCACACAAAAAGGGTGTTCTCTGCCTGATAGACATAAAATTAAGCCAATCATTACACCTCTGGCTTTTGAGAAAAGAAAAGGCTTCATTGCGAGGTCAACCAGCAAGGAAACAGGAGGTAAAGCTCTCAAATCTGTCTCCCCAGTTCAGGGTTTGGGATGAAATTTAAGTGGTTAGGGAAAAAAGGATGGTATGTGGAAATGCTGGCGGGGCAGGTTATGATTGGAGGGCTTTAAACATTTATGGTAAAGTGTGGAAAGGTCTTTAACACCAGATCTTCCTAGAAAATGGACCCCTTGCTTCTAATACGAGGCCAACTTTCAAGTTCCAGTAATGTCCTGGTCCTTTGACTATGTGGAGGGAGAATCTTCGGTTCCAGTGTCATGTCAGGTCCAGATTTTCTCCTCTACATATGCTCTGGCTACATGGCTTGCAGTTTTGGCCCCTGAAAAACAAATTTTAGTCACTCTGTTGTCAGTTCGAACTAGTTGTAGAGGGCCTGTGGTTACAGTGTGCCTGTGGAGAGTGTGTACCTTCAGTAATGCAATGTCAGTTGCCTTACGAAAGTACTTAAGAGCCTTACCATCCCTAAAACTGGAAGGCGTTTCTGTTGCCTTAAACAGCTGTCTCATGCTCTATGCATCACTCTTTCAGAATTTTTTACATTCTATCCACTACCATAAATATTTGAATATATTTTTAAATTATTAGCTTCCTGAGTCGAAGACTAAAGTCGTTCTTTTCTTTTATCTCCACAATTCTTAACAGACTGCTTTGTATATGATCTACAGAAATATAAATTTCTGTTGAATCAATGAATAGCATCATTCGATTTTATCTGTTCATTTGTTATTTTGCTGATCTGTTAATGCAAGCCACAATCTTTAGCTTTTATGTTCAGATCATTTTCTTAATCTACAAAGTGTTCCAGGTTGTGTGATATCTAAAGTCCAAATAACATTTTAATTGGAGCTCTGCCTTTGATGCTTAACCTTGGGGCCTATAAGGAATTTCTCTGATTTTGTGGTTAACTTTTAATTTCTAAGTTATGAATTTGACTGGTTTGAGGTGGCATAGCAATATCAGACTGAGGTCACCTTGAGGTTAGGAACATTGTCTTCCTTTTAATTAACATTATTTTAAATTAAGCAACTCTGGATCTTAAGAAAAAGTGGTCAGGATTCACCATATAACGAGTTGTATCTACAGGAAAAAAACGACTTTTGCAAACCCATGACAGGCTACAGAGCCATATGTCCTTGTACCTTTTTTCAGTTTATTTGTAGACATACTTTTTTTTTCTTCTTCTTTTTTTTAATTCTTTTGTCCTCTTTTTTCTGTATAGTTTTAAAATTTTTCCTTAACAATACTTATCATCCCAAATCACAATTTTTATTAGGCAGATTTTAATTTTAATTACTCATGATACTCTGCTCTGATTTTCCAGTAAAGGGAATTTAAGAAGGAATAGGGATGTGATGCCTCAGTATATTACTTTTCATTAAGTTTCTGAAGAAGTGTGAAGATTATTAATTATCAGGTTTTTAAGGTGGGAAACACAGAGGTTTTACCATGTTCAAAAACATATACGAAAATTATCTTCACGTCTCAGAAACTGTACTTTCTTTTCCATTATTGGTGAGGATCAGAGTAGATAACTTTGGGGTCAAGCTGTGGGCTTTTCTGATTCTTCTGTTAATAATAAAAGCTAACATTGATGGTGTACTTATCGTGTTCTGGAATCATATTTTACACGGATTATCTCACTTAATCTAATTTATATGCTATATCATCTTTAATTAAAGTTGAAATACCAATGAGAGAGGATCAGAGTCACAAAGGAAATAAGAGTGGAGGTGCCAAGACTTTTTGAACTCAAGTTCTCGCTTTTATCAGAAAAAATATTTGCACATGCAAATAATCATTTGCAAGGAGGGGTCTTTGCAATTAACTACTTCAATTGCCTCATTTTACAAATTAGACCTAGATCAGCGAGTTGAGGTGACTTGCCCAAGTACAATAGCAGTTGGGTCTGTTTTCTAATGCTGTGCAAAAATCCACCTCAAAATATGGATTGAATTGCAACACTCAATTATATCCCATAATTGGGCAATCAGTGATGTCTCAGTGGGACAGTCCTTCCACTCCACTTTATGTCTTCTGAGCCTGGAAAGTCCAAGATGCTTCTTCATTCACATATGTTCATTTCAAGGAGGCAGGAACGGCTAGGGGATGGCTAGTCTTTCTCTTCTTTTCCACTTAGCCTTTGCATGTGGCTAGCTTGGGTTTCCTCACAACATGGCATCTGGCTGCCAAGACAAAGAATGCTGAAGCCCCGAGCCCTTTAAAGGTGAGGTCTGGAGCTGCCACTTCTGCTGCATTCTATCAGTCAAAGCAAATCACAAGTCTTGTTTAGAGTCAAGAGGAGGGGAAGAAGACTCCATTTTCTTATGGATACATCAGCATGTGATTACAGAAATTAATCGTGGCCATCTTTCCAGACTGTCTATCACAACAGTACAGCTGAGCGGAACCACATTCCTCATCCTAGTTTGGTTTTGGTTCTGGCTCATGGCTGTGTCTCTCCTACTTATGTTTTCACAGCAGTATAAATCCTTTAGAAGAGAAATTGAGTTTCTGATCTCTTCCATAGCCTGAACCCTTGCACTGAATGCTTTGTTTAGACCCATTATGAATACTAAATAGCTATTTCCTGATATTTACTTACCGCTGGTACTATCCCCTCTCCTCTCAAGATGAGACATTTACAAAACCTATCTTAGAGGACAGATTGGTATGGACCCTCGAGAAAACTAAGTCAGTTATTATTTATTAAGAGTTTGCTATCTGCCAAGTACTATGCTATGTGCTTCTACCATGTTATTTTATGTAAACCTCACTAGAAATTAGAGAGATATGGTATAGCATCTGAGGGTCAGAATTCAGGTCATTTGTCAAAGATTACACATTAGAAGACAGAACCAGGAAAACAATCCCGGTCTCTCTACCTTCCAGGCCATGGTCTTTTCACATGCCAGAGTGTTCAGAAAGCCAAGAAGTTTTCCAGTAAAATGAAGAGAAGGAAAGCAAGGAAGAGACAGAGAACAGAGAGAAGGAGAGAAGACAAAAAGAGAAGAGGAGACTAGGAGACAGTAGAGGGCAGGAAAGGAGAGAGAGTACTTTTTAATGTTTAAAAATAGCTTAGAAAGATGGTGTTTTGAGGATAGGAAGATTTAGCACTTCTGAAAGCTAATCTGAGTCATTAGGTCATGAGAGATAAAAGATGCGAGTAAGGAAAGAGTTCCCTTAGGGAGCAATGTCTCCAAGGAAACTAGAAGCAAATATGCCTAGGTGGAGATGAAGGTGTTGGCCTTGACAGCCAGGATGGGCATTTCCTCCTCAGACACGGTGATAATAGAAGAGGAGGTGATAATAGAAGAGGAGGAAGGAAGCCCCGAGGACTTTTGAAGAGGAGAGGAGGAAAGTTGAGAGATTATTTGAGTGATTAGAAATCTCATTGAATACCATTTTGGGAAAAATATTCAAATTTTGATCAAAGCAAATGATGTTACCAAAAACAAAGACAAGTTACTTAAAGAAGATGCTTCTGAATTGCTCCTTAAGGGAGAGAGGAGGAAAAAATAACCACAGCACAGGACACACCTCTCTTTTTTTTTTAGAACTTCTAATCTTTAATTTTGAAATAACCGCTAATATCAGAAAAGGATGAGTAATCTAATTAGAGCTTAATATTGTTGAGTGATAAATTCTCCAGTTATTTCCTGCCTTCTGAGATTTTGTAAGTAGAAGATTAACAATCTTCTCAATATTTGAAGGAATAAAATATATTTTGGAGATGATATTAATATCTTTTCCTTAGAGTGTGCTGAATAAGAAGAGGTCAAGTTCAAGAAGTAAAAAAGTTCCATGGAACCTCAATTATTGCCCAAGAATCCATGGCTTTTCCAATTTTTATGCAATGACTTAGGCTACCTTAAAGAAAAATCATGTAACGGTTGAATAAGCGTTGTTTTTCCTTTTTTTTTTCCAGATAAGTCTGTTTTTAAAGGAGTTTAATATTTTATCAGGAAAGACCAAAACATAAGCCTTAGGAAATTAGCCATAAAGGCATTAATGGGTGTCTGTGAGAATGGCCTGCAGCAAAGCTTAAGAGACGTCATCCACTAATCTTAACATTAGCTGACATTAATTTTGAAGTAGTTATTGCTAATATGAATTATGTATAACAGATTAAACTATATTTATTTGCAGTCTTTAAAATTCAAGAAGATATTTTCTCCCTCTGATATATACATTTAAGCTCCCATTCACACTAATCATGCAGGCTTTCTCTCTTAAGAACGGACAAGAAGCACCTCATCACACATAACCCATTTTTAGTGGGAAGAGGGAATCTCAGGCCTTTATTCTTCATGCGGAAGTTTTTCAATTTATCAAGTTTGACCACCAACATTTTTATTGGAACATTGATAAGTGTCTTGGAACTTCTCAACAGCCCCAGAAGGTGCAAAATCATTATTGAGATCATTGAGGGTATGACAGGAAAATAGCACCATTTTCCTTGGTGTGAAAGAATTCAAGAGAACATGGCTAGTGGTTAAGGTCATGGAGACTAAAAGCAGAATATCTGGATATAAATACCAGCATCACCACTTTCTAGCTGTGTGACCCAGGACAAATGGGTCATTGTTGGTCACCATTTTTTGATTTTATTACTTTATTACCTCAACCATGTCAAAGTACTATAGAGTTTAATCTCCAGTTTACTCTATGTGAAATGATACACCTATTGAAAAATACGAGTAATAGCTCTCAGTTTTGTTTGTACAATACCATGTAGCTCAAATGTTACTTTCTCAATGAGGCTTATTTCATTGAAAATTGATATATCTACTGCTCCATCGTGACTCAGTACTTCCAAAACTCCCAATCTGTTCTATTTCTTTTTTCCATGTCACTTATTTCCTAACCTGCACTATTTATTTATTTTTTTTTTTATTTTTTAATTTATTTTATTGTGGTAACATTGGTTTATAACATTATATAAATGTCAAGTGTACATCATTGTATTTTGATTTCTGTGTGGATTACATCATGTTAACCACGCAAAGACTAATTACAATCCATCACCATATACATGTTGCTAATCACCCCTTTCACCCTCCTCCCTCCGCACTTCCTGTCTGGTAACCACCAATCCAATCTCTAATGCTATGAGTTTGTTTGTTGTTGTTTTTATCTTCTACTTATGAGTGAGATCATATAGTATTTGACTTTCTCCCTCTGACTTATTTCACTTAGCATAATACTCTCAAGGTCCATCCATGTTGTCACAAATGCAGATTTCATCATTTTCTTATGGCTGAGTAGTATTCCATTGTGTATATATACCACATCTTCTTTACCCATTCATCCAATGATGAGCACCTAGGTTCCTTCCAAGTCCTGTCTATTGTCAATAATGCTGCAATGAACACAGGCATGCATGTATCTTTATTCATTCATCCTTTCATGTTCTTTGGATAAATACCCAGCAGTGGAATAGATGGATCATATGGTGGTTCTATGCTTAATTTTTTGAGGAATCTCCATAATGTTTTCCATAGGGGCTGCACCAGTTTGCATTCCAACCAGCAGTGTATAAGAGCTCCCTTTTCTCCACATCTTCTCCAACACTTAGTATTTCCTGTCTTGTTAATTATAGCCATTCTTATGGGAGTGAGGTGATATCTCATTGTAGTTTTGACTTTCATTTCCCTGATAGTTAATGATGTTGAATGTCTTTTCACGTGCCTGTTGGTCATCTGTGTATCTTCTTTGGAGAAATGTCTGTTCAGATCTTTTGCCCATTTTTTAATTGGGTTGTTAGTTTTTTGGTTGTTGAGATGTATGGGTTCTTTATATATTTTGAATGTTAACCTTTATCAGATATATGGTTTGTGAATATCTTCTCCCAATTTTTAGGTTGTCTTTTCGTTTTGTTGATGGGTTCCTTTGATGTGAAGAAGTTTTTCAGTTTGGTGTAGTCCCATTTGTTTGTTTTTTCTTCTGTTTCCCTTGTCCAATCAGTCATGGTACTTGAAAATATGCTGCTAAGACCCATGTCAAAGAGTGTATTGCCCATGTTTTCTTCTAGAAGTTTCATGGTTTCAGATTTTACATTCAAGGTCTTCAATCCATTTTGAGTTAATTTCGTGTACAATGTAAGATAATGATTTACTTTCACTCTTTTGTGTGTGGCTGTCCAGTTTTCCCAACACTATTTATTGAAGAGACTTTCCTTTCTGCATTGTATATTCTTGGCTCTCTTGTTGAAAACTAGCTTTTCATAGATGTGTGGGTTTATTTCTGGGCTTTCAATTCTGTTCCATTGATCTGTGTGTCTGTTTTTGTGCCAGTACCATGATGTTTTTGTTACTGTAGCTTTTTAGTATATTTTGAAGTCAGGGAGTGTGATACTTCCAGCTTTGTTCTTCTTTTTCAAACTTCCTTAGGCTATTTGGGGTCTTTTCTTGTTGCTATAAATTTTAGGATTCTTTGTTCCATTTCTGTGAAAAATTGTTGTTGGAAGTTTGATAGGGATTGCACTGAATCTGTAGATTGCTTTAGGAAGTATGGACATTTTAACTCTATTAATTCTTCCAATCCAAGAGCACAGAATATCTTTCCATTTCTTTGTGTCTTCTTCAATATCTTTAAACAATGTTCTATAATTTTCAGTGTACAGGTCTTTCACCTCTTTGGATAAATTTATTCCTAAGTATTTGATTCTTTTTGTTGATGTTTTAAATGGGAGTGTGTTCTTAATTTCTTTTCCTGCTACTCCATTGTCATTGTATAGAAACATATCTGATTTTTGTATGTTGATTTTGTTTCCTGCAACTTTACTATATTCATTTATTATTTTCAAACATTTTTTGGTGAATTCTTTTGGGTTTTCTATATATAAAATCATGTCATCTGCAAATAGTGACAGTTTCACTTCTTCATTTCCAATTTCGAACCCTTTTATTTCTTATTCCTCCCTGACTGCTCTGGCCAGGACTTTCAATACTATGTTAAATAAGAGTGGTGAAAGTGGGCATCCGTGTCTGGTTCCTGTTCTTAGAGGGATAATTTTCAGTTTTTCTCCATTGAGAATGATATTACCTATGGGTTTGTCATATATGGCCTTTATTATGTTGAGGTACTTTCCTTCTATACTCGCTTTATTCAGGGATTTTATCATAAATGGATGCTATATCTTGTCAAATGCTTTTTCTGCATCTATTGAGATGATTGTGTGATTTTTATTCTTCATTTTGTTAATGTGGTGTATCACATTAATTGATTTGCAGATGTTGAACTCTCTCTGCATCCTGGGAACACATCCAATTTGATCATGGTGTATGATCTTTTTAACGTATTGTTTTATTTGATTTGCTAGTATTTGTTGAGGATTTTTGCATCAGTATTCATCAATGATATTGGCCTGTAATTTTCTTTTTTTGTGTTGTCCTTGTCTGCTTTTGGTATCAGGGTAATGTTGGCTTTGTATAATGGGAAGGAAGCCTCCCCTCCTCTTCAATTTTTTGAAAGAGTTTGAGAAGGATATGTATTAAGTCTTCTTTGAATGTTTGGTAGAATTCACCAGGGAAGCCATCTGGTTCTGGAGTTTTATTTTTGGGGAGGTTTTTGATTACTGTTTTTCTCTCCTTACTGGTGATTGGTCTATTCAAATTCTCTATTTCTTCTTGATTCAGTTTTGAAAGACTGTAATTCTAAGAATTTATCCATTTCTTTTAGATTATACAGTTTGTTGGCATATAGCTTTTCATAGTATTATCTTATAAGCTTTTGTATTTCTGAGGTGTCTGTTGTAATTGCTCCTCTAATTTCTGATTTTATTTATTTGAGCCTTCTCCCTTTTTTTCTTGGTGAGCCAAGCTAAAGTCTTGTCAATTTTGTTTATCTTTGCAAAGAACCAGCTTTTGGTTTTATTGATTTTTTTCTATTTTTTTTTAGTCTCTTTTTCGTTTATTTCTGCTCTGATTTTTATTATTTCCTTCCTTTTACTGATTTTGGGCTTTGTTTGTTTTTCTTTTTCCAGTTCCTTTAGGTATACTGTTAGACTGTTTATTTGAGATTTTTCTTGTTTGTTGAGGTAGGCCTGTATTGCTTTAAACTTCCCTCTAAGAACTGCTTTTGCTCTATCCCATAAATTTTGGCATGTCAAATTTTCATTTGTCTCCAGGTATTTTTGATTTCTCCTTTGATTTCTTCATTGACCCAATAGTTGATCTGTAGCATTTTGTTTAATCTACACATATGTGTGGCTTTTCTGACTTTCTTACTGTAGTTGATTTCTAGTTTCATACCTTTATGGTGAGAAACGCTGCTTGGTATTATTTCAATCTTCTTAAATTTGTTGTGACTTGTTTTGTCACCTAATATATCATCTATCCTTGAGAGTGTTACATGTGCATTTGAAAAAGATGTATATTCTGCAGTTTTTGGATGTAATGTTCTGTATATATCTACTACGTCCATCTGGTCTAAGGTGTCATTTCAGGCCAATGTTTCCTTATTGATCTTCTGTTTGGGTAATCTATCCACTGGTGTCATTGGAGTGTTAAAATTTCCTACTATTATTGTGTTGCTGTCTATTTCTCCTTTTATATCTATTAATAATTGTTTTATATATTTAGGTGCTCCTATGTTGGGTGCATAGATACTTACAAGTGTTATATCCTCTTGTTGGATTGTTCCCTTTATCATTATATAGTGTCCTTCTTTATCTCTTGTTACAGTTTTTGTTTTAAAGTCTATTTTGTCTCATATAAGTATGGCTACTCCAGCTTTCTTTTCTTTGCTATTTGCATGGAGTATCTTTTTCCATCACTTCACTTTTAGTTTGTGACTGTCTTCATGTCTGAAGTGTGTCTCTTGTATGCAGCGTATTTGTGGGTCTTGTTTTTTATCTAATTGGCCACCCTATGCCTGTTTATTGGAGCATTTAGTCCATTGACAGTTAAAGTAGCTACTGATAAGAACGTACTTATTACCATTTTGTAACTTTTTTTCTGGGTGTTTTAGTAGTTCTTCTCTGTTCCTTCCTTCCTCTCTTACTCTCTTCCCTTGTGGTTTGACGGCTTTCTGTAGTATTACGTTGGGCTTCCTTTCTCTTAGTTTTTTGTATATATAGGTTTCTGATTTGTGATTACCACGAGGTTCATATATAATAATCTATGTATATAGAAATCTATATTAAGTTGATGGTCTCCTAAGTTTGACCTCTTACTAAAAGTTTTACTTCCCCCTTCCTCCTGCATTTTATGTGTTTGATAGCTAACCTCATTTTTGTGTGTGTGCATCCCTTACCCTCTTATCATGGAAATAGGTAATTTTGGTGCTTTTGTCTTTTGACTATCATATTAGCCTCATAGGTGGTTGATATGATACCTTTACTGTATGTTTGCCTTTACCAGTGATTTTATGGATTTTTTTGTGTTTTATTTTGTGTTTTTTGGATAATTTTCTTATTCCTGTTTGTGGTCTTTTTTTCCCCCACTACACAAGTCCTATTAGCATTTCTTTTAATGCCAGTTTCTTGGTGATAAACTCCTTTAGTTTTACTTGTCTGGGAAATTCTTTATCTCTCCTTCCATTCTTAATGATGACCTTGCTGGGTGGAGAATTCTTAGTGTAGGTTTTTTTCCTTTCAGAAGTTTACATATATTGTGCCACTTCTTTCTAGCCTGTCAGGTTTCTGCTGAGAAGTCAGCTGATCAGCTTAGGTCTTTCCTTTGTATGTAACTTGTTGCCTTTCTCTTTCAGCTTTTAGGATTCTCTCTTTATCTTTAATTTGTGACACTTTAATTATAATGTGTCTTGGTGTGGGCCTGTTTGGATTTCCTTTGTTTGGTGTTCTCTGTGCTTCTTGTATCTGGAGATCTGTTTCCTTCTTTATGTTAGGAAAGTTTCAGCTATTATTCATTCAAATAGATTCTCTGCCCCTTTGTCACTTTCTTTGCCTTCTGGGACACCTACAATATGGATATTAGTGTTCTTGATGTTCTCTTAGAGGTCCCTTAGACTATCTTCATTCTTTTTAATTCTTTTTTCTTTTATCTGTTCAGCTTGGGCCACTTCCTCTAGTCTTTCATCTAGCTCACTGATCCATTCTTCTGTATCATCCACTCTGCTATTGAATCCTTCTAGTGAATTTTTCATTTCAAGTATTGTATTCTTCATTTCTGATTCCTTCTCTTTTATATTTTCCAATTCTTCATTGAAGTTCTCACTGATGTCATCCATTCTTCTGCCAAGATCAGCGAGCATGATTATGACTACTTGTTCAAACTCTGTCAGGCAGATTGTTCATTTCTGTATTGTTTAGTTTTTTTCTGGGGTTTTGTCCTGTTCCCTCACTTGGAACATATTCCTTTGTCTCTTCATTTTGCCTCTTTCTCTGTGCTTGTATCTATGTATTAGGTAGGTCAGCCATGTCTCCTGATCTTGAAGAGATGGGCTTATGTAAGACATGCCTTATGAGGCTCAGCAGTGTGTTTTCCTCTCATCGCCAGTTCCAGTGTTACAAGAGTGTCCCCTGTGTGGGATACGTGTCTCATTCTGTTATGGCAGGGTTGCTCTTGCTCCAGGTGCCTGCTGCAGGCTGTACCCCTGGCCAGCTGGTTGTAATGCTTTGTAGTGTGTGGCTGGTATGGTCCTTTCAGTCACTTTATTGGCACGGGGAGCCCCAGCACAGTTGGCTGTAAGTCTAATTTCATATTCCTGTTGCAGTTTTTCTGTTAAGTGAGGAGACCCCCCAGTGTGGCTGGTTGCTCAGCTCAGGGGGTAGTTTTAAGCAATTGTAGATGTAGGCCTCCAGCCCGAAAGACTGTTTTAAGCTCTCTTAAAGTTGCAGCTGAGTGGGGCTGGCCCCAGGCATGGGACGACCCAATTATTTCAGTCTGGAAATTGGGGCCAATCCCCTATGTGGTTGTTTGAGAAGCACAAGTCTGCTGCAGTTGTCAGGCCCCAACACCTGTAGGACTATATACTCCATCAACACAGTCCGGCCCTGTGTGCTTGCCCCAACCCACTGGAGTAGACATAGTCACCCTACGGTAGAGGGCCCACACACTCCACCAACACAGGCCCACCCTGCACATGCCCTGCCCTGCTGAGGTGTACCCACTTGGCTGGTTGCAGAGGTTCCAGGCACCCTGCCTATGTGGGCCCACAAGTTGCCCAAGGGCTTGCTGTTAGGTAGACACAGTCCCTAGGGCAGTCTGCCCTGCCCTGCTGAGTTGGATTAAATTGGTGTTCTAGTGGGTGGGTCATAACCCTGCACTAATAGGCCAGGGGAAGAACTTTAATGGCTCTGCCAGCATCTGTGTCAGTATGCCTGTACTAGGTCACAACAGTGGCTGCCACTAATGCCTCAGTCCCTAAGAGGTCTCACCTCTCAACAAGATGTATCCAGAGCCTATCAGGTGAGTCTCTTTTCACCAAAGGACTGTACCTTCCTTTCTGGTGATATTAGATTACTTTCTGAAATAGGTGAATTTGTGCATGGATCATTTAAGAGCAGGCTTTTCCCCTTTATGTTTGATAGCTTTCCTGGGGGTATTCCCTGCTGTCGTTAAAATCCAGCAAAGCTAGGTATTACAACACTTGTCTCAGTTGGGCTGAGTCTAAAAAAGCTGCTTATTGTAGAAATGTTCCCCTGCTCAGATGCCCCACTCCTCTAGGGATGGTTTCATACCTTAAGATTGCTCCTGGCCAGCTGTGAAGCATCATAGTTCAAAGGTGGCTTTTTTCTCTCCAGAAAGGAATTTCTGCCTCTTCCACCTCAGTCAGCACTGCCCCTTGTTGTTGGGGTTCTTTTTATCCAGTTTTCAGTTCTGTCTTTGGGGTTATTTTTCCAGGAGTAGTTGTAAATTTGTTGTGTCTGTTGGAGGAGGTGAGTTCAGTGTCTGCCTATGCTGCCATCTTGACACCACCCTCTTTATTTTATTTATTGTCTTTCTCCTTCCACTAGAATATCAGCTTCTCAAGGTCAGAGGTTTATATTAACTTTATTCCTTAATGTATCCCAAGTGCCAAGAGTAATGCCAGCAACATAGCAAACTTTATGTAAATAATTGTTGAGTAATGGGAGGAAGAAGAGAAGAAAAGATGGAGGCAAGCACAATTATTCTTGTCCAAAAACAAAAAAAAAAAGGAAAAAAAGGCATGAGGGAGAAAATATGAATGTATCATGTCTAAGGTTTAAAATATTTTAAAGACATAGTAACAATACAAAAATGTCCTTTATTTGAGTAGTTCATTAACCTTTTCTAACTTCACTTGTGACAACAAATTTAAAGCTTCCTCAACAGAAGAAAAAATAGCTCTATTATAGATAAAAAATAAACATAATATTGATGATGTGAATAAATCCAGAGGTACTTGGTCTGACTCATTTTTCTTTTGTATTCTTTCTTTTTATAGAAGCAACTTCCTAGAAATAGAGACCACAGATATCCAGTAATCACCTCCCTCAGAAAGAGAATCCACAGAACAGAGTCAGCAATCTCTAGTCCCAGAGCTAATCGGCAAAGAATACCAAGAACTCACCACCCGTGATTCCTAGGTCAGGGCAGGATATCCATCTTGCTTCATCAGCCCAGTCATAGGTTTGCTGTCCCTCTTGGAGGAACAATGGAAGATATCCAAATTATGTAACTAGCGCTTGAGTTGAATCCAGAGGTAGAACCACTTACAACAACTTACAGGGGACAAACACAAAACAACCTTATGTGGAAAACACCACCAACAATCCCAATAATTGGGTGGACCAAAGTCAGACTCGATTTGTGCCTCATTTCATCATTTGCAATTTAGCAAGAAATTCATACATTTCCTAAGAAAATGGTGCACAGAATTGACATCAATTGGGAGAGAAGAGTTCTATACTGAGTGAATAATTTTATTTAGTTTTAGGAAATTATTAATATGTTATCTTCATGAGTGGTAAAACCTAGATAGAATCTTCAGGCAAAGGATTTTGCTACTGCTTTCTCCACCTTCTATTTTTTCCTGTCCCACCTCTCCCTGCCCCATGCCACTTAAGCAATTATTCCTTCCACCAATTACTCAATTCTAGTATTTATGTAGGAATATGGGAGCGAATTTTCATACCACACCCCCTACGAGTCTAGAGTCCAGATATCGAGGGTGGCCATACATGCCAGTTTGCCAGAGATATCCCAAGTCTCTGCCAATATTCCTAACATACTTGTTAATAACACCCTTCTTTCAGTTTGGAAGACTACCCTAAAGATACTGAATTCCAGATACCAAGAGAAGAGGAAATAAAAAGTTTCAAAGAGCACACATCACAGTAAATCCATCTTCCAAGGCCACTACTTATTACTGCTGTGTACGCTAGAAGGACTAAAAGCAACATTAACTTAAGGAGGCTCTAGTCATCCACATACTGATTTACATCATTGCTACATGGTGAAAATATCATTCAGTTCCTGGGTCCCAAGATTTTACTAATAGCCATTTACATTAAAAACCTGTCTTTGTCCAAAAAACCTGATATTCTAAAATTTTTCTTTCCAAACGTACTTACAGATTATTAAACAGAAAGGGTGGTATCTTAGCAGTCATGACTTCCAACACTTGAATCAAGGGCTAACACCTATTTGCTCCATACCTCAAAAAATTATTTATCCATATCAAAAGCACAAAAACATATTCTTAATAACATATATAAGTATTTATATGATTATTGCTGTTTAAGTGTAGGTGAAAAATGAAACCTGAAGTGTGATAAGTAAAAGAATCTCATCAGTTGAGCTCGAAAGATTTTTAAAATGTAAATAGACTATTTCCTCTATAGACGTTATGTCATTGGGGGGAAACTTTATAGATTTCCTGCAAACCATCCTAATTAAACCATCCTTTCCTCATTCGATGATCTCTTTCCTTTTGTTGGAAAATCATGATCACCTCTGCCTTTGGTGACATATTAAAACATAATTAACAAATTAAAAATTAGTTCAAACAAGGTGAACATGCAGGCGTAATAAAGTCAGTCTATTGATTGTCGTTTAGCTACTGTTTCACTCTCAGGCAGAGGAGAAGTGACAAATTATGGCCTTGAAGTCATCAGCCTGCAGGATCATGTCATTTAAATGGGAAGATTACACAAGGCTTGTATGTGCAGAAAATGACACTCCTCTCAAATTACGATTTCGGCTACTCCAGTGGCAGAAATGACCATCATCAATATGAGAAAATGTTCAAGATCACAGGAAATGCTGCCCTGCATTTCTCTTCCTTCCCGGTATAGCTCTCTGCTCTCCAAAATGAGATAGCTGAGTAGCTGCTGGATCCTTTCCTAATGATTAAAGATGCTGCCTGCGTTACACCATACGTTTTGTTGCTTGTATGATACGGCTGTAATAAAAAGACAGATACCTTACCACAGGAGAAACACGTTTAGGCAATGCCCTTTACCCAGAACCTGATTAAATCAGGATGCTTAAAAGACTTTTGCTTTTATGATCCAAGTAGTTTGAGCCCTATTGGCACTGAGTTTAAACACTGCAAGCAAAATATTAGTTTTGGGTCTGCGGTGTATTCATAGCCCTGAGTGTCTCCAACAAGCTTATCTGGAGGATTCTGTTTATGTGAAAGAAATTGCTATGATCAATCACTGTGTAGTAAGGGATCAAACAAAATGCTGAATGGAGAAATGTTTTCCATTGGCTCTGTTCAGCAAGAGACAGGAGCACTACAAGTGAGCTGTTATACATTCTGCAAGAAAACTACAATTTATGTTCTAGATTTTATTTTTCTGTTGTTGATATGAAACCTCATGTTTCAGGATCATTTTTTTCCTCCAGCTCATATTATGCATTCTCCACAGAGCAGAAGGCAATTTCAGTTGCCCAACCTTTGCCGTTATGAGTGTTTTAGAAGCTTATATTTTTCTTGAAATAGAGGAAAACCTCTGAAATTCTCAATGTGAATTGCAGAAATGAATTCAATTTGTTTCTTCCCTAAATCCACATGAAGGTGGCCAACATCACTATCACCATTTCATAAATACATTGAGAAATTGAGAGACTATTTGGGCTGTAGGAAGCTTTTCAAAGAAATAGCAATGATGAGAAAAGAAAAAAGAATTCTGAGTCCTAATTTCCAGGTATGATGATAAATCATATGGCCATATGCATCCCCCTCTCATTTGACAGGGTAGAGCAGGCATTTGAAATTCCATGGGGTGAAAACTCTGGGCTGTTTTTGTAGCATTAACAACAGGCAACTTTTTAATATTCTAATTTTTTATTCCTCTTTTTCTTTTTTCAGTTCCCAGCCCCCATTTAGTCAGATACTGAGAAATTGGGGCCATCTATTATGTCCCCTTACTTTCCTCCTGATGAGGAAAAGTACTATGTTTTGTTTTGTTTTGTTTTGTTTTGCTGAGGAAGATTCTCCCTGAGCTAACATCTGTCCCAGTCTTCCTCTATTTTTTATGTGAGTCATTGCCACAGAATGGCTGATGAGTGGTGTAGGCTTGTCCCTGGGATCCGAACCTGCAAACCTGGGTGCTAAAATGGAGCATGTGGAACCTAAACACTATGCCACGTGGCCAGCCCCTACAACTCAATATTTAACAGCATAGGTGTTAGCCCTCATTTAAGCCTCACCTTTGCTAGCACAGACTCTGTGACATCATTCCCAATGCTTTCAAGTAGAGAAGAGAACCTGCTGCTCTTTCAGACTCCCACAGCCTGTTGCCTGTTACCACACTTAGCACATTCTACCTCACATCTTAGGGATGTGTCATCACGCTTTAGTGCTCCTGAGGCTGCCAGACTACCAACCCTTGAGAAGAAGATCCATTCCCCATCTGTTTTTCCCTCATATAAATGGTGATTTACATGTTGCAAGTGCTCAAGAGGGTTTTGCTAAGTGAATTAAGAGAAGTGTTTCCGTTTTTGAACTCTGTTGAACTCATCAAAACTTTTTGTTATAGGGCTGGCCCAGTGGCCATGTTCCGCTTCTCAGCGACCCAGGGTTTGCCAGCCCAGATGCTGGGTGCGGACATGGCACCACCTGGCAAAAGCCATGGTGTGGTAGGCATCCCACGTATAAAGTAGAGGAAGATTGGCATGGATGTTAGCTCAGGGCCAGTCTTCCTCAGCAAAAAGAGGAGGATTGGCAGTAGTTAGCTCAAGGCTAATCTTCCTCAAAAAAAAAAAAACTTATTTCTTATAAGTTCCAGTCCCTCATTGAACTCCCTTCTCTGTTAAGAAATTAATAAACTGACTTATGCTACTGGAGGCCAGTGACTTACGGTTTTATTCTCACTGCAGTTGTCTACATCTAGAAAGAGGCTGCTTAGTGACACGGTCTTGGAGAACTGACAGCTTTTATAACATGGACAGAAATCCATTTTTCTCATGCTCTGCTGCCCCTTTATCACAGCCAGCTTAGAGGATTGGCCTTTCCTGGTTGGCCCATGAAATGCCAGGACTCCTTTGCCCTCAGGGATTCAAACCCCAAGCTCTGCTGACCCGTATCTTTTCCTCTTACTTTCCACTTTTACAAACGTCTTCTTCCTACAATTTAGTTAATCTTGGCTAAACCCAGCCTGGACCTCATGTCCTAAACAATTTGAAGATCTATTTTCTTTATAAAAAAGTAAAATGTTGAGAATGGACAATGATTAGACCATCCATAAAAGCAGAACTCCGACCCACAGTCTGCTGCAACCAGCCCAACCTCATTGAAGAACCCAACCTGCTATCTACCAGTAACCAGTCCAGGAAGTCAGACTACTATCTCCAGCAACCAGTCCAGGAAGGCAAATGATAACCCCCGTAACCACTGGCTCAAAGGGCCACAAATTCTTAAAAACTAAAAGCTGCCCTAATTTTTGACCCCACTTCCAACTTCAGACCAAAAGTAGAAAGCCAAATATGCACCCCTAACCAATCACATATGATGCTGTGCTTCTAGCAGCCCACCTACAGCTTCCCCACGCCACCAGCCTCCAATCAGGGCAGACCTGAAGCCTTCCCTTTTCTCCACTAGAAACCTTTCCCACGCCTGCCTGCATTTGAGTCTTTGCCAAATGCAAGTGGTGGTGGCTGACTCTCTTGCCATACAAAGCTCTCAATAAAGAGCCTTTGCTTGCTCTTATTTGGATTTATTTCTACCACACACTAGTAACATTAGTAACTAGCAAGGTTTAGAGAACATTTCTCAGCGCTCACTTGGGAATGTGGGCTTGGTCTTCTTCTACAGCAGTTCTCTGTTGCTATGTTAAAAACCACCCTGAAACTTAGTGGACTAAAATAATAACTGCTTATCATGTCTAATGATTCTGTGGGTTGGTCGAGTGGTCCTTTGGTCACCCTCACCTGTGTTCACTGATGGCATAGCATTCAGCAGGTGGGTTGCCTGAGGATTAGGCTCACCTGGGGCTATGGGGACAGCTGGGACGGCTGCATCTCTCTGTGTGGTCCTTCACACTACAGCACAGCAGTGTCCTAGGACCTCAAAGACAGAACCTACAAGGCCTCTGGAAGTCTAGGCTCTGGAGCTCACACACTGTCACTTCTGGTATATTGTGTTCTTCAAAGTGAGTCACAAGTTCAGCCCAGACTCAGAAGGGTAGAAAATTCCTCTTAATGGAGGCTTAGTAAAGTCACACTATAAAGGGGCATACAAGCAGAAATGGAGGATATGTTTAGGCTGAGATTTTGAATCTTATATATGTAAAAAAAGAAAGAAGAAAGACAGAAAGAAAGGAAGAACGAAAAAGAAAAGAAGGAAGGAAGAAAGAAAAGCTTTTCCAAGCTGTGAGCTCCTTATGGGAGATGAAAGATGAAATATGTTTTAAGCAGGGAGAGTGAAATGGCAATCAGATTTATGTTTTAGAAACTTTGTTGACTGAAGTAGATAGCCTTCAAAGAAATGAGACTGGGATCAGAGTGGTTAAGTACCTTGCCCAAGGTCACACAGCTAGCAAGCGGCAGTGGTAAAAGTACACAGCCTGCAAGTCTGGCTCCACTGCTACCCCGTTTTCACTTCACTTCACTACTCTTGTAGACAAGGAATTCTCAAGTTCTTCTGACAGTAAAAATATCTCAGTCCAGTGCAAATGGTAATGACTCATTTGGACTAACATAATAGGTTCCTAACTGATGACCTTCACTTGAATATTCAGTCTCCTTGAATTGACCCTCCACAGAGCTATCATAGTGATCTATAAACATACACACACATCTCAAGTATGGTCATATCACATCTTTCTTCAGTGTTTCCCTATCATGCAAAGGAGAAAGTATAAGCTTCTTAGCAGACTCATAGGATGTCTAAAATCTGACTACGTTAGTTAGCTAGGGCTGCCTTGATAGAGGACCACAGACTGGATAGCTTAAACCACAGAAATTTCTGAACTCACAGACTGGAGACTAGAAGTCCACAATCAAGGTGTAGGAGGGATTGGTTCCTTCTGAGGGCTGTGAGGGAAGGATCTGTTCCAGGTCACTCTCCTTGGCTTATGGATAACAGTGTTTCCCCCACGTGTCTTCACGCCAACTTCCTCTATGAGTGACTGCCTCTGTGTCCAAATTTCCCCTTTATAAAGGGACACCGGTCCCACTGGGCCTGGGCCCACCATAATGACCTCATTCTGACTTGCTAACCACGGTGGTCAAAGACTCTATCTCCAAATGAGGTCGCACTCTGAGGTTCTAGGGGTTAGGGCTTCAATATATGAATGTTGGGGGGAAATAATTCAACTCTTAACACTAGCCCTGACCTCTTGCTTAGTCTCCCCAGATTTCCTGCCTTTATCTGTTTCTCTAGCAACACTGAAGTACTTGTAGTACCTTAACATATCACCCTCCAACTCCCGCCACCCGCTTCTCACCCATTCTGTTTCCATATCTTGATGCTGTTGAGCTTTGTATCTGCTCTGCACTGTATCGGCAATCTGTCCTTCATCATCCCCTTGACCTGGTTAACTCCTACACATTCCTAAGAAGCCTCCTTTGATGCCTAGGCTACATAAATGCCTCCTCAAGTCACTGGGGGTTTGTGTCTATCACTAGCATGTCCCGCATCTAGGAGTTTGGGGTAAAGGCTGAATTCATTTGCCAAACTTACAAGTTTGATCTATAAAAAGCTAATGCTCAGTTTATGTATGAAAATAGAACTTCCCTAGAAACTAATTGGCCGAAGCAAAGCATTTCTTCCTGCAAGGCAGGCCTATGTAGGATGCCAGTTAGCAACAGAAGGTTGCTTCATGAGCACAGAATCAGAACTAAGAGGATGAGATAATTCAAATGTTGGTTAGATGGCACTTGGCTAAGGTGGTCTGATAATCTTTTCTCATATTACAGATAACTACACCAATTCTACAGTAGCAGTGGTACAAATAAGAATAATAGTAAAATGTATTAATAATATTTTATATTAACTCGTGCATTAGGCATTGTGCGTAATATGAATTATTTCATCTAACTGTCACAGTTAGCCAGTAAAATTGATGCTGTTATCTCCGTATGAGACCTAAAAAAATTAACATCTAGAGAGGTTAAGCAAATTCTCCAGAATTTGAACAAATGGTACCTGATTCCAGATTCCTTAATCTTACCCCCTCACTCTGCTAGTGGTGAAGGTACTCTTTCTTTACTGCTCAATGCTTATGTGGAACCTTCCAACCTTTTCTTTTACAAATCTATTCTTCCAACAGCCATCAATGCATCTTTTGACAAATATATTCTTTAGTTTTCAGTTATGTCTTGGTGGCACAGAAGCTGTCCTATATCTATCATATAGGGCTGCTTACCTGTGATTTTGGCTCTTAAGTTTTGGTTTTAAACCTCAGGCAACAACACCTTAGGAAGCGGAAGTTTTAGGAAGATGCCTCACAGTTGCCTGCAGGTTCTGGCACCAACACATTGTATTATAATTATCTCTTTTATGTGTCTCTATCTTCTAACGAAAATGAAAGTCCCTTATTATTAGGACTCTAAAGTGTTCATCTATGCATCCTTATCTCTAACAGAGTGCCTCTCACGTGGCAGATACTAAATAAATAATTGTTGAGAGTGTTAGCTGTGTGTGTTTGCAAGCAACAGAGACTGACTATAGCTAGCATAAGAGGAAAGAGATGAACTGGAAGAATACAGGAGTTCCTAGACTCAGAGGGGAGACTGAAAGGCTAGGCTTAGAAAAGACTTGGGCCAATACAGTTCTAAGGGTCTGGGTTCTAAGACTTGTGCTATCTTTCTGAGGTAAAATAGCTGGAATGAATCAACTCCTACTATTTCTAATCCTTGTGTTAATCAGATCAAGGTGGACTAATCAGGGTTATGCATGGTCATTTGGCCATAACAAGGCTGGCTCCCTTGACTGACACTCTGCCAGACTGTAGCCAGTGGAGGCAGGGTTAGTTCCCTCAAAGCTGGGGCTATTGCCTAAAGGTGAAGCAATGCAGGCTGACTAGGGAAGGAAAAGAAGATCACTAGTCTAGTGATTTAATGATACAGCACTTTTGGAAATCTGAGTTGGCTGGCATTGTTAGAAGATATTAAGCATTTGGGGGAGTAGAGATGTGGATTCAGAAATCATTTGCCCATGATTATTATGTAAGGTTTTGAGAACAGGCAAAATCACAGAAGAGGAAGCAAAAAGAATAAAAAGAGAATAAAAATACAGAAACTGGGAAAACCATTAGTTTTTAGGAAAAAAAGAACAAAAGCACAGAGAAGCTAATAAACCTTCAGAAAATTACCTCACCCCTCCAAATCCCAGTTTCTTTACTTTTTGTTTTGTTTTGTCTTTTGTAAAATGCAGATTATAATAGTGTCTACTCCTTTGGTGAGTGACAAGGGTGAAATGAGACAATTCATGTTAAGGTTTTACTAAAATGTGTGCCTCATTAATAGACATTAACTGCCATCATTATTCAGAAAAGGAGAAAACAGAATGCAATGTTTTAGAAACTAAGGAACTTGGGGAGGTCAATAGATTTCATGCTTCAGAGTGACTAAGAAAAGTAAGACAGGGGATCCAATGGTTAGAGAGTTACTGGGAATATTTAGAAAATATTTTTCAGTAAATGAGAAAGGGTTAAAAATGGAATGGGTGGTGAGGCGAGGCAAGGTTAGGGCAGCCTTTCCTTCAGAAGAAAAGTGAAAGCAAAGGAGCTGGGAATTCGTGAAATTCTCCCTGCCAGCTGCCAATTTGAAATCCGTTCTGTTATTTGTGTCAATCCTTGGAAGTTGGACGTCACCCTTTTTTTCTGTGCTAGATCCCCGGAAAGGATGCAGAATCACCCCACCCATCATCTGTCAGTTGCCATGCTGTGGCAGCAGTTCAGATAGAAGACTCAGAAGGACTTACAACTATGATACACAACTATGCACTGGGGATTTAGGGAGGGAAAAAGAAGAGGAAGATTGGCAACAGATGTTAGCTCGGGGCGAATCTTTCCCAGAAAAATAAAATAGCCTATTAATTAAAAAAAAAATGTATATATATATATATATATATATATATATAACTTGTATAAAGACCAAAACCAGTAGTTGAAAACTTTCCTATTGCTATTACATTTTTGGTGACATAGTTTTTAAGCATAAACTTACTCTGATGAACACTGGATTCTTTAAGCTGAGCTCTATGTATATATTAATGAAAAATTTTGTTCTTTTTGTGCTTATTACTGTCCTGCTGGCACTCTATCTGTTCTTTAATATCCGCTTAAATACTCCCTTTTCTTTTAATTCTACTCAGTTCTCCCATTTTCAATTAATCTTTTTCATATAACACTTTCTTCTTACTGTCTATATTATCTTTTAATATATTTCTGTACATTCCACTAGTTAAAGCTCCCTGAGGCAAGGTCCTTATCTAGGTTAGTCTTTCCAACAGAATACAGCACATCCCTTGCCGTTAGTAGTTAATAAATGTGTATGAAACAAGTTTTGTTGATGAATATATTTTTTCCAGATCAAGGAAATATTGCTGTGTTTAACTTGCTAAGTTGACCTTTCTGAATACTCAAAATTCTACTTACATATCATCTGATAGCAGGGCCCTTAGGGAAATATTCTCACATAAACTTAAGAGACTTCAAATCAATGAAGGAGGAAAGTACATGTCTATACTCATTTCTTCCCTTTTTTCTTCTCCATGTCTATTCAACCTAATTTAGTGGTTGGGCAAGAAAGATCCCCAAAAGCTAACAGCATTGTGCAAACTAACTCTAGTAGCAAAAGGCCGGTATCCAAAAAGGCTACTGAAATTATGTTTCTAACAATCCCAAACCTGGTCTTAATGCAAACCCTTTGCTTTTGTGTTGAAGAAGGGCTACCATACCTCAAAATGTAGTAAAAACTCTATCTTACCATTTTGCCATGGACTCCTGGACCCAGAGACTTTGAGAACAGGAAAGAGTCCTAATCTCATCAGATCTCTCTCAGCCCATTTTAGAGATCACGAAACTGATATATAGAAAGATTATATAACTCTGTACACATCTAATTACTTATAATGGATATCTGACACAATAGCTGCAGTACCAGAGAACTTATAAAGACATTCAAAATGCCTTATCTTAATTAAGGGCATTGATCACACTGCCTCCCTGAACAGAGATGGGATTACTTAGGTTGCTATATTTCTCCCTGGCTAGGTATACTACTTCTCATCTGGTATAATTTCTGTATCACTCACCCACAACAGACTGAAGTGGCTGTTAGCTTCCTGAGAGCTCTACAACCAGCAAAAGCTAACCTGTCCCGTCTTTGACCTAATTCCAGTGGTACACATCCTGCTACATCCTCTATTCTTATTGATGAGAGGGTTAATGAGTACCTTTTGCTGGGAGTGTTATGTCCCCCAGATCCCTTGTAATTGTTATAATGATTTTGGTGTATCCATCCATTTTGCTGGAACTTCTGGTCAATTATTGTTGAATCTCATAATTTTCACACTCTATGAATAGTTTCTTGCTGAAGATGACTGACCTTTGTTTTATGAGATGGGTCAAAGCAGTGGGATTGAGACTCAGAATATTAATAGTTGATAAGCACAATTACCTGTAGCACTGCAAATTCTGTGTTTAATGTAATTCATTACTTGTGTTATTTTATGCCTCTCAGTTCAGCTCGAAATAGTCATTAGATGGACAACGGCAGTACCTAGTGTGATACTCTCTCACCGGGGCCATTTAAATTGTTCAGAGCCCAGAGGCAGGTTAAGATCAGAGGCAGCGTCTACTTGCCTCATTAGGCATTTGTTTAACCAGCTTCATCAGCTATCTGTCTCCGAGTTAGCACTGGAACCTCAGACTTTAATAATGAACACAAAGTGGTGGAAGACTGGCCCGATCTATATTGATCACTAATGAAATCCTGGTGCTTTCAAAAACTCTTCAATAATTAAACCAGGCAAGACACACACCGGGTTTAGTTTGCAGAGTACTTAAAGCAATTGAGTAGGATAATTGATGATTAAAACACAAAGGATCTGCGATTTGTCCCCTAGAACAGGAATTAGAACACTAAAGAGAATACACAGGCTCATAAATGAATGACAGTACACACATGAGAATGGGTTGACAAGTTCAAAGAATTATAAAAGGTAATTCATTGTCAGTATAGATAGAATATAAAATATTTCGGCAAAATGAATTTCCGTTTTAAAGTTTGCAAAAGAATCAAGATTTTCTGCCCCTCTCTCTTTGGGAAGGATACTATAGAAAAAAAATATAAATTATCCAAAAAAGCTCTGTAATATCACCAGAAAGACACTGAAAACTGACTGAAGCTCTTAAGAGCAAACAGGGAATATAGTGTCCAGGCGTATTTCCCTCCCACTTACTTTAGATTGTCTTAGCTTAACAGAGTATCAAGCCTTTGTGATATTACTGGAGCTGCCTTCCTCGGGTAATCATTTAAGTCTGCTTTTCGAGAAACTCTGCGTGGGGCCGGAGGCAGCTAAGGGAGCAGAAGGACGAGAAGATGGCACTCTATGGCATTGCCACAATGGAAGAAGCCACCAACTACCACCACCATTAAAATAAAACAAAAACCTTGCACAATGGAGTGTAAATTAGAGCACCCTTGATAAAAGACTGCAAACAGTGCTGAATTTATAATATAATGACAATGGAAAAGAATGGAACTTGCTTTACTTGCTAAGATGACGCTCCTGTTCCACTAACAGTCAGCCTGATGTTTCCTTACCAGAGAGGTGATGGGTCTGGACCCAGCCATGCAAATCCTGTACCCCATCTCCCTCACGCTAAATAACAGTTGTTTGCAAGCGAATAGCCATCACTGGGTAAAGGGTTCACTGGACTATCTGGAGATTAAACTCACAGCTGTGTTCTCTTTAAAATCAGCCACTGAAGAGACTAAGCTAATTCATAACTCCAATATACACACGTACCTTACTTTAAGCAAACTTGCTTTCATTCAGAATAGGTCAAATATTCCTCCTCTATTACCACTCCTGTTTTTTTTAATTTATTGATTATATATCTATTTCCTTGTTTTATTGTCTTTCTAACCTTTACTAGATTTTAAACTCTCTGGAGGTAAAGTCTTCATCTCTTTTGTTCATCACTCTCTAGTGCCTAGAACCGTGTCTGTTAGAGGGCAAGAGTTAGATAATTGTTGATTCAGTCACTCAATCTATAATCAAAAGAAAAATAATGGCGGATAGGTTAATTTTTAAAATTCTTTCCCAGAGGATAGTGAAATATGAATAATTTTGTATTTTAGCAATAGATCTGAAGCTGGAAAGAAATAAAAGGTAATCTGTAAACTCTCTTCCAGGGCAAAAGAATTTTCTGTGAGCCAGGAAAGCCTTGGTTAAATTTCAAACTAGAAATCACCTCTATACTTTATCTGCAGTGTTGGGCTGCATATCATGATGATCACTAGCCTCCAAAGGCTTTTGAAATATATCCCAAGCTCCAAACTCCTCAGCACAGCAAACCCCAAATTTATGTCCACTTCAGTCTTTGCCATTTCAGTGATAATTTACTACTTGGGCTGGAGATAATAAGCAAATACTGTATATTTCTGCTCACTTACACGGACAAGAGCCTTCAATGACTAGCATATCATTTATTTTATAATACTGTAGCTCTAGTCAAACATTCTTCTCTCACACCACATTTGCATTTGGTGATTTAGTATAAATCAACATTTTTTTTCACTGCCTATTACTGTTGGATTAGCGTGCTTACCGATGCTTTGATTCTCCTGGAGGGAGGTGGAAGGTTGAAGAATATGTGCGTGTGTGTACGGGATGTATATTTGGGAAAGGGGCCTTGAGGTGTGGAGAAGGCATCTCCAGGTATAATGGAGACCCATTGACTTGGTCTTGTAGATTACAGAAAGAACATAATTTGATATACATTTGTTCCCTAATAGTCCATGCTGTTCAATGAATAATATTTCTTAAAAAGTCCCATCTACAAATCCTTTGATGGATGCCTCTTTAAAGGTGATATTGCTGTGATATACAAGCAAATCAAGGCGGGAAAACTTCTATAGCAGCCACAGAAAGTTGTCATCTAACTTTAGCTTGAAAACCTCCAGTGATGAAGAATGAAGAAACAAAATGAAGTAGAGATGTAGAGAACTATCGATGCTTATTTGATGGACTTTTTTGATTGATGTCAATTCATCAGCAACATATTCCATCCATTAGCAAGTTCTACACATTCCACAACCCAAACATCTCCTGGTCTATTTCATCTTCACTGCTGATGGCCCCGTCTATCTTTGTCTACCAATATCATACCTCACCTAGCACACTACAATTGCCTCCTAACTTGTCTCCTTGCTTCTATACTTGCAAACCAGCAATTGGTTTGTCACATGGCAGTCAAACTGATGTTCTCAGAATATAAAACATCTCATGTCCCTTCTCTGCTTAAAGGATCCCAGTGCTTTCCTATCTCACCCAAAATCAAATCCGAATTCCCAGGGACCAAAATATTGTCTGATCTTTACCTATCTTCCCAACCAGCCTTCTTGCTCCCATTTCTGTCCCCGAAACACACTGCTCCCTGCTTCAGGGCTTTGTATATTTAGTTTCTTCAGCTTGCAAAGCTCTATCCCTTATTTTCCATTGGCTAACCCTCATTTTCCACAATAAGAGAGCATTCATTCACTACTCTCTAGAGTATTAACCTCCCTTTCTAACTTGCACAGTCACTCTCTGTCCTATTACCCTGTTTAAGTTCAGAGAATCACTAATGTCTGATTTTTTTTCTTTAGTCACAGATTCATTTATTTCCTTATATATTTGTTGATTGTCTAATTTTGCTTCTAAAATACAAACTTCATCACACCAGGGCCAGGGCCAGTTTTGCTCACCACTTCAACTCCAGTTGTCCAGAAAAGTTTCTGACTCATAGAAGCTGTCCAATAAATGTTTATTGATTGAGTAAATGAATGAGAATTCTAGTTCAATATAACAATATTCTGACAATCATAACTTCCTTACTGTGAAATAAGCCATTTGTAAAGTAATAAATCTCATCATATTTGGGCCTTTTAACCTCTGAAATCTTACATTATCTAGGATAGCTATAGCACTCATCACATTGTATTAAAACTTAAAGTTTGCATGCCATTCTCACTGATCTCTGGGAGGTATGAAGGCATAGCTCATGTATTATTCAATTCTAGAGCTCCTGTACCTATCACAGTAGAGACATTTCTCTATAATGATATATGTTACCGAAGACCTCATATTCTACATAGTACAAGAGATGACAAAGCCAATTTTAAGTAAATTTTTTAACTGAAGCACAAACAGAAAATGTAACAATTACCTGTGGCGTTAACCTGAACTGCCTAGGCAGGCAACTTAGTGTAGCTGAATGTTGCCACAGAATATTTTACTAATGTCCAAAAAACTACAGTTAAGGACTTCTAGCAGGCACTGAAACAAAACAGATAGAAATGAAGATCTAAGACAGGCTGATGGTAATGTGGACTTGGAAGGAAGTACGGTTTGCCACTGGTTGAACAAAGCTGCTTGAGCCTATCTGGGGCGGAAGCCCTCCTTGCTTGCATTCAGTTAGAATGTTCTGGAAGGGCTCCCACTGCCAGGGCAGTAGCTGAAATGATGGTTTTTCCTTTTTCTGCTGAAGATTATAATCTATTAACACTTCTCTAGCTCCTTTTGCTTGAGAAAACCACATGTGAATCAATAAAATTTTGCATAATATTGTCATCATTTCCCTACTTGTCAATCATCTATGAGCTAATGTGAATTACAGAAACGTGTGCAAGCACCGAATAGTCTTGGTGGTGGTTGAAAGAATGATGTAGTATGACAAGCAGATTTTTACTTAAAGGGCATCTTCACAAGTTTTCTTTGGCTGTCAACATCATATGGAAAAAAAGAGAACGTTTAATTGCTTCACCTCGGAATAATGGAGTGCAGAAATGGACTGATGATCTGAGATATTTCATTTGGAGATGAATAACACAATATCTATCTTTTAGGGGACTTTCCCGTATCATTTTAGCATCCTCCTAAAGAAGTTTGGTCTCCATAGACACTTGCATTTGATTTTCTATTTCTAAAGGCTAATCTTAGTGTGGTTAATATTTAAGGAGTTTTGTTGCTACTTTAGAAAATAGCGTACTTCTATATAATTAATATTATGCACACTATGGCTAGTGGTGGTTTTAGAATGCTAGCTTACATATTATGAACTAATCTTTTTGTGAATGTTCTCACCTGTTTTTGAGCAGCTTTTAATAAAATATGACTGATTAAATCATGATGGATGGTGGCCCTTTATTGTTGACCTTTCAAATTATGAATTGGCTTCACCTTCAACACGTTGATTAAATAGCATTCTCCATTATTAAACATTCCTATGTAAAGGCTATGCTATGTTAAATCCATACCCAAGTTTTATGACTTAATAGATGAATTGTCTGTGAGTTAATTAAATATGGGAAAACCTACATGGGAAAATTAAGATCAAAGAGTGGGTATAAGTTTGTAAATAGCCACTACTCATTCTTTTAGGTTGAGTGATTAATGTTAACAAGTGGTTGGGATAGTCCTTGAACAAAACTTTTCAGTCAGTGCTGTGTTTTAGATGAGAGATTATAAATTAATAGAAACCTAAATGATGGTTATGGAGTTCTCTCTTCATCACTTTGAAAAAAGCTGCATACAGCCAGGAGCTTTTGGAGATAAACGGTGAAGAAATGTTGATGCAACATTGAATCATAGATTCTCTGAGTTAAAAGAAATCTTGTAACTCACTTATTGAAACCCCATATCTGATAAATCACTCCCATTTATAAACCTGTTGATATATTTGTCTTTCAGTCCCTTTCAAACACCTCTAGGAACAGGAAATTGGTTATAAAGTAGCATATTCCATCTTTGAATACATCAATCTGTTAGGAACATTTTTCTAAAGCTGACCAGAATCTTTGACTTCACAACTTCCATCTGCTGATGGAATCACAAAAATAAACTGAATCCCACTAAAGTATGACAATTCTTTTTTAAGTTGTTACTCTAGGTAGGAAGAACCCCTTAATTTTTCTATTTTCTTGTATGTACATATGACTTCCCTGTTTCTTTCCAACTCTACTCATAGATACTGATTTATAAAGTCCCCACCTTCCTGCGGAGTTTTCACCCAAGTATACGCAATTTTTAAATATTTCACTTATGTCCTGCCTCCAACTAAACACAGTACAAGCTACTCTCATTAAGCTTGAAAGCTTTAGTTCTGGAAATCGCTTTGTATATAAAAGTGTATAAAATGAAACATGTATAAAATGTATTCCTCTACTTTTCACATTGGCAAAAACAACAACATAACAAATTATCAATAGCCACATTAGAACAGGGAATAAGAAGCACAACTTAGAAGAGAGAATGCTATAAGCACATGATGAATGAGCAAATGCAATAATGCCTAAACTCTCAAAATTGAGTTTTGTAGGATCCAGGTGGAGCTGAACTCACACAAAGACATGGCAAATGAAAACACATATTGCTCAAGCTGACTGCACTCCAGGCATGAACTCTCCAGTCTAGACTGGAGTGGGGCCTAGTAGGAGTGCTCATCTGTACTTCTCAGAGCAAGGCAAGATTCCAAATGCTCACACTCACGCTCTTCGCAGGCTTGTCACAACATTGACTCATGAAGAGCTTGCAGCCAACTAAAATCTTTCCACACACAGACTGCTATTGCTATTTGATTCTATCTTTCCCCTGCTGGCTTTGCTTTCACTTTTGCTTTGAGTTTTTCTCCCCTTAATTCAAATATGTTGATCCTTACTGTACTTTATTTTATTAGAATCAAATTATCATTTCAACATGTTGATGTGGAATTGAATGTCAACACTACTATTCAAAGTTTTTATTACTTTGTATTGTTCAGGACATGTCAGTGGTCTTGGCCAAAATATCAGTAAAATTAGAATCAGACAGGAGAAAAAACAGAGATCTTTAGCTATGGACTTTATTCCAAAGAAATCAATTTCTATTTATCACATCAAATTTGAGAATATACTGTTGATATTTCTAAAAAGTAAGTGATCTGGGGAAAAACAAATCAAGGTAGGGTCGAATGTAACCTGTTAATCATCTGCTAGTGAAAGTGCCATTATGAACTTTATACAATTTAATGTCTTATTTCACCCAAGCTTTCTAGACATATTTGTCATCTCATCCTTAAAGGATTGAAAATAATACCATACCTTGCATTTGTTCACAAAAGACTTTGTATACGATTTTCTGTATGATGCTCATGAATCTCAGTGTACCAGAGCATACCAGCGGCTGAGTGTCACATGAGCCATGCATTCTTTTACAGACTTCTCAATGAAATCATTTCCTTTATTCTTTTCACCAAGCATGTTAGAAATAGATGCTTTTGTAAGCTTTTCAATGAAGCAAAGAGAGAATTCCTGAAGGGTAAGATGGTTTTGACAGTTTGATGCATTTTTCAAGCCGTAAGCACTGAAAGAATAAACAAACAAATAAACAAAACCTGTCAGGTTGGCTGTCAAATATAATTAGACTATAATGGCTGCTGTGAGACCTCAGTTTATTTCTAGCACAATGAGCTGGAGCAGCTTTTCACTGCTATTGTGCCAGTGGTGGATTTAACAGGCCAGGCATGTGAACCTAATTAATGGGACAGTCCTTTCTTTTCACACACGAAGAATATGCCAAAGATTCTCCTCACAAAGATGGCCCAGGAATTAAGGTTTGGTGTGAAGCAATATAAAAGGCCTGACCTTCACAATCAGGAGCCTAGAGTTGTCGCCTTTTCTCTGCCAGTACCTGGCTTGGAAAGTTTAGACAGGACATCCAAACACAAGGTATCTCTACTTTCATATCTTTAAAATGAGGGTCTTAGACTGAATTATCTTCTTCCTGGACAGCTTTAAATTCTTTTATTCCATTCATTATCTGAGAGCCTTAAAAATCAATCAGGCATTAAAGAGAGAATAAATATTCAATTGACTCTAGTTTTATCTTACCTTTCATTGGACATTTTGCCTGTGGTGGAAATCAATATTATTTTTTGTTCTTAATCTAGGAGGATAACTTAGAAAGGGAAGTAAGGAAGTGGCAGCAAAAGTTGGAGAGAAAAAGAAAGAAGATTAAAAGATGCCTTTTCCCTTAATGAATCTAGAAATACCATGGAGATCATTTAAGTAACAGATCTCTAATTATTATACACAATTCGGAGTGAAAACACTCCTGCAGTTCTACTTTACTGAATGAAAATGGTTAAAACCCGTGAACCCAACAGCTATCACTTTCCCTCTTCCTTCCTGATGTCACACCTTGCTGGTGGACCTGATTCAAAGAGGCCTATGAAAGCCAATTGTTCAATTTCCAGGAATTTTGTAAACCTCTTATGAAACGTAGACATTAGTAAAAGTCAAATTGTATAAGCTCACAATTAATTCCATTAAAAGCAAGGTAATGAAAGCTCAAAACTTATCACTCCCTATTATCTTACTACCTTGTACTATTAGCTATGCTCTTGTGTTTATTTAAACTTACTGCATCTGTATAGTGGAAATGCTAGATAGTGGCATGCTACTGCACATCTCATCTCAACTCCACATTCAGTGCCGTCATGTTGGTAGCAGGAAAATGGCAATGTTGGGAGTATTCACACCATGGAAATAGGCAAATGCTATAAATCAGGACAACTTATTGTTTTGTTGATTATCTATACTTAAGAGAGTGATGGAAAAATGTTAATAATGTAGGTTAAATTTAAAAGTGTGTCATATCAATAGCCATTGCATTATGAAAAGTGCAAAACATTGAGGAATTGTCTTTCTGGTATTCAAAGATTCAACAAAGATGTCTCTCACATTATTGACAAACAGGTGAACTTCTGACATGCATCATCAGTGTTGTTTTACTTTTACAGCACTCATTAACTCAAATGAAATTATCATCTAATATTCATGTCGAATTATACTCATGAGCTGCAACCATAGTTTGATTATGGATATAAAGTTTGGAAAAAATCAACAGACATGTTCTGTGTGAATCAATTAGGTATATGGGATTTGCAATAAAAAATACTCTATATATTACTCATAAATACTATGCTACACATCTTTTATATCAATGGAATTTATAATACATTTATGTATATACAAACGTGTGTCCTCTCTTCTGACAGCCATTTGTCAATGATATACTCCTAGAGCTTAAAATAGTGCTAGTACACAGTAGGTTTTCAATAAATGCTACATCAATAAAAAATAAGAGCCAGAGCTATATTTTTTCCATAAAAATTTATTTCCAGTGCTGACCTTAGTATATGACCCGTAACTGACTCTCAATAAGTATTTGTTGAATGAATGAATGAACTGCCTAGTATCTAGACATTGCTTAATGGATCCTTGATAGCTGATTAATTATTTATGTTTTTGGTCTCTTTGACTATCTAAGATAATTCTGATGCAGGTTATTTGAGGATGGTAGTTGCAGAAACACTGGGCTAAGGACAGGGGAGAAAAGTTAGAAAGAGAGGAAATCCCCTTGTGACTTTTCTCATCTCTCCTTTATCCTAGAGTTTCTGCTTGAGTTGCAACTCAAATACATGATGTCTATATACATCAGCACCATGTGCTTTACATCTTGGATGTTACTGCTCAGTAACAGATGTGAGACACCTCGCCCAAATGCACAAGGTGTCTTCCCTAGAAAACAAGAGACAACCACGTGCAGCTTTTCATCCACCATCATCCACTTCCAGGTTCCAGTTCAATATAGCATCAGCTCTAATGTCAGACCAAGAAAGAATTTGTGCTTGGCTTCATGTGACTATATTTAAGGGACATTTATTTTATATTTGGGTACACAATATTAATTTCTTGAACTTACCAAAGTGGCGATTGGCTATCATAAAACATTTCTACTTTTCTTATTGAATCTTAGTCTTTTCCTCCCTTCCTCACTGTCTTTTTTCCTTTTCTTTTCTCTTCTCATCCCCTCCCCCTCCTTTAAGTCACTTTTTGCTTCCCTTCACCCCTGCCTCTCTTTCTTTCCTTTCTCGCTTGTCCTCTGGTGAAACTGTGGCCATGTGAGTGTATGAGTGACAGCAGGCACCAGCATCTCCTATGTTATACACGGGGTTCTGAGCACAGCATGCCTTTGGCCCAGGCAGGTGGGGGAGCTGAGAGATGCAGGCTAGCCATCTGGAGATGAACATATGGGTGGTGTGGCATACATTCTCACAATTGGCGGCTGGGAGGATCAGAAATGGAAAAGGGAGGTTTGATTCCTCTTAATCAAATTAACAACAAAAAAAATTAGAATTTAAAGGGAGTACCAATATGAAGAGATCCCAGTTTAAAGGAGAGGCATAGTTTTCCTAAATATTCATATATGGCTGCATATTTAAAGTTTTTAAAATTTAGAATTGTTTTCATTTTCATATAACTACCAAGTGACTTTCTTCTCTTACATTTTATCATCATCATCATCATTACTATTATTTTAATAGCTACGATATTATCAGCTTAATGAAAAACTAATTGTTTAGTACAGTAGTTCTACGAATTGTAAGATTAAGAGAATCACTTTGGGAACTTTTTTCCTTTCTACTGATAGGCAGATTCCAGCTCGGATAAACTGAAACAAATTCTTGAATAGTGGGTATAAAATAGGTACAAAATTGTGTGAAAAATGAAATAGTCTTTTTTTTTTTTAAATCCTCCCTAGATTTATTCTAATCATTAGCCATCTTTGGTACATGTTTTAAAAATTCTGGCCTAGGAGTCAGAGAGCTGTGTTTCAGCTGTAACTTCGATCTGTCCCAGAGCTTTAGGCAAATAACTTAGGCTTCTTGGGACTCCATTTCCTCATCTCAAAAACAGAGAGATCAAAATAAAAGATCTCTGTATTCATAGATTCTGTGATGGAGTTCACCATAGTTGAAATTGAGCAAAACGGATAAAATAGAACTATTGTATTGTAGACTAAAACAAATTAGGAATTATGTAAGAAAAATTAAATAAGTTGCCTGGTGAAACAGATTAGAGTGGCTAGTCTTATAATTACTAGAAATCGTTCCATGTTGGCTATTTTATTAGCTAATCTTCTGTCTTCTACAAATTGAATGAACAGGGAAGTTAAGTGACATGGGTAGAGAAAAAAACATATTTATTTCCTAAAGTGTTGGGTTCATTTCCGTGCACATCATTTTCAGAGTTACCTATACTTTATCTAGACTATGAAAAGCATGCTCAGGGAGGGATGAGCAAGTTATAAGGGGTCACAAAAATATTTAACATGAAGATTGACTGAAGAAGTGAAGGTCATTATTCCTGAAGTAAAAAGGTCCAAGTTGGAGTGGGAACCATGATGCTTATCCTCAAAGATCTGAAGAAATATTAGGTAGAAAATGAGTTACACCTCTTTTATGTGCACTAAAAGAGGTTCGCTCATTTATTCCATAAATATTTATTGAGTAGAAATTATGTGTCGGACAATAAGCTAAATGCTATGGATCAGAAATTGAGTGAGAACAAATATGGCACCCACCTTCACAGAAATTTCAGCCCAGAACCTAATAAATCTTAGAATTAAATATAAAATTACAAATGTGATAAGAGTTTTGTAGGGAAGAAATTGATCTAGTTAGAGAGGTCAGGAGGTATTTCCCGAGGAAGAAACAATTGAACTGGAATCTGAAACATGAATGAATAAGAAGGAAATAACTTTGCAAAAAACAATTTTGGGAATGTGTATATGTGTCTGTGCTTGAGGGTACTGCTGAGTGGAAGAATATTCTAAGTAGAAAAACTGTATGTGTTAAAGACTTATAATAGGAGAGACACAGTCTGATTGAGAAACCAAACAGGTGGTTGGGACACATAGATGGAAGAAGAGTGTGGAGTGATTTGAGGCTGTAAAAGGAGCTAAAAGATTTAAGATTTTATAGGTCATATTAATTGTGACCAGAATCCACTGAAGTGTTTCATGTATGGGATGGAGCATGTGATATCATTATATATTTATTTAGATAAATGCAGTGTAAGAACCGTTAAAAGAGACACAAAAGTGGCTGTGGATTAACCAGTTAGAAAGCTTCCCTCTCCACACAAGAGATAGTGAAAACTTAGTCTTGAGTAGTGATGACGGCCATGGAGATGGAGAGAAGTGGGTATATGCGTGGGATATTTAGGAATGAACTGCACCAGACTTTTCTGTTGAACTGCACAGTGAGAGAGAGAAAGGGAGGATGTCAAGGAGGAAAGGAGGACACTTGGGTTTCTGGCTTGTACAGGGGTGGATGGTGGTGTTTTTGTCTTTCACTGAAAAGATTACACTACACTGTAGGAGACCAGGTTTGAAGACTCATGTATCGAGATTATGTGTTGAATGGAGTAATGCTGAGTTCACATGCCATGTTCGAAATTTTTAAATCACCGAGTCCTTACACACATACAGTGCAGACAGTCAAGTCACAGCTCAGTATTCATAAAAGCTGGAGCTGCTGGGAAGTCTGGGAGAGAAAGGGCAAATGAAGAAAGATCTTTGCAAATGCTGCTTGGCTCTTGTTAGTCCTGATCTTGTTTTAAACCTATGCTGAGACAAGCATAAATGGAGCCTTCAGCAAATATTCAGCAAGAATCCAGTGTGACATTACTCAGAGGTCTGTATTCAAGGTTGAAAGTGGTGCTGGAAAAAATAAGCTCGTCTGTGTCTGCCTTGTTTGGCACTAAACTTCAGTGCCTGCTGATAATTCAGGCTGTTAATAAAAAGAGGGCAACCTCTTCCCCCCACCAACAATGAAACAAATGAGTAAAACACCATAGGAAGAAATGCATAAAGCAAAACAAGGAAAGAAACAGCTGAGAAAGGAGAAAACAAAGTCAATAAAAGCTATCGATCCAGGATGCTTTACGAATGTAAACATTCAATATTGAAAGGAAAACAGAAACATAATTGTAGAGGCTGTTTAATATTTGCACAGCCTTCATTAGGCTGCTCACTACAGTTAAAATTTCTCAAGAGGCCTCCTTCATAAACACAGTGTGCCTACAGTTTAAACAACGTTTTCTCCGGTTGTCTTAACCACTGAATAAAATAGCACTGAATTCCCATTGACCGCTAGGACCTTAAAAAGTTCCTTTATTTAAAATAGAAATTGTAGGACATTTGTGAAGTTTCTCTGTTGGTACACAATTCTACTTTCAATATCTTCAAGTTTTTAAAATGTTGGTATTTGGCAGTCCTCTGTGCTGTGGGAAAAATTATAGCACGTCCTTCTCAAATATCTTGGGTTTATGACAGAAAGACATCACTAAGAAATCAACCATTCTCCAGGTTGGATATTTTCCAGTTTTCCTTCAGAAATAGCAACTTCAAGCTTTTAAAATAATCATTTCTTTGGTGGCCTATACGCTGTTAAATCATGCAAATAATTAATCGAGGTAATTAAACACATAAAGAAACACTTGCAAAATTTTCTACTGTGAAAACTAGCTAGAGTTTTACAATAAAATGCAATTAATGCAAAATAAAAGTGAAGAAGTATATATTGAGATTCTGCCTTATGTGTGATAGTACCACAACTGGGGAAATTTTTTTAATCGTTCTTTTTGAGGAACATGACAACAAAAGGCCATAAACATTTATTATACTAATTGATCAATTTGGTATACATAATACTGAATCAAATTATTCTGTCCAGTTTTTAGACATATCTTCAATTGAGGAGGAAGACCTACACTGAATTGCAGAAGGTAAGAAGTTTTTTGAAGAAAAAGGGGTAAGTCACCATGTTGATGACCCTGGCGGTAGGCAAGCTTTTTTAAAGCTTTGTGCCCTAGGAAATAAGTTCATTTTCCCCTCCTCCAGGTCATCCTTGACCCCCCTACCCCCCAGTAAAAAGTAGCCCAAAACCCCTACCTGTTTCCACCACTTTCTCTTCTACTAGCCTTCATTCTTAACAGCAGCCATCCTGATCGACGTTAAACTATGCACTTTTTCTTTTTCAACATCCCTTTCTTCTATTAGAACTGACTCTTGTCATGTTTCTGATGTTCTGTTTCCTAGACAAATGACTAGCACTTTGTAGAGATCAAACAATAATTTGGGGGGAGGAAAACACTCATTATGTGTCAGGCACTGTGCAAGATGCTTTATATACATTTTCCCGATAATTCCTTAATATGCTTAGCTTTTAATAAACAATAAAACTAATTCTGTTAAAATGAAACAAAACGCTCTTCTAACATAAAAGTTTGCTTACATTCCAGTTAAGTCCATCTAACTCTATTGGTTGAAATTGTTCCAATGAGTGATTTATTAATAAATGTCTATTTGACTAAATTGACTACCTCTACTGAGAATTCAGTCAAATACATCATTAGAATAGAGAAACAAATATACTTTATTTATGTCTGTATCCTTGGTTTCTGAAATTCAGGAGGTACGTAATAAATGTTTGTTGAATGAAAGAATAAATAGCTATATCTAGTTCATGTTTACAGCTACAGGTGTACAGTTACTCAGACCCATGAGAAGAAAAATATCTAACTTAAACCTGTCCTTACTGCTTATGTCTGGGATCAGAACTCTGCACAGACACTTATTTACGAATACAAATATTCATTAAATGTGTCAGTGAGAAAAATACAGTACACAGTAAATATAAATGACAAAAATAAGTAAATTCTGTGAATGACAACCCTCTAAAGTAGGTGCTATGACATAAATTCTAAATTGTGTCCCTTCCAAATTCACATGTTGAAGCCCCAACCTTCAATGTGATTCTGTTTGGAGACATGGTTTTTAGGAGATAATTAAGGTTAAACGAAGTAATAAGGATAGGATTGTAATTCCAGAGGATTGGTGCCCTTATAAAAAAAAAAAAAAAGGCTTTCTCCCTCTGACTTATTTCACTCAGCATAATACCCTCAAGGTCCATCCATGTTGCCACAAGTGACTGGATTTCATCATTTCTTATGGCTGAGTAGTATTCCATTGTGTATATATACCACATCTTCTTTATCCATTTATCCCTTGATGGACACCTAGGTTGCTTCCAAGTCTTGGCTATTGTGCATAATGCTGCAACGAACATAGGGGTGCAGGTATCATTATGCATTCGTGTTTTCAAGTTCTTTGGATAAATACCCAGCAGTGGGATAGCTGGATCATATGGTAGATCTATTCTTAATTTTCTGAGGATACTCCATGCTGCTTTCCATAGTGGCTGCACCAGTTTGCACTCCCACCAGCAGTGTACGAGGCTTCCCTTCTCTCCACATCCTCTCCAACATTTGTTGTTTCCTGTCTTGTTAATCAAATACTGTATGATCTCACTCATAAGTAGAAGATAGAAACAATGACAAACAAACACATAGCATTGGAGATTGGATTGGTGGTTACCATAGGGGAAGGGGGGGAGGGCAAAAGGGGTGATTAGGCTCACATGTGAGGGGATGGACTATAATTAGTTTCTGGGTGCTGAACACAATGTCATCTACACAGAATTCGAAATGTATTATGATGTACATCCAGAAAAAAAATTAAATGAAAAAAAAAAAGAGTTTGGAGATCTCTCTCTCTTTCCCCACACACACACCCACCAAGGAAAGGCCATGTGAGAACACAGCCAGAAGGTGGCTTCTGCAAGCCGGAAAGAGAGGTCTCACCAGGAACTGAATCAGTGGACACCTTCATCTTGGACCTCCAGCCTCTAGAATTGTGAGAAAGAACTATCTGTTGTTTAAGCTGCCCAGTCAGTTGGTATTGTTATTCTCCCCACTATATTGATGAAGAAATTGAGGCTCAGAGAAGTTAAGTATTCTGCCTGAAGTCATAGAGCAAGGAAGTGGCAAAGGCAGGATTTGAACTTAGGACAGTATAACTCCAGAGCCCATCCTATTAACCATTTATACGGCTTCCAGGCATCAAAGGTAAAGGTGTGCAGTTAGAAAAATAAATGTGTCATGAGGAGGAATCATAGAAGAATGAATATGAGCCTAGAGAGGCAGGGGAAAGCCAAACCAGGCAGGGACTTTTGAAAAAAAAGTCCTGTTTTCCTAAGAGCAAAAGGAAGCCATTGAAAGGGCTTAAGAAGGAGCATGATGAAGGAGATGGGATGATGGATGAGATGTGGACTCTGAAAAGGCCACTCTGGTTACAGTATATCTGTTAAAAATATTGAAAAGACTTGATGTCAACAGTGAAACAAAAATGGTCATTTGGAATCTTCTTGAAATTCTTATCTTTTCCATGAGTCAGCTCACTGTTTGACCCGCCACTAAAAGGATGGAACCGTTTTAATAAGGCCAAGAGGTGCAACTTCTCCAAAGACGGTTAGAAGCATGAGGTTTACCTGCTTAAGCAACTCAGTTGCAGGTAAACGTAGTGTATTATTTTCCCATTTTTATCATAGCAAATTACCACAGTGTTACCAGTCTAAAACAACTGAAATTTATTACCTCACAGTTCTATAGGGACCCAAGTTCAGGTCAGCATGGCTTGACTGGTTCCATTAGTGCTACACAGTCGTAGAAATGAGGTCCCCATTTCATTACTGGCTATCTGATATGGATAATGCTTACCTTCTGGAGGCCATCTTTCCAGGCTATTGGCCCCCTCAAAGCTAAGAATGGCGTGTCTTTGAATCTCTCTGATTCTTCTCTTTCTGCCTTATCTCTCCAATGCATCTCTTCTGCCTGAATATTCTACCTTGGTCTTCTGCTTCTAAGGGCCCATATGATTACATTGGACCCACCAAGATAATCTAAAATAATCTCCTTGAATTAAAATGAGCTGATCAATAATCTTAATTCCATCTGCAAAATCTCTCCAAGGCAGAAACCAAATTAGAGTTTGTTGAATAAGTTGTGGATCAGAGTCTTGGGGGACCTCTTTAGAATTCTGCCTACCACATATGGTTTCCATTTTCTATGCACACATCATTTAGAATTAACTGTATAGCTTGGAGGATGTTCTTGAACTGATTTTTTTCGCTTAATTTTAGTCACTATAAACACATATTTTTTCATTCTTCCTTTAGTCATAAAACAAGAGTTATATAAAAATGTATTCTCTTGAAAGAAATCATAATTTCTGATGCTAGAGGTGGATATGTCATTACATTTGGAGCCAGTGTATATGAATAAAGATTGAAAGCTTAGAAATAAATTTCTTAATATGATAAATTAAGATATTCCACTCATTCCAATTATCTTTCCAGCAACTCATCATTCCTCTAGGATTTCATTTTGCTATTTCAGATACAAGTGACATATTTTATTCAGTCAAACCAGCATTAATAATTTCATAGCAAAATATGACAAAGAAACAAGTGCACTTTAGATGATAGATGATGGAACTTGGAAGTAAAAACAAATCCTGATTTTACTTCTTTACTACCTATGGCAATACCTCTAGCGAAGAAGGGGGCAAAGGTATGGCATGGTAAATGTCTGCATCCTAAAGCGAGGAATAATTAGTAAATATTAGTTTTTTATGTCTTCATGCTGCATTTAAATCAATCTTTGCAAAAGCATTAGATGGTTCAGAGATGCCCTTAAGGTAGCTACCAAATGATGTGTCTAATTTTGAAGGAGTTAATGTGTATCCCTTGGAAAGCAGCTTATCCGAAGGTAACAAAGGTATTTGAGATAACATTGCTCTAAAATCCGATAAACAATTCTATGTACAGATAAAAGAATAAATTAAGTATTATTTAATGGATTCCAAATCTAAACTACTTTACCTCTAGGAAAAAGTAAGCAGGTAAGATTTAGTGAACAGCTAAACATCTTTCTAATTTCAAAGAGCTTTGAAAAATTAGTGAACACTCCAACAACTAATAGGGAATTAAATTTCTCTTTCCTAAAACAGAAACAATAAATCTAGGAACCAGTACAAATAGTTATTTTTCAATTTGCCCTACAGTGCTCCCAAAGTCATATGTCTCATGTTCAAAGTGAACAATGCCTCTATGCTCTCTGTAGGGGATCAGAAATAATGCAGAGGAGATGCTAATTACATGGTCATTATAGAATGTGCAACATGTTGATTGATTACTAAACACTAACGTCTATGCAAATAAGGAGCTGAAGGCCAGAAGTTATGAAATACAAGAAGAAAAATGAGGTCAAGAATCCCACATGAGTGTCCTCAATTCTGACTCTTTAACCAGTAAGTGTGTAGATTATAGAGTTTAGTTATGTTTCATTTTGGAAGTTCATGTTAAATACACAATGTAACTAAAAGGGCATCAAATTGTTTCTCACATATTGCATGAACATTGTGTATAAGTTTTTAGAAAGCCGTTGGTGGTCATATAGGAAGATATCTTTATCCTCAGGCAAATCCATGTTGCTTCCATATTGCTTTAAAAAAAATTTACAACTTCTACCATCAACTCCAAAGTATATTCTTTTCCCAAACAGGCAGGTGATTTCTGAGCATACATTGCCTATAATTCTTTTAGAAAATCCAAATGCATTCATGTTTATCTAGTATTTGTATAAAAATCACTCATGTTTTCATACTATAACTACTTAACACTAAGAAATGTATAGGTAACTGACAGTATATGTCTCCTCATATACAGCAAAGTTTACATTTTGGCTTAAAAAATGTAGGTCAATTCACCAATACTTTGATGAACAGAGTAGATTCAATTTATCTCATAGACTGTGTCTATTAGGTATCCTTGAAGTTGCTTGCTCCAAGTCTTACTCATGAAGTTGAAATGATACATAAATATATATATCTTCCCACTCTTTAAATGAAACTCAAACCCAAGGATATTCAATGAGCAATGCTTGCAGCCTACAAGGAATTTAATAACAGCCCTGGAGCCAACCACTTTATAATATCTTTAGGCCTTACTTCTGTCAGAGCTCAGAATAAATCAGGGGAGTGAACTGGTATTTATGCGTTTCCCGATCTCCTACCAAGCTCAGGAGAACAGCCGGTTTTACTCATACCATTTTTCGAGCTGTTAATGCCCTTACAAAATAGGACTGTGAAAAAGATACAGAACCTGAGTGAGCACAATGTCGCAACACCATTTTCTGAAAGAGGAACACATTCAAGAAAAAAACTGTTTTATAATGCATACGTTCCCTCTAAGATTTCCAAATTTGTCATCTTTGCCTATTAGTAGACTGAATAAAATCATGGCTATTTTACTAAAGGGGCAGAATTCTGTGGAAAATCATACAAAGGGGAAGTGAGGTGTATTCGTGAGAAGAAATGTGTTCTAGTTTCAGTGTAGAATAACTTACAGACTGCTAAACATTCCTCTGACAAAGTTCTGGCATATATTCCAGGTAAGCTAACAATTTACAGACAGTCTGATGACATAATTAAGCATATACTTCCCAGACAAAATCGGTTTGGTGTGAATCCTGGATCCACTAATTACTAGGAATGTGACCTAAAGCTGTAAATATGAGTAATAAAATATTTGTTTGTGGAACTGTTGAGGGGATTAAATTAGGTAATATACATGAAGCATTTGATAGAATGCTTGGCGTATATTAGGCACTCAATAATGTTAGCTAGTGATAATGATAGAAGTGAAAACAAAGCTACTTTAAGACAATAATAGCCAGGTGTTGCAGTCAATAGCAAATGGCCACACCGTTGCTGTAAACATTCTTTTTTTAGTGTTTTATATTTATTTCATTTAGGAATTACAACCTGTCTGTCTTTGAAAGTGCTCCAGACAAGTTACAAAATAAAACAAAAGAGAGGATAGAGTCAATATGAATAAAATCACATTTAATTATTCTTTCTTTCCTCCTTACTTAGTACAGTGCTTTGCACATAGTTGATGTACAAGTAATGTTTGATGAATAAGCAAATAAGGGTATGGAAAGGTGAGTGAATATATGCATGCATAAATGAAAAACATTCTGGATCATCTGAAAGATACAGAAAGATTACGTTTTCAACTTCTAACTTGAGCTTATTGCCACATTCTGGCTATAATTCTAAAAGGATAGAATAGTAGGACAAAAAATAAAATATTTAGGTTATCTCATTTTACTTCTCTGCCCAGGGCAAGAAAACAGTTTTTTCCCCCTGGCACTAAGTGGAAGGAGAAAGTGGAGAGGGCTCGTGGTACAGACGAAGAGGATTCTAGATCCCCCTCCTGGTTTTGCCACTATCTAGACACATGACTTTAATCTCCCTAGAACATTGGATTCTTCAGTTGTAAAATGAAGGGATAGGAAAAGAGTATTGCTAAAGTTCTCTTTACTTTCAAGTTTTTGTAAATAATTTAGATAAAAGACATTGCCTAAAGCTACTGTATCAGGTAGTAGGAGTGGATTCTTTCACTAAAAATGCAATCTTCATAAGTCAAGTCTGTTCTACTCTAGTGGGTTGTAACTTATGATTCTGAGATCCTGGCCACTGTTGTGACAAAGGATCATTCCTTCCTTGATTAGCTGGAGAAAACAAAACTCAGACTCTGGATACAACCAGACTGACTTTCAATACCAGCTCTTGCTACTTAGCTGTGGTCAGATAATCTCTCTGTTCCTCGTCATAATTATCTTGTAATAAGAGAATAACAATAGTATATACTTTCTAAGCTTGTTTCAGGGTTAAATGAGTTACTGTAATGTGTTTAGAGGCGTGGCATTTTTAGTGTCAATAAATGTCCACTATTAATATTGAAGCTCAGAGTTGGTTAGAGGAGTTTTCCAGAAGATGCACGAACAGCTGATTTGTGTCTTCAAGCCTATCCTACTAGACGCAAGTCCCTTGATGGCAAGAGCTATGCCTTTATTTACTCTTCAGCGCTAATTTACAACAAATATTTGTTGAGCTCCATCTATGTCCCAGGAACTGTGTAAGTACAGATGATGCATTAGTGAGCAAATTAATAGATGGATCCTGCCCTCAAAGAGCTTGTGTGGGACAGAAATGAACAAGATGATCCAACAAGTAAACACCTTACTACTTGACTTCATTTGTTTTAGTTTTATAGTGACATGCATAGTAAGTATAGGAGTTTATAACCAATTTTATGCTTATATATATTTAAGAAAAATATAACAAAAACAAATTTTAATCTTTAAGAGTTTACATATGTTACTTAAATTAATGCATGCATTGCTCTGCCTCCTGCCTTCGTATTTAGCCTAAGAAAACCAATCTGGCCCACATTTTTCCAGACGGCCTTGGAAAACCTCTCTTGAATACTAAAGCTGAGTATTTAGCCATTCAACCAGAACTATTCAGCACTGTTCTAAATAATAAGGATGCTTCAATGAACAAGACACAAAAGATCTTTATTCTTGAGGAATTTATATTCTATTTTGGAGAAACAGACAATTAACCAGCAAATAAATGAATACATAAATAAGCAGAAGAACTATCTTGCAGTGAAAAGTGCTTTGCAGAAATTTAAAAACTAGGTAAGTGATAATGTGATATCATATGCCTGGGTGGCTGTGTCAGGTTGAGTGATTAAGAAAACACTTCTTGAAGGAAGCGACATTTGAATTGAAAGCTGATTGATGAGAAGGAGCCATTTGTGAGAGGACCTCGTGGAGGAAAAGAAGCCCAGGCAGAGGAGGCAGTGAGTGCAAAGGTCCAGAAGTGGGAACTTCAAATGTTGGAGCAGTAGAAAACTCTGCGAGGCTGGAAGAGGTGGCAGCAGACAGAGGGAGAATTCGAATCATATAAGACTTTGTATGTATAGAGTAGGGAATAGAAGTTTTATTCTAAGTGAAATACATAGCCATCGAAAGTTTTTAAGCAGGGAAAGGGCTAAATAACATGTGATTTGAGAAGACTTTTCTGTAATTTAAAAAGACTATAAGGAGTGTAAAAGGGCAAAAACGTAGAAAAAATAATTAGGAAGTTGTTTTAGTGCTTCAGGTGACATATGATGGCTGCAGTGGAGATTTTAAAAATAGAAAGGTACGAGTATACTTTAAAGGTAAATTCCGTAAGAACTGCTAACGCATTGGATGTAGTAGGTAAAGGAAAGAAAGAAACTAAGAATAATTATGAGATTGTTGGCTTGGGAAATGAGCCAGAAGGTGGTATTATCTAATCAGATAAAGGCTTACTGGGAGAAGAGCAGGTTGGATGTATAGACCAGCTGTTGACAAACTTTCTATAAAGGGCCAGATAGTAAATATTTTAGTATTTGCAGACCATACCATCTCTGTTGCAACTACTCAACTCTACTTTGCAGTGTGAAATAATATATAGACAAAATGTAAACAGATGGTGTTATCTTATTCCAATACAATTTTACTTAAGAAAATTATACAGAGGGTCAGATTTTAATTACAGCTGTAGTTTGGGAACACCTGGTATAAACAAAAAGTTTTCTTCAGGTCATGTTAAGTTTGAAATACCTATCAGACATCCAAATGGAAGTACCAAGTTGGAAATATAATTCAGGAGTTCTGAGGACAGGTCGAGACTAAAGGTTGAAATTTGGGATTTGTCAGCATTTCTATTGTGTTGAATTAGAGCCCCAATGCTGAGCATGCAGGTAAAGAAGAAAAGGAGATTCAAGGATAACGTATTGAAACATTTCGATATTTGGAATTTTAAGATCAAGAAGGAGAGATCGGAGAGATAGGAGGAAACCCATCATAGTTTTGTGTCAGTGAAATGAAGGGAAGAAGTGATTTCCAGAAGTTGGATGTAGCCAACCATGTTGAAAACTGCTAAAAGGTTAAATATGATAAGAATAAAGATAGGGCTATTTGATTTGGCAAGGTGGAGGATAGTGATAACTAATAGTTGAATCTCTTCAGAATGTGAGAAGTGAAGAGAGCAATAAAAGACAATTCTTTTACAAAATTTGCCTGGGAAGGGGAGTAGAAAATTTGGGTCATAGTGAAATTTGGGGTCAAGATATGGCTTTTTACTTAAGAATGAATGATGGTGGGAACATGTTGATTAGTTATGGGGAATGAGTCAGCAGAGAGAGAACTAATGCAGGCAGAAGAAAAAGAGGGTGCATGCAACAATAAGTTCTCCAAGAAGGAAAGATGGGTTCAAATCCAGAGCACAAGGGTGTGGAGGCTGACTTTGTCATAGAGTGTGGAGATCTTGGATAAGTCACTTCCCTTCCTGCTTCTGGAAGCCTTCTATAACAGTCAGCAGTGCACTGGAGCCCATTTAAATTGGCTAGAGAGCACCAAGGTGAAATATTCAGGAATTTTAACTTTTGGTAACATGAAATTTCCCATGCTGTCAGTATTTACTACAGTGAAATAGACAAAGCCTACAAATCATTCCTTTTTTTTTTTAAAGAAACTGAAGGTGTTGGACTGTCAGTGATCTGACATTCATGTAAAACATAGAGCTCATTACAGAAATTCCTTCAAGATGTCTTAATACTGAAGTTTCCATTCAAAATTTCACTATTCCAACCATTGTGGGCTATTGCTGGAAACTGGTGCGGAAAGAAACTCTGAAACCAACACACGAACAAGGTTTCAGAGCACTCACTCTTCACAATTAATTGCAGTGTTTCAATATATAAGAGGCCTTGAACTTTGAAAGTCTGAACTGGGGCTGGCCTGGTGGCAAGGTGGTTAGGTTCACATCTTCCTCTTTGTCGGCCCTAGGTTCACAGGTCCAGATCCCAGGCGTGGAGCTTCATACCATTCATCAAGTCATGCTCTGACATCATCCCATGTACAAAATAGAGGAAGATTGGCAAAGATGGTAGCTCAGGGCCAATCTTCCTCATAAAAAAAAAAAAATGTCTGAACTATGAAAATCTGTCTGGAATGAGATTTAATCAGATGCCTACCCTCATGACAGTTTTATTCACACTCAGTGCCTGGGCTTTTGAATTCCAACTGGCCCACAGAATCCAGCTTCCCTGCTTGTGTTGTTGAAACATGCCACTTCGCATTGGTTGCTGATGCTGATCTCTTCCCGGAGTCTAACTCCATTTGGTTCCCCGAGCTAGGTTTGGGCAGCCGGGTCATCTTTTCCCAGTAGTGATCCCTGTTTTCATCCATTTGGGCTTTGCAACTCTCATCTTGACATTGACAACCTATTATGGACTCAGTGTTTGTGTTTTCCAAAACTGCATATAGTGAAATCCTGACCTCCAATATGATGATATTAGGAAGGGAAGTAAGGCCTTTGGGAGCTAATTAGGTTATGAGGGTGGAGCTTTCATGAATGGGATTAGTGCCCTTAGAAGAAGAGACAGGAGAGTGCTTGATTTCACTCTCTGTTCTTGCATGAGAACAGAAGACAGAGATGACAGTCTGCAATACAGGAAGAGTGCCCTCATCAGACAGCAGATCTGCCAGAACCTTCATTTTGGACTTTCCAGGCTCCAAACCTGTTAGGAAGAACTTTTCTGTTGTTTAAGCCACCTACTCAACAGTATTCTTGTTAGAGCAGCCAAAATGACGGAAACTCAACTTATACCAACAATGTTTGATACCCGCTTACCCCAGAAAGCTTCTGTTTTGCAAGTGGGAATAATGGCTATAGATGTGAGGCAAATAGAAAGTCAAGCTTATTTTCATATTTAATTACTGGAAAACAAACCAAAAGCTAATTGTTACCAGGTCTTCAAACTCCACAAGGGAAATTCATGCCAGAATAAACAGATGGCCTCCGAGCCTCCTCCAAGAAGCACATCCCACCACAGCCAGGACTCTGTGGCATCCAAGTAGGTGGCATAAAGAAGCTTAGAAAAAGACATTTGGATCTGTGATCCTGCACATTATGGGCTTGCAGGTTTAAAGAAGTTGGCATGTTCTGTGCATCTAAGGCAATTACTCTTCTTAGGATAGAAAGGAGAAGCAGGAGAGGCAAATTAATTCTCCTCAAAGAGCCTTATTCTTCTAATTTTTAATAGATTTTTCTAAGATTTCTCCCTGACTAGATACCTGGTTGAGATAGAGGATAGTGCAATTTGGGAAAACAGATATTTTATCTCTTTTCTCCTCTCCAAAATATCTTTAGATTTCAGATGAAAAAAAAACAATGCAAATATAAGTAATTGCTATTATGTGTTAATGATCCTATTGGTCATACATTGTGATTGAACAATGAACAAAATTTCCCTGCTCCAGGATCAACTACGTCATTCTAATACCTAACAACAGTCTTCAGAAGTGGTGAAAGAAATGAGAAAAAAACATGATCTTCATTACTTTTATTTTTTACTCTTTCCATAATTTTTCTCATTAACCAAGTTTATGTTGCAATTTTATGTTATATAAGCTATTGGAAAAATGTGAAAATTAGAAGGAATGGCAAGAGGGGCATCAGTAGGCTTGGAGGGGAAAGAGGATTGGAACTGGAGAATCAAAACAGGTCACAAAGATTGTATTTATTTTCATTAATTCTATCTTTTGTGCTTTCTTGGTGAAAGACTAGGATTCTATAAAGAATTGTGAGGATCTATGGAATTATCTGCTTTTTAGAAATGTTATTGATCATTATAAACCATGGCACCTTATACTTCTACATAGCCTGCATTATACAATGTATATTCACATGCATTACGTTTTCATTGTTTATATTTTACAAATGAGGAATGAAATCCAGAAATGCGGAACAGCTTGGCTTAAGCCAAATAGACAAACAATGACAAAACCAAGAATGAAGTCAGGTCTTCACAACTCAGTATGACTGCTCTTTTCTTTAACTAAGCTAGTAGTTAGAGATTCTAAGCACTTATATTGACATTTATTCATTAATTCAATTAATATATAAGTGATAATTGAGAGCCATCTTGTACTCACTCTGCTAGTACTGAGTATACATGGTGAATAAACACAAATGGTCCTTCCCTCATTGGAGCCTAGAGCCCAGTTGGCTGTAGGGAAAACAATATAACAAGTAAGGAAATGTCCAAAAAATAACAAAACATTTAAGATAAATGTGATTAAAAAATGAGCAGTGTACTCTTAGACAACAAATGGGGTAGGTCTCATTTGAGATGGCAAATGAAAAGGGTAGGTCTCTCTGACGATGTGTAATTTAAGCAGAAACCTAGAAAACGGAAAGAGCCAAGTATGTGAAAAGTGGGCAAAAAAATATTCCAGGCAGAGGGAACTTGTGCCAACGAGAGGGTTGGTATGTTTGGAAACTGAAAGTTGTCTAGTGTGACGAACACGAAAAGAATGAGAGGGAGGGTGTCAGGAAGAGAAGCTGGAAAGGTGATCAGGGGCAGGCGGAAGGAAAGTATTACAGGACACGGTGAGGTGTTTACATTTTACTTTAGTTTCAATGGGAAGCCAATGCATTGTTTCCAGGAGAGAATGACATCATTCTTTTATGTGATCCTCTTAACAGTGCTATGAGATAAGTGGGAGAGCTATTATTATAGCTGGTGGACTATAGCATTAACAGATAGAGAGAGTTTTAGGTAACTTGCTGAAGTTACACAGTCATTTAGTCATAAACATCTCATCCAGAATTCCCTGCCTAGCCTGGTAGAAACATCCAAAGTAAACTTTGAGATAAGAATGAACACTTCATGGTTTAAAAATAGCCAAACAATTTCTGAAACTCTACTGTCAAAATACGTAAGTCCCAAGCCACAGAGAAGAAGTCAACTTTCAGCAATGAATTGCAGTTCTCTTAGTTTGAAGGAATTTAAAACCAAAGTGCTTGTGTGGGATTTTTGGCAATGTATACACCATTTATAAGGATTGTCATTTCTTTAAAAAGGACATGCAATGTTTAATACGTAAGTTTTATCCACTGCTTAGTATCATGAGGATTAATTAGTTAAAATTACACAAATATGTTGAAGATAAAGAGTGTTCACATGTTCATGCATCGTATTCTTGCTGCTTTAAATCAGACACTCCAAGATTGGAATTTGTTTAGAACTTTTCTCTTCCCTGAAATAAAATTTTAGATTTTCTGGTTTTATTTGTTTCTGTTTCTTCAGTGCCTATAACAGTCTGACTTGAAATATATACTCATTGAATTTGTGTTCCATGAAATAAACTAAAATATGGCTGTAAATGCCCTTTGAAAAAGTAACACTATTAAGGTAGTGATCATTTTGAATTTAATTGCTTTTTTATATCACTGATTATGCTACTTAAACACTGTTAGTTCTCTGCATATAAAGTGGTGAAAATTAACTAACTATATATGTATATGTGTGTGCAATTTATTCAGCACATTGGGAAACAGTGGCAGTATGGGGTGTGGAGTCAAAATGTCAGTGTTCTATTCATTGCCTTGTCTCATCACACATTAGTTTATAAGACCATGCAGAGAAACACCTTAGAACATTCTTTAGAATGTTAAGACATACTTTCAAATGTTCCTAAAACACAGAGATCTTTCAGCATAAAGATTCTCTTCTTGCCCCAACAAAAGATTTGAAATCTTGGTCATTCTGTCCACAAGGATCTCCCCAGTTCACGGTGCCTAGGTTCAAGGCACTCGGTAAATATCTGAAGAATTTGGAGAAGGATTCAAAGAATTAATGAGTAGCCTAGGTTCAGATATGTAACTAAGAATTCTGTTCTGCACATCCTCATACCCTCTCCATTTGTTCTTTATGTCATTTTTCAACAAATGTTTTTTAAAGGGCTTCATGTATCAGCTGGTTTATTAGGCTTTGTGTACCGGGAAGGAAATAAATGTGATCCTTGAAGGAAGCAGCCTTTTAGGGGAGGAAGGTCAAAAATAAGAAAACACACAAATATCATAATCAGAAATTGTAATAATGGCATATGTTAACCAAACTGAGTACTGATGTACAGGATAGAGGAGGATGTGGGAGTCAGGAAAGGTTTGGAAGAAGAGAAGGAATCAGTTATGAAGAGCACCTGGGAATGAGGTCAGGGGTCAGCGAGAGGCTACAAGACGGCACAATCTTGGGATGTCAGAGAGCAGAAGAGGAAGAGAGTGAGGCTGGAGGTGAGTGATCAATACAGAGTGAAGTATGGTAAGACTGGAAAGGTCAAAAGCTATTAGATAGGGTTGCCTGATAAAATACAGGGCAACCAGTTGTGTTTCAGATAAACGGTGATTTTATCTTGTACAAGCATGTCCCAAATATTTCATGAGATATGCTAACAATTTAATTGGCATTTATCTGAAATTCAAATTTAACAGGGTATTTTTATATATGTATAGTTTGACCCCCATTATTTGTGAATTGACCTGCTCACTAACATTTATTTGTAACCCTCAAAGGCAAGACTCGTAGTTCTGTCACAGTAATTCATAGACATGTGCAGAGTATCAAAAAGTTTGACTCACCCAACACACGCTTTCCCAGCCGAAGTCGAACAAGGCAATGTTCTATCTTCTTCTTTGAGTTCTTATGTGTTCTTTTCAAAGTCTATTTAGTGCCACATTTATTTTTTGCATTTTTGTACTTTTTTTGGTGATTTTGGTGTTTAAAATGGTCCCAAGTTAAAATGCTGTCTAGTGTTTCTAAGCACAGGAAGCTTGTGATGTGCCATAGGGAGAAAATATGTGTGCTAGGTAAGCTTCATTCAGGCATGAATTATAATACTATTGGCTATGAGTTCAAATATTAATGAATCAATTATACATATATGTATATATAATAAAGTGTCTTTAAAGAGGAGCACACGTAACACAAGGTTATACATTGATAGGTTGATGAAAATATTCCAACCAGAGGCTCTCAGAAACCTCACTCTCTATTTCCTCTAGGAGCAATAGTTTCATATTCACTAATTCAGTGTTAACTGCAATTTTATAGACCATTACTATTGGGAATAATGAAAACCAATTGTATGTATATATATATATATATAGAAATATATATAGAAATAGATTGTATATATATATATGCATGTGTGTATATGTTATGTATATTTATGTATCTACATTTTATATATCTAAAATTCATAACTGTATAAAACATAAAATGTTATAGCATTATCTATAAATATACATATTTATCTATAGGGATACATATTTATTTTAATGCTATATTTATATTTATATTATATATGTTAATATTATATATTTATAAATATAGCATTATCTATAAATATACATACGTGTACATTTATAAATATACATATATATATATACACACACACATACATTTTTTGCTTAATCTGGCAACCTAAGATATCCTTAGAGCCTTTGTAGACCATGGGAAGGAGTTTAGATGCCGTTCCATGTTTTTATACTTGATAAGGAGCCATTGAAGGTCTATCAATGGGAGTTAAAAATGGAGAATATGTTGCGGGGGTTGAGGGGGGATTCGGAAGCAGAGAGAATGAGTACTTGCCTATTGTGGTAGCAAAGGGAAGGAGTGATGATAGACTGGTTTAGAGATAAAGAACTGCTGGTAGAGAGGGAAAATAATTAACATTTTAAAACTTTGCTTATTTATTTTTGAGGAAGATTAGCCCTGAACTGACATCTGCTGCCAATCCTCCCATTTTTGCTGAAGAAGATTGGCCTGAACTATCATCAGTGCCCATCTTCCTCTATTTTATATGCGGGATGCCTGCCACAGCATGGCTTGGTAAGCAGTGTGTAGATCCATGCCCAAGACCCAAACCGGTGAACCCTGGGCCGCCGAAGTGGAGCAGGCAAACTTAAGCACTACGCCATGGGGCCAGCCCCTAAACTTTATTTTTGAAGTAGAATAAAACTATGGACATTGAACAGCCATATGCATACATATGAGTGGATAGGTCAGAGGGAGGGTTACAGGTGGAGGTGGTACTATCTATCTCTTTGCGTCATTATGAGATCAAAATGAGATAATACATGTAAAGAAGTTGGGATAATTTACACTCATGGGGAATACATAGGAATGTTAATGCGTTCCCTCACTGTTCTTGCTACTCCACAGACAAATCTTATATTTTGCCAAAAATATTATTTGAGAGAAGTTTTTTCATAAAAAGTGAGTTTCCTAGATACTTATTTTTAAACAGCTCATATGACATCTTTTTAGCATCAACATAGTTTTCACATCCATATAAAGCTACTTGCAAGTGGCTTGGATGCCCCCTTAGGTTTAGCAGTATAGGCACATATTTGTCAACTGTCCAAAGATTTCTTAGTATTGCACAGAAATAAGCATATAAATATTCAGATGCTCCTATTCTTGGCCAGCATTAGCAGCATAAGGCACCAAAGCCTGCCGTGTGATCCAAACGTTATAGTCTTTAATTCCACACTAATGGCTGAGATGTAAGAGCAACCACTTGTTCATGTTCCAGAGTCATCTGCTATGAAATCCACTTGGCAGGTCAAGTTGGAGAAACATTGTAATACAAAATGTTAAATAAAGGTTTGCTTTAAACCTCCATGCTTCCTGGATCTCAAGTTGTTTCCGGTTTATGGGTGATGAATACTGCAAGATCAGATGTTTCATAGACTCTTCTATTTCTAGCAAGCAAATATTGGGAGAGTTCAAAGAATGTAATGGAACTCTTTCTGGATGCCAATATAGGGGATAGACTGTGAGAAACCTGCTTACATTGGATTGGAATTAGCTTTATGTTAAATGAAATTGCTTTACTGAACTAACTCAGTAATTCAACAATTGAATATAAGAACACATAAATGTCTATTCAAACTGTTTGTATATATGAAATGGGTAGCTTAATGTAACACAGTTTTGAAACGTTAAGGTGGGAAGGCAAAGAGAAATAGAGCAGAAAGAAATCTGTAGTTTCTAAATATCTGCCCAAATTTCTCTCAATAAGAAATCTGTAACAATTCAAGGGGAAAAGAAAACATCAATTATGTCTACTAATCTACCCAATCAGTAGAGTCAGAAGGAAAAAGAGTAAAATCCAGCTTGTGCTGTGTGGGTATAGGCACACACACCTGCACATACATAGCGATTGAGAAAATATGGATGGAGTAGGGGATGACAGATGACATTTCTACCAGAGACATGGCGTGCTGCTTTTGCTGACACCCTGTCATAACCTAGTATTCCAGTTCAGATAAAGCCTCATGCAGAGTGACTCTATCTTCATGAGCAACAATATCTCAACAGACTTGGAAGGGCAACACTATTCCTTTCAAGCTTCTGGTAAGGATGTTTAACATTTTTTTTTTGATCCAAAGGGACATCCTCAGTGGATATAGGGTCACCCAGAGTCAGTTTGTGTGTGTTTAAGGAGCAAGGATAAAAAAGGCAAGACAAAACCATTGTTAGGCACAGCTATTTGTAGGGGTTATAAGGGGAGAATAAGCTTTTTAGCTTCTCTTGACCCTCTCCCCCAAAATGTTTATACATACAAAACAATTTTCTCCTCATTAACTTTTATTATCTTTGTGATTATTGCATTTGAGTAGAATTTCAAAGTTTCCAACGAATTGCCTTATACATCTGCTCATTTTATTTTTCTGCTTTAAATTCATACTACTAAGTATGACCATAAGGCTCTGTATGACCCAACTTCTCCTTTCTCTCTCCCTTGCCTTGCTCAGTACTAATATTGTTTACTCCTCTTCCCAACGTCATTCTTTCCCAGAGGTTGGAATGTTCTTCTTTTCTGCCAAACTCTGTGGTTGGTACTGAGGTCGCACAGTCTCACCATCACCTGGGAGCTTACTGGAAATGCAAATTCCAGAGCGCTAGCCCAGACCTCAGAATAAGAAATTCTGAGGGTGGGGCCCAGCATTTAGTGTTTTAACCAGCTTGCCAAGGGATTCTAAGGCATGGTCAAGTTTTAGAACCACTGACCTAACTCTTTTTTGAGTCCCAGCTCCTGTGTCACCTCCTACAGGAACATATTCACAATTTTCTCCCCAGGACCAGATTTCCCTCCTCCGTGTGCCTTTATTAATTTGAGTACATCTATGTATTAATGCTAACCATATTGTATTCAAAGTATTTGCTTTATCTCTGTAATAAGGATCAAGATGTATTTGCTACAATTCATATGTGTAAAAACAAAACAGCAATGACCAAAAATTTATTCTCTACTACTAGTTTTATCATGATTTATGTAGGCAATATAGCATAGCGGTTAAGATTCTGAGTTAAATTCTGGCTCTACCACTTACTACCTGAGTGATTTTGTGGAATTTACTTAATCTCTGTGGGTCTCGTTTGTAAAATGGGCATAGTAATGTCACAGGGCTGCTGTCAGGATTAAAGGTTAACACACCTCCAGCACTCAGCATAGTGCCTGGTCTATAGAAAGCATTTCTTAAGTATTTGCTATTATTTTTCTTGAACAGAAGTGGGCAGAAGGACAAAAAACTTGAATGGACCTGTTCAATATACCTCAGTCACAACGAGAATGAAACAGTCTCAGGCAACTTCAGTGTCCTTTTTTTTTTAAAGATTTTCATTTCTATGATTTCTTTTTTAAAGATTGGCACCTGAGCTAACATCTCTTGCCAATCTTTTTTTTTTTCTTATTCTCCCCAAAGCCCGCCAGTGATATGTGCTATATTCCAATCAGAGGTCATCAGAAGCAAGCCAAAAAGACCAATGTGTGGAACAGAAGTCCTTCCTGCTTCCATGAGGAAGCCCAGGGTTTTGCCGGTTCAGATCCTGGGCGCAGGCATGGCAGTGCTCATCAGGACATGCCACAACTAGAAGTACCTACAATTAGAGTATATAACTATGTACTGGGGGGGCTTCATGTGTTCCGCTTTGGTGGCCCAGGGTTTTGCCGGTTCAGATCCTGGGCGCAGACATGGCAGTGCTCATCAGGACATGTTGAGGTGGCAGCCACATGAACTTAACCACTAAGCCACAGGCTGGCCCTTGCGTGACTCTTTTTTTAGGGTTTCTTTCCATTCTGCCCCATCTTTGCCTTTTTGTTGAGTGTTATCTGAACGTAGCAGGAAGTTTGCTTGTCCTCATGGAAGCAGGAAGGACTTCTGTTCCACACATCGGTCTTTTTTGGTTTGCTTCTGACGACCTCTGGTTGGAATATACCACATATCACTTGGGTGTTGGACATTAACTTCTGTTCTATCTGGGTCTAGACTGCAGTGTCCATAGCCAGTATCACTTGTCTGTCCTTCAGATCAGCAAGGGTAACATACAACGATAGTGTTCAGGGAGCTTAGACACATGCCTGGATGACTAGGCCTCCATCTTAGATCTTGCCGATTCTGCTGACTCTCAGATTCACTAGGTCTCCATACTGAGAGTGTCTACCAACAGGCTCTGCTATGGAACTGCTGCCCTGAGCCTCACTCTTAAATCCCAGCTACCTTCTGTGTACTGGCCCTTGACTTATGGATTTCTGCCATGTGTCTGCTGGTCATGGAAGACTACAGGAAGAAATAATACTGATCGTTGTCTCTAGATACCATCTCCACCTAGCATCAATGATCACTGCAGGTCCATACTGCCTCTTGCTGTGAATAAGAAAAAGGTGCCCCTCTGGGAACACACAGTTGGGCAAGTGGACCATTCATTTCTTTGATTTAGAATAAGGTACCACTTTTCTAGGGTTACTGTTGTCAGGGCACTTGGCAGGATTTCCACTCCCATAAGCCCCAGCAGCCTAGCCTCCTTGAGGAGTGAACAACCCCTTACAGGTATAAAAGCAGCTCTGCCCACATCTGTGTTTCTCTTCTGCTTCTCTCCTGTGGGACCTCTGTTATAGTGATGGGGGCCTGGGTAAAGGAATCAGAGCCCCAGCTGTATTTTCTAGATTTCCCTTCAGCTCCTTTTTATCACTTCACTCATCTTGCCTCCTTCCTCTGTGGCTGACAGCCTGGGGAGAGGAGAAGGGGAGCATGTGAGACTAATCCTTGCAAAGGGACAGCAACATTATCCAGTATGACACACTCCAAATCTTTCTTCCAATCCTGGGCTCCTCCTTCCAGCACAGGACTTTTCCTGTTGTCCTCCCAGGCCGCACGTGGGCTCCCCACGTGATGGTTTGAGGTAATATTCCACAGATAGTATATGAAGGACTTCTTGTGGATCTTTAAAAATCATCCTTCTCTCATGTAAAAGCCTGGAATTAAAGACTCATTTCAGGTTCAAGACATAGGTAGGTCTGCCATTCCCATGAAGACAAACACAGGTCATTGATTCAATGTGTGGAACTTTGAAGCAACATGTTGTTCTGCTTGTGTTGTGGGGAAGGAAAAAAATATATCTGTTAACTGAAAATTAAAATAACAATGAAATGCCACCACACGCCTAATAGAATGGCTAAAATCCAAAATACTGACAATATCAAATACCGGTGAGGTAGAGAGCAACAGGCACATTTATTAGTGGGTAGTGGAAATAAACATATGAAACCATTTCATAACCACTATGAAAAATAGTTTGGCAGCTTCTTATAAATCTAAATGTAGTCTTACACAACCCAGCAATTACACTTCTAGATATTTACTCAACTGAGGTGAAAAAAATGTCTACGTGAAAACCTGCACAGTGTCTTTGTTTGATTATAAAAAAGTGTACAACATTGCAAGATCTTAGTAGTAGATAGAAATCTATTGGCCATTTTGTCCATAATACAGGCCAGTTTGTCTCTGATGCAGGTCTGTTTAGTCGCGTTAATAGTGATTTGTACATGCCAAGCCATGTGTACAGATAAGAGAGATGATTAAAACACAGACCTTTGTTGTGAGGAGACATGTAATGAAATGGAGGAAATGCCATTGCATTAAGGCTTATATTTCTTAGAGATACAACAGACACATTTTTTCAATATGTGTATATTTATTGACATTATATTTTACAATGTAGTCCATGTATCTACATGTCAGTTAATAAATGAGAAATCTTGAAACTCTGAAATTTAAATCATTCACATATCTTTCAAAGTATATGATACAAGTTATGAATATTTAAAGAATAATTTTAATAGACATTGTTTTCCTAAAATGCCATCTTCTCATCAGATCTATGTTTTCTTTCCCAGTTTTACTTTCTAAATTAAATTTTAAAATATATAGAGATGTAAGATGAATTTAGGAACAAAACACCACACGTTATTACCAAATCTACCTCATCCCTGCCAATGTCATAAAAAAAATAATTACCCTTCAGCAGTGTGCGATGTGCAATGGTCTAGACCTAAGGAGACATGGGTTCAAGACCTGATTGTGGCCCTAACATTAAGATCAATGGTCTTTAACAAGTTATTTAATCTCTCTGAGCTTCCTTTTTTACTCTTCTGGTGTGGAAAATGAATATAGAGAGGATATTAAATTACAATTTTTTTTTTTTTTGGCTAACTCTATTTTAAACTCCAATAAAAATGTTATCTATGGATTCATCAGAGAACACTAGCTTCAGTCATTTTAATATATTAAAGGATTCTTGTCTTTCATATATTAGAATTTCTTTTTTCCCTACAATGATTACTAATATTCTTGTCTTTTCTTTATTAAATAAAGTGAAAACTAATTTTGCACCATGTAATCACTTTTTTATCCAAAATAATTACTGAAAAAACTATCATTGTAAAGGTAATTTTAACCTAATTACTATTAAACTTCTGCTTACTATGATAAAAAAAAAAATTACTGACATTTTGCTGGCAGACAAAATAGTGTTTCTTATTATTAGGCATTTGTTTTCACCAGACTAGACTAATGCTTTTTTCAAGTAATAGAATAAGAAACTATGTAGAGAGAGAAAGTAACGAACAAGAAGTGAAAAAAATGACAGCTGAAATTCCTGTAGTTTTATACCTTTATCAGCTCACCATAAAAAGAATTACTCAATCTAAGTTTACCTATTTGCACAATTGGCAAAATCATTCCCTGGTTTAGTGTCATGTAATGGTAAGTTCTACTCTGAAGCACATAAATTCTGAAAATTTAAAGTGTTTCTGCTTGCAATATTCACATTATGCTTCATTCCCATTCCAAGATAGGTTCTATCAAGAGGGCTTAAGAGTTATATAGGAATAGAAATCAATGTCTCTAAAACAGGGCTTCTCAACTTTGGTACTACTGACATGTGGGGCCAGTTAAGTTCGTTTGTTTGTTTTGGTTGGAGGCCATCTTGTTCATTGTAAGATCTTTAGCAGTATCTCTGGCTTCTACCTACTTAAGGCCGATAGCAATCCCATCCCAACTGTTGCAATCAAATATTTATGCAGATATTACAAATGTCCCATATGGGGCAAAATCACTCTTGATTGAGAACCACTGCTCTAGAATATACCAGACCAAGTATAATCTGAACTCAATAGCAAGCTTTAGCATATGATTCAAAAAAATTCAGTTAATGTCTTAAATGCCATTTTCAGATGGATGAGATCCAATAAAATTTTTCTGCAAATTCTTTTTTTAAATTGCCATCTTAACAGCATTACTGATTATAATCTATATACTATACAATTTACCCAAAATATATGATTCAACAGGTTTTGGGATATTCACAGAGTTGTGCAGCTATCACCAAATTCTAGAACATTTACATCATCGCTACAAGAAGACCCTTGTGCCTATTAGGAGTCACTCCCATTATTTCCCCATCTTTCCTTCCCAGACCTAGGCAGCCATTAATCTACTTTCTGTCTTTATGGATTTTCTTGTTCTGGACATTTCATATAAATGGAATAATACAATATCTAGGTTTTTTGTGACTAAATTCTTTCATCTAGTATAATATTTTCAAGGTTCATCCATGTTATATGTAGCATGTATCAGTACTTCATTCATTTTTTCTTGCAGAATATGAATACTCCATTGTATGGATACAGCACACTTTATTTATTCATTTAGCGTAGACTGAATGTTTGTGCCCACTCCATAAAATTCATGTGTTGAAACTCAATCCTCAATGTGATGGTGTTTGGAGGTGGGGCCTTCCGAGGTGATTAGGTCATGAGGCAAACCCCTTATGAAGGGGCTTAGTGTCCTTATAAAAGAGACCCCAGGGAGCTCTTTTACCCTTTCCACCATGTGAGGACACAGGAAAAGGACAGCAATCTATGAAATAGAAAAATGGCTTTCACTAGACACCAAATCTGCCACTGTCTTGATCTTGGGCTTTCTAGCCTCCAGAACTGTGAGAAATAAATTTCTGTTGTTTATAAGACACTCAGTTTATTATATTCTGTAACAGCAACCTGAATGGATCAAGACGTCATCCATCATTTGCTTAATCTTGTAGTTGCTAAGAAAAGTGTGTTAAAAATCTCCCACTATGATTATGAACTTAGCTATATTATTTTTGTTCTATTTTCTCTTTTTGCATTTTGAAGCTAATAGATGCTTAAAAAATATTTTTTTTTAATTTCTTTCTGTTGTTTTATCTATATATCACTATAAAATGTCCTTCTTTATGTCTAGTAACACTTCTTGGCTTTCAGTCTATTTTCTGTAATATTACCAGCTTTCTTTTGATTAGTTTACCATTTTCCATAATTTTACTTTTAACTTTTGCATTCCTTCCATTTAAGATATAGCTCTTGGAAGCTACATAGAGTAAAATTTTGTTTTAGTCTTCAGTTTAAAAATTTTTGCCTATTACTTAGAGCATCTTGCTCATTTTTATTTAATGCCATATCTAAAATATTTGAATTTACATTTACTATCCTATTATTTTTTTCCATTTTTCCTACCTGCTCTATATTGCTATTTTTCTGGCCTTTTGCTTCTTTTTAGATTGAATGTAACTCCCTTCTCTATTAGCTTATTGTTATACATTTTTTATTACTTTCCTTTTGGTGATTTCCCTTGAAATTACAATACACATACTTTTTCATGCTTAATATAGATTAGTATTCTTAAAGCTTCCTGGAAATGCAAGGACCTTAGAAGATGTTAACTTATTCTTTTGTACTACTGTTGTGACATATTTTTACATTTTATAAAATGTAGAGAGAATGTTGCTTTATACTATAAGTATTCTTTTAGGGGTCCCAATAAACTATTCTTTCCATTGATTTTTATTCCTTCCTGCTTATATCTTGAAATATTTTCATTATGGCTAAAGAGCTCTCTTTAGTATAGTTCTGCTAGTGATGAATTTTGACTTTTTGTTTAAGTGAAAATATTTTAATTTTGCCTTCATTTTTTAAAGTAGATGTAAGCTGTTTTATTTTTCTATAACAAAATTGAGTTGGCTCTTGAGCTCTAATTTCCACAAATGGAAAAAAAAATCTTTGATCCTAGATTCTTTTAGTTTAAAGATCAGTCTCTTTTATTTGTCTTTATTTGTCTCTACATTTTTAGGGATATTTTTGCTGGGAATAAAATTCCAGATTGTTAATGCTCTACCCACTCCCACAAGCAATTTGAAGATCACATATTTTCACATTTATATATTTTAGTATTTTTTCCATGATGTAATAGGTGTGGCTTATTTGATTTTATCCTGTTTGGGAATGCAGTGTGACATAAATCTATGGCTTGATATCTTTTGTCTGTTTGGGGAAATTCCCAGCCATTGTATCTTTAAATAATATTTATTCTCCATTATCTCCCTATTCTCCATCTGAGACCACAACAAATATTTCAGACTTTTAGTCATATGCTCCATGTTTCTTATGCTCTTTTCTGAATTTTCTATCTTTCTTTTTCCTCTTAATGCTTCAGTATATGTCTCTTCTTACCTACTTATCAGTTCACTAATCCTGTTGTCAATTATATCTAAACTATTGTTCTTTAAATCTATTGAGTCCTTAATACATTTATTATATTTTACAGTTCAAAAATTTTATTGATTTTCTAGTTTACAGTTAGTGTTGCCAAATAAAATAAAAGATGCCCAGTTAAACTTCAGTTTCAGATAAATTCTATATTTTTATTTTCTAAATCTGGCAATTTTATTTCCACTTCTCTACTGAAAATTTCCGAGGCCATCTAATTTTGTGAATATGTAAAACGCTTATTTAAAAATCTGTCTATGATAACTTCAATATGTGGATCTTCTGAGAATCTGTTTTATTTTTTTTCTCTTGGTTTCAGTTACATGGACTTGCCTACTTGCATGGTAGGCAGGATCCTAAGGTGGCACCCAAGTTCTTGGCCCCCACTGTATACGTCCTGTGTAATCCTCTCCCTTGAATGTGAGAGCGAACTGTGAATATGATAGGATATTATTCCCATGATTTTATTATTTTGTACAACCAATGGATTTTACAGATGTAAGTAAGTTCCTTAATAGACTGACTTTAAATTAATCAAAAGGAATCTTATCTTTGTTCATCCTTATTAATCAAATAATTAGGTCAGGTTGGTCTGATCTAATCACATTAACTCTTTAAAAGTGGGTTTAGAGTTCAAGGACAAGAGAAATCAGAGACATTTAAAACAAGAGAGATGCTCTTTCTCTGGCCTTGAAGATAAAGCAAATTTCCACATTGTGAGAGGGCCTATGAAGCAGGACACACAGCAAGGAACTGTGGGCATCTTTTAGGAGCTTGGCACATACCCCAGCCAGCAAACAGCAAGAAAATAGCAACTTCAGTCCTGTAGCCATAAGGAACAATGACTTGAACATGCTTAAAAGAGGACCTCAAGCCTCATATGAGATCACAGACACAATTGACACTTTGGTTTTTAACATGTTGAGATCCTGAGCAAAGGACCCAGATAACCTGAGCTGAATCAGGGAAACTGTGAGAGTAAGTTTGCATTTCTTTTCTAGTTATTTTCAGTATGAGGGTTGGCCTATAGCAAATTAGCTGACCTTTATGAGAAGCAAGAGATTTCATATAAAATTTTAACAGTTCTAACTTGAGAAATACAGTCAATCCAAATAGATGCACTCTAGGTACCTCATCATTTATAAAGACTATTCTTGACCCTACAAATACAAGAGTGTCTAAAAATGCTCTGTTCAGGAAATATAAAAAAATAAAAATTTGCAAGTAAATATGGAAGGATATTAGAAGAGGGATATTAGATTCTTAGACTTGTATACAGTTGTCCTACAACATTTAGTTTAAAAATCCTACTCCCAACTTTGAATTCAATATGGTGAACTAGACATACATATTTACTTCACTACTGAGAGCCCACTGAAAGAAAAGTAATAATAGAAATAAATTTAGAAATGCAAAGGAAAAGAAAGCATACAAAAAGGAAAAATTTCTAAGTGTTACAAAAGGATGGAACAGGTAGAAAAATTACCCTCATTAGAAGTGAGTGAGCCTGTCCAACAGAACCCCTACCAGCCTCTGACTTCAGAGAGAGCAGGTACTGAAAGTTTTGAGAAGACAATGGGGGCAAGAAAACAGAAATTAATTGAAGGGTTCTATATGGACTAATTCCACAGCTTGACAGTATTTTCTCTCTCAAAGCAAGATAGAGTGTAAAAGGCAAAAACATTTACCCGAAGGAAAGAATACCCCTCCCCCTCAAAGTAAATGACTCTTCTTAAAAAGAACTGGATTATCTCTTTAGGGAAATTTTTAATGAGGATGCTGGTTCTTATCTTACCTTAGCATTTGGGGAATCTGTGACCAATATCACTGTCCTTTTAAAGTATAAAGTAATAGCCAGAGATCACTAAAAGCAGAAACTTGAAAGAGTGAGAACAAGAAAAATAAATAGAACAGCTTGTTCCAAAAGAAACAGACCCAGTTTATGGAAAATAAATAATTTCAAAAGTTATAATTTATACAGAAAGATTCAAAAACCTATTCCTACCATTAAAATAGAGTAGTATGCTATAAAATTTAAACCCAAAGACAGTCTCTTGGAGAATAAAAGCATAATTGTCAACAATCAATAATAGGATTTGTAAATAAAGTTGAACAGAAGAAATAAAGAGAGCAGAATAAAGGAAAGAAAACAATAAAAGAAATAAGAGAAGATAATTTTGTAGAGATGAAGAAAGAAATAAACCTTCAGATATGAACCCAGAGTATCCAGCCAAATGAATGAAAAATAATCCAGGCACATTGTCTTGAAATTTCAGAACACCAAAAATAAAAACAAACTCCCAAAGTATCCTGAGAGAAGAGCAAGTTCAATGCTAATGAGAAGAGCATCAGATTCTCATCATCTATTCTGGATGCTGAAAAGCAATGGACAGATAACTAAATTTGGGAGGACTGAGAGGGAAGTGAAGGAGTGAGGGAGGAAGGAAAGAAAGAAAGAAATGACATTTTTAGACACACTAGTAAAAAGAAAATAATCTGTTTGCCCACCCATTTATAGAGGTAGCCCTCATAAAAACTAAAATTAGAAACAAAAGACTTTGCTTGTGTGAAGGAAGATGGGTGGGAGAGAGATTGTACTTATTGTTACTGTTATTTTATTATAAACCCCTCTGCAATCATTAGATTTGTAACCAGTGTTAATTTTAAGCACATCTTGATTTAAAGAAATTAAATTAATTATTTAATTAACTGGATTAAATGTCAATTTTACCTGAAAAATTTCAACCCAACAGAAATAACTTATTTTGATTGTTATATACGCAATTAGACTCATTTTGATTGATCATTTAATTGTGCTACTCTCTCCTAATTGTCTCTAAGCCCAGTCCTGATGCAAATGATTCAGAGTAGTCAGTCTGGTTGATAATTATTAAGCATAAATCCTTTCTTTGAGATACAGTCTGCCTTGTAAAACTCCATCCTAAAGATATTCTCTTCGTCATGCCTGACATGTGACATCCATGGCTAGCATGATAAGACAATGAAGGAAATATGCATAATGAGGCTTGCTAGAGAGAAATTTAATTTGAAAAATATATTTTATCTTCACAGGTGGCTGGCTAGTGCATCTTGTCATAAAAATCTAAATGATGTGCCTGGTGTTGAAGTATATTTGAAACAATAAAGGACTCATAAAGCCGTCAAATACATGTTTTGCTTCCTCATTTAACTGACTTCTAGAGTCACAGATAAAATCTAAACAACCATGTTAATATGCTGTTAATGGAGTACAGTTATAGTTTTGTTTTGTTATTTAATTTTGGAGAGACCATTGAGATTATCTAATTCAATTAATTTATGCATCTCTTGTCTGAACAATTGATTACACAGTCAGATTTAGACCTTTGCAAAAGACCATTAAATACAATGCAGACTGAGCTGAAAATAATCAGCTTAATTATTACTTGGCTTCGTGTGCCAGGCATAAATTTGGCCCCAGGGGTATAGCAGTGAAAAAGGTCAATAGGTCACCTTCCTTCACGAAGCTTCCACTCTAGTAATTTTGGCTTTGCAAAAGAACAACAAAAAGAAAGAGGAAAACGGGAAAAAAGTAGCCCATGTTGAAAAAATAAACACATCCCAATTGCATTTTTGAAAAAGAGCATTAATCAGGTGAGTACAAAAAGAATCTCAATTTCTGATTTTACTTGAGGAACATAGTCAGGTTTTTCCTCCCAAAGGGAAGAAATACACTTGGGACTATATAATTTCTCTGAAAGATGTAGTCGGTCGGAAGTATCCCCTTCCATCTCTAGAGGTGAAGGTAATTCATGAGAAATCCTTTTCTTGTGTTTTTCCAACTATACTCAGAAATGGAAAAATGCGTAGCAAAGCCTTTTAAAGATGGAGACTATGTCAGGAGAAAAAAGAACATACAGATAGGCCCTGAAAAGATGGAGAAAAATAAGTTTAACAGAACAAAGGCAAGACAAAGTCCTTACTCCAGCTATACCAGTTCAACTGGAAATCAACACGGAACATGGAGCTGGAAGTACCTACAAAGAATGACAACCCGCTTATCCTTGAGGTTGTAAGGCCACATAGGCCCCATTGTAACTACGGGCCTTAATCTCACTTTTGTTTTAGATGTTCACACAGAGCTTAAGCATTTCATTTCCTTCTCCGCTTCCATGAATGGTAACCAAACTCTCCCAGTCATCAAAATGATTTTGTCTAACGTCTTGCTTGTACCCTTTCATCTGCTGTGAGTGTCTTTAGCTGAAATTTTCACTTATTGAAGTCCCAAACGTTCTTCAGTTCCGAATAAAATTCCGCTTCCTCTTCAAATGTGCCTTTGATCTCTCTAACTGAAGGGATTTGTCCCTCATCTTTACCCTTACATCACGTCACTCATATCTTATATAGCACATAGAGCAATATCTTGTAGATACTAACAACGATTATCTATTCAAATAATAATGAAATTTCTTTGAAGTTCAGGAGTGTGTTTTGCTCAGATTGAAAGAGACCAGATAGAGTTTAGTGAGTTCTGGACTGAACTTTGAATCCTGTCCATCACTAACAATCTCTATAATCATATTTAAAACCCTTAATAATTCTGAATCCAAATTTTTCACCTATAAAATGAAGGTGCTTCATCAAAATAACTGCATGATCCTACCTCTACCCCACAGTGTCTAACATAATACTTTTAATGTAGTAGGCTTTTATAAATACTTGTGGAATATTGAATGAATGTACTTCAGGTGTAAATGATGCAGGGTGACAAAATGGAAAGGGTATAAAATACAGTCCCAGGAGAATGCATTTCCAAGTCTGGCACTGATGCTTACCGGTTCTGCAGGTTTGATCAAGTCCCAGTGTATTTTTCTGTAAAATGGGGGGGGAAACCAGACCTAATTCACATTCCCCTGTGTAAATCAAATAATATAATTTATGATGGGATTATGTTTTTAGACATATGTCTCATTTTTCTCTCTGTATATTGCACTTTTCCACTCAATGAGCCTGTGCTTATCTGCTTGGTAGATGGATACAGCAGAGAACAAACTTGAAATAGCCAAGAGGGCTTCCTGGCTCTTTCTAGACCTCAGTGTACAGAGATAATACACTGGGAATAAACGAAGTGCTTTTCTTAGAAATAGAGACGTAAGAAAGATGAGGAGAAGTGATGAAAACAGAGAGGATAGTAGGTCCAGGGCTGAGCTTCTGAAGGGGCATGAAGACCCTAGAAAAAGGGTCCATGGCCCATAGGGACAGAGAGAGGCAGCAGCCACAAACTGCTCAAACAGGGAACCACAAATCCTGATGTAATGTCTCATTTTGAACTGGTGCAGATGACTCTTTGACCAGAGTTTATTCTCCATCTTGCCACAACATAAGATTCAATATATATCTACAAGACATTTTAAATTTGGAGATACCCTGAAAAAAACTGAGGTTAAGTTTTCTTGGTGGCATTAAAATATGAAGAGTCTAAAAGGAATACATAACTGATTTTTTTTTGCACATCAATCTGTATGGCTGAGATTCATAGCATCAAAACATACATGAAAGATCTTTATAAACTGCAAATTGCTACTGAATAAGAGTTACTCTAAATCCTTTATTAAATGGGTACAATGGATGTAGTTAGAATATTGCCTGGAGTAAGGTTTGCAATTAATAATTATCATTGTTATTATTGTCACTGTACTAACACTAGACATGAATTGTAGTAGGAGAGGCTGCACTTGCACTTGAAATGGGTAGGGGAATTAAGTGAGTTTCTGGTACATGCTCATGTAAAGCTAAGTCATGACATCATTGACTTGAATGTTATCTAGTATCCCATCTTTGTCTACAAAGAACTATTGAGTCCTGGATTGACATAAAGGTGGCAATAAAGTGGAAATCTGTCAGTCTGGGCCAAATGGCAATCTGATCATCACTTATAGAGTAACTGTAAATTTACAGGGATCAAGACCTGTTCCAAGGTCACATAAGTGGCTTATTCACAAAATGCCTAAAGGAATATTCTATCTTCATTTAGCGGACCTGCACATCATGTCGAACTCCAAGTCAACCCTGGTGGAGACTTCAAGTCTCAGTGGCAAAGACTTGCTGATTAATTTGATGATTAATAAGCAATGATTCAACTCATAAAGATCTCTTGCTATAGAATATGGCCCCTTACTGTTGAGTACAATTTAGTTCCAACTTAAACACTGAATCCAACAAAGGAATGTTACAGACTAATGAATTCCTGATCTTTAGAAACTAAAATAGGAAATTCTTCTGTTGAATTCTGCTGAATTCTATGAAATACATAACGGATTTATAACCTTCTACCCACCCACCTGTGCCCCATGAGGAATATCGTAAACCCATAAAAGCTTCTCCCTAGGCATTTTTATTTTATTTTCGCTTTCCCCTGAGTTACAGTCTTCTTACATCAAAGGTTCCTAGCAACTCTAGCTCTTTAGAGCACAAGCTTTGCTATAAAGATCTGACAGTGGGATCTTTTGAACTTTGCTAATCTGAACTGCTTCTCTACATGCCTAACATGATTCTGAAGTATCTGAAAGACTCCCCATCTATTGACTCATTCAACTCTTATTCTTTTTTATTGCTTTTCTATCAGCAATCTTGTGGAAAAGCAATGCTGAGATTTGCAGTCACTTCTCCGTAAATCATGCTTACTAATCTTTGGATATCATTATAAAATATCACATTTGCATAGTGAATTCTAACTTACTGTGTTTCAATGATGACTCATTTTCCATTTTAAACAAAAGGTGAAGTATTTTAAATCTAATTTTTGAGGGAAGCCAGACATTACTATTATCCCCAGTGTGCAAATGAATAACTTAAGGCCTGCCCCTACTGCTGGTGGTTGACAAAGCCTAGTCAACCAGAATGCCAAACTAGACTTTTGTCTGTAGACCTTAGGCTCTTTTTAACCACATGTTGTGGTTTAGAAACCATTGCTTTCCAGCCTTCTGACTTCTCATCTCTATTTCATTCTGTTTTTAAAAATAGTGTATTCCAGGAGCCAACTGAAAGATCCCCAAATAGCCAAAGCTAGAACAACATGAATAACAAAATAAATCAGTATTCGATTACAACTCAAATTGTAACCTGAATATTCATGAGTCCATGATGAAATAAGTGGTGATTTAATCGTATTTAATAGATAGTTAAATCAATAAATAAGGAGAATAAACAAATCTGTGTAGAAGAATTTCAGATAATTTATGTACTCTTCCCCTCTACCTCAAAAAGATAGAGCGTAATGCCCTGCACCTTGCTTGTAGGCTGTGTATTTAGTAACTTACTTCCGAAGTGTACAGTGTGTATAGGGGGGAAAGTAACTTTACAGTGGAGAAAGCTGACAAACATTACTGCAGCTGAGTGATCAAGGTCAACATCAACGGTGATGAGTCATGTTGATAGTATGTACAGTGACAAGTCATGTTGATAGATGATGTGATGAGAATGGCACTTTATCTTTATGGTCTTCCTCTCAAAAATCTATATCTTAATCTAATCATGTAAAAAACATAAGACGTACCTCAAATGAGCAACATTCTACAAAATACTTAACTAGTGCTACTCAAAGAGGTTGAGGTCTTCAAAAACAAGGAATGTCTGAGAAATGGTCCCAGACAAGAGGAGCTGAAAGAGACATGACAAGGAAATGTAATGTGGTATCCTGAAACAGAAAAAAGTACACTAGATAAAAATTAAAGAACTCCGAATAAACTATAGACATTAGTTACTAATAATGTATCAATATTGGTTTATTAATTAACAAATGTACTATGCTAATGTAGGATGTTAATAATAGAAACTGGGAGGAGAGAGGGACTTTCTGTACTACTTTGCGATTTTTCTGTAAATCTAAAACTATTCAGGGGCCAGCCCTATGGCTGAGTGGTTAAGTTCACGCGCTCTGCTGTGGCGGCCCAGGGTTTCATCAGTTCGGATCCTGGGCACGGACACAGCATGGATCATCAAACCATGCTGAAGCGGCATCCCACACGCCACAAGTAGAAGTGATGCGGGGTCGGTGAGCCGAGGAGTCGAAAGAAAGATTTCTTAGACTCTCAAGATCTGGCAGTAGTGCTCTTTTATTTAGAGAGCGGAATAGCATGGGGACAGGACCCATGGGCAGTCAGAGCTTCTGCTGCCTCTGCTTCTGCTGCCCCCGCTGGCATGGGGACAGAGCCCATGGGCAGGCAGAGCCGCTGCTGCCCCCAGTTGAGGGTTAGAGCTAAATTTAAGGCATAGGTATGTGAGTTATCTCTTTACAAGACAAAGAATATGTAAAAAAGTTAAAATGGTATCAGTGCCTGTATGGTCTGGCCATTTGGCGGTCCCACAACTTTTAGATAAGAATCAAACCGGATTGAGTAAATGGCAGAAGTCACCGCTTGAATTTTATCCTCGTCTAAAGACAAAGGAGGATTTGTGGGGGGGAGGGTCAGTTACATGAGGTTGCCAGACAGTAACCAACTTAAGTTCTTGCCTCTGGCATTGATTAAGAGCTTCTAGAGATAAGACCATCCCCCCTTCTTCCTGGCACAGAGAGGGAGGCATATTCACAGATAGAGGTTTCCCTTAGAAATGTAAATGTTTCCCAACAAAGGGGCAAACAAATTCCACTCCTTGGAGCCTGAATCTCATCTGTAGTTTTAAAACTAACCAGCCTAAAAATCCTAATCATAAGCCATTTTAAAATTAAGCAGCCTAAAAATCCTCATCAGAAGGACCTACAACTAGAATATAAAACTGTACTGGGAGACTTTGGGGAGAAGATGAAGAGGAAGGGAAAAAAAAGGAAGATTGGTGTAGGGGAGGAAGACTTTTCCTCTACATAATGTGGGTTTTTCTGGCCAGAGAACGAATTAAATTCACAGGAGACAGAATAGCAAGAGAAAATTAAACAAAGCTTTATGAGGACCATGGCCTGGGGCCTTTCTTCCCGGAGTAAGAAAGGGCACTGAAGAAGTGGGGTGCACAGAGTGATTATATACCCCCAAATATGGTGTTTCATATATAATTGAAATGTCCCTCCCACAATAGTTACAAGATTGCCCTGTCAGCACAGTGCATGATGGACACAGCAGGTACTGGTCTGTAATCTCGGAGGGCGTAGCAGGAGGCAAGTCTATTGTCTTGAGCTGGGTGGTCACAGGTGAGTGCAGCAATCAGTTCCTAACCTAAGGAAAGATGCTTACTCCTTAAAGAAATGCCAACGTTGGGAGGGGGAGGGAAGTCAGTTACAGGAGGTTACCAGAAACAGGAATAAGATTATTGTGCAGATTTTAGTCCTTGCCTTTGGTATTGATTAAAAGTTTCTAGAGATAAGGTCATCTCCCCTTCTTCCTGGTAGAGGGAGATATCTTTACAGATGGAGATTTACCTTACAAATGTAAATGTCTCCTAACAAAGGGTAAGCGAGTTCTACTTTTCAGTTGCTTTCCTGTCTGCAAAGAAACCAGCCTCAAATAATCCTCATGCCAATGAGACATATCTTGGGGTCGCCATATCCAGGTCCCCACATTGGCAACAGACGTTAGCTCAGGTACCAATCTTTAGGAAAAAAAAGCTATTCTAAAATCCAGAAATAAATATATAGCATGTTGTTTTTTCTGTATGATCATCTGCGCATCCACTTTCCACTATTATGTCTGCTCTTATTGCCCTAAATAACAATTACTAAATTTTCATTCTTACTTTACTGTTTCTTGTCCCTTTTCTTGATTTTCTTTAGTAGTCAGGAATCTAACTCCATCACCAAAGCCAAAGAATCAATTCATTTTTCAAAAGATGTTGATAATCTGAGGAAAAGAGGATATAGATTTGAGGCCCATCTTGCCCTCCTCTCAAGCAGAAAAATGCCAAATCTTGACAACCTCCAAGTCCAATGGTGACTCCCTACAGAAAGAGCAAATTCACTTTAAGGATTGATTTACAAGGCAGAAGCCCAAATGCCCTTCCAACAGCCCTCAGCTGCAGGGAGTGACCACACAGGGCTTAATCCCCTAGCAATCTAATCAATTCCAAACTGAAAACTTCATTTTGCTCTTAAAAGATTAACACTGCCCAATTATACTTGCTATGCACACAGATATAAAATAGATCTTGCATGTCCATGCCATTCAATTGATTATAAAGTTAATCCATAGAAAGGGGAGAGGAAAATGAGTTTGAATATACTTTTTGCTTTTTAGAGTAAACTCTAGATAGAGAATAAAGACAAAAGCCTGAGAGATTTGGAAATGTATTCAATAGGGCAGGTGATGGCACCGATCTGAATATTATGACCTCAAGAAATAGGAGCGAGCTCCTCCCAGCGAGCTCCTCTCAGCACCACTTTCAGAATAGGGTTTTGCTTCTGGGAAGAAACTTCTTGGTCTGTTCAATGCTGTCTTAGCCATACTTTAGAAATGCAAATTCCATGTGGAAGTACAATAGTAAATTGACTTTCTTTAAAGATTTTATGGTCAGTGTCAGGTCCCTGACTGTCCTCTATAGTTTTGAGGCCCCTCTGATAAAGGAAATGTGGGACTAGGCTGGGCAACAGGTGGGCTGGGGTGGCAGGGAAATTGACTCCTCACAGCCTGTCACTGTCCAGACAGTTCAGTCGGGCAGGAGAGAGTCTTTGAGATCCTCTCACAAGTCAGACTACAAAGATTCAACCGCCAGAGAGAAAATGTGTTTTAAAAGGACAGCTCTCTGAATTTTTAAGAACTCTAGAAAGAGGTGAAAGTTCAAGAGCTACCAGTTTCCTTCTCCTCTGTACTAGCTTCCTCTAGTGTGCTGTTTATGCAAAACTACCCCAAACCAGTCTTCAGGGTTCTATCTTTTATCGGCAGTGGATATCTTGAGAGAGAATAAAATGGTGAGGAGAGTCCGCTGTACTGTGCCTTGGCCAAGTCTGTGCACTCTATAGTCTAGCTCAGAGCTTCTCAAATGTTCATGTGCACAGGAATTACCTGGGGCCTTCTTAAAATGCAGATTCCAACCCAATAAGGAGGAGGTGGGGCCTAGAGTCTGCATTCCTAACAAGCCCAGATGATGCTAAAACTGATGGTTTACAAAGATAGCATATGTTTATGCAACACACAAGGGTACAGAGTTTGAATGCCCAAATCTTGGCAACACCTGAAGGGCATCCCTCATGGACAACTTGTCTTTTTTAGTGTCAACCTCTTTTCTTTTCCCAGTTCACCAATTTTTTTTTAATCTTTCTCTCCTCAAGGCTCCTTTCTCTTCACGAATCCATAGCAGTTAACACATTCCTCACTTTTTCTTTGATCTTAAAAGATTGCTTTCTTTTCCTTTGAATGAATATGTATGTTGACACATGTTACCATATGAATTTCAGCTTTTTCCAGCAGCTCTTTCCAGATTTATTTGAAAACTAAATGTTTCCCCTTTCTCCACCCCTATCCTTAGCATAATTTTAGCAGTTTATTGTGTTAAAACTGTGTCTATCTTCTACCTAACATTAGGTTTATATCACAAACCACCCTTCTATTAGCCTAACATAAGAAGGTGCTCTTCCTAATTTTCCCTTACTCCAGTTACTAGAATTCTAAGGATGGCAATATGAGCAACATTGATGCGGTAAGTAATTGAAGACTATTCACACACACACACACTTTCTAAACAGCACCTACAAAGATAATAGGCTAATTTTTCTTTGTTTTCTTTCACATTAAAAAATTGAGTCAATGGGACTGATAAATGTGTAAATATATGAAGTGGGTGTAGTGAGAAAGATAAGTTAATTTAGTCTAAAAATATAATGAGCAATTTACATAAAATTATTCTAGGGAAGAACCATTTGAATTATTTTGCCACATTATTTTGCTCCTGGAATTGAGAATAAGCAAGTATAAGTGAAGGCATAAGCAAATATCCTGTTCTTAGTGGCCGATTCCTATTCTTTGTGGCTTTATAGTATGAAAGACGTGAAATGACACAGAAAACATAAGTTCCTGTATTCTGTAGGATTGGATATAATCTCCCTCACAGGGTCTCAAGACAGAATGAGAAAATCTCAGAAGTCAGTGAAATCTGTGTTAATTCATCTACTACTCAAGGATAACAAAAGAAAATGCCAATCACAGCAGTTTTGGTCTTATTTGCATTGTTATCAGTGGTTCTTTCTTTAGGGAAGTTATTCCATTAATGAAAAGATCCCACCTATAGATTGTATCGCAGAAAATGTGCTTGTTCTGCATTGTGAAAGTAAGCAGACAGATAAGTCACTGTGCAATGGCGCCTCTTTACCTGGGAAATTGGTGTGAAATCAAAATGTAATCAAATACTACACACTAATTTTACAAATAAAGTAAGTTCACTAATCTACTTTTGGATATGATGCTGTTTGCTCATGGTGTTTCAGGTCCTGCTATTTAGCCAACTAACTGTTCTTGTGTGTGTTTATTGTTGTTGTTGTGTTGTTTTGTTTCCGTAATTATATACTGCAGCAGTTTAGTGTAAAGTTCTTCTGATGGTGAGGACTCAAAGTTCTTCTGATGATGAGAGCTCAAACTGCTTGCTGACGGAATCTAATTAAGACCTCGAAGTTGCCTTGATTAGCTAGCACAATATTTTAGAGGTAAAGAAAAGAATTTGAATGCCATGAGAAGAGACTTGCACTTTAGCTCATCAAGGAGTTTTTCCCACATTCCCACATCTCCATTCCCTCATCCAATTCACTGGTGTGTATTACCTGACTTTCTTTTAAGGTAATTTGAATTTGAATTCGAATCCCTGTTCTAGAGTTGGTCTCAGTAAAGAATTGAATTAAACACCAGTGCATCTGCTGGGTGGCATTTGCACAATGCATGCTAGACTTTTTAGTTTTAATTATCTTTCAGTATGAATCTGTCTATTCTGTTATTCAAGCAATTTGCTCATAGCCACATAATAACTTTTCAGTGGTGAACAGAACATCTGATACAAAATCTGATAATTGAGTTTGTTCTTTTCCTTGTTACTTTAAAATGAAAACACATACTTCGTTAAAAATCCTCTTCACATACCTAAAAGATGAGAGAAAATAAACCTCTGGAATAATCTAAAATAGCTAGAATTTGTTTAGCTCATCTCTTCTTTCATCCACATACGTACAAATTAACAAAGATATACTTAGGATGAGCAAGTTCCAGTTTATTTTGACAATTAGTCAATTAATAGTAATAATGTTATTTCCCATTTATACTCTTTGAAATGAGAATTAATTTCTCTAAAAGGAAGCTACATCAAACTGATCTTAATAACCTTATAAAGAAAGGCAATATGAAGGACTCCTCAAAGTTCTTCTGGATTTTTAGGAGAATTGTTACAAATCTTCATCATATTTTCTATGCACAAATAAATTGTGGATGGTCGTCAATCATTAGTGAAATATCTACATGGTGGGAAGACCTGCATGAGATTTTACTTTCAAGTTGGCTAATACATTCATTCAACAAATACCTATTAGCTGCTCTATAAAATGCAGTGCGCTAGATTCTATTCAGCAGCCATCTCCTTTGTTGTGGAATTACTCTTGTTTTGTAGGTTTTTCTTGTACTTACTTTTGGCAGTTACACCACACTCAGGCAATGGAAAACTGTTGTCAGCTGCAGGAAGCGAGGTGAATAACTCCTTTGTGTTTGGTATTTCGGAGATGGATGGAATTTTGTTTAAATTCTGGCTCTGTTACTTGTGATACTATGCAAATGACTCAATATATACACATCTCTTCATCCGAAAAATGTGAGTAGCAAGAGTCTCATACAGTTTTATGGGCTGAATTGTGTCCTCCCATAAAAGATATATGTTGAAGTCCTACCCCTCAGTACCACAGAATGTGGCTTTATTTGGAATAGGATTGTTGTAGATGTAATTAGTTAAGATGAGGTCATACTGGAGTAGGGTAGCCCCCTAACCCGAAATGACTGGGTCCTTATAAGAAGATGGCTCTAAGAAGACAAGGATACACACAGAGAGAACACCAGGAGATGCTGAAAGCAGAGATTGGAGGTATGCAGCTTCAAGGAAAAGCAAGGATTACATGCTTCATCCAAAAGCTAGGAAGAGCCAAGGGAGTTTTCCCCTAGAGATTTCAGAGGAACCATTGCCCCACTGACACCTTGATTTTGAACTTAAAGCCTGCAGAACTGTGATACAATAAATTTCTCTTGTTTTAAGTGGCCCAGTTTGTAGTATTTTGTTATACCAGTCCTGGGAACCTAATATTTATAGCTAAGTGAGATAATGAGGGTGCTAAGCAAAGAACCTGACACCAATTCTCAATAGACAATTGCTGCTTTATATTTGTACTTATTTTTTCTTTCACATCTGAAACATAATTAACCAAGGAGATATGTTTGAAGATTTGAGAAGATTGTACTCTTCAATTATTCAAAAAATCTATTTGAGAAAAGCAAGCTTTCTGTTCAAAATACAGTTTAGGAGAGAATGCAAAAAATAATAAAAATAGATGAGAAACAGCTTTTACTTCCTCTGTAGCACAGTCTTTAAAATGTGGGTGCATTTGTTTCATCTGAAGGGAAGCTACTTCTAATATTTACCAACTACTGACTGATTGAATAAGTTAGTAGATAGCACTTTTTCCCAGGGTTCCCATCTTCAGAAGAATCTCCTCTCTCCCATTTCATGTAATTCACATGGGGTTGATTCTGCTCCATGTAGAGTCACGTCACCTAACTTGATTTTACAAGCCGTTAAGTGCCCTCAGAATAAGGGACACTGTGAGGCAGAGCTGACTCTGGTTACCTTCTTCAACCACATGGAGAAAATTACTTATGGAAGAGAAAGTAGTCAACATGCAGAGAGAAAACGAGTCATAAAGGAAGATAAACATTTCAGCATTATGACTGGCATCTTGGATCTAGGTAAGCCCGAAACCAACTAGACCTACACCTGGACATTTTATTCATTGTGGCAAGAAATTCAATTCAATTTCTTAAGTGAAATAAATAGTTGTTTTGCATCAGAATCGCCTGAATTTGCTTCCAGAGTTTCTTTTTTTTAAATGTTGTGACTTGGGCATCTCTTCTAGTAATTCAGCTACGCAACTATGTTTAAGAATCACTGAGCTGGTGAAGGAGTGTTGTTATCACTTGGAACCTACAGAATCCCCAATGATGAAACAGCTTAATTGACCACCAAATGTAATGTAGTGAAATGTCGTGAAAACTCACCAAATAACATGAAAATAATTAAAGAGGTTTAAACCTTTGCATACCCACCCACTCTTACCCTCCAAACACCCCTGTTCCTCACAGAAATTGGATACTACAAACAACTTTTGGTAAGAGAGGGAGTTAGAAACTTCTGAAGAATATAGAGACTCTCGCCCTAAGTCTTATTTGATTGTAATAGAATGTGAAAGTGTTTGAATAAAAATGGAATGTAGCTTCCCTATATTTTAATCCTCTAAGTATGAAACAGAGGGTAATAACATGGATCTCCTACAGGTTTTTTCTAAAATATATATGAGAGTGACACTACAACAAAATGAAAGGCATATGGGAGACAGAGAAGAGAAAAGAGAAGAGAAGAGAAGGGAAGGGAAGGGAAGGGAAGCGGAAGGAAGGAAGGAAGGAAAGAAGGTAAGAAAGAAGAAAGGAAGAAAGAAACTATCTTAGGAAAGTTCAGTACTTGCATTTTGGCCAAATTTTTAAAGTTCAAGGTTTATTTTGTATTATGTTGACCTTTTAAAATTATGCAAATACAATCTTCTTTTTGACTACATTTCTTGTTCATTTTCCTAACAACCACAATTTTATGATTTATGGTGATCTTTCCTGGTATGATAAATATAGCATGGTGCATTTTGCAGAAACTCAAATCCAAACAGTGCTATATTTTTCATGAATTCTCACACAATAAGCAAACTGTTTAGGAGAAAAAGAATGTAAAATAATCACATTTTACTGTGAACGCTCAGAAAATGTACTGAAAACCTGGTAAAACAATAACCTTTGGAACTTAGGAGTCAGGCAGGTATAGGTGTATGTTGGAGGGGCTCAATTTTTTTTAAAAAGGACTCAGACTAGCCTCAGGCCTCACTCTGGCCTTTTTAGATACAGTTAACTCACATCGATCATATACATGATTTTGAACTTGTACCTCTAATAGCTAAATTTTCTAACCCAGATGGCTACCTGTAAACTTTTCACTACCTGCCACCAGGACTGGCTTCACAATTTGTGCAGCCCACTGTAAATGAAAATATTGCTCAAATATTCTTAAGAATTTCAAGATGGCTCAACAGAGCATTAAGCCCAGCATAGAGACCTTCTCAGTATGGGACCCTGTCTGTCACACACCCATGAAGTCTAGATGTCACTAATAAAAACTTAAATGTAGGACAAAAATTGATAAGTGCTCTTGAGAACCTGCATATTTTTTTTTTATTAAACATTTTCTTTGGGGATCATTTGTAAGCAGTTTTATGAACTAGTACAGAGAGCTCTTCTGTACCCTTTACCCAGTTTCCCCCAGTGGTAGCATTTGGAAAATCTGGAGTGCAATATCACAACCAGGATACTGACATTGATATAGTGAACATACAAAGCATCTCCATCACCACAGGGATCCTTCATCTTGCCTTTTTATAGCCACACCCACTTCTGTCCTGGCAGCCACCTATCTCTTCTCCCTTTCTATAATTTTGTCATTCAAGAATGTTATATAAATGGAATCATACAGTATGTAAACTTTTGGGATTGGCTTTTTCCACTCAGTGTAATTCATATTGTCGAGTAGTATGCCAAGCTATGGATGTACCACAGTTTATTTAGCCATTTACGAAGTGAAGAACATCTAGGTTGTTTCCAGTTTGGGACTATTATAAATAAAGCTATTATGAACATTCCTGTACACACTTCTGCATGAAAATAAGTCTTCACCTTTCTGGAATAAATGCCAGAAGATCAATTGCTGGATCATTCAATAGTTGTATGTTTAACTAAGAAATTGCCAAATTGTTTTCCTGAGAGGCTCTCTTTTCTTAATTTCCCACCAGCTATGCAAGAATGATGTAATTTCTCTGCATCTTCACCAGCATTTGATGTTTATTTTATTTTTTAATTTTAGCCATTCACGTAGATGTGTAATGATATTATACTGTGGCTTTACTTAGCATTTCTCTAATGGCTAACGATATTGAACATATAATCATTTGCCTATTTATTATATATGTTCTTTTCAGTGAAATGTTTCTTCATGTCTTTTGCCCATTTTCTTAGTGAATTGCTTTTTGAAAGTTGAGTTATTAGTTTTCTCTGTATTTTTTAAATAGTAGTCCGTTGTTGGATATGTGATTTGTAGCTTTTCTTTCTATCTTCTTAGCAGGAACTTTTGGAAAGAAAAGGCTTTTAATTTATCAATTTTTCCTTTTATGGATCATATTTTTAATGTCATGTCTAAGAGCTCTTTGCCTAGTTCTAGATCCTAGAGATTTTCTCATACATGTTTTTCTATAGATTTTTTAATTTTCAGTTTACATTTTAGTCGATGGTCTATTTTGAGTTAATTTTTGTAAAGAGTGTTAGACTTAGGTAGAGTGTTTTTGTTTTTGTTTTTGTTTTTTTGCCTTTAGATGTGCTATTTCTCTAGCACCATTTGTTGAAAGGTTATCTTTTCTTTTTTGAACCACTTTTGCCCCTTTGTATAAAATCAGTTGGGTATGTTAGGGTGAGTCATACTCAAGGTTTTCTGTTCTGTTCCATTGATCTTTGTTTCTCTTCTGCTGATACCAAACCATCTTGATTACTTTAGCAAGTCCTGCAATTGGGTAGACTGATTCCTCCCACTTTATTCTTCTTTTGAGCAATAGTTTTGTTCATTTGCCTTTCAATATAAATTGTAAAATAAAGTTGTCTATGTCTACAAAAATCTTGCTGGGATTCTGACAGGAATTGCGTTAACCAGTATGTAGTTTGGGAGAAAATTGACGTCTTTACTACTTTGAGTCTTCCAATCCATTAACACACGATGTTTCTCCATTTATTAGATATTCTTTGATTACTGTCATCAGCGTTGTGTTGTTTTAACATAAAAGTCCTGTGCAGCTTTTGTTACATTTACACATAAGTATTTAATTTTTCAACAATTGTAAGTGGCATTGTAATTTTGGTGTCCATGTGTTCTTTGCTTGTTGAATAGAGATACAGTTGAGTTTTATATATTAATCTTGTATCATACGACATTGCTGACCGTTGCTGAACTTAGGAATTAGTTCTAGGGTTTCTTTATATCTTCCTTTCTAATGGGCATGCCTCTTATTCCCTTTTCTTGCCTTATCGTGTTGGCTAGAATTTCCAGCCCTAAGTTGAATAAGAGTAGTAAGAATGCACAGCCTTGTCATTTTCCCTGTCTTAGATGGAAAGCATTCAGTCTTTCGTCATTAAGTATAATGGCAGCCATAGTTGTTTTTTTTTTTAATTTTTGGGCGCTCTTTATCAAGTTGAAGAAGTTTCTCTCTATTTCTGTGTTTCTGAGAGTTTTAAATATAAATGGTATATTTTATCAAATGACTTTTCTACATCAGTTGATACAATCATGATTTTTCTTCTTTAGCTTATTAATAAAGTAGATTACATTGTTTTATTTTTGAATATTGAACCAGCCATGTATCCCTGGAATAATAACCCCATGGTGCATAATTTTTTACATACATTAGTTAACACTATTTATTAATATTCTGTGAAGGAATTTTGCATATATATTCGTGAGGAACATTGATAGGTATGTAATGTCTCTGTCTAGTTTTGTTATCGAGGTAATACTAGCTTTATCAGGTGAAATGGAGAGTGTCTCCTTCTCTTCTGTTTTCTGGAATATCTTGTATAGAATTTGTGTTAATTCTTCTTTAGACATCTGATAGATTTTTCTAGTGAAATCATCTGGGCCTGGAGATTTTTGGAGAGAGTTTTAAAATTATGAATTCAATTCCATTAATAGTTATAGGGCTATTAAAATTATCTATTTCATATTGGGTGAGTTGTGGTAATTTGTGGCTTTTGAGGAATTCGTCCACTTTGTCTATGTTGTTAAATTTATGTGTATGTAGATTCGTTCCTAGTATTCCCTTATTGCCCTTTTGATATCTGCAGTGGGATTTATCCTTTTTTATTCCATATATTGGAAATTGTGTCATTTCTCTCTGGGGTTTTTGTGGTCACTTTTACTAGAGGTATGTTAATTTTTTTGATCTTTTCAAAGAACCAGGTTTCTCTTTCATTGATTTTTTCCATTCTTTTTCTGTTTTCAATTTCATGTGGTTCTTTTCTTCTCTTTATTATTTCCTTCCTTCTGCTTGCTTTATGTTTATTTTCCTTTTCTTTTTATAGATTCTTGAGGTAGGAGGTAGATTATTGATTTGAGATTTTTCCTCTGTTTCTAATAATTTAGTGCAGTTCCTACAAACTTTGGTATGCCTGTATTTTAATTTTTATTCAGTTCAATTTTTTTTTTTAATTTTCCTTGCAACTTCCTCTTTGACCTATGGATTATTTACAAGTATGTTGTTTAGTTTTCCTGTGTTTGGAGGTTTTCCTTTTACCTTTCTGATATGGATTTCTACTTTGATTTTATTTTTGTAAGGGATTACTCTATGATTTCAATTATTTTACATTTTTTGAGATTTTTTATACGGCTTAAGATATAGTTTATTGTATATGTTCTATGGGTACGTGAAATGAATGCGTCTTATGCTATTGTTGGGTTAAGTGTTTGATAAAGGTTGATTAGATCCTATTGGTTGATGATTTTCCTGTGTTCTTGTATATCCTTGCTGATTTTCTATCTAGTTGTTTTTTTCATTGTTGAGAAAAGGAAGTTGAAGTCTCCAATATTAATTGTGAATTTATCTACTTTTCCCTTTAGCTGTATCAGTTTTTGAGTTATCTATTTTGCAGCTCTATTGTTTGGTGCACACACATTTTGGATTGTGACATCCTTTTGTGGATAGATGCATATCTGTTTTTTTTTTTTCTTTTTTGGTGAGGAAGATTGGCTCTGAGCTAACATCTGTTGCCAATCTTCCTCTTTTTGCTTGAGGAATATTGTCACTGAGCTAACATCTGTGCCAATATTCCTCTATTTTATGTGGGATGCTGCCACAGCATGGCTTAACAAGCAGTGCTAGGTCCACGCTTGGGATCTGAACCAGGGAACCCCAGGCTACTGAAGCAGAGCATGCAAACTTAACCACTACTCCACCAGACCAGCCCCAATGAATCCTCCTCTTTTTGCTTGAGGAGGAATGTCCCTGAGCCAACAACTGTGGCAATTGTCCTCTATTGTGTATGTGGGACATTATCACAGCACAGCTCGATGAGAAATGTGAATGACTGCCCCTGGGATCCAAACCCATGAACCCCAGGCCTCTGAAGTGGAGCACGTAGACTTAACCAGTACTCCATCAGGCCAGCCCATGATACTTATCTTTGTATAAGGTCTTTTTATGTCTGTGATAATTTTATTGCTCTGAAATCTTTTTTGTCTGATATTAATTTAACCACTTCTATTTTCCTTTGATCAATATTTGCATGGTATATCATACCCCATCCTTTTATTTTCAATATACTTATACAGTGTTAGAAATGAGTTTCTTGTAAAGAACATATAGTTAGGTCATGTTTTAAAATCAATTCTGCTATTCTCTGTCTTTTAATTGGTATATTTATATCACTTACATTTAATGTAATTATTGATGTGTTAGGGCTTATGTCTGCCATTTTGTTTTTTGTTGCTTACTTTTTCCCTGCGTGTTTTATTTCTCAATTTTATTTCATGCTTTCTTATTGGTTAATTGAAAATAATTTAGACTTTTATTTTGATTCATTGACTGTTTTTGAGTGGGTTTTTTTTGCTAGAAATTTTAGTGGTATCTCTAGGTATTATATTATTCATGTATAACTTATCATAGTCTACTGTTATAATTTTACCAGTTTGAGTGAAGTACAGAAACTTTACTTATTTTATGCCCTTTCACTCTTTCATGTTATAAGTACGTTACTCAAATATTTTGTCTATGTACATTTAGAACTACATCAGATAAAATTTTAATATTTTACTTCAACCATTAAACATAGTTTAGAAAATTCAGAAGAGAAAGAAATCTTATTAGATTTACAATAATTTTGCTTACTGTGTTACTTTTTTCTTCCTAGTGTCTCAAGTTTCCTAATTTTATCATTCCTCTTTCATTTGTAGAGCAATTTCCTTTAGCCATTCTTTTATAGTTAGCTCCGCTGGTGACAAAATAATTTTTCTTCATCTAAGAACGTTTTGACTTCCCCTTCAGTCACGAAGGATATTTTCACTGGGTATAAGATTCTTGGTTGAAAACCTTTTTCCTTTATTACTCTAAATTATTGTGCTACTTCTTTCTGGCTCCAATGGTTTCTAATAAGAAATCTACTCTCATGTGTATTGTTTTCTTCCTAAATGAAAAGTGTTGGTTTTTTCTCTAAATACTTTCAAGATTCTTTTTCTTTATCTTTAGTTTTCAGTAGCATAAGTATGGTATCTCTTGGCATGGATTTTCTTGGGTTTATTCAGCTTGGGGTTACTCAGTGTTTATGTGTATGTGCATAAAATATTATAAATGATATTACTAGAAAAGTAGGGGAAACGTTTACTTGATATTTTCAGAGACCTGGTTATTTAACCAATTGAGAATTTCTGTATAATATCTATATAAAAAACTCGTGCAAATCAATAAAAAATAAATGTCTATTCAGTAGGAAAAAATGTTATTTATGGCATAGGCAATTTGCAATAAAAGAACTACAAGTGGCAAAATAACTGTACATTAAATTGTTTATTCTAGCTGGCACTATGTGTCTTTTTTCTATCAAAGGGGGAAAAATGGGGAAAAATTTTAAAATAAAGAGGGGGAAAATAAAATGATATTGCCTTGTTTAATGCAGGGTACACATTTTATGATAATTTTAAATTTGAAAATAAAATCGCTTTGAATAAAATTACGTTCTATGAACATATTTTGGAAGATAATGCAAAACTCCTGTATTAAAAGTGTGTTAAGAATGATGGAACTTCAAAGCTCCTGAGTGGAGTGAACTATAAATAGATTTAATGTAATTGCCACATACCTCTGGCCCTTTAATGAGTGAAAAGTAATAGCCACCATTCTTTGTCAGGACTAGTCTTGAATGACGCAAGTTTTGAATTAGAGGATTCTTTCAGAAAGTCCTCTTTCAACACACACCACATATACACAGACACACACATATAAATCAGCTCTGTTATAGTATGACAAAGGTGTTCCTTAAAACCACCATACTATGCAAAGTCATGAAATAAAAAATATAGAGCTTATTGGAAAATGGAGTTGAGACACAATGCTTGTCAGTGACATACTTACAGAAAAAAAGAAACTAATAAAAATATTAGCACATTTTTATGCATGTTAAATGGTTAAGAAATGCCTAATTACAAGAATAAATGTGTGCTTCACTCTCAAAAAGGCCTTAACTTTGCCTGTGGAAGTGGGTTTTGGAAGGTTTTCAGCTTGTGAGGAACTATGAAATGGTGGAAAAAGAGTTATCTGAAATCAGAAAAAGTCGTCACAGCAGATATAAATGGGCAAGTTCACAACCCATGTTGAACCAGCTGGTTCATGTTTGAGGTGTGTGCCTGTTTACATTGTGTGTACTCCTACAGGGCTTGGTTCAGACAGGTGCCATTTTGTGCATCCATCTAGCGTTTCTCAAAAACCCAGTAGAATGACAGCAAATGTGAAATTTGTATGTTCAAATTGTCCTTTAAATATCAAAAGTATTGGAACAAATTCACTTGTTCAAAACAAGCATTTTAGCAGAATTGACTTCACTTTCTTATAATCAGATGAATTTGTCGCAAGGTCTTTAAGTTGGCATCAACTTTCTGTGGTGTAATTTAGTATAACTTCTTTTAATATCAAACAAACCTTGTGAAATCAGTATGCCATTTGACTCAACATATCAACTTTTGGGAGTTTACTAAGAAAGAAACATTTTATTTCAAAAATATTTAGTGTGAGGATAATTCAAATGAACAAAAGTTAGACCCTACTTCAATGTATAAATATAGGTATTTGTTTTAATAAATTATGGTATATCCATATAACTACCTTGCAAATATTAAAATAGCTTTGCAAACATTATCTTTTGATGTAAAAATATTCATGGCATACAAGTAGAGAGAAAAAGAAGATATTAAAATATTACATACAGTGAAACCTAAGTAGATCCATATACATAAAGGCATGTAGGAGAATATCAATAAATTGTTGCCCCTGAGTGAGAGTAAAGTTTTTACTTAAGTTTTTTGTTCCTTTTGTTTCTAAATATTTAGTAATTGTTTTCCTTTTGTAATACATACACAATTAGCATTACAATAAAAATATACCTTATGCAACTTATAATGTGATTTCAAAACAATCTGGTGATATATTTTTATTAAGCGATTTACCCATGGCGCTAAACTTTATTAAGTACAATACCTTTATTAAGCATAGGGCTCATGACCCTAGCTCTTTCCCCTCCACCAGGTATGCATACCACATGTTTCTACTTGTGCCCCTGGCAAACGTCGCTAATTGATCCCTGACCGTTAACTTTTGTCAACACAGTATTGATATAACTGCCTCTGAGCAATCAGAACTGGCACATGAGATGAAATTTATTGGCTTCTTCTCTATTTCATAACACAGGCCAGGAGGACTGGTATGACATACTCCCACTTGAACAACCGTTGTCAGTATCAATTGTAAGAAATTTGGTTTGGTTATTTTTAGAGCTGGCTGAAATGAACTATATATTTACTGCGTTGTAGTATGTGTATTTTTGAAACAGATATGTGTCCTACAAAAACATGAGGAAATGATCTATATTTTCCAGCACATAATACTTACATTGTTTCTGATGTGTCCTCAGAGGATTCATTTTTAGATCCCACTCTTGGGCAAAATATTGCTGTGCTCTCCTTCACTGGTGACATTGAAATAAAACTGCAGTGAGCCGAGGACCAGAGAAATAAATACAATATGTTTTAAAGAAGCTAATTTGGCAGCAGTTGGGGCGGGGGAAGGAAACACTGCTGTGCCGATGTCAAAAACAGCCCTTCCTCAAATCCTATCCTTTTTGCAGTGCAGAACAACCTTCATGAGTTATACTTCTCTCACATCCTGAAGCCAAACTTAAAAGTTTAATCCCACATGAGCTAGGAATGAAATCCTTTATAAAAATAGCTCCTGGCCAAAAAGCCCTACTTTTAAAAAGAAATAAAGAAAAAAAGAAAAAAAAGTAGACAGCAAATGGAATAGTAAGCCAACATAATTCTAGCAGTGTCACCTTACCACCTAGCATGCAGATTCTGGGCAGCCAAGTGTCAAGCTATGGTGAGAAAAAGCATGAGTCCCTGGTGCTTACAAATTCAATTCCATTAAATAAGTATTTATCGAGTGTCTTCCGTGAGCTCAGCAATGTTTTAGACACCGTGGAAGAAACAAAGGAAGTGTAAGACAGTTACTACCCTGAAGGAGTTTGCAATCTTGTTGAAGAGCTTCCTCTGGAAAACAATTTGCTGCTGAGTGAGTTAGAAATACACATGATTCAACACACCCTGTGGACAGAAAACCTATTCACATGTCATCCAGATGTCATTTTAATGGAGGTTCAACCACCTCATTTTTAATTTACCAAAGGAATCAACCCAGAGCATACGTATGTCTTTAGCCTTGTCCACATTTCAAGTGGATCACTCTAAGCAAACAAACTCGCTCTCAGACCCCGAATGCTGCTGACACACTGTGCTGGAGCCGTCTGAATTTGCTCCTTGACCTTGTCTGTCAAGTATGATAGTCATTTTTTTCTGGGTAATGCATTATCATCGCATCCCATCTTGATGATGTATTATACTTACACATCATTGAAGAGGCAATTTGCTTTGATGATGTACTGACATGCCATAGATCACAACACTGAAAGAGCGAGAGGAGGAGCGCCCTGGAGGTCTATAACTCAAGTAGTGATGCCATCCGTAGAAGAACAGGGAGACAATTAATTTAAATTATCTGGACAGGAACTGGGCTGATGAAATGACTTTTGACCCTTCCCCAAATGTAAAATGTAAAAATAGCTATATTAAAAAAGCTATCACATGGTTATAAAAGAGCGACATGAAAGATCCTCTGACTCTGGAACTTTTCAGTTCACATAAGTGACAAAAATAGATAGAACTTACACACACATGCACACACAGATGAGTACAAGTCAAACTGGGACAATCTGAATAAGACAGATAGATAGTATCAATGTTGATATCTTGGTTGTGATATTATACCATAGTTTTACAAAGTACTACCATTGAAGGGAACTGGGTAAATCTTTTACAGGATGCATTGTATTATTTCTTACAAATGTACATGGTTCTACAATTACATCAGGAATTACAATGAAAATATTGTTTAAGTGCTTTCTCAGAGGCAATATCAGCATGTTCATCTGTTTAGGGAATTAAACAAAAAAAGTGCATTTACATGCTTTTTTAAAAAAATTTCTATTCTAAAGGGACATGATGGCAAATATTTAATATTAAACTGTGACCCTTATATTTATGTTAACTAATGTTCAATACAAGTAAAAAGTTCTGTTTAATGAAATAAACTAACAGGTTTTAAAGGATTTCAGAAAGATATTTCAGTGTGTATTTATAAACACAAGAAAGCTTAGTGTTGTCCTTTACTATCAAACAAGCAGCTTATGAGAGCAAAGCCTGTGAAGACAAATTTAAATACAGAGGTTTACATGAAGCCCTGAAGATGAGATCCATATATAAGCTCTTCTACAAGTAGAGTTCTTGATAGAGTATATCTACTTGACACAAGAAATACTTTTGATAAGTGGACATTTCCATTATTAGTCATATTTAGTGCAATAGAATTTATTTTTGGACAATATAAAAACTGAAGAGATGGTTATAGACAGCTGTCAGCCTCAGGGAATAGTTTTGCCTACTAGGAATAGAATGTAGATATACAACTATGAGAGACAGAACTATAAATGCAAAGGGAGCAATGGAACAGGATGTAAATGTAAAGAGAGCTTCCTATAGGCAAACGAAGATGCTAAAAATAAGAGGGAAGGAAAATATTAGGAGGCGAAGACTCTGATACTTCTCTGGTAGTAGGAAGGCAAATGAGATCATGTTTATGAATGAATGAAAATGCTCAGAAAATCAGCAAAGAACTACATAGTGAGGGTGAAAGTTGTTCTTTATCAAAGACCCCTCAGGAGTTGGTAGCTGGTAGTTGCGGAGATCAGAGATAAGAGGAAATAGGATGTAAATAAGTTACATGGAAGTGCTTCCCCAGCTATACTTTGCAGTGAGGGTGTTTTCTCTCATGCTGAGGCCAAAGTAAGAATATATTCCAAAAATCGATGAATCTGACTGGCCAAGGTGGGACTCCCAGAGAGGATGTTGAGACATGTAATAGAACAAAAATCACTTTTATGTTTGGGAAGGGAGGCACGTGACTGTATTCTTTGCTCATATCTCTAAAAGTAACAATGGACAGTAATTGTTGACAGTCACTGCTCTTATTCAAGGGTACAGGCCAGTATGTGACACAATAAAAGAAATAGAATTTAAATGTATAAAATAAAAGAGGATTAAATAAAAATCATTTGTAACATTAAATGTTACCAACAAGGATATAAAGACTAGTTGGTCCTAATTCTGGCTATCCCTTTATTTTATTTGAATAAAGACCATTCCAGTGATAAATAAGTAGAATATGCAAGTGGATGAAGTGCAACTAACCAATAGAAGGTTCATTTCAGTTGTATGTACAATTGGAAGAATGTAAATACGTAACAATGTGTGTGTACATGGGTGTGTATAAGAAACAGTGATTCTATATCCATACTAAACTTCATTTTACACTGCCTTGTAGAAACTTATCAATGAAAGATGAAAAGAATTTCAGTTCTGACTCCAAATGCTATCAGAATTTACTAGAGTGAAAATGTGCCGCCATGGGCTGTCAGAGGTGATATGATGATATGACAATAGAGGAAATTTTTTCCCTGTTTGTTAATAGCCGGAAGGTCAAGTTTCTTAATTTTAGAAACTGTAATCAATTAACCAGGAAGAGAGCTTAAAGACAAAACATCAAAGAAGAGTAAAGGAAGAGAGAGGAGAGTCCATTTCTAGTAGGGGCTGCTGCAATTCAAGATTTCCTTATAATGTCAGCGGTACATTTTCAAAGAAATAAGCGCAAAAATAGTAACACACGAAAGAGAGAAACATGCTTCTGGAATGGCAACCAAAGCGGAAATAGCTGACAGATCTTATCAGAACATGAGTGATTTGTGAAGAACCCTTGGACAGTCCAAACCTAGAGACAAATTAATAAATTCTTCATCTATTCCCCAATGGCAAAACCCATCTGGGGCTCCTGCTTTGGTTCACTTAGACTCCACTTCTTTCTTTCTCTTTCTTCCTTGTTCTTGCTTGTTTCTTGCGCTTTTCCTCATTCAGTTTCATTTGCAGATACCATATGTGGAGGCACATGGATGGATTTGGCTCTTTAAAAACAAATTTAAGTAAATTTCAAATTTATGTAACACACATCTCAATGATAAAGGCAGATGGTGGCACCAACCCATGAAGACCATTGAATTTTGAGATGTATTGGAAGAATGGTTTTAGGAAGATAACAGAGATTTGGTCACCATGGTAAATACTAGTTTGTTTTAGAAACCAACCACTAAATTCTATAAAAGAACTGATGTTCTGGGTAAGTTTTAAGTGCTGTGTTACTGTTTGAACTTTCTAATACAATTAAACATTTTTATTCCCTCTAAAAAAGGCATTGGTAGCAATGGATTAATGTTTAAACAACATATAATAGAAAAAACAAAGTGAATTATGAGAGTCACAGAGGCCGACATAAAATACAAATTCTGGTTAAAATATTTTAAGGAAATTTCCTAATAAAAATGAAATACATGGAAAATTGTTATATGATTTCACATACCACATTTTAATCTTATAAAATAATACCTAATCTTGGAATTTGTGACAAAGAAAGATTGCACAATTTAGGACAAAATCACAAATAGTAGTGTTTATAAACAATGAGCAACCTTATATGATGCCTAAATTGATTGAATAAAATTTAAGAGGCTGAAAATTCATTACAATTGAGGACCAGCTACTTAACATGAAGCCAGACTTTCTAAAACACAGTAGTTGAGTTTAGGTTAAATGTCAATGATTTGCAATCACTTTGAACAAAGCGAATAATAAAAAACAAAAAAACGGCTGTTTATAGTAGCAAATAAAGTTAAAGACCTAGAGTCGTTTAAAATAGAATGAAGATCACTTGTAAATGAAGTAGAGGGGAGAGGAAACTGTTGTCAAATATTAAAAGTTTATTACATAAAAAACAGAGAAGACTTTAATATAATCTCAAGTGAAAGACTTGGACCCAAGGATGGAAATGCAAGGGAGGCGGTCTACTGAAAGTCTCTTTCAAAATGGAAAAGATTTCCTTAGCTTTGGTTGAGTTTCTGGCCATGCGGGATATAAGGGGATCTTTCTAAAGCTGCTTCAAACATTTTGCAGGTCTTACACTTATAAATCCGGGATCTTATGACTTGATAAGAAATTTTACGCTCAAGAAACAAATATTTTACAATGTAAATAACACAATTTACAAACTGATGATGATTAGTAAAGAGTTTCCAGGGATAGCTGGAGCATAGTCTTAACTGCTGGATTTCAAGTGAAATACCACAGCCAAGATCTTTATATCTCTTTTAAGAAATCAAAATGCACCCAGACAACTCTTCGGTTAGGTCCAGCTTTGCAAATATGATATTCCTAAAACAATGAATGAATTAGTGTTAATTGTAGGAGAGAGTTGAAGAAACACTCCCATTTGCTGGAGAAGGAAATGCTTCTATTATTGGAATCCACCAGCTAAAGAGTCCTAATCTATTGCTACTTGATTCAGTCCTACTTACACTCTCCCTTTCTTTTAGTTGTTAAAATTTGGAAGTGTGTTCATTTCTAATGGTGATTCTCTACTTTCCTCACTGACAAGACATGATAAATGCCAAGGCCACAAAAGCTCTTGTTGAGAATGAAGTTAACAGGCATGTGTGTCTTAGACCTGTGCTACAACATACCACAGGTTTCCAAGAGGGCCTATTCTTTTCTCTTTTTGTAATCTCAACGTGATAGTTTTGAGTGAAAAATTTAAGGCCCTCTCATATGCCATTAGCTTGACTTCTGGGGATAAAGGCATAACATATACAGAGAATGGAAAAAAAAAAACCTTTCCTTGTTAGCCAAAACTGTTTTTGTAAGCAATACTGTATTAACAGGCTAGTAGCAGCAGTATTTATTCTATTCTCAAGATGCTCATCCATTCAAAGAACAAAAGTCCCTATTTGTTTGTATTTTTCAGTAGTTTAACACAATAAAATACAGCATTATTTTAATAAAGCAAATGAGGATTGAACATTCCTTTGCTATTGCCTCAAAATTAGTTAATACTAGCACTCAAGCTCCCAATTTTTCAATTATGCACTAGGGAACATTTTTCAATTAAAATATGATTTATGGCTTACATAGAAAATAAGTCAAATAATAATTATATACTCTCAGAAAAGAAGCACAGGATATAAGTATACGTTTTATTGTAGATTTACCATTATTTTTATAATGTTCCCTATTGAAAAAAATGCTTTTTCTGTTGAAAAGAATTAAATTATGTCATTAATTCACACATATGTTAATATTTTGACATTGACATCTGGATTCATTCTAGAATTTATTTTGAAATTAATCATATGTCAGTAGTTTCAGGGCATTGATAGATTTTAAATCTGAGAAAACCCTGAGTATTTTATCTCTTTGGAAAAAATTAAAATGGACTACACTTAAAGGTACATATTACACATATAAAGCAATTGACATTTATACATTTTTTAGTTTAAGGATTAAACCTGAGTTTGTTACCAATGGGATGGTATCTTCTTGGATTTCTTTTAGTTGGAGTAATCAATTAGGAGTCAGCACATTTAGGGTTTTCTTTTTTTTTTTTTGTAGTATTGCAAGCTAAGGAAGCTAATTATTGTTATTCACATGTCTTGGAAAAATGGTGTATTATGTGTAGAAATAATAGAATCACAAGTACCTGGACTATTCACATCAATTTTCAGCGTGACAATTTTAAAGGGATAAAAACAAAATGGAAACTATTTCATGGTCATAAGCAGTATGATGAGAGAGGATTCAGAACTATGACATGTTGGTGATTGCTGTAGCATACCGATGACTCTGGAATATATGCCACCATTGTATATAACACCAAACAACGTGACTGGGCCTAATGATGGAAGCCCCCATGAGGAGCCTTCAGTTTGATGTGAAAATGTGGGCACTATACAGAGATGTCATGGACTTTCCAGAACATTTTTGTGCTTGTTTGTTGGTATTTCTGTTTTTTAAGTTAGAGGTATTAAAAAATAGGCAAGGTAACATTTGGCAGGGAAAGTGTAGAAGAGCTGGCCTTTCTAATTCTTCCTATCTGATTCTGAATAAGGATAAAAGTGAATGATACCAACTATAGGACTGAATCTATATCAAGACAGTGTGCTGTCAAAGCACAACTTGGCTCCATAGAAACCTATTCCTCAAAAATATCTATTTCACATCTTACAGCTAACATATCTGAATATCAGAGGTATCTAACGAAGCTTTATAGTGGATTTAATGCAATATTGTGTATTCAAGCATAGTATGGGGTTGTACAAGTATTCTTTGTGTTATTGATAATAAAATAAGAACAATTTTTATTGGCTAATGATAATGTCTCCTGTGCTGTTCTAAACACTTTCGTCCAGTTAATTCCTTGGATCATTAGAATCAAAGCAGTAAAGAGTTAGGTAATTGTTTAAAGGTCATCCAGTAAATTGTAAAATGAAAACTCAAGCTTAAGTTTTTCTGAAACACAGAGGACACCTCTCCACAATTTAATCACTTTAACCAGGCTTGTGGGGTTCTTTTTTTTCACTTTTATCACTCGAATAATTATTTTAATATCTGTTTTGTTCTATATAGACAAAATATGAAGCAATGTAACTCATGGAGAGATGTATATATTATAATTATATATAAAATATATAATTAATTTCACTGAAGTGGTATAATTAGTATAAATCATGTCTAGAAGAGAAAGACTATGAAGACAATATTACTATGTTTTGTATAATAAAGATAACAATAATTGTTGAAGAATAATTTTAGTCAAGTATTATTTTAAAGTTTGGGAAATGTATTTATTTTGTTGACTTTTATCTTCCTTCATGCTTGAATGGGGCACATTGAGTCACAGATATTTTGGCAAGGTCTGTGATGGTTCAACCAGCATGATGAATGAGGCTTTTGAAGGTAGCAGGTAGCAGGCAACCACCTCTGGCTTTAGCCCCTGGAAGATCTATAAGCCCTGATGTTGTCTGCCTTCTATAGGAAGGAAGTTTTTCCTTGAGACATTTGACCCCAGATAAGTTTATTTGCTTGGCTTTCTTTCCTCCCTAGTGGTTTCTGTGAGCAGCAAACTAATCCCTTTCAGACAAAAAATAAAGATCACGCATGATTTGACAACTTTGTTATAATTTCATATATGTGCTGGATGATGTAGGTAATATTATGTTTTTGGCCTGTATCTCCATACATAAAATGAAAGGGGATTACTGACACCACTATTCAGGTAACTCAGGCCAAAAGTTTTATTTGCAATAATTAGGGCTCTGCATGAGTTAGCAGGATATATTTAAAGTGATGATTAACATTGGTCAACAGATCACTTAAATATCTGAGTTGTATACACATAATTTTCATTTTATTTTTTTGGTGAGGAAGATTGGCCCTGAGCTAACATCTGTGCTAAACTTCCTCCATTTTGTATGTGGGATGCCAGCACAGCACCGCTCAACATGCAGTACATAGGTCCACACCCAGGATCTGAACCTACAAACCCCGGGCCGCTGAAGCGGCACCCACAAACTTAACCACTATGCCACTGGGCCGGCCCTACAATTTTCATTTATTTGGTTCCCCATCCATAGATGAAACTAGCTAAACTTTAACACAAAAAAGCAGAAGAAGGTAGTGGAGGTGATGAAGAATTATTAACTAGCTAGCAAGAGAGTTGCAGAGAATCATTAGAAAAATCCAGAAAAATTACAGTTTTCTGAAAAAAGAAATAGAGACAACCCAGGAGCTGAAATATGTTCAGTTCAGGCAGCTGATAAGTGTTAGGGCAAAAGCCTATCTATGTGATTTCCCCTGAAGTGGAATTCCTCAGGTATAATAGCTCAGTGATGTGCAACCCATGGAAACAAAATGCTCATGTTTGTTCCACGCTTTCAAACTTCCTCTACCTGAGGTCAATAATAAAGACTCTAATTAAAGCAGTTTGTGAAATGCGAACCTACAGAGGTGAAAACAGGAATTGCACAGGTGGAGAACTGCCCATTAAAGTTGTCCTCCAAGAACATGCAGCATGACAGCTCAACGTATTGGATCTTAGCCCTGTGAGCACCTCCACGTTTGCTGAAACACACCAGACATGCTAAATGAGGACGACTCTAGGTAATGCTGGAAATTTGTGGGTTTTGATAAGGAATAAATTTCAAGGTCTCATTCCATAATTTAAAAGCAGCTCAAAAACTAAGATATCCACCACCATCACAAATAATTTCTCGTTAAGTTTTCATGTTTGCATTTTTAACTCCTCATAAAGATCACCTAGAAAAAGCAGCATCTAGTCAAAAAGATAAAGTTTGTTTTCCATAGAAGAAAACAATATATATTTAGAGTTTACTAAAATTAACAATTATAGCTCATCAAAAGACAAAACTAAGAAAATGAATAGGTAAGCCATGAGTGATGGGAAAAATATCTATAATACACACATCTGACACAGAAGTTGCACCAAAAATATATAAAAGCTCTTGCTAATCAACAGCAAAAGGAAAAACAATCCAATAGGATGATGGACAAAAGAACTGAAAAACATACTTCACAGAGAAAGATACACAAATGGCCAAAAAGCTTTTGAAAATGTGTTCACTGATACTAGTCATAGAGGAAATGCAAATTAAAATGACCATGCTCAACGAATTCACACTCACTAGAATGCAAAAATTAAAAAGACCGGCAACCACAAAAGTTGGCCAGGATGCAGATTGTGTTGCCTATTGCTGCTATAACAAATTACTGCACATTTAGTGGCTTAAAATGCAAATTTGGGGGGGCCGGCCTGGCGGCACAGCAGTTAAGTTCACATGTTCCGCTTCTCGGTGGCCCAGGGTTCACCGGTTGGGATCACGGGTTCGTACATGGCACTGCTTGGCAGAAGCCATGCTGTCGTAGGCATCTCATGCATAAAATAGAGGAAGATGAGCATGGCTGTTAGCTCAGGGCCAGTTTTCCTCGGCAAAAAGAGGAGTATTGGCAGTAGTTAGCTCAGGGCTAACCTTCCTCAAAAAAAAAAAAAAAAATCGCAAATTTTTTATCTTACAGTTCTGGAGGTCGAAAGTCCTAAAATCAAGGGATTGGAAGGATTGAATTCCTTTTTCCTTGTATTCCTTTCTTCCTATAAAGGAATAATATGTTTCCTTGCCTTTTCCAGCTTCTGGAGGCCACCTGCATTTGTTGGTTCATGGCCTCTTCCTCATTTTCAAAGCCAGCAGCGAAGGAACTCTTCTTTCTCTATCTTCCCTCCTCTCTGTCTCTGCCTCCATCATCATTTGCTTCTCTGACTCTGACTTTCCTTCCTCCTTCCTATAAGAACCCTGTGATCATCCTTGAACCACTGGATAATCCAGGTCACCATTCCTATGTCAAGATCCTCAAATTAACCACATCAACAAAGTCCCTCTAGCCATGTAAGGGAGCATGTTATCAGGTTTGGGGGATTAGAACATCTTTGGGGAGGCATTCTCTTGCCAACTACACAGAGATACTTGAATTCTCCAAAATTGTTGGTGGAAACATAAAATGGTACAACCTCATTGAAAAACAGTTTGGCAATTTCTCACACAAACATGGTTAAATATATACAATTAAATCTTACCTAGGAATTCCAGTCTAGGTTATTTACTCAAAAATAAAACATATGTCCACAAACAGGCTTACCTAAGAATGCTTATAGCAGCCTTAATTATAGCAGAAAAAAACTAGAAATAAAATAATTACCAACCAGAGAATGGATAAATACATTTTGATATATCCCAACATTGGGATAACATTCAGCAATAAAAATAAACAAACTACTGATACATACAACATGAATAGATCTTAAAAACATTATGTTGAGTGAAAGAAGCCAGACGCAAAATTGTGATTCCATTTATAAGAATCCAATATCAAGCAACACAAACTGGTTGAATGGAAATCAGAAAGTGGTTGCCACTTTGAGGGTAGAAATTGTATAGAAAGGCCTATGAAGGAGATTTCTAGGGTGATCAAAATGTTCTGTATCTTGTTTAGGGTCTTGGTAGTAACTCATCAAAATGAACATGTAGGATTTGTACATTTTATTGAATATAAATTATATGGACATAAAATATTTTAAAAAGTAAACATTTAAAAAATCTTGTCTTAAACTTTCAAGACTTTATGTTACGTTTTTCGTCTACAAGTCTCATTTCTGCCTAAAGGTTGTACAAACTTCATTGTATCAAACCTGCATAAAAGGAAACAGCCACTATCGCCGCAAAACTATTAATTGTGAACACAAATGTTTGAATGATCTATTTTCTTCTTCGATTTCTCCTTTTTCTTTTCCTGAATGATTGATTATGATCTCTGAAAGCAAGCGACTTAACCTACTGGTAAACTGGGAAATGCTTTTTTTCTTAATTTTAATATACCACAGACAGCCCTACGGCAAAACATTTTTATTACAGTCAATTCTAACAATATTTGGATTCTGAAATAAAATTTCTGCAACCTTGATTGATGATTTTCTTTTATGTTAAATTAAATGAAGATATGCCATCGACCTAGAATCAATCAGTCTTTATCTCTATCTCTATCTCTATTCTCTGTATATGTGTATCTATCTATATGGAAAACATAATTTTACCTTTTGCACTAAACTTTCTATTAGTTCCTCTTAGAATATTCCTTTGAATATTCTATTTATTCATCAGAATTATTGATTCTGCCCAAACAAAGGAAAATATTAATTAGAATCATACTGTTTCCTAGATCCTTGTTGAAAACATAAGGCATGCAAAGGGATTCTGCTTCCCCTTAACCTACATGTGCTTCTTATATTGGAATTCCATAGCATTTTGCTCACCGAGGCAGGCAGCTGACATATTCATGTTCATCATTTCAATAAAACCAAAGCAAACACTGCAGTTCTCCGAGAAAGTCTTAGTGTGAATACTGATGAAGTTAACAGTGATGTACAGGCTTTCCATGCAACCTCTATTTAACTCAAATGTTATCAAAATCTCAGTGATTTTTTACTCGTGCTTCCAAGCTACTCCAGTCATTGTTTCCGAAATTATCCTTCAAAGATGACTTTTGTGACATCTGTATAAGTTCATAGAGCTGAATTGGCTTCTATATTATATCCACTTCTTCACGGGGATTAATTAAAAATCTCAAAAATTGAGTAATAAGAGCAAAAAATGCTTTGGAAGTTTTCAGTAAGGGGAAAGGTTTGCCTGATGGAGCTGCTCTCATTGTGAGTACAAGGAAGATCATGTCACTGATAATAAGTTGATCCTAATATCATAATGCAAGACAGGATGGAAAAGAGAAGGTAGATGGTAAAGGAAACATCAGATATTTTATACTTTTATAGTGGTCCAGAGATAAAAACATGATGCATATTAAATTATCACATTGACACCAAAACGTACAAGTCTTTAAGAATGTGATTTTGAGCCCAATCCAAGTATTTATAGCAACCAAAATGTCAGTAATTGTTCCTAATATTATTTTTTATCACAGGAAAAATAATTAAAATATGCTGTTGCAGAAAAAAAGTGCTAAGTATTTACCAACCTGTATGCGTCCCTCTAATTTCCTCTAATCAGATAATGTTACTTTGGCTAACTTTATAAAATTAATTAATAATCATTGAAATTCATCTGTTATTGACAAGATTCAGCTTGCCCGAAAAAATAAGCCTTTGGATTATGAAATGCATATGTATAGCTGATTCAGCTCAATAATTAATTACAATTGAAGGCTAGATTTCCCAGCTGATACTAGTGAAGCCAAAGTTTTCAATCTATGGAAGTTTTGTCTTTTTTGCCTTAAGATTCTAGACTGTGCATTTAAATTCCCTCATTCTTAAGAGCCCATTAATCAAAGACATTGTCCATGCCATTATCAAGGTATTAGGTATTTCCCACTCTGGCCATCATTTTAATGAGGGCCTTAACTGCCGGAGAAGTAGGGAAGGAAAATCCAATAGATCACAGAAGCTCTTCATCATTAATGGAAAAAAAATATATCAAAGACCCTTATGCAGGCTGGATCCAGAATAGCATGTTCATCTGTAGAGGGCATTGCATGTTTAACAATATATCGTATAAGCCGTCATTATCTCTCTACTACAAAACCGAAATAGTCTACTCTCTAGCCTATATAGCTTCACACTTCAAAATTATCTTCTCTGAAATTCGTACTCTCTCTAATAAACGAATGTAAGCATGTAACTGCTTTGAAAAAAAAATCCTCTGTATTACAGTGTGCTAAGATCTTTACTCCCTAGCTTACTCACACGCAAAATGATCATTTGACTTTGACTTTGTCTTTCCTCCTCATTGGTTCCCTCCATGTGTTCTCATAACTAGGTGTTCTATCCTTTGATGATTCTAAAATATCATTTCTTAAGCGTAGCATATTTGTTTCTTGGGGCTGCCATAGCAAATTGCCACAAACTGGGTGGCTTAAAATAATAGAAATTTATTCTCTCAAAGTTTGGAGGCTAGAAGTTTGAGGTCCAGATGTTGTCAGGGTCGGTTCCTTCTTGGGAGCAATGAGCAATAATCTGTTCCATGTCTTTCTCCTAGCTTCTGGTGGTTGCTGACGATCTTTGATGCTCCTTGGCTTGCAGCTGCATCACTGCAGTCTCTGCTTCCATCATCGCATGGCCATCTTCCCTCTGTGTGTCTGTCTTCATGGTGTTTTCTGTGTGTGTATCTGTCTAGGTGTCTTTTCTTTTATAAGGACACCAGTCATATTGGTTTGAGGGCCCATGCTACTCCAGTACAACCCCATCTTAACTTACATCTTAATTACATCTGCAAAGATTCTATTAACAAATAAGGCCATATTCACAGGTACCTGGAATTAGGACAACAACATAGTTGAGGGTCGGGTGACACAATTCAACCCACAACAAATGGGATATGAATTTATGGCTCCTGGCTATTTTTATTCATTTTCTTTTATCACTCTATCATATTTTGCCCCCATCCCTACTTGGAAAAGCTTCTTCTGCCTAATATTAAAACACTAGCTCAAACATCCATTCCTTTCATAGATTTCTGTATCCTTCTTGAAGAAGACTCATTCTTTCCTTGTAGTAATTTTCACCAGAGCCCTTAGAACAAGGGTTACAGCACCATGTCTCATACATAGTATATTCTTAATAAATGGTTTTTAAAAGAATAAGTGGTACTTATATTTCATAATATTTATTATAATCTATTAGGCTAAAAATCTTTGAGCATATGAGAACATATACTATACTCATGCTAGTTCTTGATAATATTTATCCATTTGAATTGAATAATTTTGTAAAGATGAATACTGAATCATTTACCTGGATATGAAATGCAAGTCATTTAGCCTATTCCTGTCTCTCTTTAGAAACAGGTTAAAATCATCCCTCACAACTCAAAGCACATTGATTCTTAGAATTTTCCTTTCCCTCATCTCTTTCACTTTAACAGATTTGTCTGAAGATACATGATAAACATAATGTTCAATTTGTGATAAAATATAACCTGGAAAAATGCAAAATATTTTAAAGGTACAATATATGAAAAATAATATGATTATTGTAAATATATAAACTTATTGGAAGTGTATCAACCACAAAATATTATTAGGAAACTATTATGGTCATTCTCTGGGTGTGTAATCCATAGACCTAATCCATTATCAACAGGCAATTAGAAGTATACATGTAGGGGGCCAGTCCCATGGTGTAGTGGTTAAGTTCAAATGAGCCACTTAGGCAGCCGGGGGTTTGTGAGTTCGGATCTAGGGTGTGTAGCTGCTCATCAGGCCATGCTGAGGCGACATCCCACATACAAAATAGAGGAACACAGATGTTAGCTCAAGGACAATCATCCTCACAGGGAAAAAAAAAAGAGGAAGAGTGGCAACAGATGTTAGCTCAGGGCCAATCTTCCTCACCAAAAAAAAAAAAGAAGAAGAAGAAGAAGAAGGAGAAGTATACATTTAGCAATTTATGAGGGAGGATGAAAAGGTCCTAGTGGCCTAGTAGTTTACCCTTTTAGTTAATGGTTCTGTGAAAAATTTAAGTTCCACCAAACTGAAGTTTAGAAAAATATCTTCCTGTCTGGGCTAGATGTTAACATAAAATCAACTGATCTTTCTACAGTGCGTGGAAAGTGTAAAGGCATTAAATAACTAATAATAATATTTATTCTTGAAAAAAACATTACATTTGATATAAAAACAACAGGCAGCAATATTTTTCACCTTAGTCTAATTTGCATAAATTCTCTTTCCAGTACCTTAGCCAGTTTCTCAAAAATGTGCACACCAGTATTAGGCATATTTTCAGCCTATTAGTGTACTACATACTAATAAATATGGTTACTTAAATTATAACAGCATCGAACACTGACATTATGTAATTATTCTATATATACATGAATGTTCCAAGTGTTACTTTGGTGGCTATACTTTCCATAAATATAGTTTTATATTTACATTACAAATGATTCAAAGAACAGATTTCTTTAACCATACCAACTACAGTCCAAATAGTTTCCTTTCACTTAAATTAATAGCACTTTATGTGTATATCAATATATGCATATGTTATGTGTATTTTATATATAAGTATATGAGTATATATGTATGTGTGTCTGTATGTTTGCATTTTTTTTCCTGAAAATTTCATATCCAAATTCTTTCTAAAATCTATTGTTGAATTCATTGTCTTAGGAGAACACAAAACTCTACTTGATATTTCAGGTCTAGGCTCTACAATTTACTTATTCTTCTCACCTCCTCTTCCGACAATTGCACTCCATTCTTCAGTTAAACAAAAGTACTCGCTCTTCCCAACTCCTTCACTTTGCAATCACATCTGCCAAAGTCTAACTCATCCTCAGTGGACCATCTCCAACGTTACCTCCTCCTTAAAATCTTTAAAATCAATCACCCCAGTTAGAATCATCGTTCTTTTCCATTAAATGTTCTCAACGCTTTAACCTCACTTAGTGCATGTAGAACATTGCCTGCTTAACATTATAATAATTATCATCATAGATGCAGCTCAACTTTGAAATTATAAACTCATTCAGGATAGGAATTTTCCTAGTCATCTCTATGTTCCTACATGCCTGGTCCAGAGTGGATATTAAAAAATATGTCTTGAATTTCTGGATAGAAGTATTTAATGTAAATGCTAAGGTTACCAATTATTAGTAAGGAGTCGTGCCACAGAGAATCTGCCTTGAGTTAACCATTGAAGACAAAAAATTACAATTAGAAATTAAAACAGAGTATTTAATAAAGGGTGACGGTGTATCTTATTTATCTTTCCCTACTTACTTGACAGGACAAAGTCAGTATTTTATATTCTGGATTGTGAATCATTCTAATTGTCAGAATAGATAGATATGGATTCTTAGAGGCTACATTCACAGTGTGGAGGGGAGGATTCACATGGCAAGAAGAAAGCATCACCAGCTCTCAGATGTTGGATTTTCGCAGAAATAGGATGTTGTCTTAGATTATACCTCTATTTACTCACCTGCTACTCCCCGAGAGTAATTATTAAATCCTAAATGCAGAGACTTCACAAAGATATTACTGACATATTTTATTTTAGCAACAAAGAAAATAGATCACAACTTTTTAGTACGGTTAACCTGACTCATCTTAGAATTTAACAAAGATGTAAAATACGAAGAAAACAGTTACTGACTTAGTTCTCCTTTATGGTGGAATTCACCACTCAGTCACTCAGATTAGTTTTTTCTTAAATCAAAAAAGATCACAATACTAACAAAGAATCCACAGAGAGCAACAAATCTGAAAAAAAAAAACAATTCATCTTCATTTACCAGAAACAATGGATGTTTTACTAACCTCATTTTTTGCATGTTAGAGATGCTTAGGTAATTAAATATCTAATGCCTCTGGAAAAAGCAAAATCAGCCAGGAACTGGGCCAGAATTTAAGCAAAAGAAAGGTATGAATATCTATAATGACAATTCACTTGTAGTCAATCATCATTTGAGCAAAGCTGAATAACTGAAGTTATGCATAAAAATTACTAAGCTACATGTCTTTCTTTTATGTAGAGTATTTGAATGGCTGATAATGCTTTCCATTACTTGAGGAAGAAGTTTGGCACAATTTGTAAAGTTTCTGATATTTGCTTTATTTTCTTACATGTAAAGTCACATCTGTTAGACATTTTCAAGAGATGAATTGCAGGTAAATTAAATGATGACATCTATTAAAATTAATCTAATCTTAATCTTTAAAACACACTTTTCCTTGAGTGCATAATAAAAACACATAGACATTTACCGAAAGCAGAAAATTTTGGTGATAGTGACATTTATTCACTTCAGTGACCTTTTCTCTGAGTTAGACACAGCTTTGTCTCCTAGAGGAGCTAGGAAAAAGTAGAGTCACTTTTCACTTCTAAAAGGTAGATTACATCATTGCACAGTCTTTTGAATAACTTATTCATGTTGAAGGAGAATGGAATTATTAAGCATTTCTGGATCATAACATTAAACTGTCTTAGCATTTGCCGTATTAACCATTAATTATTTTTTGTTAAATGATCTTACTGTCAAAAGTTGCTTTTTATCATTTATTATTATTATATTTTAACTTACATAAAGTAAAATTCACTTTTGATGGTCTTCAGATCTATGAGTTTTAACAGATACATAGATTCTTGTAACCATCACCACCAACAGGATAAAGAATGATTTCAACATCCCGTTTCAGAGACGCTGCCCTTTGCAGTCAGACACTCCCCTAAACCTAACCACAGGCAACAACCAATCTGTTTTCTGTTCCTAACAGTTTTACTTTTTTCATATTGTCTATATCTACAAAGTCTCCTGCTAGGAATTTAATTGGAATTACAGTAAACCTAAAAACAAATTTGGAGGAAATTGCATCTTAACTATATTAAGTCTTCCAATCCTTGACCATGGTATGTCTCTTCATTCGTTTAGATTTTTTTTTAATTTCCTTCATCAGCATTTTTTGTTTTTTATTATATAGACCTTACATGTAATTTATTATATTTACACTTAAATATTTCATTTTTGAGGGGCTACGATAAATAGTATTTCTTAAAATTCTAGTTTTCAGTGTTTCTTTGTTAGTGTATGGAAAAATAATTGATTTTCTATGTCAATCTTGTATCCTGCAAACTGTCTAAAGTCACTTATTAGCTGTGAGACCCTTTTTTATAGATTCCTTGAGGTTTTCTACATCGGAAAATCATCTTGCCTATTTCTAAGGATATATTTATTTCTTCCTTTTCAAATTATATGTCATATATATTTTTTTTGCCTCGTGGCACTTACTAGGACGGGAGGTAGTGTGATGTTGAATAGGAGTAGTGAGAGTTTACATCCTTAATGGTTCCCACTAATAGGCGGAAAACATTCAGTATTTCCCCACTAAGTATGATGTTAGCTGTAGTTTTTTAAAATATAGATTTTTTTTCAGATTGAGACTATCACCTTATATTCCTAGTTTGCCGAGAGTGTTTATTTTTATCATGAATGGAGATTGATTTTGCCAAATTCACTTTCTTCTTTTATTGATATGACTATGTGTTGTTCTTTTCTTATGTAGTCTGCTAATATTACAGATTACATTGACTGATGTTTGAAAGTTGAACCAGCCTTCCTTGACTCAGAATGTGGTCTATTTTGTGAAAATTCCACGTGCAACTGAAAAGCGTGTGAGTTGCTTGGTAGAGTGTTCTATAAATGTCAATTACATCAAATTGATTTATGTTGTTAAGTCTTCTTTATCATTGCTGATTTTTCTCTGTTTTTTCTATCAGGTACTGGAAGAGAGTGCTGCAGTTCTCAAGAATAATTGTGTATTTATATACTTCTCCTTTCAGTTCTATCAGTTTTTGCATCATGTACTTTAAAGCTCTGTGGTTAGATGCATAAACATTTAATTAGAATAGAAAAACCATTTTGGACAAGAAGAACTAAATTGGAGGACTCACACCAAATGATTTCAAGATTTACTGAAAAGCAATGGCAATCAAGACAGCACAGTTTTAACAAAAGCACAGACATAGATATTAGTGGTAATGAAAGAAGACCCTAGGAATAGACTCATCCTTGTATGATCAAATTGGCCTAGATACAAAGAAAACTCAGAGGAGAATGGACAGTCACCAACAAATTATGCTTGTTTGTTCATCCATATGTAAAAAAAAAGAAAGAAAGAAAAAAAAGTTTCTCTATACTCCAGAACATATACAAAAATTAAGTCAAATGGATTGTATACCTAAATGCAAAACCAAAATTATATAACTTCCAGAAGAACACATAGAGAAAAACCTTTGTGACCTTGTGTTTGGCAAATAATTCTTAAATATTACACCAAGAATATAATTCACAAAAGAAAAATATTGACAAATTTGTCTTTATTAAAATTTAAAATTTTCATTCTTTAAAAGGCATTGTTAAGAAAAAGATGACAAGCCACACAAGAAAAAATATTTAAAATTCATAACTGATAAAAAGATTCCTATCAGGTACGTGCAAAGAACTCTTAAAACTCAATAATATGGGGGCCAGCCCAGTGGTGCAGTGGTTAAGTTTGCAAGTTCCGCTTCTCGGCTGCCTGCGGTGCATCGGTTTGGATCTCGGGGGCAGACATGGCACTGCTTGGCACGTCATTCTGTAGTAGGCATCCTACATATAAAGTAGAGGAAGATGGGCACGGATGTTAGCTCAGGGCCAGTCTTCCTCAGCAAAAAGAGGAGGATTGGTGGCAGATGTTAGCTCAGGGCTGATCTTCCTCCAAAAAAAAAAAAAAACCCTCAATAATAAAAATGAAAGTAACCTAATTAAAAATGGATAAAATATTGGAACAGACACCACACAGATATATATAGAGAGAGAGAGACAGCGAGAAAGAGAAAGAGAGAGCCAAAAACAAGCACGTGAAAAGATCTTCAATGCAAACTACAATCACCTTGAGAGCTGTGAAATACCATTATATTTCACAGCAAAAAAATAAAAAGTTTTACAATACCAAATTCTGGTAAAGATGTGGAGCAACTGGAAATCTCATACACCATTGATGGAAATGTAAGATGCCAAACACTTTGGAAAACAGTTCTGCAATTCCTTAGGGAGCTAAACATACATTTCCCATACATCTGAGAAATACCACGCCTAGGCATTTTCTCAAGTGAAATGAAAACTTACATTTACAAAAAACTCTGTGCCATAGTTTTTGTATTAGTTTCATTCATAATTGTCAAAATCTGTAAACAAGCTAAATAGACTTTAATGAGTGGATGGATAAAGAAACTATGGTCCATCTATACAATGGCAATGAAAATTAAAAAGCTCAAACTACTGAACAAGCAAAACATGAATAAATGAATAAATCTCAAATGCATTATGTTGAGTGAAATAAAAGTATATACTCGAAAGGCTACATCCAAATGATTCCATTTACATGTGTTTCTGGGAGGGTCAAAATTAAATGGACAAAAAAACAGATCAGTGGTTACCAGCGGCCGGGACTGGGAAGTGATTGGCTACAACAGGCACAGGGTACATTTTCAGTTGATGTAAATATCTTGATTCTAGTGGTGGTTCCACAACTATATACATTCGTCAAACTCATAGAACTATATGCCAAAAAGAATAAATTTTACTTTTTGTAAATTATACCTGAAAGAACCTATCTTTAAAAATAAAAGGTAGTTGAGAGGTGAGTTGTTGAGGAGTTTGAGAGAAAAGAAAACCTGTTTGGATTTTTATGTTGGAAGTGCTGGGGAGCCACTTGAGGATTTTGAGCAGGAGTTAAATGAGTAGAGATGTGCTGAGTAATGATTTCTCTGTTTGGAGCATGTAGGATGGATCATTTCACAGGTAGATAAATGATTAGAGGGAACGGGTGCTATAATTTTCCTGTAGTTGCTGTTGCTAAGGAAAGATCATTCCTGGTAAGCCTATTTACTTTTCTGTCCTGGAAGACAAGGAGGCATACTCACCAAAAAAGCTATCTATTTATCTATTTATTTTAGTTTATGCTATTTTCCATTTAGCAAACAAGGAAGAAGTATTGTTTTATTTTTATTACATGTATTTTTAATTACTCTATAAAATTTAACATTTAATATTGCAGTGTACTACTATTATTGTAATTATCCCTACCTACCTAAAAGTAAATCATCTAATAGACATTTTAAGAACTCAGGTCTTGGTGGGAGGTAGCATGACTTATTGGAGAAAGTATGGGCATTCGAGCAAAATGGGTTAAATAAGACCTCCCTTATGTACTATTGATTGATCTTGTGTAATTGTATGTAGCTTATTTGCCTCATTCTATAAATAAATAATGATAATAATGTTAATAAGCTTCCATCACATTTGTCTCATTTTACCCACAAAACAAGCCCATGGGTGAGAATTATTATATACTAATAATATATATGTATATAGAGAGATACACGAAGAGAGTACTCAATGTACTACACATCATATACTATTCCTTCCATGTCAATTCTTTCTCCATCCCCTGATCTTCTTTGCTAACCAGGACAATTAACATGGTTTAATACTGTTATGTACTCTCTAAAAATCACATATTTGGCTCAATTAAATGCTAAATAAAGAAACCCAGTAATTGAAATCTCCATACTACATCCCATATTTTTGGGAATGATATTGTACCATCTTGCTTATAATATGTTAATCTGCAGTATAACATATTCATAGGCTCAAGAGCTTGAAGTCTCTGATATCTTTAAAATATTGTATCTTAACGTATTTATAACTTTCTGTGTATCTACTTCATTCAGAAGTGCTATGGAAAAGGAAAATCAATATATTAGATAAATGGGGAAAGTTGGCTGAACTCTACATAGCCATGGTTTAGATGTTTCTTCAAATGAAATTAAATGGACTAAGCAGATATTTCCTTTAAAGGGAAACTAAACAAAATCTGTAGCTGCTGAGGTATAGGGAAATTACTAACAATTGGGAGATTTGGTGCTAATGTCACTTCTGCCATATCCAACTTTTTCCTTAAATAGTGGTTTAACCAATCTCTTTATTAGTTGTCTCACCTGTACAATGAGAATACTGAAGTATGTTGTGACATTGCTGGAATTGGCCATTCAGAATACAATGTTCCCTCTTCTAGTATTTTTAAATTTTCCTTCAGGAAAACACCCATCTCCTGTTCTTTTGTTTCTAGTATTCATGGGGCTCCACGTCTGATTGTAGGGGTGGACGCAAAACTTTGGCCCAGGCAATCTGAGCACAACAGAAACATATCCCTAGTGATTGGTTCAAGGATGAGCATGTGGCCCTCACAGTCAATAAGATAGATTATTGGAACTTTTTCCAAGACTCTTGAAAGTGAAATACGAAGTTTTTTGTACTAAACTTGATAGGCCTTGGGGAGCCATCTCTCATCACTTGGAATATTGAAATTAAGCCAACACAGAGGAAAATAGAACTAAGAAATAATAAAAGCTGGGTCCTGAAGACATTTTTAAGCCCCTAAAACCAACCATGACTGAAGTTATATTTACCCATGAATTGTTATGCTACATAAGGCAATATATATTTTTTTGTTCTTAGATTATTATAGTGGAATATTATGAAAGGATGTGTGTGTGCATATTTGCCACTTATAGTCAAAATCTAATTTGTAGATTTGGACCAGATGATTATCCAGGATCCTCCCACTCTGAAATTCTACATATTCCTTAAAATTTTCAATAAAATCCATCAATTAATAACCACATGTTTGAATATATTACATGAAAAGATGGAGTATGAGTATGTGTTTTTGTGGGTTTTTGGTTTTTTGAGGAAGATTAGCCCTGAGCTGCCAATCCTCCTCTTTTTTTTTTTTTTTTTTTTTTTGCTGAGGAAGACTGGCTCTGAGTTAACATCCGTGCCCATCTTCCTCTACTTTATACATGGGACGCCTACCACAGCATGGTTTTTGCCAAGCGGTACCATGTCCGCACCCGGGATCCTAACCATTGAACCCTGGGCTACCAAAGCAGAATGTGTGCACTTAACTGCTGCGCCGCCAGGCCAGCTCCTAGAGTATGTATTTTAAATAGTTAAGTTGGCTAATGCATTAAAAAACTTGTGCAGAGAAACAGTGTCTTCCCTTTGCAAACTTGAAACTAAAAAAAAAATAGGCTAGACATCTCACCAAAGATGACATACAGATGGCATATAAGCATATGAAAATATGTTCCACATTGTATGTCATCAGGGAATGCAAATTGAAACAGCAACGAGATATCCCTACACACCTATTAGAATGGCCAAAATCCAGAACATTGACAACACCAAATGCTGGCAAGGATTTGGAGCAATAGGAACTCTCATTTATTGCTAGCAGGAATACAAAATGATATAGCCACTTTAAAAGATAGCTTGGTAGTTTCTTACAAAACTAAATATACACTTACTATCTGATCCAGCAGCCATTCTCCTTGATATTTACCCCAAGTTGGTGAAAATTTATGTCCTCACAAAACCGTGCACATTATAGTGTATAGCAGCTCTTTTCATAATTGCCAAAACTTAGAACCAACCAAAATATCCTTCAGTAGGTGAATGGATAAATAAACTGTAGTACGTCCAGACAATGGAATATTATTCAGTGCTAAAAAGAAATGAGCTGTAAAGCCATGAAAAGAGATGGAGAAACCTTAAATGTGTATTACTAAGTGGAAGAAGCCAATCTAAAAAGGCTACATACTGTATTATTCCAACTATCTGATATTCTGGAAAAGGCAAAACTATGGAGACAGTAAAAAGATCAGGAGAATGAGGAGGGAGATGACTAGTCAGAACTCAAAGGGTTTTTAGGATAGTGAAAATACTCTTTGTGATATTATAATGGTGGACATATACCATTACACATTTGTCCAAACCCATTGAATGTAGAATACCAGGAGTGAACCCTGATATAAACTATGGAGTTTGAGTGATTATGATGTGTCAATGTAGGTTCACCCTTGGTACAAAATGTGTCTCGTGAATGATGTTGACAATGAGGAAGTCTATGCAGGTGTGAGGACAAGGGGTATATGGGAAATCTCTGTACCTTCCACTCAATTTTATTGTAAACCTAAAACTGATTTTTTTAAGTTTTTAAATTTTTTTAAACAGACTAGAAAAACTTTCCTTCAACTTACGTTATTAGTCAATTTAAACAAAATCTTAATCATACACAAGGATTGCAAAACGCAAATCACCAATATTATATGAATTTGATAAACTTTTTATCACTGCTGGGGAACAATCATTGTGTGTGTCAAACCTATGAACTAAGCCAGAAATCTGCTAAGGCATAGTGGTGGACACTTTAAGCATCGTAGAAAGTGACTCTGCTACCAGATTTTAAGTCAACTTTTACTCTCCCCAAAGCCATAAAGCCATGCTTTGGAGACATGTTGGAAGATCTTTTTTTTTTTTTTTTTTTTTGGTGAAAGCAAGGATTGCTCACAGTAGGCCATTTAGAAATTACTACTATCCTTTCTTCTGGAAAACTTAAGAATAAGGGAATGAAATAACCTGCCATGTCTTCTGCTCTCAAGAAAATCATTTAAATATTTTATTTATACCTCCTGGGGGGTGTGAAGTGAGGAAACCAAGGAAATTTGTACATATGTGAGTGTGTACACATATGTATGCACAGTTGGTATTTCATATCCCCAAATAGATATTTTGTGCTGAATTACTTGATTTTGCTGCCTGGTTGGCTCAAGTTTGTGGCATAATCTTAAATCTGTTTTCTTAGACAATGTTTAAATTATACTCTTGTAAAGCCTGATTGATTATAAGGCTAAGCTCACATGATGTACTTAATAAATACACACTCAGTTGAACAAATATTGATCTGCATAGCCTCATTGATGGGATAGTAATCTATATTATGCAGCTTATTAGGATAGTAGCATAAGTGCTTCTACAGTTATACAGAGGCTTGTAAACTATGACTCCATCAGACCAAATCCAGATCTTGCTTGTTTTTTATAAATAAAGTTTTATTGAGACAGCCACACAGTTAGACTCATTTGTTTATATGTTATGTGTGGCTGCTTTTGCCCTACAATAACCAAGTTGAATAGTTGCAATAGAGACCATGTGGCCTACAAAGCTGAAAATATTTACTGTCCGGTCCTTTACAGAAAAAGTTTGTTGTCCTCTACCCAAATCTATTTATTTTTATTATTGTCTATCATGGTGAAAATGTAACTTTGGTCTTTATCCACATAAGCTTACTCCTTAAAAGATCAAAACATAAGAACTAAGATTCGAGTGATGGAGTAAATTACACAAATATCAATAAATATATAGTAATAACATGCATTGTTTTCATATTTTATTTTCTGTAATCAGATATACTTTAAATAACACTTTAATTAAGATAGATATTGAATGTAAAGAAAGCAATCAGTATGAAGAAACCAGGGTATTCTATGTATTTCATTTTTTTAAACAACATTATATTACAGCTTAAAGTATTAAAGATATCATTACCTACTGGGTGGGATAGGAATTTCTTTTTTATAAACATGTATGTATTTTGCCTGGACATTAAAATAATGTTTCCATATTTAGAACATATATAGCAATGTAATGAACCCCATATGTTAAGCAGACTCTGTGGCTGCAGGTATTCAGGCCCAGAAAGGTGCAAAAGGGCCATTATGGAGGAGATTGACACGGTATGGCGGGTCCTCAAGATTCCTTTCAGTTAAGATTTTGTGAATTAACTTGTTGACATTTGGGTGAAAGGAATAGGACTTAAGAGGCTCCACTTAAAAAAAAAAAAATCTTGTCGGGGCTGGCCCCATGGTCTAGTGGTTAAGTTTGGCACACTCCGCTTCAGCGGCTGAGGTTGTGTTCCTAGGCACAGACCTACACCAGTCAGTGGTAGCCATGCTGAGGTGGTGACCCACATACAAAATAGAGGAAGGTTGACACAGATGTTAGCTCAGGGCAAATCTTCCTCAGGAAAAAAAAAATCTTGTGTGTGTGTGTGTGTACATGAACATCTGAGTATCTTCTAGAGACTTCTTTTTTAATCCTGTGGGTATTTACCAAGCCACTTTTGTACTGCTATGGGAGACACAGAGTGTTATAAGAGAAGAATCTTGCCTTCAGAGAGTTTAGATTTGGTGAGATTGTTCCCATTAGCTGATATATTCAGCAAGCTAAGGCATGAAGGCAAAAAAAATTGAATGGTTGTTCAAAAGAGTTAGGATTTACATAGAGAGAAAAAGCATAGGGAAAAAAAGGTGCAGTACATTTTCAGAAGAAAACAGTCCAGTTACTGTGGCTGAGGTGAAGATCAACAATATGAGAAATTCATCATGTGGAAATAATCACTTCATATTTTGTTATGTGACCTTCTGATTTTTTTATACATATGCGCACTTCTACAGCATTGAGGCACGTTGAATACAAAATTCTGTAACTTGATTTTTCCACTTAGCAAAATAGGATGATTATTTTCATATATCACTGGATATTCTTTGTAGCTGTATACTATGTCTTGTATAATTGAATCACAACTTACGTAATCCCCTAGTATTTGATACTTCCATTAAGATGGTTAAAGAGGACAATGATTTAAATAAATTTGTTTTTCCAATAGATGAATCTGATATTTGAATTTAGATTGTCATAGACAAACTTCACAATGACAAAGGATGGGTAGCAATACCGTTTTTAAGTCACTGATATTGCCTTATAAATTTATTTGGTGGATTTGGTTAAAGAGAGTGACTAAGGAAAAGGAGCCATGGACAGACGTACTTTGGTTTGTTTTACATTTGAATCCCAAGTGGGGCATGTTATGGTAGATGTAACCTTAAATGAGTAATTATCTTCATCAGCTCCTTTCTTAAAAGGATTCAGTTGTTTTTTGCTGATAGGTATTAGGAGAGGTGGAAGATCCCATCATTCCAAGATTGCAATCCAAGATTCCATTATTATACTCATTTCTCCAAATTGTATGAGGATGCTGAGAGGATTCTTCACTTTTACATTTCCTTTTGTCATTTATATTATTTTTGTCTGAAGAGAAGGAAGATGAGTCGCATGCTTGTACCTTTGTCTGAACTTTTCACCTAAGTCCCCATACCAGCCTCTAGCTTTCCCTTCCCTTTTGTACTTTTCTGCTCAAATTTCATATCCTGTATACTGGGGGAATAATATCTTTGGAAGGAGTGTTTTATCTACATTTTGTAGAAAGGAATGTATGTTATTTAAAATATATATCAATGACTTAAAGGAGAATTGATAAAAATAGAAAAAGTGACTCCAGATAAATGTTCTTTCAAAAGAATCTGGTTGTCCTTGAAAGAAGCAAATTCAGAGTTAGAAAAAAAACCTACACATTTTTTTACTGAGTCTATCTCTGTAGCACTTGCGTGTTCTTTAATCTCTTTTCCTTTCTTTTTTATCACTTGGTTTTTGAAAACTTAATTCTCTGTGCTGTACTTTGGGCAGTAAAAAGTATATCCAGAATGAGAAAACTTCTTAAATTTTGCTTTTTATTAGAGCAAAGATCCATGCATGGAACAAGAGAGAAACAAACCTTATAAGATTGATGGGGGAAGAGAAAGAGCAGGAGAAGTTGAAGAAAAGAGGTGCTGATAATGAGGATTTGTTTGGTCCCAAGTTACAAAGCATCCTACCAGGCTAAGCACAGACATCTCATTCTCTTGTTCTGGGTCAGAGTCTTCTCTTAATCATACAGTTGGTTTGTGGCAGTTACAAATACAATTTTACAGCAATAAATGGGGAAGCAAGATTAAATTGCAAGTGAAATTTCTGATCAATTTTCCTGCATTATAAAAAATGCTTTTGGCATATCGTTTTTCTTAGTAAATTAATAACATGAAGTCCTAATTTGTTTTCTCATATAACTCACCACATATATGATGATTTCTTTTAAAGTCAGTTAATAAAAAAGTAGTAGCTTGGCAATTACCCAGATAAATTTTACAGGGTATTGATCTGCCAAGTCAATGTTGACTACGAATCTCCATGCATGAGTTTGGTGAACTACATCACACAAGAAAGTCATTCTCAAAGTCGCTCTATTACAAGCATAACATTTTGGAATAGTAGGTTTGTTGTGAATTCATCTACTTAGAATAAATCAGTGATACACAGTATGAATTATTTAGTGAATTAGACTTTCTACTTATTAAGTTTGTGATTTCTTTCCTAAGCACCTGAGATGGAGTCTAAAAAGCATTCCTCTTTCCGTGGGGCTGTAGTGCTCTGCCCCAGCCGCTGCGCTCTGCTGGTGGCTGTGCGAAACTAGAAGGAGAGTTCAGATCAGACATTTAGGACCTCTGCTTCAATTAAGTGATTATTTAACAGTGTTCTTGTAAATAGATCTAATTTCTTATTAAGCACATAAATCACTATTATTAGGCTAGTGCTAGAGGAGATATTGCAGGTTTGCGGTTTGGGGAGTTGCATTTAGATTTTAAATCTGCCTTTGCTAATTAAGAGTTACGTTATGTTGGAGAAGTCATTAACCTCTTCAACACTTGGTGCCTCATCTATATGATGGCAATAAGAATACCTACTGTACACAGTTGTGCTTAGGAGTAAATGAGATAAGGCCACTAAATCACTTAATCTACAGTACCTTGACTCATGGTAGGTATCTGAAAATCCCTCTTGGAAGCTCCTAAAGGCCACAGGTCCTATCCTATCACACTAATTTAGCAACTTCCCTATATAATGTCATATAGATTATGGACAATAAGGCTAATTTCTCAGCATGAACACCAAGGAAATTAGGAAGATAAATATTTAATGGCTTCAGGTTCTGCTCACCTTCAAATCCTTAGTTTTATTTTAAATGCTCTTGGACTTTATTTATTTCAGGCCTCACAGCTGTAATCTTAGGTGGGACTGCAAAAACTTTTTAAAACATCATAAAATTAAATCTGGAAATAGCTACAAATAGTACTTTGGCAGAGCTTTTTTTTTTTCCTCATAAAAATGTATGCATACATATGGAGAGTGTTTCTTTTTTCTTAATCTTTTTCTGGTGTTAAATATCTTCAAGTAAACAGAAAAAGTATGTATGATTTTCATCCACCACTTCTAAGTATCTGAGAAATTGCAGGATATAGCACTCACGCTTAAGTCATAGTTGAGATTTTCACAGAAAAGTATAAAACCATATATATTATTATTACTAATAAGTCATAAGTTGAAATAAGTTCTGATCTTGTGAATAGTAATCTTGGGTCAAAATGTGATATTTAAAAGCTAAATGGACCAATAAAATAGTTGTTCTCCACATGCTTGTTAATTAGTTTTGTCTTCTGTTACAGGGTATTAAAGCAGCTTTTAAAACATAGTCTTGTCTAATAGTCATGTTCTATATTGTAACTAGCTAATCAAACTACCTGCGTATTAGTAAGCATGAAGGTCTAGCCTTCATTGAAAGAAAACTTGGTGTATTAAAATCTAAACCTTAGAAATTTATGTTTATGTTAAATTAATTTAACTTTAGATGATTTTAAAAATCTGCTTCCTAGTGCAATGAAAATTACATGATTAAAAATAAAAACTCCTATCTATAGATAATTTTCAGAGAAGTTAGCAGATTTTAAATGTGGTGGTATGCTAACTTAAGATAAGTAGACTATAATCATTGTCTAAATCCTGGCTAAGGATGAGTTACAAAGCTTTGTCTCTTTAGTGGGGGCAGAACTATAACAGAATCAAATGAAGATAATTTTTAACTCAAACTGATCAATCTGGCTTCTCTGCCATAGGATGTGTCTGGGATGATCTATATTCTAAGTCTCTGTTGATTGGGCTATTTCGTAGAAACTCCATTATTGATGCGTTCAGCCACAAGTTCCAGCTTAGACAGGGCCTACATCCACTAAACCATGATTTTGCAATATCCGAATAATCTTAAAATTTACAAAACTCTTGGATATTAGCATTATGCCTCGAGATCCTTGACTCCCAAGTTCTGTTTAAGGATTATCCTCCTATGGTGAAGAATAGGGGGATTCCTTTGGTACAACATGGCCAACCATTGTCCCAACACCAGTAGACAATTAGTTTTATTACCCATGCTTCCTTTAGGAGCAATAACAATAAAGTAAATATCAGCTAAGTGCGCTCATTATCATGGCAGCCACTCATGTGGCTACCATCTTTGATTATAGTCTTTCCTATGAAGGAGGAAGAGGAGGTAGGTATGAACTGTTGTACTTTGAATAAAGTCCAGACTCCTTATATGACTGCATGGTCAGACCCTTAGCTCTCTCTCCAACTTCATCTTATACCACTTTTCCTCTTGGTCAAACTTCCTGTGCCAGTGTTCTCTCAGGTTCTTAGACAAAGCAGCCATCTCTTGCCTCAGGACTTTACACATGATGGCAACGGAGAAGAAGCCAGCAAGTGTGCTGTTGCAGGCTTAGTCCTGCTGAAAGTAGCTTCATCCTGATCTCAAAGGATGCTGAACTTGTTACTCCCACAGCTATAGGCCACAGACTAAGGGCCTTCGGGTGGCAGGGGGATATAAACCCCCAAGCACTCTGGTTCTCCATGCCTATGGGTAAAGTGTCTCCTGTAGCCCTAAGAAAGACGGCCAAAGAAGACTTGCAGGTGCAGGTGATTGAAATCAAAAACACACTGAAGCTGGAAGAGGGCTACTCAGAAATGAGAAATGGGAATAAGGAGTCTGGGCAGTACACCAATAGAGCCTTATGACAGCCATCATATAAATAGAGTTTTTTCTCTAATAATGGTCTATTCCTTCTTTGTGTTTTAATTCTTTATTTTCTGCTCCACACTTATAATTCTGGAGCTAATTGCTAAAAGGAAAATTGTTACACACAACGAATTGTCTAAATAGCGTTGGCAATTGGCCTCACAGTTACAAGTATGGAGAAGGATATAAAGAATTAAAACACAGAGGAGGAATCAAAACATTATCAATTCTAACTAACAGCGAAAGGTTATATAAAAAAAACAGTGAAAGTACAGTTCGTTAAAAATCAAGAGTAAAAGAAAACAAAACTGATGGGGGTCAATGGACGACTAGTCAGTCAAATTGATCCCCAGCTTAGCAGACCTTTTCCTCTGCTAGAGGGAACACTCCTTAATCATCTTGATAGCCCTGCTAGCAAGAGAGATATGCTAATTGGATACCTGGCCCAGTTTTCTAAGATTGAGCAACTACTTTATTCCATAAACTACTTTTTTACAAAAATCTGTATAAGTAAGGAGAAAAACAACACTCCATTATATATTCCAGATAAGAACTTCTTAGAATATAAAAGAGAATTGGTAAGATATACTAAAAAAAAGGAAGGAAGCAAGGTTACTGTTTTCCCTTTTCTATCATAAAATGCCACATACTGACACATAGGGATTGGCTAAGGCAACTCTGCGACTTGGCTAAGATTCTGGCACCCTTTGAACTCCACATGTTATTCACAACTAGAGTGTTTTCTGACTTTCACAGTCTCTCATATTCATTATATACTTTTTCCTAGAGCCCTGGTTTAAGTAAGTCATAGGTGATTTGTGTTGCTATTCCACATTCAATCTGCCTTCTTTTGGCGACAGCACAGTAATTTCCTACTTGGGAATTACTTCTCACCCATTGTAAGCAATATGGTGGAACTGTCAGTCAAGGTGACGTACTTCTCTCAGTCAAGGAGTGAATATGTGATTCATACTAGGTCAATCCAACACCTTCCCCATCTCCCACTGGTCTCTGAGTCAAGTGGAGGAACTCAAGAACAGAAAAAGAGTTGGAGCTGAAACATTCTAGTGTCATTGTTCAGATAAGATGGAATCCTCCTAGTTTGATGATTGGAATAGACATTGTTTCTGTCCCAGCTGTGGTACCTCAGCCATTTCTTTGATTTTGTGAACTACACTGTGAACTTACAATAAACTTAATTGATACAAACAGTAAAGGGAGTTGGTGGTTAATTAGCCCACCTCCTCTCTGCTAAATTACAAGATAAACCTCAGTATCAAAGCTTTTTATAATTTAATGCAGTTAAACCTTAACTGGGTTGAATTCCAGTTTTAGTCCTGGAATATGTGTCACTGGAAGTAAGCTTTACGAGGGCATTACCCAAGGCCTTTCAGATCATCTGTTATATAGCAGGTGCTTAATAAACATCACATTTCACAATAGTAAATTGTGAAGAAAAATAAATATATGAATTATCTTGAGCAAGTCATTTGATGCTCTGGACCATTTTTCCCTCAGCAATAAGATGAAAAGGCTGGATTTCAAGCTGAAAAATTCTTTAAAATTCCCTCTCCTCCCCCAGTGTAGCCACTAATTACTACTTACTGTACACTGGGCTCTAATCTTAGTTCTTTATACACATTATTTCATTTAATCTTTATGACAACTCTAAGAGAAAGACGTTAGTATCAGTTGGGAACTCATTTGGTTACAAGTGGCAGAAAACCACTTGCACTGGCTTAGACCATTAATTTTTCTCACTTCACAAAAAATCTAAGAGTCAGCAGCTGACGTCCTGTTGACGCCAAGATTAGAAGCTCCCCACATGTTCACAGATTGCAGACCCAGCTCCTTGCATTGTGTCCTTGTTTGAGGCAAATAAAACAGAGAAAGGTGGGACAGTCCAGAAGCCAGATCTCATTTGTTTTTTCATCAAGAAAGAACAAGCTTTCTTCACAACCTGCAGCTGACTTCTGCTTACATCTTATTGGCTGGAACTGTTACATGGCAACACTTAGCTTCCAGAAAGCCAGAGAAACGGTGTATTTAGCTCAAAAGATTTCTAGACCTCAAATGGGGTTCTGTCGGCAATGAAAAAAGGATGAATAGATGTTTGGAAGGCAATTGACATGGTCAGCTGCAAAAATTTTTTAATTTCTATTTTACAGTTGAGAAATGAAAGCACCAAAAGGAGAATAACAAAGTCACGCAGCTGGTAAATAGATGAAGAGAGCAATTTGAAGCTAAGCGGTCTGATTGAGAATCCAAACTCTTAACAAGGATAGGGTCAATACAGTACAGGGCCACCAACGGGCAGCCAAGGCTATTTAGAATGTCCAGCTGTTTTAATAACTAAGTGTGCAGCAACCAATTGGATCAATGGGGCCAGATTTTTAAAGATTACTTGTAAATCTGTGTTAATTATGGCAAAAACTGTTTTTTGTCATCTTCTTAATGTGTGTACTGCGTCTTTAATCTGTTTCCATTTAAGAGAATTGCATTAAATCTTTCAGGTCCCTATATTTCAAGATCATGAGCCACATCACCATATATATCACAAGCTTTCGGGGAGAGTGTGGGGTAGTATAAATAGTTTAGTTCTAAGAGGCCAAAACCTAGACCTGAAACATGGTGTATTTTACATGAACTTGTGTTAGTTAATTACAATGAGCCTTAGTGTATTCATGTGTGAAAGGAAATAATAATTGATAAACCATTTCTCAGAAGAGATTAAATACACAAAATTTCTTTGCAGAGTATAGTGGCATATTGTAGACGCTCAATAAATGGCACATATTGTTTCAATTATTTATGAATATTTCTGAGTCTTTTCTTATTACCAAAAACTACAGATACAGTATAGCAAATGTTTTAGACGCAAAAAGTAAAACCAAGCAAATAAAATCACTTATAATCCCACAACTAAGCAATGAAGACCAATAAGATTCTTATGTGTTCTATCCTATTTGTTTCATTCAAATATTTATTGGAGTAACACATGTCCCTGATAACTAATCAAATTGTACAGAAAAACTCGCTACAAAAAAGCCACAATCCATAGTCTCACTTTTTTTTCAATCCTTGTTCCACATTTTAAGGAATACTATAGATTTGTAGATAATATAATTATACAACAATTTCTTGATCTATCAACTGTAGAAAATGTCTATTCTCTCCCCAATGTGAAAAAAAAAAAGATTTGGTTTGCTTATAGTACACTCTTTATTTTCTCCTCCAACTACATCATAACTCTATTGGTTACGTTTTCAACATTAAATGATATGCTTAATCCTCAATTTCTTGTGCCATTAATATTCAGCAGTATCTCTTGACTGTTTAAGATTAGAATTTTAGTTCCCTTTCTCTCTCTTCCATTATTTTCTTTCCACGCTGTCTTCCATGTTAATAAACTAAGTTATGCTTTGACTTCTACATTGTTGATTTTTTAATGTTAACATTTCATATTGCAACTACAACCAAGTTTATTATGCATGGTCCTTAGGCTAATGCTAAAAAGTAGTTCCACATTTTATGATTACGTAGATATTTTTTGGTTGCCCAACAAAGTACGACGGGAAGATTGCATTTAGTTGTCCTCTGAGCCAACATCTGCACTCTGTGTCATGCACAGGAGAATTTTTTTAGCGTCAAGTTCAAATAAATTATCTCCTCTAATTGCCTATACAAGTTAGTTTGCTTCATAATTAGACCATGACTTTCCTCTAAAACGTTTTGTTTTTCCAGGAGTTTTTAACTGTTTTCCCTTGTTTTTCTTTACTGATCATTTGCCTTTACACATTCACGCTTTTCTAGATTTTTAATCCTATTATCCATTCTGTGATTTCTCCTTTTCTGGATGCTTCCCTTGTGAAGACTCTCTTTCTCCTATTTAAACCCAAAAAGGCAATAATCGTGGTCATCTGTTCAGCTGCCTTTCTGGCACTTCTCATCCTAACTTTCCCAGTTGGATTCACTGCTTCCTGACCTTGTATGTTCATTTTTTTTGGATTACTCTTTGGTTTTACAAGAGCTTAAACTGAAGTAACTTTTGAAGAATGGTTTGTCAGAAGAAAGGCACCAATGTCATTTCAAGATTTTTTTTTTCAAGCTTTACATTTGATTGTTAGTTAGACTAGTTTAGAATTCTAGGTTCAAAAAAATTTTCCTCCAAAAATTTGCAGTTCTAAAACTTTGTAGAGATGCAATTAAGTATGATCGTTTTTAATTCATATTTCCAGAGACTTTATCCCTTCCAATCTAAATTTTAGTACCTATATCAGTTCTAGGAAATTCTCTTTAATTATTTATTTGACAGTCAGGTTTTTATTTGCATTTGTATCTCTTTATTTTATTTTTTTTAAGAGAAATTAGGTGAGTTCTACTTGACCCAGGGTGAGGATTATAACCCAGGAAGGCCTTAGAAAGCATTCCCTCTTTTTTCTATTTTAAAAATATTTCCTTGGGGCTGGCCTGGTGGCGCAGCAGTTAAGTTCGCACGTTCTACTTCGGCGGCCAGGGGTTCACCGGTTGGGATCCCGGGTGCAGACATGGCACCACTTGGCAAAAGCCATGCTGTGGTAGGCATCCCACATATAAAGTAGAGGAAGATGGGCACGGATGTTAGGTCAGGGCCAGTCTTCCTCAGTGAAAAGAGGAGGATTGGCAGCAGTTAGCTCAGGGCTAATCTTCCTCAAAAGAAAAAAATTTTCTCTACTTTAGAAACGTAATAATTTCTCAAATCTTTCATTATAGACTGGATTATTTTAAATTCTCTTCTGTTCCCAGAGTTATCTCTATTTCCTTTTACAACAGATTATATGTTTGAGTTTCTAGCTTTTTCTACTTGATTCTGCTAGTTTATCTCATAAGCATGATTTAAATTTATGAAATAAGGATGCAGACGATGTGCTCTTTCACTGTTGCTTGATCAGTAGTACCATTTCCACTTGATTTTCCCCAGTGAGATGGAACTTTCACCAGAATCTCTACATGGGGTAGGATAAGGTCTGACATGTTAGCTGGCTGGCTATCAAGCTTCCTCCCCCAAATGCCAAAATGACCATGACATTACTACTAATACTGACAGACACATTTAGAGCCTTACCGTTCCTCAAACTGTTTGTTGCTTGGCAAAATACTTCACTTGGGGTTTTTCTTAAGGATAAACATCAGATGTCTATGGTCTAAGACTGGCCATAGGATTGCTACTTGGTTTAGTTGTTCTATGTAATTACTATTTGGGCCCGACTTGCCTGTTGCCCTTGGCTGTGCTTATTGTCTCTGACTCTATAGCCTTTAGTAGCTCAGAAAACATGTTGGCTCCAAAATCCTTCAGCCTTCCATATTCTGGGATGTATGTCTTTCTTCATATTGGTCATTCATTAATCCACTACCATCTAATTTTCAGCTCTCCTTCAGTTATAAATCACCTCCAATTATCTTCCTTGTTAGAATGTAATCATTTTGTATTAGTTTGAAACTTAGGAAATAGCCAACGTTTAGCCATTTTGACTAACAAAAATGGGAATTTTAAATGGTTCAACCAATGTATACGTTCTGTAAGCTACACTTTCTCTTCAATACTTTTATTTCAGTCAGTTCTCGGAGAGAATGGGAGGCAATGATTATACTAAACTATCCATCTTGTATCTGAAGCTTATATTAGTTTTACTGAATAGTGATGTAAATTGAGCCATGCTGGATTATAGACTTGACAGGGTAAGTTCTTTTTAGCCTGGAAAAGCTGAAATGGTCATATGATGAGAAAGAGGACTTTTTCTACTCAGTATTTTCCACCGAAGACCTCAATATTTTGCAGATTTTACTTAAAGTGATACTGGGCAATTTTGGCCTGGTAACCCCTCCTTACTGAAAACAAAACAAAACAAAAAAGAAAACAAACAAAAACCTTCTATACTTCAAACACATGATTTTTCTGCAAAAGGTTAAGTTCAGGTTAAATCCAAAGGTGAAAAATATAGACTCTCTTCCTTGAAAGAGAAGCATCACCTTAGCTGACAGTTCTCTTGAACAGACACAAGTATGAAAACATGTCAGGGTGCAACTGTGTGGTTAGAGGCCAGGAACATGAAGCAGACATTCTCTGCTCCCCTTCTGTTGCCCACACAATGGACAAGCAGCGAATGCAATGAGGCCAGCACTGACAGGCCAGAATGTCAGATTTAGGACTCCCACATGAGGATGCCCTGCCATCAGCTCCAGATTGCTGTGCAAGATTTGCAGCCCTGCTCTGCTGTCTGCTGCCAATAAGAGAGACAACGAGGAGGCAGCTTCGAAGAAGGCAGGATATGTTTGCACATTTACAACCTTAGGTGTTGCAATCACTTCTCAAGGGGCATAGCAATGAGGCCCTAATACTCCTTAGCATCCTTAGTGCCTGTGGCCTGAGAATCTGAGAAGACATCCAAGGGGATGTGGCCCACCCCACATCCAAAGACAGGGTCGAGATACTGAGTACAGAGTTAACACTTCATTCCTGGACCAATTTATTTTTTGTATTGAGCTGATGTTTTCACTTATCTCTCAAATGAATTCAGCAAGGATCAACCACATTCCTCTGCTCTAGTTGAAGATGCTTAAAAATCTCAGATTAACTTTTATTCTGCCACAATAAAGACATTGTTTTAATCTCATTAATTTCCTAAAATGTGAATTGATATCATATTCTAACTAAAAAAAGGGTAGGGGGTTGCTGAAAATGTTGATCTAACTTAGATTCCAGCGCATTGTAGATTGAACAAAGTTTGTAGCAAACTATTTTTAAATTCTTAACAATTATAATAGAAATGTGTTGTTTTTGCCAAGCCACATCAATTTTCCTGTATTCTGGTGACAGCTCCCAATTTTACTTTGAAGGATTGGTCATTTAGTGAAATTGTACACCATGGTATCCTGCAAGAAGGTGGGCACATAATCCACATTTGTCACCTCCCACTCACTAGAGAATGTCAACCTGGAGCAGAGTGATCAAAACTGGAAGACAGTTTTAGCGGGTTTATTCCAGGGGTCATGCCCTGAATAATTTGGTCATTATTTCCTGCTCCTCAGAAGTTCCAGATCCAGGGAACTGCCTGTATTTTGGTCCAGCCCAGCTCTGTTCTTTAAGCATTGCTTTAATTTTCTGAGCTACCGCTTATATATCAATAAATTTATTTTCAGCTTAAGAAAACCAGAGTCAGTTCCTGAGTTCCTACAACCAGGTGATGACTCATGTAGATCGGGGGTGCACAAGTGTCCAGAAAACACGGCAGCAGATCTGATATACAAGTCTTTTGATTAATGGGATTTTTTTTGACCAATTGCGACATGATGTAAATGAACCATGCGGTTCAGCATTGCTAATTCTAGATTAATTCTGCCACGGAGTTTAGATGCAGCCGTATTCTTAATGAATTGTGACTCACCCAACTCAAATACAACAGATTCAAATAAAACTGCCACCTGATTTTCACATCACATATACGGCCAGGTGGACAACAGGCCAAGGGAAAAAGTCAGAACAAGAGAAAAAGTCAGAACAAGAGAAAACAAGACTCCAGAAAAATGCTTCCTAATTTTTTCATCCTCTAACTCTCTGTATAAAACCATTATAGTCATATTGACAGCAAAAATGACATTATTATGCAAACGCTGCAATTGGGAAAGCAACAACAATCTTAAAGAAGGGCAGAGCTGAAGCAAGCGCATACATGTCAGATAAATGTGAGGAAAAAGAACTTGTGTTTCTCCAGGGACCAAGTCAAAATTAAAATGGATCTTTATTTATTTATTTATTTTTATTGAGTTATTGATAGGTTACAATCTTATGAAATTTCAGTTGTACATTAATGTTTGTCAGTCATGTTGTAGGTGCACCACTTCACCCTTTGTGCCCACCCCCCACCCCACCTTTCCCCTGGTACCCACTAAATGGTTCTTAGTCCATAATTTTAAATTCCTCTTTTGAGTGGAGTCATACACAGATTATCCTTCTCTCGCTGGCTTATTTCACTTAACATAATTCTCTCAAGGTCCATCCATGTTATTGCAAATGGAATGATTTTGTTCTGTTTTACAGCTGAGTAGTATTCCATTGTATATATGTACCACATCTTCTTTATCCATTCGTCTGTTGCTGGGCACTTAGGTTGCTTCCACGTCTTGGCTATTGTAAATAATGCTGCAATGAACATTGGGGTGCACAGGACTTTTGGGATTGCTGACTTCAAGCTCTTTGGATAAATACCCAGTAGTGGGATGGCTGGATCGTATGGTAGTTCTATTTTTAATTTTTTGAGGAATCTCCATACTGTTTTCCATAGTGGCTGCACCAGTTTGCATTCCCACCAGCAGTGTATGAGGGTTCCTTTTTCTCCGCAACCTCTCCAACATTTGTTGCTATTAGTTTTAGATATTTTTGTCATTCTAACGGGTGTAAGGTGATATCTTAGTGTAGTTTTGATTTGCATTTCCCTATGATCAGCGATGATGATCATCTTTTCATGTGCCTATTGGCCATCAGTATATCTTCTTTGGAGAAATGTCTGTTCATGTCTCCAGCCCATTTTTTGATTGGGTTGTTTGATGTTTTGTTGTTGAGTTGCGAGAGTTCTTTATATATTATGGATATTAAGCCTTTGTCAGATATATGACTTGCAAATATTTTTTCCCAGTTAGTGGGTTGTTTTTTTGTTTCAATCCTGTTTTCATTTGCCTTGAAGAAGCCCTTTAATCTGATGAAGTCCCATTTGTTTATTCTTTCTATTGTTTCCCTTCTCTGAGAAGGCATGGTGTCCAAAAAGATCCTTTTAATACCGATGTCAAAGAGTGTACTGCCTACGTTTTCTTCCAGAAGCCTTATGGTTTCAGGTCTCACCTTTAGGTCTTTGATCCATTTTGAGTTTATTTTGGTGAATGGTGAAAAAGAATGGTCAATTTTCAATCTTTTGCATGTGGCTTTCCAGTTTTCCCAGCACCATTTGTTGAAAAGACTTTCTTTTCTCCATTGTACGCCCTCAGCTCCTTTGTCAAAGATAAGCTGTCCATAGATGTGTGGTTTTATTTCTGGGCTTTCAATTCTGTTCCATTGATCTGTGCACCTGTTTTTGTACCAGTACCATGCTGTTTTGATTACTGTAGCTTTGTAGTATGTTTTGAAGTCAGGGATTGTGATGCCTCCCGTTTTGCTCTTTTTTCTCAGGATTGCTTTAGAAATTCGGGGTCTTTTGTTGCCCCATATGAATTTTAGGATTCTTTGTTCTAATTCTGTGAAGAATGTCATTGGGATTCTGATTGGGATGGCGTTGAATCTGTAGATTGCTTTAGGTAGAATGGACATTTTAACTATGTTTATTCTTCCAATCCATGTAATGGAATGTCTTTCCATCTCCTTATGTCGTCATCCAATTCTCTCAGAAAGGCCTTGTAATTTTCATTATATAGGTCCTTCACTTCCTTAGTTAAATTTACCCCAAGGTATTTTATACTTTCTGTTGCGATTGTGAATGGTATTGTATTCTTGAGTTCTTTTTCTGTTGGTTCATTACTGGAGTATAGAAATGCTACTGATTTATGCAAATTGGTTTTATACCCTGCAACTTTGCTGTAGTTGTTGATTACTTCTAAGAGTTTTCCAATGGATTCTTTGGGGTTTTCTATATATAAGATCATGTTGTCTGCAAACAAGCGAGAGTTTCACTTCTTCCCTCCCTATTTGGATTCCTTTTATTCCTTTTTCTTGCCTGATTGCTCTAGCCAGGACCTCCAGTACTATGTTAAATAAGAGTGGTGATAGAGGGCATCCTTGTCTCGTTCCTATTTTCAGGGGGATGGGGTTCAGTTTTTGCCCATTGAGTATGATGTTGGCTATGGGTTTGTCGTATATGGCCTTTATTATGTTGAGGTAGTTTCCTTCTATGCCCATTTTGTTCAGAGTTTTTATCATAAATGGCTGTTGGATCTTGTCAAATGCCTTCTCTGCATCTATTGAGATGATCATGTGGTTTTTATTCCTCAGTTTGTTGATGTGGTGTATCACGTTGATTGATTTGCAGATGTTGAACCATCCCTGTGTCCCTGGTATGAATCCCACCTGATCCTGATGTATGATTCTTTTGATGAATTGCTGAATTCTGGTTGCCAAAATTTTGTTTAGAATTTTTGCATCTATGTTCATCAGTGATATTGGCCTGTAGTTCTCTTTTTTCGTGGTGTCCTTGTCAGGTTTTGGTATCAGCGTGATGTAGGCCTCATAGAATGTGTTAGGAAGTGTTCCATCTTCCCTAATTTCTTGGAATAGCTTGAAAAGTCTAGGTATTAAATCCTCTCTGAAAGTTTGGTAGAATTCCCCAGGAAAGCCATCTGGTCCTGGGGTTTTATTCTTTGGGATGTTTTTGATTGCTGTTTCAATCTCTTTCCTTGTGATTGGTCTGTTCAAATTGTCTGCCTCTTCTTGAGTGAGCTTTGGGAGATTGTAGGAGTCCAGGAATTTATCCATTTCCTCTAGGTTATCCATTCTGTTGGCATATAGTTTTTTGTAGTATTCTCTTATAATCTGTTGTATTTCTGCAGAGTCTGTTGTTATTTCTCCTCACTCATTTCTGATTTTGTTTATTTGAGCTTTCTCCCTTTTTTTCTTTGTAAGTCTGGCTAGTGGTTTGTCAATTTTATTTATCTTCTCAAAAAACCAGCTCTTTGTCTCATTGATCCTTTCTACTGCCTTTTTCGTTTCAATAGTATTTATTTCTGCTCTGATTTTTATTATTTCTCTCCTTCTGCTGACTTTGGGCTTCATTTGTTCTTTTTTCTCTAGTTCAGTTAGGTGTGCTTTAAGGTTGCTTATTTGGGATTTTTCTTGTTTGTTAAGATGTGCCTGTATTGCGATGAATTTTCCTCTTAATACAGCTTTTGCTGTATCCCATATGAGTTGGTATGGCATGCTATCATTTTCATTTGTTTCCAGGTATTTTTTGATTTCTTCTTTAATTTCTTCAATGATACATTGCTTGTTCAGTAGTGTGTTGTTTAGTCTCCACATCTTTGTGCCTCTCTCAGCTTTTTTCTTGTAATTAATTTCTAGCCTTATAGCACTATGATCGGAGAAATGCTTGTTATTATTTCAATTTTTCTAAATTTGTCGAGGCTTGCCTTGTTTCCCAACATATGGTCTATCCTTGAGAATGTTCCATGTGCACTTGAGAAGAATGTGTATTCAGCTCTTTCAGGGTGAAGTGATCTATATATGTCTATTAAGTCCAATTGTTTTACTTTTTCATTTAGCTCCACTATTTCCTTGTTGATTTTCCGTCTGGATGATCTGTCCATTGATGTGAGTGGGGTGTTGAGGTCCCCTACTATTATTCTGTTGTTTTTAACATCTTCCTTTAGGTCTGTTAATAGTTGCTTTATGAATCTTGGTGCTCCTGTGTTGGGTGCATAGATATTTATAAGCGTTATTTCTTCTTGATGAAGTGTCCCTTTGATCATTATATATTGTCCCTCTGTGTCTCTCTTTACCTGTCTTATTTTGAAATCCACTTGGTCTGATATGCGAATTGCAACACCTACCTTTTTTTCCTTGCTATTTGCTTGAAGTATTGTCCTCCACCCCTTCACCCTGAGTCTGTGTTTGTCCTTGGGGCTGAGGTGTGTTTCCTGGAGGCAACAAATTGTTGGATCGTGTTCTTTAATCCATTTTGCCACTCTGTGTCTTTTTATTGGAGAGTTCAATCCGTTTACATTGAGAGTGATTATTGATGCATGTGGACTTAATGCTGTTAATCATCATCTTGTTTTCCTGTGTTTCTTTTCCTGTGTGCTTTAGCCTACCCATTTAATACTGCAATTTCTTATGCTGGGTTTCTTAGATTTTTCCTTATTTATGATTTGTGACTCTGTTCTGTACTTAATTTTAGTGTCTACCTTGAAGTTTGTATTTAGAATCTCGTGTATAATATAGTCTATTCTCTGGTGGTCTCTTACTTACTTGACCAATACTGATTTAGACCCTTTGCTCTTCCCCTCCTAAATAATTATTTTCATTTTTTATTCCAACTCGTCTTATTAATTGGTAGTTAGAGTGCTAAGATCGTCCTTGTTTTGGTAGTTTCCTTACCTTTACCCTAATGCTATAATTGAATATTTGCTATCCTGTTCTGGTTCTATCCATCAGTCTCCCTAGTCTGCGGATTGTGTCCCCTTTCTCCCTTTTTTCTTTTTTCAAGTATGAGAGCCTTCTTGAGGATTTCTTGTAATGGAGAGCTTTTAGTTACAAATTCCCTTAATTTTTGTTTGTCTGGAAAAGATTTAATTTCTCCCTCATATCTGAAGGAAATTCTTGCTGGATAGAGTATTCTTGGCTGAAGATTTTTATCCTTTAAAGCTTTGAATATATCACTCCATTCTGTCCTAGCTTGTAGGGTTTTTGTAGAGAAATCCGCTGACAGTCTGATAGGGGCTCCTTTATAGGTTATTCTCTTTTTTTCCTTACTTCTCCGAGTATTCTTTCCTTATCATTCCTTTTTGCCAACTTTACTACTATGTGCCTTGGGGTAGCTGTTTTTACATTGACAAATCTAGGAGATCTAAAACCCTCCTCTACACACATTTCTCCATCGATCCCTAGATTTGGGAAGTTCTCTTCAATAATTTCATTATGCACACTTTCTGCTCCATTTTCCTTTTCCATATTCTCGGGAATTCCTATGATCCTTATGTTCTTACTCCTCATTGAATCCATTATCTCTCAGAGATTTTCCTCATTTTTTTAAATTCTTAGTTCTCTTTCTTCCTCTGTCTGGCGCCATTCAGCCTGTCTATCTTCGATTATGCTAATTTTCTCCTCTATGTTGTCTACACGGGCATTCAGGGAATCCGTATTCTGTTTTATCTGGTCCATTGTGTTTTTCATCTCAAGTAATTCTGTTTGATTTTTCTTTATGATTTCAATCTCTTTTGTGAAGTAACTCCAGAACTCGGCTTGTTTCTCTATCTTTCTCTCTACCTCATTGAGTTTTTTCATTATAGCTGCTCTGAACTCATTATCACTTAGTTTACCTAATTCCAGGTCCTCAGGACTTAATTCTATGTTTTTATTGTTTTCCTTCTGGTCTGGGGCTTTTATTAATTGCTCGATGGTAGAGGAGCGTTTTTTTGCATGATGGTAGAATTCGGTTGCAGTTACAGCCTGGCGCCACTAGATGGGGGTCGAGAGCCACGTGTTATGAGCTCTCCACCTTGGGGCAAGATGGCTGTGCCCACTGGCTTTGCCGGGGTGGAGGGGCTGTTACTCTCATGTGCCAGTCTGGGTTCAGATCAGTTCTGTTCTCTGGTCTCCCGAGGCCCTTGGTTTATGGGGTCCCCACGGATGGAAGCTTTCCCCCTGTCAGCGGGTTTCCACTGAACCAGTGGCAGGAGTCCTCGATGGTCCCTGGTCGCGTGGCCCCTCCCCCGCTCCTTCCCGACCCGCACCGCAGCGATCGCAGACTCTAGGGGAGGGAGCGATATTCCTTCCTACCGTTCCAGTGTCTCCGAGGCTGTAAGTAGGCTTCATGATCTCCGCCTTCTTGGTATTATAGGTCTCTAACGTGTTGGCATTATGTTTATTCTCTGAAATTCAGTTTTTCCAATCCTTTGTTGTATTTTGGAGAGGAGAGAATCCTGGGTCAGCTCACCCCACCATTTTGCTCTGCCCCCTAAATTAAAATGGATTTTTAAAAAGAAAGAAAGATCCTGTCCACCAGCTTTTGTTTCAGTAGAGGGGTCCTCTCTGGAAAATGTTTTTTCTAGTAGGAAAATGGTTAGGATACCTCGTGCTATATGGACAAGCGAATAGTGTATTGATTCTTCAGTTGTTTGAGGTAGCAAACTGGGATGGGTTAAACATTGTGAAACACGTAATTGCATTATGAAAACAACCTGAGGATCTGTTGACATTAACAAAGTGGGAAAAAAGTTGTATTTAGTGAATTTTTAAAAATTAAAATCTACTAATAATATTACTTTGAGCTCCCTAAATAGTTTTCTTCAGTGACATACATACATACAGGAATCAATATATTCATATGTACATTAAAATAACGTATGTATATATGACATATATGCACATTAATATAGTGTATGCCATATATCTTAATACACATAAAATACATAGTGCTTACAACTGTGTGACATTGGGTAAATATCTTAACTTTTCTGTTTCTTTACCTATAAAATGAAATTATAATACCTATCACATTTAATTGTTGTGACAATTAAATAAGGTAACATATAAAAAGTACTTAAAAAATATACGAATGATAAATCTCATTGTACTTTGTTTGGTAGAAAATATCTCTGATCCCTTTATTATCCTTGTAACATTGTGTGATAATATTAATGACAGGAAAATAATTACTATTTCATTGAAAGTTTTCTGAGTTAAAGACTTGCAACTTTGTATTGTATACTTTTTGATATAGTAGTAGACGGGCCTGATACATGTATTCAATCATTCAAATAAACAATTTTAGATACATATTTTGTGTTCGGTTCTGTGCTATGTAAAGCAGAGGGAAAGATGAAAACAGTGTGTCTGCTCTAGATTCTCATGATCATGGCCCAGTAGTTGAGAAAAAGACTTACATGACAGAATTTAGATGCAAACTTTCTGTATGTTGTGTGAATACAATTCATATGTGTGACTTAGTGCTTACAAGATGTTGACAATGAACAAATCAAGTTATCTATCCCAGGAAAAGCCTTAGTTTTCTAGGATACACTTATTATCCCTTTCTTTGTACCACTGTTGAATTTTTTATTTCAAGAATTGGAATTAAAAATAAAAGTTGACTATACAAGCTAAATAAGGAATTGTGGGAGGCCAGCCCAGTGGCACAGAGGTTAAGTTCACATGTTCTGCTTCGGTGGCCCAGGGTTCGAGGTTCGGATCCCAGGTGTGGACATGGCACCGCTTGGCAAAAGCCATGCTGTGGTAGGTGTCCCATGTATAAAGTAGAGGAAGATGGGCATGGATGTTAGCTCAGGGACAGTCTTCCTCAGCAAAAAGAGGAGGATTGGCAATAGTTAGCTTAGAGCTAATCTTCCTAAAAAAAAAAAAAAGAATTGTGGTATTAAGTTCCTCAGACGTTATAGGTAAGTGTCAGGGAAGTTAAAATGAAGTGTGTCCTTGGGTAGAACATTTCTACAAAATGAACATTTCTACAATACAAACATTTCTACTGTCTTTCAAAAATGACTTTTCTTTCCTTAATCTGGTTAATAGTCCTCCCTCTTTATCAGGTAGAGAATATTTCACTTTTCCTCTCATGTCGATGACTTCTTTTTAGATTTTCTTCCTGTTCCTAGAAAGGTGTTCATTACAAGAGAATGGATCAACAGTAACCTGAAGTCCTAAGGATTCAACAGATAGAGAGCTTACCGTTTTGATAAACAGGAGGTTTTAACTGGAGTGCCCCACATTGTCTATTTATATTAAACAAATTAAGTGTTAACCAGTCAAATTATATGAACCATGTAATCATACCTTTTAGTATTTTGTCAGATATTTATTAGGCCTTCTTGTTGCTGAATACCAATTTTATCATCATTTGTTCGCCCGTTTATTGTTGCCAAATAAAAAGTACATTCTCTCTTCCTGTGTTTGAGGATCTCCAAAGTTTATAAAAACTTGGTAAGGGGCCTGCCCCATGGTGTAGTGGTTGGCTTCGATGCACTCCACTTTGGCAACCTGGGTTCCTGGGTTTGGATCCCAGGTGCGGATCTACACCACTTGTCAGCCACACTGTGGCAGCGACCCACATATAAAGTGGAGGAAGATTGGCACAGATGTTAGCTCAGGCCTGATCTTCTTCAAGCAAAAAAAGAGATAGACTGGCAATAAATGTTAGCTCAGGGCAAATCGTCCTCAGCAAAAACAAAAAATGAAAAACAAAAACAAAATCTTGGTGAAAGTTCACTGTAGAACTGAAAATATGAGACATTTGTTTACTATCTATTTTATGAGCCACGTCCTCCAGGCTTCCCAACCATTCCAAAAAGCACCTAATATCTATTCAATAAATTCCTTTTCCACTTCAATCACCTAGAACGTATTTAGATTGGTCACAAATTTAAAAAAAGACTGATATTGAAAGAAACAGATGTTTGAAAAGTTCCCACTCTGTGGTAGGAAATGTTGATTTTTTTGAAACATGTTAACAACAGCAACAAATAATAATACTTTATTCGCTACTTCACTATTTGTAAAAATTGTTCATTTCAACTGTGTACATTCTGAAAAGACATAAACCTACTCTAAATCATTATAAAATGATTGCCTGTTGTGAAAAAATCCTTTATCACAAAGCGCAGCAAAAGCTTTTCTTCCTTTCCAAATGGTTGAGAGTGTACCAAGCTTTGCCAAAGTTGTGCTAATGAGGAAGGGAAATTTTTTTCACATACTGAAGCCTAAAGCACATCCTCTTGCTAATATTATTACAAGCTTTTTTAGTCTGTACAGTAAATTTTCATTTGTGGTTCTTCTTAGAAAGAAGGCTGGAAAATTTTTGCAAGAGTTCATCATTCTTGCGTCTCTCTTATGAATTTTGAATAGATAAGCATCTTGCTATGCCATTCAGTTATTCTGAAAAGTTAAAATAAAGCAGACCCTTGGGCTTACTGCACAGATATCTACCCACAGAATTAGATGTGGAACCATTCTGTGCTGCTTGTGTTTTATATTTGCTACTCATTTCCAGAAGCTGACCTCAGCTGATAAACATTTTTCACTTTTAGTTGAAAGTAAAGGAGCTGAAAGAAAGCTTGTCTCATTTGGGGCATGTTATAGTCGCAGCTACTTAATGTTCTCAGTGCCTCTCTTCACACCTAGAAATGTGCAAAGCTACCTTGATAGTGCACTGGGTAGTTTCAGTTACTTATTAGTATTCTTATCCGTGAGTCTTTCTGTCAATAAGAGAATAAAATTCTGCTTGGAAATCACTAATAAAACAGAAATCTCCTCCTAATCACCTTTTAGGTAAAAGCAAGTCAGAGCTATGACTACAGCTATGATTACAGGTAGTCATATTTCTTCTCCTTATGGTTTTGTTTTTGTTTTTGTTTTCAGCAAATTATTCAGCTGTATTGCAAAGGATTTCTGAACTAGGGTGTAGGTAACATTTTCAGATTCAGAATAGAACTTTAAACAGGGAGAGATCAAATCAAGTGCCTGGAAAGGAGAAAATATACATGGCTTAACGATGAGGATGCGTTCTAAGAAATGTGTCTTTAGGCGATTTTGTCATCGTTCCAACACCATAGCGTGTACTTACACAAACTTAGGTGGTATAGCCTAGCACACACCTAGGCTATATGCTATAGCCTGTTGCTCCTAGGCTACAAACCTGTACAGCATGCTCTTGTATTGAATGCTGTAGGCCATTGAAACACAATGGTATTTGTGTATTTAAACATAGAAAAGTCACAGTAAGAAAACTATAAAAGTTAAAAAATGGTGCACCTGTATAGAGCATTTACCATGAATGGAGCTTGCAGGACTGGAGGTTGCTCTGGGTGAGTCAGTGAGTGAGTGGTCAGTGAATGCAAAGGCCTGGGACCTTACCATACGCTACTGTAGACTTTATAGATACTGTACACATAGGCTACATTAAATTTATAAAAAGATATTTTTCTTTCTTCAATAATAAATTAACCTTAGCTTACTGTATCTCTTTTACCTTATAAACGTTTTAATTTTTTTAACTTTTTGCCTCTTTTGTAATAACACAGCTTGAAAGACAAACACATTGTACAGCTGTACAAAAATATTTTTTCTTTATATACTATTCTATGTCATTTTTCTATTTAAATTTTCTTTTTTACTTTTTAAACATTTTTGTTAAAAACTAAGACAAAACCACACACATTAACCTAGGCCTACACAGGATCAGGTCATCATCAATATCAGTGTCTTCCATCTTCGCATCTTGTCCCACTGGAAGGTCTTCAGGGGCAATAGCACGCATGGAGCTGTCATCTCTTATGATAACAATGCCTTCTTGTGGAACACCTCCTGAAGGACCTCACTGAGGCTCTTCCTGAAGAGGCGTCACTCTTTTCAGAAATATGTCTATGATGGTTTCCTTGGTTTGTTTCTCTTTTTCATCATAGATTTTCTTGTAAGCAGATAATGCACCACGAACATTCCCCTTTATTAATGAAAGCCTTTTGGTGCTGGGGTCCATGTTTTCAAACTTTTTAAGGAGCTTGCTAAGATCTGCAAAAGCTTATGCTAAACCTTTCACTGTGAATTTTCTTGGGGGATCTTCCTCTTTTTCTTCTCCTGCAGTTTCCTTTTCTCTTGCCTCTTCTTCAGCTATGCTTTCCTGTTTCAGTTCCAACAACTTCTTATTAGTCAACTGGTCAGGCACCAGCTCTAGAAACTCCTCCTTGTCATCCTCATCCACACTCAGGTTAAAGTTGTTTACCATCTCAACCACAGCATGGTTTATTTTTGTAACCTCCTCATCCTCGGCAAATTCTTCAAAGTCACGGATGAACTTCTTGAGTGTCTTCTTCCGGACGCCATTCATACACTCCTGGTGACACCACCCTAAGCCCAAGCAAGCTTCTTGGTGCAGTCATAGGTGTCGTAATCCTTCCAGAATTGCCTCAGTGTCTTCCTCAATTGCAGCAATAGCCTGGGCAAAGGTCCTCTTCAGGTGGTGGGCCTTAAAAGCTGCTATAATTCCTTCATTCATTGGTTGAATCGAAGAGGTGGTGTTTGCAGGGAGAAACACTGCTTTGATATTGGGATGAAGATCACCAGCAAATGGATGATGTCCCGGAACATTATCAACAATAAGCACAATCTTGAAAGAATGTTATTCTCAGTACTTCTCCACTTTGCTGGCATAACAATTCAAGAGGGCATCTTGGAAGAGGAGCTGGGTCATCCATAACTTTCACTCCTGTAGTACACTGGCAGTGTGTGCTTATGGATATGTTTGGAAGCCCTGGGGTTCTCACTGTTCCACGTCACAAAGGGTTTCAATTTGTAGCCTGCAACTTTGCCCACAAGCAAGACTTATCCTGTCCCTAAAAGCCTCAAATCATGGCTTTGACTGGGCCTCCTTACAGATGAAAGTCCTTTCAGTCATCCATTTCCAGAACAGGAAGCTTTCATCCATATTGAATATTTGCTCTAGCAGGTAATTTTCTTCCACAACCAGCTTATCTAGAGTCTCCAAAAATTCTTCAGCTGCCTTCACAGCAGCATTTGCAGACTCACCACCCACTTTCACATTACATAATAAATAACAATTTTTGAATGATTTAAAGCACCCAGACCTGGCAGTAAATTCAGCATTGCAGTTGAGTCCAGCCTTTTTGTTCAACATCATAAACAAACATTTGGTTTGGCTGTGGTCATCTCAGTGCTGAGAGGGATATGTTTCTGTGTCTGGTCTTCAATCCAGGTCATTAGCAGCTTCTCCATGTCTGATGTAGGCCCTTCTCAAATTTTTGTTAGCTTCATTGCCTTCACTGAAGCAGATCCTTTAAAAGCTTTCATCACTTTGTTCTTGTTCTTCAAGATTGTAGCTACAGTGAAATGGGACATGTCTGACTGGCGAGCAATAATTGGCACTGATTTTTCACCTTCATAGTCCTTAATCACTTTTAATTTTGTTTCCAGGTTAATTGCTCTATGTGGCCTCTTACTGGCAACATCAGCAGTGGATTTTGTACACTTAGGAGCCACGATGCACAAAGCAACCCAAGATTAAATGGAGCACAAGGGAAATGATGCAAACAAGAGATGCGTTAAACATGAGATGCACGAGGCTGCTGCCGGCACAACACAGCATGCTGTTTTACAGTAAACTTTTTTTATGAGTACACTCTAAAATAATGATAAAAAGTACCGTATAGTAAATACATAAACCAGTAACATGGTCATTTATTATCATTATCAAGTATTATGTATTGTACATAATTGTATGTGCTATACTTTTATATGACTGGCAGTGCAGTAGGTTTGTTTACACTACCATCACCACGAACACTTGAGTAATGTGTCCCGCTATGATGGCTGTGACATCACTAGGTAATAGGAATTTTTCAGCTCCATTATAGTCTTATGGGACCACCTTCATAAACATGGTCAGTCGTTGACTGAAACATCACTATATGGCACATGACTGTACTTTGTTCCTTAAGGCCAGGCCACTAGCTCCCCATACCTCACACTATGTTTCCCTTAACGAATCATTTTCTAACAATGGGGAGGAGCCCTCTGCCAGTAGGCTGAGGCAGTCTTGGAGTTTCAGAGTTTTTGCCGCAGCAATCCAGGAAGGAGAAAGACCAATGACTGTGCTAGAAAATCCCCAATTACATTTGTCGTGTGTTTAAAACTGAGAACATTCAATTTGTTGTCCTATTGAAAATCTGCACTTAGTCTCTGTTTTGCAGTGAATCTGTGATTGCAGAAGGAGAAGAAAAGCCTCTTAAGCAAGACAACAGTGAAGAGAGGAAACATTCACAGCAAGCAGGTTGGGGAGATTTTATCTTCTTTGTGATGTACAGAAATCATGTGTTAAAAGGCTGTAAATTTCCAAATCCCCCATGACTGCAGTATGAAGCTGATTCAGAGTTAGCAGAGATATCATTCTGTGAGTCAGTTTTTATTTAATATCAACTCGAGGGGACAGGGAGCACATAGCATTTAGGATTAGCATAATGATCACAAGACCGCATAGGTAGACTGTGGAGAACTGACACAGCAAATTTCTCCACGGCATGAAACACCACTTTGCTCATCAGTTCTAGAGTTGAGACAGTTCATTCTCTGAGCTAGGGAAGAAATCTTTCGTTCTCAAAATTAGTGGATGGTCGCCACCAACAACAAATAAATACTTGAGTTCAAAATAAGTTGATTTAAATCATATCAAAACATAATTGCATATTATAGAATTCAAGTTATAGAGATATTAGAAAGCATAAGGAGTTATCCTTATATTTTTACCAATATAAGGGATTTCAATTTAAAAGTTAAAAAGACTTACAATGTTATGTGTTAGCGACACCCTGGAGCAAATGGCAGCCTCCTACTGGAGACAGTGTAAATTGACCTCATGATTTTAGAATTGCTTCCCATTGCCTACTAAAATAGGAAATATGCACACTCTATGATCCAGCAATTCCACTCTTTGGTAAATAAAAAATAGAAATACGTATCCATGTGCATCAAAAGATATGCACAAAAATATTTATAGTAGCACGATTTGCAATAGCTCGAAAATCCAAAGGTACATCAATGGTTGAATGCGCATATAAAACAAGATAATTGTATAATGGAACAGTAATGAGAGTGAAAATGCAGCTACACAAAATGAAAGAATATGTGTTCCTGTTTTCACTTATAAAATGTTCAAACTGAAGCAAAATTTGAGTGGCTTAAACCAACACAAATTTATTGACTCACAGTTCTGGAAGCTAGAAGTCCAAAATCAAAGTGTCTTATGGGTTGTGCTTCCTCTGACGGTACTAGGGGAGAATCCTTCTTTGCGTTTCTAGGTACTGGGATGTGCCAGTAATCCTCAGTGTTCCTTGGCTCCTAGATGCCTCTATTCCACTCATGTAGCCATCTTCTTCCTATGTATCTTCATTCATTTTCCTCTGTGCATTTCTATCTCTGTGTCTAAATTTCTCCTTTTCATAAGGACATCAGTCATATTGGATTAGAAACCCATTCTACTGCAATATCTTGTCTCAATTAAATACATCTGCCACGACCCTATTTCCAAATATGTTTACAGGCTGAGATGCTGGGAATTAGGATTTCAACATATTTCTGTGGAGGGAAAGAACTCAACTCATAATATACCTGAAATTCTCAGTGTGAAACTATTGAGGTGAAATGAAAAATAGCTGGGATTGGACACAAAGCTGCATGCACCCCTGTGTAGTGTGTACCTGCAGCCTTTATGATGCCATGTTTGTCAGTAATAACTCAAGTGCCAGGGTTCAAGGGTGGTTTCTCTGAATAGAACCATTATTTGACTTTCCTACAGTCTACTAGTGCACGTACAGACAACACTGGCCAAGGCATTAAAGTTATGTGTATTCCTAGATCAAATATCAAACATCACAGAGTCAACCCATTTCTTTTCTGTTACAGGACTGATGAGAGATTCTAGGATATTAAAAGTCAAACATCAAGCCATGAAAATGTTGACCTAGTGCAGGGATAACACATACAGGCTTTGTAGAACATTATAGCTTACATCCACACTCATCACAGATCTTGATAAGGGAGAGCAGAATACACTTCAGACCTCACACTCCATCTCAATACCACATTCTAGGCAGCTGTTCCCAATCAAGTGGAGTTGGCGTTTGAGATGAAACCTATGATTAGTGCATAGGGAATACAGCAGGGCCAGCCCCAGGCTAACTGATCAGATCAGGAAAGTTTGATCTCTGTGACATCTTTTGCACCTTCCATTTTGGCTCCTTTCTCCTTTCTTCATATTCTTAGCATTCTCCTGATGTCTCTGGCTGCTCATGACTCAATGGTTATAATCTCAAGAGAGAGAGCCCATCTTGGTGTTAGCCACGTTTCCTCCACTCTCAGCCATCAACTTTTGCCACTTCTAAATTCAATTTCTGGTTAAAGGATAAGACCTATATTATACCATGACTGCAATTATGAAAAATTACCCAGACCCCAAGGCATTGCTTAACTTTGATAATAGAGACGGTACATTATGATGGCTATGGGCTTTGACTCTTGACTCAGAGAGCCTGGGTTCAAATGCTGGCTGTGCCACACACTCATTTTGGGCAAATAACCTTCCTGGTCTGTGCCTATTATTTCCACCTCTGTATAATGTGGATAAATAAAAGTGCCTACCTTACAGGGTTGTTGAGGTGAATGAATGAGTTAACACAGAAATGCCTGAAAACATTATTTTGGCATATGGAAAGCATTTCACACCAGTTAGATATTTTAATTGTATAACTATGCTAATAAGAACCCTGGGTATGGTCATTAAATTTTAAAGGTTAAAAAAAAAAAATTCTTTTTGATTTTCACCTATATGTTTGGCACTGTTTTAGACTTTGGAGATATATAGCTGTGTCTTGAAGTAGAATGTAATGACAGAGAAAGACAAGTAGAAATTAAAATAGAATATGGTAAGTACTACAGTGACTTTATTTAGCACTTGTTATGGGAACATGATGCAGCAGATTTTTTTTAATTTTACATTATTTACTGTTACTGGATGTGATATTTTCTTTGTTATTATACACAAGAGATACTTCCCGGTTGAACCAATAAAGGGCTTTTTCAAAGGTCTGACTATTCTGTTTGCTTGCTTCTTCCTTATGCCGTTCTTCTTCATTCCATGCTTTTCTAGCCCAGATTATTAGTTATTCTTGGAATAATACATTTTATAGACAAGTGGGATTCTTTAAAATCTGGCATTTGATTTCCAAGAAACTTCCCTGTAATTCAAAGTTAGGTTCATTCATGCGCATTTATGAGGTTCGTCTGTGTTAATTAATTCGCTTGTACTTTGAATAAAAAATGTGTGTATGTATGTGCATACATATATGTGTACGTACATGATTTTAATTTTGGCTTACAAAAAAGGACATCTTATAAGACATTGTATGTAATTTATTACGAACATGACATATTTTCTTTCATGCTTTAGCTCAGCATTTCTACATTCATAGTTCCTAACCAAAAAACATTTTGGTTAGTATTCAAAGATTTATTTTTAATCTGAAATTGCTTTCTTGTCTATGGTGTAAGTAAGAAGAAAAACACCATGAGGGTGTTTGTATATTTAAACTTGCCTTTTTAACATAGTAATAAAATACGTCCATTTAGAAAATATCACTTGTCACCAAATATACAGAGCCCAGTGGGATAGCACGTCCTGGGCTCTAAAACTCTACAATTTCACATACACCTCATCATTCATAAATAAATCTTCAGACCACTGAGTTATTTCCACATTTTCAAAAAGAAATATTGTCTTTAAAGTTTAAAATCCACATTTCCTTGCTTTGGGCATTTGATAGAATTCTCTGGTGATAAAAATAAAAGTTGTTAAATATCAAGGCTATAGATTAATGCTCAGAAATGTTTTCAAAATACTCCCAGGTCTAACTCTATGTTAAAGATCTTATTCTAATTCTTCACAAAAGACCTATCTCTATGGTTAACATGAAAAGAATTCTAAATTTGCCATTTACTCTTTCATGTCACCTACATGGATGCCTTGAATGAAACCCTCAGGGTTCATTATCATATTTCATATTTCACATCATATTTCAATATCTCAGGATATTAAAAGAGAACACATTTTGGAGCCATGAATATATAAGTTACTCCAGGTTCTTCCTGTTGACAAGATTAGTTATACAAGTGAAGAATGAGTTCACTATATTTCTTCAAATTCACTACTTTATTCCAATATCTTCAGCATCCCCTCATGCTTTTCTAAACCCTTAGCTATCTATAAACTTAGCTCTCTATGAACTTTCTATGCATAGTTCAAACAACAGATGCTGCCCTTTGAAATCTGGTTTGAAATCTGTTACAAGACGTAACCAAAAGTAAGCATGTAAAAGAAGAAGGGCAGACCTTTGTTGCTTTCTATTTTGCAATAGCATGAGTCTATTATTAAGGGTGAGTATCTTACCCCTATTTTGTTTGAGACATTGACCTCTCTGTAGCAGTTAGAGTGTGTGGCTTCTGCTGTGTAGAGCTTTAAATTTACTGATAATGTGTAAGTTTGCTTGAGCACTTTCAGGCCTGACCATACTATTTTCAGTTTTAATTCAAGTTCATGTGGGAAGGTCTTGAGTTAACCTTTAGAAATATGGATGTGTTGTCGTTATCAACAACACAAGGTGACATTCAATAACCATTACGAAGGGAGAAATAAAACTGGGCCAAGTATAGTTTGTGAGCTCTTATGAGGAGATGCAACACAGGTTGTCAATTTTTTTCTCCTGTGGAATGAAAGTAAGAATGTTATTATGCTAAACATAATAGTTATTTCCTTAGACTTAAAATGCTTGAGTTCGTCTTAGATTCACCTATGCTTTAGAGCTGGTTTGTATTGTTATCACCATTAAAGCAATGGTTTAAAATTAACCAAAAATCTCAAAGAGTGTCAAATGATGCTTAAAATTAAAGTTATTTTCATCACTCAGCAATCTTTAGACTAAACAAAATTTACTTCAGATACTATAAAATTATCGTGGATCAGTAGCTTGGCAATGCAACCTTTGGTGAAAGGTCTTAAATATCCCAATTTTTTTCCCCAAATAAGATAGTAACTAAATATAATACAAATTTTAGTAACAATAGCACAAATTTTAGGGCTTTATATAATATATTGTTCTGTACTAGCATTCTTAATACACGTATTTTACTCAAGGTGATTTTTTTTTTCCATTTGGATCTCTCTTCAAACTGTGAAAAGGGAAAACAATAGATTTTTGCTTGTTTGGGGATTTTATTTTCATGATTTCTACAAATGCTACCTTCCTTTACGCAAACTTTAAATACCATTAGAAAATGAGATACACATAAAAAATATCCAGAAACAAATCTTTTGAAAGGTCTGACATTATACCGAGAGTATGTAGATTTGAGGCTGTTTGATCAACAATAGCAAAGAGAAAGGGATAGCAAGGAATGAGTAATCTGCAACCACTAAAACCTGCAAGGAGAACAGATTAGATTCATTGCTGGCTCTGAAAGAGTTGCAGAACTGGGAATGGATAAATCAAAGACTCTTGTGATGATTAAAGCTCCCTGGAAATGCTATGTGCTGCCTCAATAGGTAATAAGCCTCCTATCATTGGAGTTCTTCAAACAGATATTGGATGGCAATAATTAAAGTTATATGGTCTCCAAGGGGTCTTCTAACTCTGATGTCCTATGATTCCATAAGTTGAATTTAAGATTTATGGTGCAAAATACCACCCTCTTTTTTTATTTTTCCAGTTTTATTGAGATATAATTGACATAAAACCTTATATTAGTTTAAGGTATACAGCATAATAATTTCATATATGTCTATTGCAAAATGATTACCACAATAAATTTAGTCAACATCATCACCTCAAATAGCTATACATTTTTTGTGTGTGATGGAAACTTTTAAGATCTACTATTAAATATAAATTGTGCTTATTTCAGCGATGTCTGTCTCTCTTTTTTTTTTCTTTTTTTAGGAAGATTAGCCCTGAGCTAACGTCCATGCCCATCTTCCTCCACTTTATATGCGGGACACCTACTACAGCACGGCTTGCCAAGTGGTGCCATGTCGGCACCTGGGATCCGAACCAGTGAACCTGGGGCTGCTGAAGTGGAACATGTACACTTAACCGCTGTGCCACCTGGCCGGCCCCAATGTCTGTCTCTCTTATTAGCACTTTGAAGGAAGGAACCATATTTGTTTCACTCATCAATTCACACTCAAATCCAAGATAGCTCCTGGCACATTGTGGATACATAAAAATATTTGCTTTTTTTCTTTTACTATTTTTGAATTTTTCCCCAGCTTTATTGAGATATTGTTCACATATATCTAAGTTTAAAGTGTACAATGTGATGACTGGATACATGTGTATATTGCAGAATAATTACGACAATAAGATTAGTTAATATCTCTATCCCTTCACATAATTACAACTGTGTGTGTGTGGTGATCACATTTAAGATCTACATTCTTAGAAACTTTTAAGTACGTAACACAGTATTATTAATTATAGTCACAATGCTGTGAATTAGACCCCCAGATCTTATTTATCTTATAGCTAGGAGTTTGTACCCATTGACCAACATCTCATTTCTCCCCCCTCCCATCCCATGGCAACCACCACTCCCCTCTCTGTGTCTCACAAATTTTATAGATTCCATATATGTGAAAACATAGTTTTTGTCTTTCACAGTCTGATTTATTTCACTTAGAATAATGCCCTCAAGATCCATCCATGTTTTCACACACAAAAAAAAACAAAACACCATCCAGTTTAAGAAAATGGATAGATTTCATTAAAAGGATTAAAGGAAAAATCATTTTTAAATATTATCCCATTTTGGTGTCAAAAAGACACCAAAGAGTAAAAAGACATTTATTCTTCCTCTTCGTCTCTCCCAACTCTGCTGAAGAGGAAAAGAGAAAGGTTGTCTACGGAACAAATAAGGAACTGACTGTCAGGATGCTCATAGGTAATTCAAAACCCATTATCTAGCAGTTTCAAGCAACAGAATCATTTGGAAGCTCTTCTCATCCTCTGCTTCTCTTTGTGGGTATAGATAAAACCTTAGGACACCTACTTTGCTCAACATGGCATGCAATTGAAATGTCTGCCTTCCACACGGAGAGCATGAATGGCCCATGCTTATATGATTTTATTAGTGGGATATCTAAGGATTAAAATAAGCCTCTCATCCTGAGACTGTCCTCCCACATATTTTAAAAAGTACTTTAATATAAGCTTTTGGCTTTACTACTCGTCTCAATGAAGAGCTAACGTGCGACAATTATATCATGTGGTGTAGAAATCTATAAGGAGAATCTTGGGATTATATTATTTTCATGTCTTTTTGTATTTTTCAAAAGATCTAACCTAGAAAATACTCAAATACAATGCCCAGTAAAGCCACCAAATGACATTAGTGCACTACATGGAACGGATGATGAATGGAGTTGCTCTTGTCTCCTGAGCTTTTAAAATGTCGCTGTGCTTCCTACTGGTGATGCTTTGAAATTCTCCACCTCTTCAGATCCTCTCAGAGATTTTTCATCAAGTGGAGAAGAATTAAATATATGAAACAGGAGGATTGAGCTAAAACAATTTAGAACCAAAATAATCCAATATTTGCATGGGTGTAATTCATTGCATTTAATAACAATAATGAGATTCTTTCAACTTGTTTCAAGGAATTCTTTATATTCTAAGATAAACGACTGTCTAGGCAGGACCTAGAATATTGTTAACCAATAATGTGCTTTATTTTGTTGTTGGTTTAAACATGGTGTTTAGTTTTTTTTTTAATGACAACATTGTTTTAAGCATCACAATTTAAAAACCCTTCAAAATGCCACAAAGAAATCATTAGTCTAGTAGAGTATATTTTTGTATAATTGATGATAACTGTGTAATGATGTGGTAAGCTGGCAATTAGGCATAATTTGCTTATGCAAGTGAGTGGGAAAAAAGTGGGGATCAATATTCAATCTACACCTATGTGAAAAGCAATTAGTGTAATTGATGGAGGAAAAAACTCTCAACAATGGCTAATTATTCCAAAATGACCTGAAACAGTCATGCAAATTAGTAGAATTAATTATACATGAATGATTAGATTATATAAATCATTTTTAAAACCTTGGAGTTTCTATAGTTAGTCATTCATAAAATGTAGTAAAAAAAGTGATTTAATAATATAATGGATGCAGCTAGAGGATAATCATCAGGTTTTGCCTACAATCTGCTGGCACAATGCCATCTCAAAATAGACAATAATGAATATAAACAAAACAGGTACAATAATTTCTCACTTAGGTTATAATAGCTCAACAAAGAAGCATTTATCCAATAAACGATTATTTTGTATAATTATTTTTCTCTCTCAAGTCCCACTTAGTGTCTCTACAGGAATTCCTGAGAAAACTATCATATTTCATATTCCTTTCAAAGGTAAAACTCAAATACCTTGGTTTACTTTTCACCAACTCTGGTTTTTGTTTATGAAATCGATGAAGGTTTACTCTGTGCGTATTTTGCATTCTATTCTTCACACAACCATGCCATTCTCATCATTACTTCTACAAAAGAAGAAGAGTTTCAAGAGTATCTGAAAACAGCTTATTTGTTGTCCATCTGAAATTAATTTTAATTTAAATTCTGATTCTCTTTACCAATATATCAATCTATTATCTAAACACATATCGATTCACTTCCTGACTTTATCGAACTCCAAGCAACATGATTGAGTTTAAATAAATTAGGGGCAATGCCACAAACAAAAGCAAACCCTTGGATCTGACTTTATTCTCCGGTGTAAAGTTACAAAACTGAGTCCTGTCGATCTAAGAAATTGGTTACAGCTGAAGTTGTTTCTGGCATATATAGATAATAGTTTTAGGAAAGAAAACATACACACACATATGGACGATAGGGGACATCCCAACTCAGGCTGCCCTTTTTGGTAAGCTCTTTACTTTTTGGAATAATTTTAGACTTATTTCCGTATCTTTTCCTACAGAGAATCAAAACACCTCACATGATGATTGATTATCTTATACACTTGCTTTCATAATGCTACCTGAGTTTCATGCTAAAATAAGCCTAAATGTTTTCACTATTTTTAATTTTTATCAGTTACTCTATCTCCAACTCATCAATGCCCTCTATAAAACCCTGTTTTTAAACTTGCAGTTCTACTCTTCATCTTTGCCTTCAATATCATAGCTTTATCCTGACGTAAGGCAGCCCTGTGGTACCGCACAGTGGAGTAATACAGCGTTATTAGCATGCTATAAGGACTCTGCACACATTCTCACAAATTACAGAAAGGCATTAAGCATGAATCTTCAGAATGCCCAAGTGCATTTTATAACAACTCAGATAACACTCTGAACTATATTACATTTTTGTTCTGAACAGGAGCCCCTCAGAGAGGAAGTAAAAACTTATCTGCTGTCAAAAAGCCGTGGCGTGTTTCGAGTCATGGAAGTTTCACACTTGAGAACTGAAGACAGTTTCGTATGGAATATTTTGACCTTCTACAGAGAATGAACAAGTATGAACACAAATAATAGAAAGCGTTGAGCTCTGAGCTCTGCCGCTGGCTCCTGATCACTGCAGGCCTTTTCATAGCGAGTTATTAAACCCATAAAACTTGCAGTTACCAACCTCGTGATTCACTAGAGAGGCGTAATCTGGACCTTGGAGGGTGACCAGGGGCAAAAGTTTCTCACCAAAGCATTGAAATAAGAATTTCAAATTTCTGAGCACTTTTCTGAATGTAAGTTAGTAGGTTTGAAACATCATTTTATGTTTCTTACAGTAGGTTTATATCTTAATGTACTTTTATTTTGATTTTCTGATATTGTCTTTACCACAACTATATGACATGAGTACAGCATTGTATATATGTGCTGTTGAATCATAGATGAAAAAAGAAAATGAGACCTGGGACGAGAAAATGATTTTCTTGGGTTACAGAGAATGTTGGCCACAGAACTAAGATCAATCTCTGATACTTTTCTTTTGGGTGTGGACATTGTCTGCTAGATTGGGCTGCACATCTAAAGCATTGGTGTGCGCTGTTCAGCTCAACAAGTGGAGGTCCGTAATCAGTGTCCCTGTATCAATCCCAGGTGCCCAATATAGAGCTTACACTCAATATATTGAAACCCTTCAATCTTTAGGAAAATCGACTTCAAAATTGTAAGTCTTAGAATTTGTGAAACAGGAAAGATCTTAGAGAACATCTGACTCAGTGGTTCATTGTTCAACTTTGGCTGCATACTGGAATCCACTGCGAAGCTGTGAATACTGATATCTGGGTTCCACCCAAAGATATTTTAATGTAATTGGTCTGGAGTGCAGCCTGAACACTTGAATTTTAAAAATTTCTCCAGAGGATTCATATGTATAGCCAACGTTGGGAACCATTGATCTAGAGACAGTATTGCATACTTATAAACTTACATGCCTACAGGAGCCAAAAAGATTACATAAAAGAGGAAAGTAGGACAGGTATAAGAAAAATAACATAGCTATCTTGGACTATTGCTTATGTTTCAACTCTTGATTGAGATATGGGTAAAAAAAATATTGCTTCACAATAAATAAGAAAACCAGTGCAAGCTCAATGTCAAATAGTAATTGATACATACTTTGTGTGGGGAAGTCATAGGGCATATTGGGGATATTGTGTTTAACTAGGATGTCATTTAGCAATCACTTGCAACATGTAGTAGTTCTATTAATAAAAAGATCTTTCTTCATATACAAACTGGGGTTTTTCACTTTTAAAAATATATTATTATTTCCTGCTGATGGACAGTACTTGGGGCTTATCAAATGGGCTTCTTTCAGTGATTTGCCTTCAGTTCTATGGTATGAACCCAGAAGACTCACCTCACTGCTGCAGTCCCTGAGAAATTCAGCACACAGCAGTTTCTGTTTACAAACCTCACTGACAGCATTATCCTGACTACGCTCAGTTGAATTACATCAAAAGTCCCGCATTTCCACGGCATTCTCACTCATTTCCCTTCCACTGACACCTAAAATTTAAGACACAGCAAAGAACCTAGAAAGGACCAATTAGAGCAAATAATTTATAAATTAGGGTCTATTTATTGGATTCAAACTCTAGAAAAGCTGGCAAATACAACTTCCCATTACTTTTTTTTTTAAATCTATAAAAACTGTATACAATAAAAACAATCCCATAAAACTTTCATAAACATTATTGTAAAATGTTTTCAAATCAATAGTCCAGATACAAAACTGTTTTAGAACTTCAAATTCAGCATGTTGTGCCTTATTTGTGATCATTGTACCACTTTAGTAGTGTAAGCTTGTGAAGATGCCACTACCTAAAACTGTGCACTCTGTAGGCTAAACATTGCCTACCCCAATACAAGGCATCAATAAAGGCCTGTTGATTGAATGCCGCACGAATTAAACATATATTGCTACCCCGCCTCCCGGGTTCTCATTCTGGAACTTTAATGTTGCCAAGATTCCAGAAGACTACTCCTCCAATACTCATAATTATAGCATTTAGTAAATGCTTTTGTGTGCCCAAGGTATGTGCACATATCATACTACTTTCTTGACTTACAGAAACCCCCTCTTAAGTTCCTGTCTGTCTATTTGACACCTCTCTGGATGTGTCAGTTCGTTAAGAAGCTACTTTCTTCCTGTTTGATTTGGCTTTCCTCTTGATTTTAAGTTTTATGAGCCTGCAGATCAATGTCTACCCTCATCAGTTTCACATTAGCATTCAGCCTGTCCTGCCCCCACGTGTCAATGTGGGTCAAGAAGTATACTGTTGGGGAAGACCACAGACTCTCTTGACTTAAACCACCCATTCCATGTTAGTGGGCAGCAGGAAAAAGACACGCGATCAAACACCGTCTTAATGTAAGGGAACACAGTTTGAAAAACATGAATACAAGCCCATCACAGGAAAATCAGTGATAACGTGAAGACAAGCAAGTCAAAATAGAATAGCATCCTTCAGACTCATGAGGTGACTCCACTTACTAACAAAAATGTGAAAGGTCTACCATAAATATTTAAAGGATTGTTTTGTGGAAGGGGAATGAGGTTCATACTAAATATTAACAAGGGTAGAGTTTATGTCAACATGTACAAACTGCAAGTGGATAAGCTCAGTCTTGATATGAGGAAGAACTTTCTAACTGAACAAGTTGTAGATGAGGCTCCCTCAGAAGGCAAAGAGTTCTACCACTAAAGCTATTAAACTTTAGACTGGACATCAAATTTCAGAAGTAAAAATCAGTGGCTTCAAAGGGAAACAAGCATTAAATGGCAATTGGCAGGGTTAGGTTACACCTCCTCCTAACACCAGCATTCTTGGATTCTGTCAAGGATGAGCTCAGACTGCTAGTGTTTGCCCGCAAACTCTCACTGAAAGAAAGAAATAAAGAAAAGAAGACAAAGCATAAATAACTGCAAATAGATGCTAACATAAAAGTAACACCTATTCTACAGCTAATTGCTGGTGTGATTCTCCTCTAATTACATGACTGTGAATGTGTCTTTTCTTTTTAAGTCTTCTGCCAGGATGGCTAGATCCAAGCATGTTTTACAGCAGCTCTAATAGGGGACTATATTTTGGAGTAGAATTTGTTGAATTCCTGTCAGTACCTGTCATTATTTTATTTGATCTTATTGACTTCAGTAGCATTCTCAAGTAATACTTTCCAGATTAACGAGTGGATTGTTTACAGAGAAGAAAGTAAACACTTTTCTGTTAATGAAATGCTTTAAAGAATTAACTTCCTGTCAGTCCATTTTATAGAAGTGGCATTTCAAAGCCCTGTTAAGATTGTTTTACAGACTTCGTAACTGCTGTAACACATTAGGGGGTAATCACATTGGATGGTGCCTGCTGAGCTTGGCAAGACTTGGTCAGTAGTTTAAAGAACTGTTCCAATACAGTCAGCTCACTAGTAGCTGGGTGACTCTAATTGAAATAACCTGACTATGCCATTAATCCAAATGAATACTTCAATCCCATTTATGCTTCATTTGAATCCAAGATTAAAAAGATGTCACTTACAAAAATGAGCTTCATTATAATATTGGCCTCAAGGGTCAGGGTAGTAGGAATATATTGTAGGTGAAATCTCATACTGATACACATTTTTAAGTCATTTGTCTATTAGTTTTTTATTACAAGTACCTGTCACCTATGAAGTCAAATCATAGAAATCCCTATGATATTATAATTTTCAATATATCTATTTCAATTGACCACTATTAGATGAAGATCAAGCAGATTTTATGCTAATACTCTTGACAAAGCCCACTTTCCATGATGTTGACAGAGATTGTGCTTTAGAAACTAAATCTCCTCTCCAGGTCCCCATGAGCCCCACCTTCTACCACCTACTATTCAGATCCTTTTGTAGTCTTCTCCAACATCGTACCAGGGTTGGTCTGTGTGTCCAAGGAATACAGCCAAGATGATGACATGTTACTTGTAAGATTAGGTTGGATTCCCTCTCTCAGATGGCTCTTCCTAAGGGAAGCCAGCTGCCATGTTGTGAGGATACTGAAGCAGCCTATGGAGAGAGAGCCATGCGGCAAGGAAGTATCTGGCCACAGCAACTATGCAAAATAATAAACCTTTCCTGTTTTAAGCTACTAAATTTAAGATTACTTTTTATGCAGTAACAGATAAATAAATTCAGATCTTAGCACTTTAGAAATGGGATGCCGAAATTAAAAAAATTCTCAATGTGAGAGTGAGTTTGGAACTGAGGAGTAGGCAGAAGCTGGAGAAGATGAAAAGACTTTGAAGAGAGTGCTAGCGAAAGCTCGAAGTGCCTTGAGCATGCGGACTTAAGAAAAGTAAAGAAAATCTACTGGAAAGCTGGAGTTTAGAAATACTGTTGCCTGCAGTAATAAGCAAGGTAGAACATTTGCCTAAAGAACTGAGTGATCTTGCTAAAAGTCTGTCCAACCAAAGTATTAAATGTCCCTTGGTTTCTCCTTGCTGCCTACAAGAAAATGTGAAAGGAGAGATAAACTAAAGGAAGGATTGTTAAACAAGAAGAGATTATTATCAGGCTAATAATATTATGTTAATAAATATATAACAAAAAGACATGACATGACAAACTCATTAAAATATGCAAGAAATAGAAAATTTGAACAGATTCATTAACATGAAGCAAATTAAAATGGTAGTCAAAGACATGTTTTCCATCAGCAACTCGTCCCCATTAAAAAAAGTAATCCTTGATGGATTCACAAATGAGAATTACCAAACTATCATGGATAATTTATTCTATGCTTATTAATTTCCTAGGGCTACTGTAATGAACGACCACACAGCAGGTGGCTCAAAAACAACAGAAATTTATTCTTTCAGAGCTCTAGAGCTTCAAGTCCAAAACCAATATATTGGCAAGGCTACGACCTCTCTTGTAGCTTCTGGTGGATTTTTTTAATAGACGTTTTTTAGAGCAGTTTCATGTTGATAGCAAAATTGAGGAGAAAGTATAGAGATTTCTCATATACTCCCTGCCCACAACCATTCATAGCCTTCCCCATTATCAACATCTTCCACCACAGAGATGCATTTATTACAACTGGTTAACCTATATTGACATATCATTGTTATCCAAAGTCCATAGTTTACATTACGGTTCATTCTTGGTGTTGTGCATTCTATGGGCACAAACACATGTATTCACTGTTATAGTACCATACAGAGTAGTTTCACTGAGTTTTTAATATTCTTTGTCTGTCTATTCATCCCTCTCTTCTCCCTAATCCCTGGCGACCACTGATTATTTTACCTGTTTCCATAGTTTTGCCTTTCCCAGAATGTCATATAGTTGGAAGCACACAGAATGCAGTCTTTTCAGATTGGTTTCTTTCACCTAGTAATATGCATTTGAGTTTCTTCCATGTCTTTTCATGGCTTGATAGCTGATTTCTTTTTAGCAGTGAATAATATTCCATTGTCTAGCTGTACCTAGATTATTTATCCATTCATCTACAGAGGGATGTCAAGCTTACTTCCAAGTTTGGCAGTTAAAATAGAGCTGCTGTAAACATTCATGCGCAGATTTTATGTGAACATAAATTTTCAACTCCTTTGGGTAAATGCCAAAGAGCATGATTGCTTGATTGTACTGTAAGAGTATGTTTAGTTTTGTAAGAAACTACCGAAGTGTATTCCATAGTGGCTACACCGTTTTGCACTCCCACCAACAATGAATGAGAATTCCTATGACACATCCTTGCTGGTATTTGGTGGTCTCACTGTTCCAGATTTTGGCCATCTTAATAGGCGTGTAGTGGTATCTCTACATATTTTAATTTGCATTTCCTTGATGATATACAATGTGGAGAATCTTTTCATACACTTCTTTGCCATCTGTGTATCTTCTCTGGTGAAGTATCTGTTAATATCTTTGGCACATTTTTTATTCAGGTTGTTTGTTTTCTTGTTGTTGAATTTAAGAGTTCTTTGTGTAATTTGGATAATGATCCTTTATCAGATATGTTTTTTGCAAATATTTTCTCCCAGTCTATGACATTTGTTTTCATTCTCTTGACAATGTATTTTGCAGAGAAGAAATTTTTAATTTTATTGAAGTGCAGCTTATAAATTCTTTCTTTCATGGATTGTGCTTTTGTTGTTGTATTTAAAATGTCATTGCCAAACTCAGGGTCATCTACATATTCTCCTATGTTATCTTCTAAGATTTTTATAGTTTTTTGTTTTACCTTTGGGTCTTTGATCTATTTTGAGTTAATTTTTGTGAAAAGTCCTGCTTTTTTCACTAGCTCCTCCTCTTCTAAGCTCCATTCAAATGTCTTTTCTGAAAACCCACCTCAACTGTTTCTGTCCCTGTGATTCTTGGTTATGGTGGTCAGGGGACAGGCGGTGGTGAGGCTCTGTCACTGCAGGACCAATCCAAGTCCGCATTGTCAAAAATAACCATTCCTTTGAGTTAGATGACACCACATTAAAGTGCACGCTTCTCTTGGAAGCTGTCAGAGTCAAGGAGATTGTTGCCATATCTGTTCCTGGAGCATTTTCCTCTATTCCTGACAGAGTTCATGTTGAGATACATGTAGAACTAGGAATTAGTTGATTGGATTTGAGATTATAGAGAGGTCTGCCTGGATGAGAGAGCACAACAATCCAGGTGTGGAGTGGTCTTCCTTATCAATAAACCTGATGGTAAAAAAGTTGCAGTGTTATTGATGGACTCTCAAGGAACCTTTAGCACAATGACAAGCTTAATACAGGTACACAATTTATCCCAAAATGTCCTAAAAGATGATCTGCAGAACCTCCAGCTTTCCACTGAGTATGGCAGACTGGCAATGGAGGTAATATCCCCGAAGCCATTTCAGAGTCTGATATTTCTTGTTTGAGACTGGAGTTTCCCATGTGAATTTTCATATGGAGCTTACGGTGGCACCAAATTCTTGGAAAAGTGCCTCAAGTCCTCTGGGAAACAGCATGAAGAACTACAGAATGTTTCAAAACATATCTATTTCTGTTTCACCAAAATATATTGCCTTCTGCTGCCTCATCCTAGCTTAAAAGTAGCTACTTTGATGGAATCCAAACTTTGATGGAAAACTGAAAGAGACAGATGATGAATTCATCAAAACTTGAAAACACTGATTCCTTGGCTACCTAGTCCTGAGAACCTAGATATTAAAGAGATTAATAGGAATAAAATCACCTGCCAAGGTCTGGTGTACTACTTCAAGGCTCATCAAAAGATCTATCAAGGTTAAGAATTACTATATCCCAAATCTATTTTACAGGCCACAACAGAAGCTAAGGATTTAGTAGTCATGGCAACTGCCAAGGATACATGAAACGAGAAAATGGAAGAGATCTGTGGTAGTGACACACCACTTCTGTTTCCAAATGACTTGCAGACCAAACATCTGGAGCTTAAGGAAGAATCTGTGGAGCTATCCTGAGGAGTGAAGAAGATGGTTGGGGAGGAATTGAGCTGGCGTTATGTGTGGCATTTGGAGAGTAAAATAAATGAGCCCTACCAGTATATCAAGCATAATGAGCAAAAATATCTTCCATGCACTCATACCCAGGCCACACTGTTTATCACCATCTTTATTTCATATGTGATTGTTGGTGTGACTAAATTCATTGGTTTGCACATTATAGATAGACTATGCAATGTGATAATGGATTTCACCCTTATTACCCTGTGCTCCAGGGTACAATCTGGTACTCAGGAGAATACCAAGAGCTAGGTGCTGTAATACATCAGGTAGCTGCAACCTTATGGGACAGGCTTTATACAGGTTTTATAGTACTGTGGCAACCAACAGAAATCTCCATCACCAAGCGTTTCCTGTACCAAATTTAAATTCTACTGAACTATCAGAAAAGAAGAAACTTTAATCCAAATTTTAAAAAATACAGTTGTATGACCAATTGCCAGTTAAATATTCAGTTTTATGTCTTTATGGAAGCATTCAAAGTGCTTTCATCAGAACAGAGTGAAATATCAAACAACTTTCAAGATTGCAAATGGTTTAGTTCTTTTACTTCAGATATATGTGTGCATGGTTATATCATTTCATTAACGTGCATTTCCATGATTTTTTTCTTCAAGTGTGTTGTCATAATTTAAAGTATTTGCTTATTTAAGATGACAGTATCTATGTTCTGCTGGAATTTATTAGATTCTAAGAATGAGTTATAATTAAATGACATAGATACTTCAAAAAGTTGTGCAGAGGGTAACATCTGTGTCTAGAATCATTGTTTTGCATATGGATGTCCAATTGTTTCAACATCCTTTGTTGAAAAGACTATCTTTGCTCCAGTGTATTACCTTTGCTTCTTTGTCAAAGATCAGTTGACTCTGTTTATGTGGATTTATTTCTATGCTTTCTATTTTGTTCCACTGATTTATTTGTCTATTCTTTTGCCAATACTACACTGTATTTATTGCTGTACATTTATAATAAGTCTTGAAATCAGGTAGTATCAGTCTTCCAAGTTTATTCTTCTCTTTCAATATTGTGTTGGCTATTCTGGGTCTTCTGCTTCTCCATATAAACTTTAGAATTAGATCCTCAATGTCAACAAAATAACTTACCGTGATTTTTATTGGGAATGCATTGAAACTATAGATCAAGTTGGGAAGAACTGACATCCATGAACATATAACATCTTCTTATTTATTTAGTTCTTCTTTGATATCTTTCATTAGAGTTTTGTAGTTTTTCTCACACAGATCTTATACAATCGTGCATCGCATAATGACATTTCAGTCAACAAAGAACCACACATACGATGGTTGTCCCAGAGGTGAGTACCATATAGCTTAGGTGTGTAGTGGGCTATGCCATCTAGTTTTGTACAACTATACTCTATGATGTTCACACAATGATGAAGTTGCCTAATGAGGAATTTCTCAGAACATATCCCCATTGTTAAGTGACACATGACTGTACACATTTTGTTAGATCTATACCTATTTCATTTTTTTTGTATGCTAACATAAATGATATTGTGTTTTTTATTTCAAATTCCACTGTTCACTACTAGTATCTAGGAAAATAATTGACTTTTGTACATTAACCTTGTAACCTGTAATCTTGCTGTAATCCCCTATTGTTCCAGGATTTTTTTCGTATGTTCTTTTGGATTTTCTACATAGATAATCATGTCATTTGCAAGCAAACACAGTTTTATTTCTTCCTTCTCAATGCGTATATCTTTTACTTGCTTTTCTTCTCTTACTGCATTAGCTAGGACTTCTTGTATGATAGTGAAAATTAGTGGTGAGAGAGAACATTCTTACCTTGTTCCTGATCTTATTGGGAAAGCTTCAAGTTTCTCACTATTAAGTATAATGCTAGCTATAGGGTTTTTTGTAGACATATTTTATCAAGTTCAGGAAGTTCTCCTCTAAGTTTACTGAGAGTTTTTATCATGAACAAGTATTGGATTTTGTCAAATGCTTTTTCTACACGTATTGATATGATCATATGATTTTTCTTCATTAGCCTGTCGGTGTGATATATTACATTAATTGATTCTCAAATGTTGAATCAGCCTTGTATACCTGGGGTAAATCACACTTGGTAATCTTGTATAATTCTTTGTACATATTGTTGTATTTGATTTACTAATATTTTGTTGAAGATTTTTGCGTCTATGTTTATCAGAGATACTTGTCTGTAGTCTTCTTTTCTTGTAACGTCTTTGTCTGCTTTTTGGAATTTGAGGAATGCTGGCCTTGTGGACTGAGTTAGGAATTATGTCCTCTGCTTCTATGCTTTGAAAGAGATTATACAGTATCGGGATAATTTTTTCCTTAAATGTTTAATAGAATTCATCGGAGAACTCATCTGGGCTCGGTGCTTTCTGTTTTGGATGGTTAGTAGTTATTTATTCGATTTCTTCAATAGTTATAGGCCTATTCAGATTGTATATTTCTTCTTGTGTGAGTTTTGGGAAATTGTGTCTTTGAACAAATTGGTCTTTTTCACCTAGGTTATCAAATTTGTAGGCACACAGTTGTTCACAGTATTCTTCTATAATCCTCTTAATGTCCATAAGATCTGTAATGCTGTCCCCTCCTTCATTTCTCATACTAGTAGTACCTATTCTCTCTTTTTTTCTTAATTAGCCTGGCTAGAGTCTTATTGAATTCATTAATCTTTTCAAAGAAATAGCTTTTGGTTTTGTTGATTTTCTCTATTGATTTTCTGTTTTTAATTACATGGATTTCTACTCTAATTGTTACTATTTATTTTCCTTTGCCTACTTTGGACTAAATTTGCTCCTCTGTTTCTAGTTTCTTAAAGTAGAAACTTAGATTACTGATTTTAGAACTTTCATCTTTTCTATTACATGCATTCAATGCTATAAATTTACCTTTAAGCACTGCTTTCACTGCATCCCACACATTTTGAAAGGTTGTGTTTTCATTCTCAGTTCAAAATATTTTAAAATTTCTCTCGTGATTTCTTCTTTGACTTGTGTTATTTAGAAGTTCGCTATTTAATCTCTGCATATGTTTGGATTTTCAAGTTATCTTTTTGTTATTGATTTCTAGTTTAATTCCATTGAGGCCTGAGAGCAGACATTGTATTATTTCTTAAAATTTATTAACATACGTTTTATGACTCAGAATGTGGACGATCTTGATGAATGTTTTATGTGCTGATGAACTTTTGAGGGGACACAGATCAACACATAACTCTGTGCCCTCTGGTCCCCCAAATACACATCCTTCCCACGTGCAAAATACATTTACGCCATCCCAACATCCCCTAAGGCCTTAACTTATTCTAGCATTACCTCTAAATCCAAAATTTCATCTAAATATTAACTCAAATTTCATCAAAATTAATTTGAAAAGTCCCAAATCTCGTTACATAAAGCATCTAAATCAGGCATGATGAGATGCTGGATATGGTCCATTCTGGGGCAAAATTCCTCTCCATCTGTGGACGTCTGAAACAGGAAACAAGTTATCCATTTCCACTATGCAATGGTGGGCTAGGATAGGATAGACATTCCCGTTCCAAAAGGAAGAAATCTGAAGGAAAAAAATAGTTCACAGTTTCCAAGCAAGTCTAAAACCTGGCATGGAAAATTCCATTAGATGTCAAGGCCTGAGAATAATCTTCTGTGGCTCTGTTCATTGGGCCCCATCAGAGCAGCCCTACACTTTCAGCTCTCCACAGCAGCCCTCTCGGCCCACAGCAGTGACCACTCCATCCTCAGTCTTTGAAAATCTCCCTGGCATCTGAGCCACTCTTTGAGTCGTTCTTCTCTTTTCTTAAAAGATAACACACATTTGCCGCTGAGTAGCTCTAGCTGCCTACTTCCTGCCTGTGGTATCCCAGAAGTCCAACACCTTCCTTTATTTCTGTCATCTTCAGGCCAAGCAGCAGCATTTCTGCTGAGACAGTTGATTGGATCCACTAAGCCACTTACCTAATCTCTCTAGCAGAAGCTTATCCAGGCACATCTTCGGTGTTTTGTTTCTAGAGCACACTTTCTGATTTTTCGAAATATGAATAGGCTGAGAATTTTCCAAACCATCAAGCTCTCTGCCACTTTATAATGAGGATCACCTTTCCTCCATTGTCCAAAATCATGTTCTTCATTTCTGAGATCTCACCAGAAGCACTTTTAACATCCATGTTTCTATCAAGAGCCTCTTCAAGGTAAACTAATCTTTTTCTAGCACATGCCCCCAAAACTATTCCAGGTTCTACCCATTATGCAATGCAAAACCACTTTCAAATTTTTAATTGTTTGTTACAGCAGTATCCCACTTCATAGTACCAAAATCTGTGTTAGTTTCCTAGGGCTGCCATAATAAACTACCACATATTGGATGGCTTAGAACAACAGAAATTTATTCTCTTATAGCTCTGGAAGTTAGAAGCCCCAAATTAAGATGTTGGCAAAGCTATGCTCTCTTTCTTAGTTTCTCATGAGTTTCTCAAGGTTGCCACCATTCTTGGCATTCCTTAGCTTATGGCTATATAACTTCAATCTCCTCCTCTGTAGTCACATGGTGATCTTCCCTATGTGTGTCTGTTTCTTCACACAGCCTTCTCCTCCTTCTGTGTGTTTGCTTCTGTGCTCTTCTCCTTTTATTGTAAGGATAACAGTTAGATTGGCTTTTCTGTATTACAGAGGCCAGAAAGCTACAATCACATTCCCCTCACTCCTTTGGAGCTAAGGTTCTGGGAACAAATTAAGTTCTATCAGTAAAATGAACACTTGTAAATTTGGAAGATGAAAATATGACAAATGCCCTCTTCCTGCCCTTTTTGCTATTTTCAGCTAGCAGGAGATATGAGCTGTTTTCTGCAGCAATGTTCAATTATCTTTGGAGGATGTGAAGAAGCATTTGCATCTCTAGTAATGGTGGGAGATCCTTTCTAGTTGTAGTCTCCTGATAGACAGATAGCAGGTATAGCAGTGTGTTCTTAAGCTCAATAGTATCAAGGTGGCCTCAGAAGTTGTAGCTATCTTTTGAAGATATTTGAATATTTGTTCTGATGTCATTCCTGGAAGCCCAGTATAGACTTGCTTGTAAGTCCTATTTTTTAAAGCATGTAATTAAAATACATAAATTAATTTCTCCTTAAAATACATAAATTAATTTCCATTTCCTGCAGTGGCACCTGATTGAAACCACTGTATAATCCCAAGTTTGGCAAGGATAGAGGAGTCTCTTGGATTCCTAGTATAGACTGAAAGAGTCATTTTGAAGAGCCATTCATTAATCCCTAGTCGAATTCAATATATAAATACCATTCCAACTAATTCTGGTCCTAGGTATATAAGTCAGATACATGCTTGCACAAGTCTGTAAGAAGAGGTTGGCAAGAATTTATTGCAATGTTATTGGTGATCATGCAAAACTAGAAGCAAAATGGGTATCCATTACTGAGGAAGTGAGTAAGTAAAATACACCAGATGCTCACCTTAGAGAACTGCACAGCAATAGGGAGCGATGAACGGGATATACCTGTACCAATAAAGGTATATCATAAAAACATATGGTTAAGTTCCAAAGTGAGAAATAGAAAAAGATCAATAGTACAGTACTATTTATGCAAATATAAAACAACAAAACAAATTTTATGAGGCATTCATCAATAGACAGATGCCTAACAAATGCACTAAAAGCTTTGCTTTGTTAAGGGAAAGATAACAGAAAGTGAAGAATGGGGATAAAACTGAATGAATGAAGAAAAATGAATTAATGGTTTTATTTATCTATAACATAAGAGTAAGCTTACACAGACTTAGGAGTTCATTAATGCATCCCTCTATATTTGAGTCAAATAATTAGAATTCTGTATATCCAGCACAGAGCAGTAACACACTAAAACTTACTTGTAGTATACACTGTGGTTGTCTCCATAGAATTGATGGTACCCTCCCCCATTGCATAGCATTCTTGTGTTAGATGAGACCAGTAGAAAGGGTAAGACGTAACTGGCCAATTCCAAACAGGATATTACCATTCACCCTTGCCACAATGATCACTGTAGCTAATCCAAATCTAAGTGTCCTATCCTGGGCTACAGGGATGGTTTCACGGCTGCTTCAACATGCAGGAAAGTCAAGATTTATGCTGGGAACTCTGGGTCACAGATTTCCCGAAACTGTCGTTGACCTTTAGCAAACATGAGAGATGTCTACAAGTAAATCTGAGAGACTTGAGCACAAACCTAGGAGACTCACGAGAGCAATGGCTCTGGACTTTATGTTTACATCAGCCAATAAATTTCCTTCAATGTTTAAACCAGTTAGAGTTGAATTGTGTGAGACAGAGAGCATCCTAATTCATCCAGCAAATACACATTGCTTTATCTCCGATTTTGCTCTTCCTCTTGCTATCGGCTAGTGTGTGTGAGTGTGTGCATGAGGGTACTAATGTATTCACTCACACGTACTTATTGGCAATAGTGTGACTGCATATTACAGAGAGTGCCAACCTTGATGTATAAAGGACTGGGTCCAACATGCAGCTACATTTCTTATTGGTGTTACAATTAAAATACTCTTAGATTCTCCACATCTTCTTTGGTGAAGAACAGACTAATACCACATATTCCACGTGTGCCACAGGACTATTTTTAGGTTCAGATGAATTTACATATATGAAAAGGTTTGTTAAAGTCTGAGTTATTATATAAGTATAGTTATTATGATTACTTTGTATATGATACATCTATAAAGGCATTTAAAAAGTAAAATATTCAAATTCCTCAAGTTTATCTTGTATTTTATTCAACTTCTTTCATTTTTAAAGCTGCACAAGGGAAGGACAGAATGTCATTTTTTACTTTGAATTTCCTTTCCTTACCCAGTGTCTTTCACAACCTTAGCTCCATTTATGCATAGTTCAGTGGTAAATCTCTCTATATAATTGCACTTTCAAGTTGCTTAAAGATATAACATAATTGGGTGTACCTTCAACCCAATGGCTTAAAATCCTAAAGGAATGGTGTGCACACAACATCTTCTAGTATTAAATAGCCTGAGATCAAATAAAATGCAATGAACAATGTCTGCTCCTACTGAACTGGAAATGTTGTTAGTGAGATACTGGACACAGATGACAGTGCTACCTCAAGAAACATAATGAGGGAGTTTTGTAAAGCCAAACCTTTTAAAACATTTGAACTCCATAAAAACCTGCAGGCATGACAGATTAAATGTGATGCTTACCTCTGATTCTGAGCGGCAGCTTGTACCATCTAATTCCTGTAAATAAGAACAGATGTGCTGCTAGAAGGTTTTGATTTGTGTTTTTATTTTTCAAACCCATCTAGCATAGTGAGGTTTTTCCATTTGGGGGATGGTGGAGTAGCTTTGTTTTCTCATTCAAGCGTGTCAGAAATGGGAAAATAAGTCTCACTCATCTCCATCCTATTAAAAGAGAAGCTCAAAACAATTTACAGAGTCAGATGTGTGCTTTAAAGATGGATGAAAAGAGACTGATCTATTCAAATACATCTTCAAATAGTTCGAGCAAGAGAAAAACATTACTTTAGCAAGTTTTGAAACATAACAATTATGAGTTTCAGCTTGTATTCATGTTGCACCACCAGCAACTTGAGAAGTCAGTAAGCACCTAGAACAAATAAACTGGATAAAGATACTGCAGCATCCCATTTCTAGGCAAGCCTGCTCCTCCTGTAGGTTACACACCCTCTGCTTTAGGAACACATGTTGTTTTCTATTAGGCGATTTCTTTAGCAAAACATAGAAGTCTTGACTTCAGCACATACAAAAAATATAATTTACAAGTTTGGTATTTTCATTTCTGCCGATGACAGCTTCATGAGATCCTCACAAATCTAATTAAACAGTTCACAGACATACTTTTAAAAATATTCACATGACAATGATATGGGAAGGAGGATAATAATACTTTTCACTTACATTGACGTGCTACCCAGAATAATCCAATAAAGCTTGCACAGTATCATGGAAGAACATGGGGTCTATTTGGATTAGAGTTACACAGCTGCGTGTAATAAAACGATACCTAGAGGTCTTTTAATGTTGTTTTTCTGAATAATCACATTTATATACTAACAATAAACCACACATTAAAATTATGAGAATCTTCATTTCTTGTCACATAATGCCACAGCAATAACTGAAAAGCAAAAATACTCAAGTTACATGGATTTTTCTCCCTGCTCTGAAAAAAAATGAATTCTTAACATTAATTTTTTAAATCAAATCACCAGTTTCTTTTGGTACTATGAAAATATAACTTTCAACTACATATGTACATTATATTGAAAATTATATTTTTTTAAATAACAAGCAACCAAAGATATAGGTAAAATACAATACAACCAGAAAGCAAAAATTCAGTTTTTGTTATTATCATTGCTGCTTGCTTGACTTCATTATGAAATAGTCAAAATATATTTTGAATGAAAAATAGGAAATGTGAAACAATTGATTCAGATCACTGATAAGATTTTTAATTTTATTGTATTAGTTCCTACTGTCTTTGGATAGCAATGCCACAGAAAAGCATAAGATTGAACAGTCAGTTTCTCACGACAATGCCATCAAGTGAGATGATTAATTGGATGATTCATGCTGTCCATACATGATATGAAGTAAGAGCCATATTTCTGTCATCTTTGAAACCCTCGTTCCCAGCAAAGTGGAACATCAATTATTAATTACTCCAGAAATATTTGCTAAATAAATTAAAACATATATATAATTGAGAGCTGCCTACACACAGTAGCATGAAGATTAAGAGCGTGGGCTTTGGTGTTAAAGTGACCTAAGTCTGAGACCATTTCCAGCTATGTGATTTTTGGCAAATATCCTAAGTGCTTAATTGTTAGTGTACCAATCTGTCGGGCTAGTGCCATCTACCACATAGGGTTGCAGGGAAAATGAAATAAAGCAATACATTTAAAGTGCTTTGTACTGTAGACTCCAATACATGCTAGCTATAATTAGAAGTAATTACTATTATTCGTAAGTCAGCCCTCAATAGTCCCCTAATAATCCTTTTAGATTAGTTATTAGATTTCATAATTATTAATATACTATCACCCATTTAAGCCTGGACTTCAACACTCAGGTTTGTCTTAGAAAGGGGACTGTTATGTGATGCAGTGAAAAAAAAGCTCCATTAAATACTTGCACAGTCATAACTTTTGGTTTAGATCCATAAAACAGCAATTGTATGGGGTTGATAAAATAAGATTTTCCTTTAGAAGAACATTGAGCTGATTCCTCTTTGATCTGTTATTTAAAAATCATTGGCAGTGCCCATTTCTAGGCTGGAAGTGAAATTATTTCTCTTTTTCATGCACATTTTTAACCTTTACTGAAAAAGATGTATTAGGTGCATCTGCTCATGGTACCATTATACAAACAAGGTGCTGCTTCCTGCCTGTTCTCTGTGAGCTCAACAACCTGAGTAACCCCGACTCAGCACACAAGCATATGCTCTTCAGAGGAACCGTGAGAGACACAGGCAAAAGAAGAGGCATTTTAGGATTCAAAGCAATGATCATCAGAAAGGATGCCAAAATAGCCATAAAAAGATCAGAAAACTTTATATTTAACTTTTTAGATAGATAATATAGTCACATGGATAAAAATCCAAAAATATAACAAAGGTATACAGAGAAAATTCTTTCCCATCCTTATCCTCCATCTGCTCAGTTTCTACCCCACATAAGAAAAACTGTTACCAGTATCTAGTATTTAATTTCAGAGTTCCTTAGGAAAAAACATGCAAATATGAATATATATCCTTATTCCTCCTTTTCGTGTACAAAAGGTTATCTCACACTTATTGAGTGGTTTCCATGGATTATGGAGTTTGTCAAGATTTTTAAATCTACCACCTCATTTCATCTTTACTGCAATCCATTGAGATGGGCCCAAATTCTGTATGAACATGGAGATGAAATCTACTTGCATCCAAACCGTACATGAACATCTAATTCTGCATGAGATAGTCTACTGTGTCAAATCATCAAGTACTAAAGTCTGACATGCATAAAATAACATAAACTGCTCCCTGGGCCCCACATCTTGCTAAACGAGCAAACGTATTCAGACTAGGGCTATTAGGATACAGCAGTAATATTAGTGTAATTGTCTTTAAATATGTGAAATAGATGTGTGCATATAAGACATACTATTGAGCCCCCTTGCTGATATAGAACAAATCCATCAGTGAGAGCTTAGTCTCCATATATTAGTTGATATTGAAAAAATTGAGCTGGGGGAAAAAGCAAGAACAATTGTAAGTGAAGATTCACCTTCTTTTCCTCTTCTATGTACACCTCAATAAACATTTATCCTTTTTTCCTTGTGTACAATACTTGATGATTGGGAAAGGGAAACCTATTAACCTGAAGGGAAATGGAGATTGGATAGGGAAAGCTCATCTCTGCCTCTAGGCACACATTATAAGCAATGATCAGTAAAATTAAATCTTACTCTATACAAGAGAGATGATAATCAGCAAACAGTGGTATCTTATTGCATTTGGGGTGAAAATGAAAATGATGGCTATTGGAATAACTTGAAAATAGTTCCACGAATCCAAAAGAAGTTTCCATCATGAAAAACTAGATTTTAGCAATTCGGTGGAGGCTATATTTTTAGTTAGGTTGCAAACATTTCACAAAAATCACATTAAAATTTCATCTTGAGTTTACACACATATGCATTTTTCTCCACCCAAAACAGCCAGAATTCTCCATCAAGATTAGTTTCCTTTGGGGCAAATTTGTGACAAGAAGACTGAAGATTGGATAGAATGTTCTCATGTTGTTAGTTTGAGTTGATAAAGAATTGAAATTATCAGACTTGTGTGTACTTTCATGATTTCAAAATTAGCCAGTTTTATTTACGGTGTTATGTGGCTTGAAGCAGTTTACATTTTCAATAAATACTTAAAGCATATCTCTTGCAACTTATCATTCTGCTTCCGGGAAAAAAATATTACTAGAAAACAAATGGCACTTATATATTTTACCTTGGAGCTAGAGGAGGAAAAGTAAATAGAAGATAAGGAAAACCTGGGTCTTTGCCATCTTTTAAAAAGATGAAAACTGTCATTTTCCCTAGTCTCCCAAGAAGCTTCCTTTTTGAAGGACAATGTTCTAAAATGTTTACCTGTGCTCTAGGGTACTTGTTGGCATTATTTCCATTTAACATTTATCTAACCCCATGAAATCTAACTTGAGCATGATTACTCTATGTAAACTCTTCATTTTACAGCGTTGTTGAGGTATAATTGACATACAGTTATAAACTTCATATATTTAAAGTGTACAATCCATTTTCGCAGAGGTAACTGGTGGTGTTCTCACTTGCAAACTCAATGGCTTTTCTCATTCCTCATTCTCTCTGGACTTTAATCCACCTCTAGATTTTGAATTCCAAAAGAAAGATCCCCTTAATTTGAGACCATTATGACAAATTCAACCAAACTTATTACCTTCAAATCAAATTAGCTTATTTAACTGAAATTATTCAGTTTCTTTTGGTGATAATATCATTTGTCAAGTATCCCAAGCTCAGCATTCAAACTAATCTTCAATTTATCCTTTTCTTTATCTCCTATGACCAGTCAGTCTCAAATCATAATTTCCTCTAAAACTGTCTCAGAATAACTCCTTTTTCTCAGTTTTTACATCTCCCACTCTTTTATAGGATAACTACATCCTATGATTTATTATGAATGATTTATTATGATTTATTATTCATCCCCCATCTCTCATGTTCCTTTCAGTCTGCTCTGCTTACTGCTATCAAACGTTTCCAAAACGCTTTATCTTGCATTCTTTGGCCCACAACTCTTCATTAAATACTTGAAACAGTCAGTAGTTATCTGTTGCTTCCTATATCAAAAAATTAGTGGGTCTGGCCCTGTGGCATAGTGGTTAAGTTTGGCATGCTCTTCTTCGGCAGCAGGGGTTCACAGATTCTGATTCCGGACACAGACTTACACACTCATCAACCACGCTGTGGCAGCATCCTACATACAAAATAGAGGAAGATTGGCACAGATGTTAGCTCAGGGCTAATCTTCCTCAAGCAAAAAAAAAAAAAAAAAAAAAAACCCAGAGGAAAATAGGCAACAGATGTTAGCTCAGAGTAAAACTTCATCAGAAAAAAATAATTAGCTTCCTCCACCAATAATCTGAGAAGTGCCCTACCTAGCAAATCGGTCTCTTGCTCTTCTCCAATTAATACTTCCCTTCTCTAATTGGCAACCTGATCTGTACACACCTTTTAGTGTCTTTGTTCAGACTATTTCTCCTGCCCTACAGATTAGAGCATAGGCTCTAGAGTCAGTCTCCCCAGGCTGGAATACCTGAACTACTGATCTCTGCTCACGTCATGTTGGGTGACACTGTGTCTTCTTTTTCATCCGCAAAGTAAGATTGTGAAGATTAAAGGAGATAATTTGTAAAAAGCCCTGGCACGTATTAGGCAATCAACAAATGTCGGCTATTATGATTAGATAAATCTTGCTTGTTTTCACAGACCAGCTCAAATTTCAAAGAGTAGCATGACATCAACCTAAGGGCAATCCTGGGCAATGTTTGAGAGTATTGGCTCCTGAGGTGGACTGGATGGATTAAAACTCTGGCCCTATCATTCTCTAGCTGTGAGGCCAGGGAAAATTCTTCAACTATCTGTGCCTCAGTTTCATTATTTATAAAATGAGGATGATATTACTATTCACTTCATAGGGTTTTCTTTCTTTTTTCCTTTTTTTCCCCCCAACACTATTTATTGAAAAGACTATCCTTTTCCCATTGTATATGTTTGGGTCCTTTGACATAGATTAATTGCTATATACACGTGGATTTCTTTCTGTGCTTTCTATTCTGTTCCATTGAACTATGTATCTGTTTTTATACCAATGCTGTACTGTTTTGACTACTATAGCTTTGTAATATAGTTAGAAATTAGGAAGTGTGATGTCTCAGTTTTGTTCTTCTTTCTCAACATTGTTTTGGCTATTTGGGGTCTTTTGTGATTCCATACAAATTTTAGGATTGCTTGTTCTATTTCTGTGAAAAATTCCATTGGAATTTTGATGGGGATTGCCTTGAATCTGTAGATTACTTTGGCTAGTATGGACTTTTTTTTTTTTAAAGATTGGCACCTGGGCTAACAACTGTTGCCAATCTTTTTTTTTTTTCCTGCTTTATCTCGCCCTGTGGATTCAACTCTGAGTTAGAAGTATTAGTACCACAGTCAGACCTGGTCCTGGCATGGATTCCTGTTGATGTTTCCGAGTGAACATTTGGTAAACATTCATCTTTATGTGATGCTGTCTTAGTGTAGTAGTTTTCTTTAATTTTTCCCATGCCTATTTCCAATAATTTTCTAGAATAGGCTCAGTAAACGATAGCCCATTGGCCAAATCTGGCCCACTATCTGACTTTGTAAATAAAGTTTAAATGGAAGGTATCATGCCCTTTCATTTGCATATCGTCAATAGCTTCTTTAATGCTACAAAGGCAGAGTAGAATACTTGTGACAGAGACCATTTGGTGTGCAAAGCCCAACATATTTAGTACCTGACTCTTTATGAAAAAAGTTTGCTAACCCTTGTTCTAAAATATTAATTTCTTGGGGCTGGCCCCGTGGCCGAGTGGTTCAGTTCGCGCGCTCCGCTGCAGGCGGCCCAGTGTTTCGTTGGTTCGAATCCTGGGCGCGGACATGGCACTGCTCATCAAACCACGCTGAGGCAGCGTCCCACATGCCACAACTTGAAGGACCCACAACGAAGAATATACAACTACGTACTGGGGGGCTTTGGGGAGAAAAAGGAAAAAAATAAAATCTTTAAAAAAAAATATTAATTTCTTCCCTAGTTCTTCCAACAAAAACTGCCAGATTGTGGACTGTCAATGGCTCAAATTTTCTCATTACTTTGGTGTTTCTCCCTACTGTGGACATACACACTCTAACATGCTAAGTGTTTGGCTTGCGTTTATGCTTGCCTCAAACCAGCCAATTACATTTTTTAAAAATAGTCATTCAGTCAATTTTAAATATTAAAAAGAAATAATCAAGAAAACCATTTGTATGACATCCGGTAGTAAAATAAATGATTGAATGAAAATGTTTTACTGGTTGCTCTCATGTGCAGAAATAACCTTCAAGTAAGTTATACCAGCCATCAATGTTTATACTAAATTCTTTTTAATGATCCATAAAGTCAAACGGATAGTAAACAAATTAGTACTGTTAGGCTGGTATGCATGCCCCACCAAGACGTTTTTAACCACATCTCTCAATTCTCCCCAGCTCAGTGCATACTTCCACCATCCTAGGCTCTTCCTGAACATCAGAGCAGGTTGTCATTTTTGTATCTTCACTAAACTCATTTCTCTGCTTGAAATTCCCTTCTGCCTAACGCCATTTTTATCCCTAAAAGACTATTAATAAAATCCCTACTCAAATGTCATTCACTTCATGATATTTTTCCACCGTTTCAGCCAATGTTATTTTTATGCCACTTATTTCTAGTTTGTGTTGTAGAAACTAATGTGCATGTCTCTCTTCAGTGATTACATTGTAAATTCCTTGAGGGCAAAAATCATATATTTTAGGCGTCAGTAGGATTCAAACACCAGGAGCCTAATCCTAGGGCTCATGCTTATAATCCTCCCAATAACTCTGAAGACTGGGAAAAAAATAAGGAGACCATAATAGTGTCCAGATTAGGGGGACTAAAAGATATAAAAAATTTCTAAAAAATAAAAAATTTGATATAGGAAACCATATTGGAGGGAATGACTATGTAGCTTCCAAATTAGTAGAAATCTCCTTAAAGATTTCTCCCAGACATCATTGTAGAAAAGCTAACGAAGACATCTGCTCAGTATTTAACAACTGCCGTATTAATAAGCATGATTGTTAGACTCCATTCACTCTTACATTTCAACAACCTTATGTAAAATAATGATAATTTTCTCTATGAACATGGGTTTAGCGTTTGCCAAGTAATTTGAAAAATTCAAATGGAGTAAGATAGAGATATAAGGATTTGTTTCTGAAAAATCATTAGATATTCAGAGCTGTTACCGTGTCTTCTTTCTTCCAGGCCAGTATTTTCGACTTAACTTAAAAAAGTTAAAAAATGTTAAAAATTGAGAATATATATATGTATATGTATGTGTATATATATATACATACACGCATATATTATGGGTTATAGGTATATGTATATTATGATAATTATGATAATATATTTATATATCTATATTCTATAACATACATTCATTAAAATTACTCAAGAATACTAAATAAAATGAGAAAACTTACATCCTTCATAATGTTACCATGCTGTTAATGTTTCAGTAGAGTTATGCACACAGTTCCATGTTTCAGCAACACTGTCTACTGTCCCCTCTCAAAGCTTCCACACAAAACTGGACAAGAGAGAGAAAGGAGAGCTCAGAGCATCATTCTTTCCAAGTAACACCACCCTCCTTCTCCTCCAACACACATTTTCCATTCCACCACAATATGTCTCACAGACCAGAGCTCTTGCGATTCACATCCCGCATGTCTGTTTATGTTAGTGACTGCAAAAACCCTTTACCAGCAAGGCTCTTTCTCCCATATGGCACAGAGGATCTCAGTCTGACCCCACCTCCCACTTTTCTTGACTCCTAAATCTATTCTGCTCTTGCTCAGCCCTATAGACGTCATGTCTTCAGCAAATTAACTCATATTTTCAGCTTCTTCTCTGAGCATCTCCTTAACCATTTAGCTGTAATTGAATCCTAGGTCTTCCCTGACAACATGGCTTCCCCTGTGACCCTCTCCAAGCTGTGACAGTTTTTCTCTCCCATATCCCTTGTAACCCTGGGCGTGAAGTTGGATAGATCCCCTTTGCTCTTCAGAACTTATTTCAAGGGCTGGTCTGATGGCGTTGTCATTAAGTTCCTGTGCTCCACTTTGGCTGCCCAGAGTTCGTGGGTTCAGAACCCAGGGTGCAGACCTGCACACCACTCAGCTCATCAAGCCATGCTGTGGTGGTGTCCCACATACAAAGTGGAGGAAGATTGGCACTGATGTTGGCTTGGGGACAGTCTTCCATGAACAAAAAGAAAGAGGAAGACTGGCAATGGATGTTAGCTCAGGGCCAATCTTCCTCACACACACAAAAAAACCAACAAAAAGAAAAACAAGAAAAGCTTCTTTCAGAGCATGATTTCTCTCCAGTCCCTAAAATGCCCAGGCTAGCTCATGTCATCATATTCTACCATCTGCCTCCCTTATATGCTCAACTCATTGACACCTCTTTGGGTTCCCTCTTCCACATTCCTGAATATTTTAGCACATAGAGCCCTGTTACTCTTTTCAACCCAACTTCTGTCATAATTCTTGGTGATTTTAATAATAATCTAAACAATCATTCCAGAGTGCTGACTTCTCAATTTCTTGACTTTCTGTCCTTCAATAATCTTGTCATCCATGCTGTCTCAGCCACCTGATCTCATGGTCATAATCCAGATATTTTCATTTTCGATAACTACATCTCCTCTATAATCTTAGTTTCAGTTGTTACCTTTTCCAGCCATTAACTCTTTATCTGTCCAACAATAGTAACCTTTCAACCCCACAGGAGTGATTATCTTTTCATTCTAGAGATTTTTACTGATCCAAGGTGAAACAATACAATCTCCCATTTGCATAAACTCTCAACTCCATTATCAAATCCTGTTTCGCCTTTCTGTTCTAACCCCTTTCCTCATCCACACTGATGACTGTGCTTCTTATTTTACTGAGAAAGTAGAATCACATAAAAGAGTATTCCACTTGCACCACTAAGCTATCTCTATCAATCAAGTATCAATCTATCTCTATCTGTAACCTGTATACCCTATATTCAATACTACTATTATTATAGATCATCTGTCTGTAGTTCCAATAAAGACCAACCTCTTTGCTTCTGCAGAGGAACCATTTTCTCTCATCCTTTCCCGATCATTGTTTCTTCCATCCTAAATATCCTTGATTTTCCCCTTTATTGCATTATTGCTGTCAGCCTATAAGCATGCTATAATACCTCTCATGGAAAAGCAAAAGCGAAAACTTTCCTTCACTCCACATTCTCTGCTACCTATTGTTGCTAGTCTCGGCTCTCTTACAAGAAATACTTTCTTACTCTTTCCACATCCTCTTCTTCCATTGTCTTAAAACCACTGCAATTAGACTTTCATTTTCACCATGCTACCAAATGCTCATTCAAATGTGACCATTGATCTCCGTGTTGCCAAATTGTATTGTCCATTTTCAACCATCTTACTTGACTATAAGCTGTAATTGAGAGTTCATCGCAAACTCCCATGGAAATACTCACACTTAGCTTAGGTGCCACTCTCTCAGCTTTCTTCCAATCTCACAGTTGCTCCTTTTCTTTATTATTTGCTAGTTCTACCTCATCTCAGCAAGCTCTATATGTACGAGTACTCCAGGATTCAGTCTGTGGATGCCTTCTTTTTCTGTCTATATACTCTCCAGATGATCATTCAGGATCATTACTTTAAAAAGCCTTCAATACCATCTATGCACTAGTGACTCCAAAGTTTGTATCTTCAGTCAGAGTTGTATATCCAACTTCCTAACTGACATCTCCATTTGATGCAAAAAAGGCAACTCAGTCCTAACATGCCCCAAACCAAATTTCTGATTTTCTCGTAATCCTACTCCTTCCTCAGTCTTTTTCGTGCACCCTTTCACTTGGTCACACTACCATCTTGGAATCATCTTTGACTCTTTTCTTTCTGTTACTCACTGTATCCATCCATCAGCAAATCTTACTTGTTCTGTCTTTAAATTATTCTGGATCTTGCATCACTATCTTCCTCTTCCAAGTCACCAATATCTCTTAATTTGCTTTATGAAATAGCCACCTAACTGGTCGCCCTGCTTCATTTTACCACTCAACTCACTAAGCAATGGGCCAAGTGACCCTTTTAATTGGTCAGTCAGATCGTGTCACTCTTTTGGTCAACTCCATCAAATAGGCTTTTAATCTCAGTCAGAGTAAAAGTCTAAGTTCTTATAATGGCCTACAAGCCACCTAAGAGTTGGCTTCCACCATCCTACCTTCTATATCTTCTCTCGAGCTGACTTTTTCATAGCCTTACAAACATTTTTTCTTTCACATACCCAGCATTCTCCTACTAGGATACATTGTACTTACTATGTTTTCTGCTTGTAACAGAATTCCATTGTATGTGTATACCATAATTTATTAAAACTATTGCCTACTTGTAAAAATATATCTTTATTTTTTTCAGTTTTACAAATAATGCTACTGTGAATATCTTTAAAAATGTGTCCTTATAGATGTTTTGGATGTTTCCCCAGGATATATTTTCCATTCTTAATTTTCATAAAAGTTATTAAATTGCTTTCCAAAAGAGTTATATATTTTTTAGTGAAATCAGCTGTATTCAAATCTGCCTATTCCGCTAGCCCCTTGTTTGATTATCTTTTTTTTTTTTTTTTTTTGGTGAGGAAGGTTGGTCCTGAGCTAACATCTGTTGCCAATCTTCCTCTTTTTCTTCAAGGAAGATTGTCCCTAACATCTGTGCCAATCTTCCTCTATTTTGCATTTTTGCATGTGGGATGCTGCCACAGCATAGCCTAATGAATGGTGTGTAGGTCCACACTGGGATTCAAACCAATGAGCCCTGGGCCACCGAAGTGGGGTGCATGAACTTAACCACTATGCCACTGAGTTGGCCCCCTTATCATAATTTTTTAAAACGTTTTTGGAAATTTGGTAGGCAAGATATATACTTGATTTTTTTTTATTTGAATTTCCTTGAGGAGAATGAGAGTGAAGTTTTTCATAAGTTTACTGGCATTGCGCATTCATAATGTGAATTAACTGACTATTCTTCTCTTTTTCCTGATTTTATATTATGTTCTTTACATTTTGTAAAATTGATTTTTAAGAGTTCTTGATAAAGTAAGGACATAAACCCCTGTTATAATCTCTGAAAATATATTTTCCAGTCTTTTAAAGAAATCTATTTATGATTTTTTTTAATAATTTTTCATTTTATTATAGACATATTTATGGGTCTGTTCCATTATGACTCTGATTTTATGTCAAGTTGAGAAAGGTTTTCTCTTTGTGAAAATGCTAGTTTTATCCTAACTATATAAAAGATTACTTAATTATGAAGTTCATTTTTCCACTAATTCTGTAGGATCAAATGCTGATAGAGATCAAGTTCACATTCTCTCTAGAAATTGTATGAGAATAAAGAGATTTAACTTCTGACTCAATTTCATCTGTTAACTAGTTGTGAGACTGGGGAGAAATTACGTATCTTCTCAGGATCATGATTTCTTTATATGAAAATAGAGTTGTTAAATAGGAAAAGTCTTCAAACCTTAATGTTCTTAAGAGTTACTTGGGAACTTTATGAAAAATGCAGACTTGAATTTCACTCACCAAAGGTTCTTATTCAGAAATTTTGGATAGTGCCAAGAAATCTACTTTAAAAGTAGATTTACGTTAAAGTGAAATCGACTATCCTCAAAGACTTCTGTGCTCCCATTTTCATTGCAGCATTATTGAAAAGAGCCAAGATATGGCAGCAACCTAAGTGTCCATGGACAGATGAATGGATAAAGAAAATGTGTGCGTGTGTATATATATATATATGTACACACATACGTATATACACACACAGTGAAATATTGTTCAGCCACAAAAAAAGGAAATATTGCCATTTGCAACAATATGGGTGAAACTTGAGAGCATTATGGTAAAGGATATATCAGACAAAGAAAGATAAATACTCTATGATCTCTCTTATATATCAAATCTAAAAAAAAATCAAAGTCATAGAAATAGCAGGTAGATTGGTAGTTGCCAGGGGCAGGCGGATGGGGGAAATGGGTCAAGGTGGTCAAAGGGCACAAACTTCCAGTTGTAAGATGGCTAAGTTCTGGGGATCTAATGTACAGCATGAAGACCATAGTTAACAATATGTATTATATACTTGAAGGTTGGTAAGACAATAGGTCTTAAAAGTTGTCATCACAACAACAACAAAAATGGCAAGTATGTAGGTGATAGGTTAATTAACTTTATCATGGTAATCATTTCACAACATATTCACATTTCAAGTTTTCACATTGTACACTTTAAACATACACAGTGTCATATGTTAATTGTGTCTCAATACAGCTAGAAAAAAAGACATGGAAATTCTGAATCAGCAGGTCAGTTGGTAAAAAAAAATCTGCCTTTTTAAGATATTCTCCGATTTCTTAAGCAGGTAGTCTAAAGGTAGCTCTTAGAAGATCCATGATAGAGACAATGTGAAAGGTGCACCTGATCATTAAAAACAAACAGTATTTTAACAAGTGTTGATTTTTCCAACACTGACAGTCTATTTCTACAGGGAAGTCACTAGATATTTTTACTTTCAATATTGGATTGCAAACCATTTTTTTAATTTACAAAAATTATAAACCATTGACTATCATTTTTCCCAAGGGCTGACTGTTACAACCAATTGCAAAAATAAACATGCTATGGTGCTCTAAATCACAGACACCTCTGATTAAAGTCACACAGCCAAAGGCTAGAATTGAATAGCTTTGGTAAGCAATAAAATAAATGTTTTTGTTAAAAATGGAACATCCAATTATCCTACTGACCATAAGATTGATTAAGAAGAAAAAGGAAATTCTTGAGCAGATACTAATGTATTCCAAATACTTAAAAATACATAATATCAAGGGTAGAAAAAACAAAATATTTACCATTGAAATAAGCAAAATTGCTAAATCCTGCTCCGCTGCATAATTAGGTTGGGGTGGGCCAACACTTACCACTGAGTGGGTTAGTACTAAATTACAAAACTTCATACGTAGCAGAGTCAGCAGAAAGGATCCAGTCACTCCAGGGTTTATAAGTACAACTTTTCAGAGAAATCACAATCTGTGTTTGAGGTAACATTTACATTGAACACCCAATGCTGTTCATCACCGGAGTTTGTCTCTAAATTAGCACAGATCCATCACTTCAATTGGGGCCATGACTTCTAATTTTCACCTGCTTGTGTTTTGAGGTCCCATCGTGAACATACACAATTGTAAACAGGTGGGGTTTTGCTGGCATAGGGAAATTTGGAGACAGAGAAACAGTATAAAGTGTAAAATGAGTTCTCATTAAATCATTTTAAAACTTACTGATGTGAATTTTTGTTCTCTCAAATACTTGTGATGTCTACTTTATCAGTGCCACAAAAGTATTTCCTGTCTCAGAAGATAATAATAGTAATAATAATATTATTATTTACAGTAATCAAAACTTTGAAATTTATTGTTTAAGCAAAAATCCCCCTTTAGGGCATAAATATTAAATTTCATAGTTCTTCACTTTGTCAGTTATATTAGTCCATTTCTGATTACTGTGGCTAAGTTTGGTGACCCACAAAGCAAGAAATATCCCTAAATCTGTACATTTTTAGAGGAAAAAGTCATTTGACTGAAAATAATCAAATTTCTTGATGAAGCTAAATACATATTATGCACAAAATAGTCTCCGTATCAGGAAGAAATTATCCCAAGCTATAAGAAGTGTTAATTAATATTAGCCCTACAACTGACTTTAGAACTCGTCACACTCAGTCCTCTCATTTTACATGTGGGAAAACTAGGACTCAGAGAACTAAGTGATATGCTCAGCAGTGACAAAACTGGAGAAAGAATCCAAGTTTCTTGAAACTCTTTCAAATAATCTTTCCATTTGCTATTCATAGCAATTACTCTTAGTTTTGACAATCAAGGACTCAGTACATTTTCCTTCTCAGAAGCAAAGAAGAGGCTAGTCAGATGCCTCACTTGCATGATTTTGGCTCAAATTTGGCATCTCCCAGAAGCCAACAACCAATTTGTCCATTGGCTTTTTTGACGGAGTGTAGTGGAAATGAAAAGATCACGGGACTGGGTGAATCTCGGTATTTTAGTCATAGGCATGTAAGTAATTTCTAGCACCTAAGAAATAATAAAACAGTTAGTAAGGGTTTTATGGTAGATTTCAGTGGAGAAGACTGCACAGATCTTAGAAAGTGAGTCCTACTTCTTTCGGAAGAAATATCCTTAGGGTGAAAAAGTTCAATTCAACAGCTAAAATAGAAGTATCCCTTAAAACCCCCAAATCCCTTTGCTCACAAAGCAGACTTTGGTCTATAATTTGATAAACTGAATGGATTTTCCCACCAGAAAGGTTATGCCCATGAAGACAAATAGTTCTGGATGGTAGGCCACATATATCTCTAATGTTAAATCAACCACTGTCCTGTTTTCTTTGAGGTAGTCTCTGTTGAATCTGATCTGATTCAATTCCTCAGATAATTGCTGAGCAAACTGATGATACAGAACTTCTCAATGTACAGTTACTTCATGAAATCAGAGAGTGATTTACTACAATGTTGGACAGGAAAACAGCAAATAGATTTTCTTATGCTGGACAAGTTCATAGAAACAATGAAGGACCCTCTCCCAGCAATAGTGCACAGAAGCATCTTGCAATGGGGAGACTGTTGATTTTGGATTGTTTTTCACTTGTCTTCAAATTCTGAGTTCTCATGAAGGACAGGAAAAGTCATCATAGTTAAGATCAGCACTGTCTATTGATGTCACATTATGTAGTGCATGTAGTCAAATAAACCTGGTGACTGGGCCACTACTGTTGGATTTTACAAGACTTTCTATTTGATTTAATCCTCTTGGTGATTCTGAGGCAAAACAAGATAATTTCCATTTACAGCTTTATGTCCAGGTATTACTATTTATCAGATAGAAAACAAAGACACAAACGAATGGTTTAATCAACAATACAATTCCGTCTGCAACACTTTCTTTATAGCTTTCTATGTATTCTGAATGAAAAGTCCTCTTGGCACTTTGGGGGTAGTAGAGATTACATGTGTTTCAATACTCTTTTGACAGTAGTACAGGCTTTTGACTATAACAGAATTTTAATATGGGGCAAAGTTGCCCCACTTTTGTTCTTGTTGGACAATCAAAATTGTTGATAAATATACATTTATATGACACACTGATCAATGTCAATTTCTTCTACCAAACTATCAGCCCATGAAGCCAGACCTCATATCCGTTTTCCTCAGTATTGTATACCCAGTATATGATCTATTACATGATGTAACTGAATAAACAGTTATCAGTAAATGAGCGAGCGAATGAAGATGACCTTAATATGTGGATTATTAAAACCAGCCAGGAATAATTCAGTATGGGTTTCTTTTGTCACAGAATTTCTTTTAGCACACATAGTTGAGCAGCCATTCCATTTATGCTTAAACGAGCCCAAGAATCCTGCTCAAATTAAGAAATAAAAATTATCATTAAAGGGGCTGGCCCCGTGGCCGAGTGGTTAAGTTCGTGCGCTCCGCTGCAGGCGGCCCAGTGTTTCGTTGGTTCGAGACCTGGGCGCGGACATGGCACTGCTCGTCAGACCACGCTGGGGCAGCGTCCCACATGCCACAGCTGGAGGAACCCACAACGGAGAACACGCAACTATGTACCGGGGGGCTTTGGGGAGAAAAAGGAAAAAATAAAATCTTTAAAAAAAAAAAAAATTATCATTAAAAACAATAGCAAAAGTTTGGATCTATGCTCCTTATATGATAATCTAAACAATATTCATTTAACACAAGTACAAAGATAGAACAATAAAATCATTTTAAAGAGATGACCAGTATTTTAATTTTATGTATATTTCAAAGGATTGGGGTAAATTATTAGGTCTTTCCTTCTTTATCTTTTCTGCAATAATAAACATTAGTTTTCTGACAGACTCTTTCTCTTCATTTTTTAATGGTCGCAAATAGATTTATACCCATATTTAATACACTTATGCACTGTGACATACATTATCTAACTTTAACCTAACAGTATCACCGTAATAACTATTTTCTTCTCTTTTACAGTGGGGAAATTGAAAATAAGAGAAATTAAGTTGTTCAGTGTCACAAAACTAAGAAGCACTGGGGCCAGCATGGGAAGTCAGGTGTTCAGACAGCAAACTCACATCCTTTCTACTACCCCAGAAGCCTAAGTTTCCATAGCTGGTCAAGATACTAGTAAGTCTTGTTTCCAGTTTTATAATTCTCATTTCAAGGGTGATTCTGTCACTCTCTGCTGTCCCATATCTGGGTTCCTAAGAGGCAGATACAATATCTCCAGTCTTCTAGCAGTTTGTTAAAAATTCACAGTGAACAAATATGTTATGTACAAGTTCTTTTCTCCTTCTCTGCTCAAAAAGCAGCAGAAGGTCTGAAATTTTCCTAATTTTTAAAACTAGTTTTATTTGTAACTAAAATACAGGTTTGAATCTACAAATACCATTAAAAAATACAAAAGAAAAATGTGTAAAAGATGCAAAGAAAAATAGGAAGGGAAGAAAGAAGGCAAGAAGGACAGAAAGAAAGCTGGAAGGAAGGAAGGAAGGAAGAAAGAAAGGAGGGAGGGGGTGAAGGCAGGAAGGAAAGAAGAGAGAGAAAGAAAAGAAAGGAAAGATTTCAAGACAGACAAAATGACTTAACCTTCCCCGAAAGCCTGCTACTATTCTCTCTGTTTATATATTAGTAAATTATAGACATTACGGATAGCTATATATTGTAGTTCATTTAATAAAAATGAAAATGCACATGCCCTAAGGCCACCAATGTAAGTGTGTTTGCTGTAGTATTTTTGTCATAGAAAAGAAATTGGTAATAATTTGAATGTTTTTGAGTACGAAATGGTTGAGCAAATTATAGTATATATCTCTCATGGAATATAAACCAATTATGCTTTTCATAAGTTAGGTTCATATGTACTGACCTAGAAAATTGACTGTACTAAAGTGATAAGTTAAAAAAATAAAAGCAAGTTGCAGAGTAATAATTTTAGTATATTCACATTTATGTGTAAAAAATTTTAAAAGATAGAAAAATGCATTTGTGTTGCTAGAAGCACAGAAGAAAAACTGGCAGCATATGTGCCAATCTGTTAACACCAGTTATTTTAAGAGATTTAGGTTTGGAGCAAAGAAGGAAAGTATATCCTATTTTATCTTCTTTATATACATCTGCATTGTTTGAATTGTTTGAAGCCTATATTACTTTAAAATTAAAAAGAAAACCTTCATATTGTATCTTCAAGTTTCTACTGAAATCAAACCTGGACTGTCATGGTAGTATGATGTACATTTACTAGGTAGTATTATAAGTGAAATGGGCAAAACTGTCTTTTAAAAAACATTCTAAGAGGGCCGACCCAGTGGTGTAGTGGTTAAGTTCACACACTCCGCTTCAGCGGCCCCGGGTTTCCAGGTTCATATCCCAGGCATGGGCCTACACAGTGCTCATGAAGCCATTTCGTATGGCAGCATCCCACATACGAAATAGAGGAAGATTGTCACAGATGTTGTTAGCTCAGGGCCAATCTTCGTCGCACACACACACACACACACACACGGTTCTAGGAAAGCTCCCGATAATTACATGATGACATGCACATACAAAACTACAATTGCCCCCTTCATTCATTGGTTTCTAATAGTAAAACAATCTGAATGCTTTGGGAATATAAGTAAATGTTTTGTTAGGGTTCTCACAATTGTCACTCAGTATAGTCAGAATTTAAACCCAGACTTCATTTAATGTAGCTATACTAAACATCAGCAGAGAAGTTTTGGAGACAATGTGTTGAAACAGGGGAAGATTTCATATAAGTGCACTATACAGCAGTGAAATATCTGTCAGCAAGCATCACCCTATATCATAGACTTGGAAAAATGTATGGATGTGGTTCACTTCAACTCGTTTTTGAAAATGTTGTCAATTAGATTTTAAACTTTCATATTAGCTAGAGATCACAAAACCTCAAAACACCATTAAGGGGGGTCAGAATCAAGTCTAACAATGTTCTTGCGAGGTCTTCTATCAGTTAAATTAAAATTTTTAAGCTACTGAGAAACTATAGAAAAATATCCATATTTAGACATATTCAACTCCCACTCCCTGAATATTTGCCTCATCCCATATACATTGCAAGAGGTCACTTCCAATTTTATTTATGATAGAGACAGGAAGAGAGAGAGAGGGAAAGAGATAGACAGAGAGACAACGACAGAAAGACAGACAGAGAGAGAGGAGACAGAGAGACGGGGTGGGGAGTACGGAGAGAAAGAGGGAGGGAAGGAGGAAAGAAGGAAGGGAGAAATAACTTTAAGTCTGAGACTCAAGTTTCAGAGGTACAGGATATTATAGAAGAATGTACACATAGTAGGTGAGCAATAAATACATGTTGGACGAATTAGCTTAAATGTTTCACAATATCTTCATTCTCTAGATTGTCAATCAAAACATTTGTTTTTTAGACTAATGAGAAATTGGAAAGGAGGTTAATATTCAATAGACAAGGACTGCTTAAAAAAATCTACAGTCATCTGTTCATTGACAACAGTGTTACAGAAGTGCAAGGATAGACATGAGGAGATATTCAATATACTAAAGATAAAAAGTACATTTAAACAACATAGAATAATCTCATTTTTGTTTAAATCTATGTTTGGAAGGATTTGAATAAAAATATCAATAGTAGGTATTTCCAGATAATGTTTTTGCTTACGGCTCATCTACATTTCTGGATAACTCATATTACTTATTAAAGCAAAACACAATTATAATGTACTTTAAAAATAGAAAATAAAATCTCCCTTTAGGTGGGATATCTGTGTAGCCTCAAAAATCTCAGTCAGCTGTGTGTGCTTCGTGAATGGGCAGATTGAGGATGCTGATGGAGATGTAGCAGCACTTCTTTCAGATCACCATGGGCCCCTTAGCTGGATTTTGGAATGACTGAGATAGATTTTAATATACCAATGCCTGGGTTTCAATCTTCAGGGATCCTGATTTACCGCCTCTTGAGCTGTGGCCTGCCCATGAACTTTTTATAAAGCTTTGCCAGTGATTCTAATGGGCAACAAGGTTGAAAAATACTATCCTAATTTTTTTTTTCTTTTTTAAAGTAAATCTCATCCCAAATCAGGGTGTCTTTCCCCATTAAAATAGATGCACAAGTAGGAACAGCATTCCATTTATTATAGGTCATAGGTCGTGTCATCTTCTGCTCCCCCTTCGTCTTGTACATTCTCTCTTTCCTGATTTACATTCTGCATTTCTTTCAAAACAAATACAAATTCCTTCCTGAACCACTTCATAATTTCACAAAAAATATTGAAAGTACTTTCCACAATGTTAGTTTTCCAATGACTATTCTTATATTATGTTAACCTATTAAATTGAGGCACTCCTGCTCTCCCACATGACTGAGCATGTTGTAACAACTTCGATAGCTCAAGCCCACCCACCCACCTTTAATATCTAGAAACACACATTTCCCCTCCTATGGGAATACATATTAAAAGTTCATTTATCAGCCTTATAACTCTAAAAGGTACACATATGATAATATGATATAAATGCATGATTTTGGATAGAACTACATCTGAATGAAATAAACATATTTATTAAATTTTATTTGCCTTTTGACTACCTTCAAATCACCTTGGTAAACATTTCTTAACCATGAAGACAAATCTGATGAAATAATAATTCTGTAGTGTACCAAACAGTAGGACTAAACTGAGATTACCAGTTCATCTTCTCTTGTAATCTTTTGAACTCTGGTGGTTGAAAAATTAGTGCAATTAATACACGATGTCACCTCATAGATAATAAAAATACCTGGTATTGGGGTAGCACTTTTCATCAAAAGGACTCCAGGCACTTTACACACAATTATCTCAGTAAAGCTCATGACAGCCATGAGCACTAGGGACGCAATTGACATCATCACTGTGTTCCTTACTGAGAAACTGTAGCAAGGAAAGTTGAATAAACTTGCTCAGCTTCACCCAGCGTGTAACTGATTTTTTTTGCTACCCATGCAATATGCATTATTTTAAAATCTACTTTTCTTTTTACTGTAAAATGTAAAAATTCAGTTTGTCATCATCTGAAATATTGTTCAAAAGCCTAGGAAAATGATTTTTTTATGTTCCCTAGAAGCCCTTATTACTTAACTGATTTTAGAAAGACTTTGCCGATTACTTTTTCATTATTTCATTATTTATGCCTAGGTTAACATAAAGCATCATATTGGCTGCTATTATCTAATGCTGCATGTATTGCTCTGTTGCTCCATTCACACATAAATGAAGCATTACCAATCACAACACATTTTTAAAAACCAATTTGTAGGATTAATTTATTGCGTTATAGCCTCCAAAATAATTATATTTTACAATAAGAATTTTCACTATAGCGTACCATGATACAAACTATTTCTTTTCTATAAAGGCAAAGATTAATGACTAACCATAAATAGCATTCCCTATCCTTTGTGGGGTAATAATAACAAAAAAGGAAAATGTTGGTGCTCATCTGTACAAGTGATCTTACACTTGGAAACAATATCATCGTATGTTCAGACATTTCAGCACTCTGGTTCGTACTCTTATCCATTTCATTGAATATACATGCCTTGACTTTTGATCGGAGATAACTATGTAATTTTAAGTTAATCTGGTGGTGAGCTTTGATTGTATTTCAGAACTCCACCAGGCCATTTAAAGTTAGAAATGTGTTATTTCCTTCACACTCGTGTATCACCTAATGTTCATAGAGTGTAAAGTTCAGAGGAGAAAATGGTGCTATAATAAAGAAAAAATATATTTACTCATATCCTACAGATCAGATAATTTAAAACTACAATTTTAATATCAAGTATGATCTTTTTTGTGTATTTATTACCTTATTGGAACTGTGAGTTTGAAAGTTTCATAAATCAAGGAATAAATCTAATTTATCTTTAGAACTTTGTCAATGTCAAGTACAATGTTACATATAACTTTTTGGGGTTTTATAATGTTTATTGAATAAGCGAAAGAATGGGTGAATAGATAAGTGAAGAAAAGTATTTTAAAAATAAATAATGTTCTTTGAATACCAGGAAACTGTGAATCTTGAATCATTAGGGAAGGAAGAGAGTGAGCGCAGGCATTAACTATCAGATAATTAATATCCAGGCACAAAGAGAAGATTCAGCAAGATGAAAGGAAGACACACACCATAGACAGTATAATTAGGTTACTGTTGAAAGTTTAACACAAGTTTTTAAAATTTGAGTTTTAATACTTATTTTCCATTAAAAATATTAAAACATTTCTCTTGAAATTGCTGAATGCAAAGAAAATAATGGATGGGTTTCAAAAAGTCTCCAGAACACTTAATAAAGAAAACAATGCAAAAATATATCAGCTAATCTCATGGAACAGAGAGAAGGAGAGAGAATTCAAGAGATTGAATCACTTACAAATATTTTGTTTGATTTTAAATTTCATATATGTGTTTATATACACATGCACACTGTATATAACACACTCTGTACACACATGCATAATACACCTAGATGCTTGTCATTCAGTTTTTGTCCTCAAGTAACTTAATAGTCCTCTTGATGGAACTAGATTTTAATTAAATAATTACACAAATGAAAGGAAAATCCTGCTTTTGATCTGTATCAAGAGGGAGAAGTAAGTGATGCTCTAAGAGCATAAAGCTGACAGATACGACATATTTTTAGACTAATATGACCATAATATGTCATCCTCCTTATGCCTTCCTAGCCACCTCATAGCTGGATGGGTGGAGGAGACGGTGGGATTTGGTGACCTTTCACAAATAAAGGCAAAGTAAGTGTGCTGTGGCTTCACTCCCTCTTTTCTCCCTTTACAAAAATAAATCAATTTCCCAATATAGAGAATAAAAAAGATGGATTTATGAATACATAAGAAGAAGCAGAAGATAAGCAGCCCTTTAACAGTAATTTTTATTTTAACATAAAAATCTATTTGTACTAGTTTTAGACTTGAATCAAAACTCAAAGGCATAATAATTTAAAATTGAACTTCATTCATATGTCCATTGGCTTTTTTTAATTGGGAGAGGTCAGTTCAAGCTTGCAAGTCACAGAAGGCGAGTTTTCTAATGTGTATCTATACACAAATTCAAGAAAAAAAATGCCCTAGGAATTTCTTTTAAAACGTTCTGAAGGCAATAACCAAAAGCTAAATAGTTGGACTCTGTAATTCACAGAACTTTATAATAAGAAGAAACCCTAGTGACCATAAATATGTTCCTTCATCCCCAAAACTCCGTTTTTTAAATGAGGAACATCAGAGCCAGAGAAACTAGAGATGGCTACTAGAAATTCAAGTCTTCTGAAAAGGATTGGAAAGAGCATATTGTGATGGAACAAGCATGTGCCTAGGAGTCAGACAGACAGAGGTTCAAGTCCTCCCCCTGTCACTTATGATAATTTTCAGCTCTATTCAGAGTAGCCTTCCAAATTCCTGACTCTGCCTTTTCATCTTTCAAACTTCATCTCAAGTTTAATTTGTATTATAACAACTTTATGTTCACTGCTCCTGCTCTGCTCTTAGAACCTGTAATATTTGTTTTCGCGGTTAGTCACACAAGTATTAGTTTTTCCTATCAAGCACTCAAGGGCAAGGTGTTTTTACTATTTATCTTATTATGCGTTATTTGTCTTTGTACTCATTTTTAACTCTCTTGCAGATATGAAATGTCTCAAAGATTTTACTCAATCTATTAATTACTGAGGAAACAAGTAAGATGTTAAAACTGGTTCCAAGAACATTTGAAGTCATAGGTATTTATAAACAATTTAATAAAGGAATGTTAGAATAAAAATGCTGAGTTAAACACAGACCTGATTAATACTCAACAAGGCAATAAGCCATAACCTTCTGTATTTACCACTGGTCAGGGTTATGTTTATCTCTGCTAGGCAAATATTTACAATTTAATGTGTCATTCACTAAATATGGGCCTATATTTAATAATAAAGTGAGTTAAACAACATACATTACTAAATAATTGGATAAGCCTATACTGGTATATGATATTGAAAAAATATGCCATCCACATTTTTGCTTTATTTCAAAGCTTGAGAGGTGTTTTCTTGAAACATCTAAGAAATTGTATCCAAATATAAAGATTTGTCAAATGGATGAGTGAACACATGAATCAACAAAGTTTAGCAAATAATTTGATATATCTGGATGCCAGCTTCCTTACCTGTAATGAAAAATTATCCATTTTACCTTACAGGGAAATTAAAAGGATTGTAAATAAATACCATATACCTAGTGCCTGCTCTCACTAAATGTCACTTCCCGTCCTCCACTTTTCTTTCTCTTTGTCCAGTGTTTTTCCTAACATGCCTCTTGCTTCTCCATGAACTGCCCCGTAATTAATGACATATATTTTTCCATTCGTAAGGAAAGTCCAGCTTCATCATGGTTACAGAAACTCTTGAACTATGAAATACATCAGGCAGAAAGATCTAGAGCAATGTGTATCACAGCTGTAAGTTACTAGCTTATTAGTGCAACATCCTGGCACCTTATTTTCTCGCCTCTTATATTGTTTACCCAAGGCTATCCATATTTCTTTCCTCAAATTATCTACCTGTTCATTTACTCACATATCCCACAGGGTTTCATCTCAGCCATATACTACTTTTTCTTAATTTATTATGCTCCTAGCTGTGGAACAAAGATGGCCTGGAGCACTTTTAAATCAGGGGAATGGGATGGGAATTATTTTTCTCCTCATGTTTTGTCAGTGGCACAAAGGAGCCTCCTGTTTGTTTCCCATTAAGCATATGGAGATGATAGTCACCAATTCACAGTAGCTGTGTTTTCCCGAGAGGGGATTGTGGTGGTGGTAACAATTAGCTGGTCATTAACTCTTGCAATGTGCCTAGTCAGCCTACTTCTATTTGCATATTAAACTAATGGCTACAAAGGTAGAGTGAAAGGGGCATGAAGGAGACCATTACCTTAGTATAAAAAATGAGGGCCTTGATCTTGGAGATAACAATAATTTCCTTATAAATTTTTAGTATATATATATATATATATATATAGAAAGAAATGGGAATCATGAAAGTACAGCATGACAACGACAATCTCAAAAATAATTTATGCACTCTACGAGTTTTTATTTTTTAAAAAACTTAAATCATTTGCCTGTTCAAGGAAAGATTGATATTGCTGTCTCAAAGCAAAACATAACAAAAGTAAAAAATAAAAACTATCAACTTCAATTCCTATTAAAAGAAATTATACATAAGATATTTTAAATGACTGTTCTTTGAATAGCTGTAGAGATATACAGAGTTATAAAGCGTTATTTTCAAGTAACTTTGCGATTGACTGAAATTGTCATGGGCAAGGTACATATTTAAACACCAGAATAAGCAATTGTCATAAAGGTACAAAGAAAATAATTAAGTCAATACAAGCAATTGGCTATTCCGGGGGGGGGGGGGGGGGGATTTTAAAAGATTAATATGAGGAGTGGCTTATTGTAGGAGATTGGCCAATGTTCTTTCAATTGTTTGATAAAATTTAGGAATGAGAATATGAAGAACAGAAAATAGAGGGTCATGAGAACTAGAAAAAATAAAAGAAAGATTTATTGTTACTATTCCAAGAGTCCTCAACAAATCAAGATGCTTAGGTAAGATTTCTATCTTATAAACTTTTACAGGTGAAATTTAAATTGATTTCCATCTCCTCTACTCTACAATAAAATGGTGAATAGTTGATTATCATAAAATAAATCTTTCAAATACTTGGAAACAGTTAAGTATCCTCTTAACTTTCTTTCTACAACACAAAATTACTTATAAACTACCTTATGAATCATGCTCACACCTTTAGAACAAGCACAGTACATAAATTAACAAATCCCCTTGAGGAATAAACTTAGGTGTTCTTTTCAAATATATGTGACACATTCCATTTATAAAACATTTTTCTGCTGAAGTGCATGGGGAGCCTCACATATATCATTCCAATAGCAGTGCTTTGTTTACATGTAGCATTTTTATACAAAGAATGCAAACCAATTTGGGGACAAGTTCACTCTTTTAAACTGTTCTGGGAGACAGGAAAAATCCTCCCTAAATTTAAGAAGAGTGTTAAGGTTCTTTTTTTGTGGATTTCCATGGATCAAAATTCAGGGTAGAATTCCATTGGGGAAAGAAGGAGGGAAGGAAAGGAAAAAAGGTGGGAAGGAAAAAAGGAGGGTAACAAAGAATGAAATTTGAAAAGAAAAAGAGACGTTGTATCATTTCTTTCCTTACTATCAATTCTTACCTCTCATTTTATCTTTCCCATGTCAGTGGCTGCTCTGATTTTTTCCTTGTCTCCAAAATTATTCTTTCCAGAACTCAGGCTCCCTCTCAACCTACAGCCCATCTTTCTTCCTATTGTCTAATTTAGTGTGACCTTGACTTCCTCAATACTGGCTATATGCTTTGTTAAACCTCCTGGCTTCCACTCTCAAGACCTGACTGAAACTGTTGTCTCATGCAGTCACCAAATCAAAAGATCCTTTTTCAATCCTCATCTGGTAAACACTCCTCTCTTCCAAATTCTTTATGACTTCTTTGCAATGAGCATACTACTAATTCCCTATACTCCTAAAACATTCTACTTTGGTTTTCCATCTACCTTCCAGGCCACTCATGTCTCTTTTGCAGATCCCTCTTCCATGCCCCAGATTCCTTAATTCTCCAAGAAGTCCTCCTCCATTCTTTTTCTATCTCTTCATTAGGGATCTCATCTACTTTAACAGCTTTAATTTTCACCAATTATTGGACAATAAACATCAGAATAATTTGAGTATTGGAAAAAATGAGTGAACAGGGAGTCTTCCCATATCAAGACGTTACATGTTTTGGTTGAAAGAATGATACTCGCCAATAATTAACACATAGATTAACAGACTAAAATAAGTCACCAGAACTAGAACCTAATAGATACACGACTTTAATATGTGATAATGAGACATTAAAACCCATTGGGAAGGAATGGATTATTTAAAAACTGGTGGTTGGATGCTGTATTAGTTTTCTATTTCTGCTGTAACAAATTACCACAAACTTAATGCCTTAAAACAACACAAATTCATTATTCCAAAGTGCTGTATGTCAAAAGTCTAACACAGGTCTCACTGGGCTATAATCAAGGTGTCTGTAGGGCTGTACTCATTCCTAGAAGCTCTAGGGATTATCCATTTCCTTGGTTATTCAGATTATTCACAGAATTCAGTTACAGGACCGAGGTCCCAATTTTCTTGCTGGCTATCAGCTGAGGGCTTTTCCCACATTTCATTGACGTATAGTCCCTTTCTCCATTTCATAGCCAACAACAGTGAGTCAAGTCCTTCTCACTTCTAATCTGTCTGACTCAGCTGGGACTTTTAATGATTTATATGATTAGATTGGGCCCACTCAGATAATCTGGCCATTTCAATGTGTATCCTTAATCACATTTTCAAGGTCCTTTTGACATGAAATGTATATATTTATAGGTTTTGTAGATTCAGGTATGGACATCTTGTTAGTGGGGTAGAGGGGCATTATTCTGCCAACCACAAACCCGTTGGTCAACTATTCGAAAAGTCATTTACCACCAACCCCATGCATCTTATGTTTAATTTAAAACGTGCCATATAAACGAGTTACCCAAAAAATAGAAAAGATAAAAAATACATGGGTAGGTTCAACTTGGACTGAAAGTAGACTTTTCAAATATAAAGTCAACACTAGAAACCATAAAGGAAAAGATAGGTTGTTTTGGCTTGATTTCCTTAAGACTGAACAATTTTGAATACTTCTGTTCTCATAACATTTTTCCCAGTCCCCATTCACCCCAGCTGGAAAAGTCCACATAGCCTTGAGTTAAAACTAACTTTTTGAACAATAGTCAATTATACCTTTCTTGAGGAAGTTATGGAATTCTTTTATTCTTGCTCACAGCAAAAAATTCTTGTTTTGCTGAAAACGTGCATGCCAGAATACATCAAACTCTGCTCTGACTTCTATTCTCAGAATTTCTTCCATTTTTCTTCAGAGTGGTTCATACTCCAAAACTTATAAAGTCTCTTCCCTGAGTAATTACTTTGAAGCATTTCTTTTGGAGGGTTTTTCCCTCTTCATACATCAGTTAATAAAGAGAACTTATATTTTCCTTCAGATTTCCTAATCTACTTCAACACTACATAAATATTTATATATCAAAAAATTATGAGCAAAATAAATTTAGTAAAATTTTGCAGCATATATTATGTTTAAAGGTCAATACAGACATATTCTTTTAAATCAGTAAACTAACTAAACTCACTAAAAAATATGTCTTTCTATATATATGTATATGTGTATATATGCAGATGAACACTCATGGTAAAGTGTCTAGGTGAATAGAAACTGTTTTTCCTTCTAGGAAAAGAATAAGAGAAAAAACCAAGATGAAGACCTATTTTAATATTTGATTCCATTTGTAATCAAATAAACTCATATCCATTGTCAAAATTTCTTTTTTATTGTAACTAATTGGTAAAACTCAAAAGAATGATAATTCTGAAGCCTTATGAGAATATCATGATCAGAACTCTCTCATACATTGTTAGAAATTACATGATCTTTTGGAGAAGAATATGGCAATATACATATCTAGAGAAAAAAATTTTTGAAACTGTAATTTGACTTCTAGAAATATATCTTAGAGACACCATTATAAATGAGAACCATGATTTATGCCTAATATGTGCAATATAAGATTATTTAAAATAGTAAAATATTGGGGGGTAAGGATTTGCAACATTCAAAAATAGGGTATGCCCTCCTGCACCTTTTCCTAGACACATTTCTAGAAGCAAACTTCTTTTTTTGATGTTAAGGGCATGCTCATTCTCCTAGGCACTTGAAGTCAGAATCTCTATGCTACCTTTGATTTCATATTTGAACACTGTATGTGTTATCAGATTCTATTGGTCACAACATCACAATATTTGGCTCATCACTCCTTTACTTCCAATTTTAACAGTGACCAAACTAGTTTAATCTCTGTTTCTTTTCACCTGGATTATTATAACAAACATTGAATTGATGTCTGTGCATCTTGTCTTTCCCTTTATCAATCTATGCATAATGCCTCTGTATTAATTTCTTAAATTTTAAAATTCAATTTATTTGATCCTTCAAGAGTATGTAAAAATTATTCACCCTGACATATATAACCTTCAATAGTATGTTCCTAAACATATTTTCAGCTTTATCACTCATTTTCCATACGTACCTTATCTTCATAGATTCAGTGCTGCCCTGAAAACCCCTGGCACTCTCTTTCTTCCATGCCTTTATGCGTGCTGTATCCTCGACCAAGGAACTCTTCTTCCTTTGACAGGTCTAAACCCTCTATTACTAGTCCTAATCCATTTAAATTCTATCCTGTGTTCGCTTTTTAAAAGCAGTATCATTCAATAAGTGCCCAAGGTTTTCCTAATCCCCCTTTATCCCCCTCTCTTGAATATTTATACCTTTAGGTTTGTCTTTTTTACAGGCCTTGCATACTTTTTAATTTTACCTACCTGTGTTGTATATTTGCGTACTTCTCTAATTCTCTTTGCTAAATCCTAGAGCCATTGAGGACAGTGATGTTGAGAAAATACTTGCTGTTCAAGAAGTGATTGTGGTCTTGTGGTCTTGTGGAAGATAAAAACTGGGCAGTCTTTTTTTTCTTTTTCTTATTGCACTCTGTCCATATTGCGTTTAGATTTGTGTGACCAAAGAATAGTCCAGGAGATTCAATTCAATAAGTGTATGGAAGCAAATCATAAATCCTTCAGCAAAATTATTATTTGGAAACAAGAAAGTCATACACTGCAGTCATTGCAGCTTGGCTCAAAATCGAATCTATAGTCACTTCTGTGTTTTTAACTATGCATCAAAGCATGCTTTTAAAGAAATAGAACTATTACACATATATTAATGTTTGTATCCTGAGAAGTACACATGTAGTTTTCAATCACTGCAGTTTGCCTCAACCATTTCCTTTGAATCCTGTTAAGACAGAGAGGCCTACCTGATAGAGTTCTTGAGGCAATTGTTTCTCTTTGGAGCCCCACATCATACTACAAACTAGTTTAAAGTGTTTCTGGAAGTAATAAATCATTAATTTAAAATGAATCTTCATTACAAAAGCTTGAATGTACTTGAAATAGCTGAGAACCCTTGAAGTTATGAATATATAAAACCTCAAAGCTAGTCATTTTATAAATAAAAATCATTAATTTTTAATCAAAAGAAAATTTCCTCCGTGTAGGCTCCTAAATGTTTTATATCCGATATTCAGTGAAAGGTTTGCTCTTTTTGACTGCCTTATCCTTCATGCCCTGCTCATTCTATTTGCCTTAATCTCAGATATCGCTCCAGCATGTGTCTACAATTGATTTTGTAGAACTTAGACTCTAACCCTGGTATTCGGCCTGACTGTCGTAGAAAATACAGCAGCCCAATCATTTTAGCTTTTGTTTTTAGTTTATTTTAATTATTTTTGAGCTATGTTAAAAACACCTCCTTGTATTTCCAAATGAGAATTTCACAAAGGATATTTTGAGATGAGATTCCACTGTAAAGTTCAAGTGGGTTATAAGACCTTATAAGAGTCCTCTGGTAGAAGACAGCACTGAATTTATTGGGGTTTTCTATTTCAGGTGATAAAATAGCACATTATCTTGATATTTTCAGAAGAATCCCATTTTATCACTAAGATGTAGACATTAATTTCTATTAAAGATGCATTTTTTAAAGTCACATTTTTGTAGCCAGTTTCTTAATTTATATTTGTAGTTGAGTTTAAAATGTTTAAAGATACATTTTAATACATTTTTAGGTCCACAAAAAGATAATAATGTGGAAAGCCTATAGGAAATATTTTTAAATTTCATCTTAATATCAAACTCTTTGATCTATAGAACTCTACTTTAAACGGTGCAGTCTAGAAAGAAACCAGAAAACTAAAAACATAAAAGAAGCTAAGAAAAATGAATATAAAAATAGCCCATAGGGACCAGGCTGGTGGTGTAGTGGTTAAATTCACTCTTCTTCAGTGGCCCAAGGTTTTTGGGTTCAGATCCCAGGCATGGACCTACACACCACTCATCAAGCCATGCTGTGGCAGTGTCCCACATACAAAATAGAGGAAGATTGGCACAGATGTTAGCTCAGTGACAATCTTCCTCAAGCAAAAAGAGGAAAATTTGCAACACATATTGGTTCAGGGCCAATATTCCTTTCACACACACACACACAAATATCTGCTATAATAAAATATTCAAAGAAGACTACAGATCTAAAACTATTACATGACTATGAAACCATGATTACAAGTAACTTGGAATTTTTAAACTCTTCATAATATAGTTCTACACTACCAAAGACTTTCATTTTTTATCCTGAGTTCAAATATTTTCTTGTACAAAGGTCAGCATATATGACCTAATTAACTTTGGAAGTGAGCAGAGGTTCCAGGACCAAAGGCAAAATAAACTGCAAATAATTACTCTACTCTAGTTGTTAAAGTTGTTCCCCATTGGGGTACAGGTTAACAACTCAGCACCCCCTATACATATATAGTGGAATTGAACAATTAAGTAAATGGATGGCAGATAGCAGGAGCCAGATTTCCTACTATTGGCATGGGGGATCCCAGACAAGCAAGGGGGAAGGTTAGAATGATCCATGTTATAACAAATTTGAGTTAAAGGCATCAGTATGGACTAATGCTTAGCATAATGTAGATACAGATGGATACATATAGAATTATCTGAAGATCTGTGTATATACATACATTAGTAGACACATGTATATTTCTTTCTCTATCAACTGCGAGGGCCTAGAAGCAATCACATCCCAGTAGCAGTGAGCACACCCATATCCAGATCTTGTTTTCTCCAACAAAAGGAACCAGTACTCCTTAGAGAAATGGATGATTCTAGGGCCCGGACAGGGAATATATAATATTATCCTGGAATATCTTGTAGTGCCAGAGAGCAAAAACATGAGGAAAACAAAACAAACAAACAAAGACAACAAGGGGATATGTCAAAGTGGTGTAGGAGTCAGCTGAAAGTTCAAGCTCCTAATGGCCATAGCTAGAACAATATGAGCAACAAAAAATGTAGTATTAGGTTGTGTAGTGGCTAAGTTTGGGCACTCCACTTGGGTGGCCCAGGTTTGCTGGTTTGGATCTTGAGTGGGACCTATACACAGCTCATCTAGCCATCCTGTGCTGGCATCTCACATAGAACTAGAAGGACTTACATCTAGTATATATATCTATGTGTTGGGGCTTTGGGGAGAAAAAAGAAGAAAGGAGGAAAATTTGCAACCTGTTAGCTCAGGGCCAATATTCCTCACCAAAAAAAAAAAAAGTACTAGATTATAACCTAAAGTATAAAATGAATATCTATGAGTCCATACTGCTATAAATTAATGACTGAACAAGTAAATAAATGGAGGGAAAAAGACAAATATCTCATACAGAAGAACCCCAAATAATTCATAAAGATACCCTCACTTCCCACCCAAAAAAGAGGTATAACATAGCTTACTATTCCTTAAGCTTTGCATACTGGCTTCCTTCTAAACAACACACTATGGAAAGTGGAGGAATGAATACGTTTACAGTGGAGAAACCTGACAAACACCATGTCAAGTAGGTGATAAAAGACAACATCAATAGTGATAAGTCATGTTGACAGCATTTGCTCTTGATATGATGCGAAAATGGCACTTTAGCCATGTAGTCTTCCTCCTAAAAACCCATGACCCCAATCTAATCATGAGAAAAACGTCAGACAAATCCCAGTTGAAGAACAGAGGACAAAATATCTGATCAATAGTCCTCAAAACTGTCAACATCATCAAAACCAAGGAATAAAAGTCTAAGAAACTGTCATAGTCTAGGGGAGCCTAAGGAGACATGATGACTAAGTGTAATGCGGTATCGTGGATGCGATGCTGGAACAGAAAAAGATGAGACATGTTCCATACTAATGTAAGATGCTAACAGTAGAGGAAACTGGATGTAGGGTATATGAGAATTCTCTGTCCTCTAGTGATAATTTCTGTAAATCTAAAACTATTCTAAATTAGAAGTTTATTTTAAAAAATAATGACAAAACTTTTAGACATGATGGAAACTGTGTTTGATCCTAATGGTGTTTACACAACTGTGTCAGAATTCATAGAACTGCATGTGTGAAAAAGGTGAAATTTGCTATAGGTAGATTATATCTCAATAAACTTAACTTTAAAAAATGACCCATGGCATGTGGCTGTCAGGAAATCTATGAAAGTGATAAACCTCAGAGCATGTCCCTCTTTCAATAGCAGTGATGGACAAGAAAAAAATATAACTCTGTTGCATTACCTGGAGGCACAGTGTCAGTGATTAGATTTGAGCACTTTTAATTGATTTTAAATACATTGCATATAGAGTTAGACGTCAGGGACTAATTTCAGTTATTATTAACTGATTTTAAATACATTGCCATACAGAGTAATACTTAAGAATATAGTGTTGGAGTCTACCTTAGATCTGAATCCCAGTTCTGTCACCTACTTACTAGCTGTGCAAACTTGGGCAACTCATCTCATTCCCCAAAGCCTCAATTTCCACATCAGTACAATGTGAATAACAAGACTTCTATCCTGGACATGTTAAGGATTAAATAAAATAGATGAAATTTAGAGCTTAGTATCATGCATAAAGTGGAAGAGCTGCTCTATTAATGGTAGAGCACCATTATGTTTATTATAATGTAATTTTATGTTTATAACAGTGTGAGTGCATATAATAGAGATGAATGGAGGGGGCAGAGTAGTGTAAAACTCTAATTAAAAGGCAAGCCAAACCGTTCCAGTAGTTCTCGAAATACCGTCTATTTTTTACCCTGGCTTCTGATATAATATTAAACTAAGAGCTAATTCTAAATGCATTCTGGTCAGGTTGTAACAACCCCATTTCTGTTTGAGAGAATAAACAGCCTAATTAGTGAACTTCTGCAATGACCAATTGCTTCTGCTAGAAATCTAGGGTAAAGGGCTCACTTAGTGGTTTTTACCCACACAAAAGAAACTATATTTTCCTTTCTGATAAATTGCGTAACTCAAAGGTCAATAATGGTATCATGCATCACAAGTCCCGTCTTGTGCCTCACAGCGCCTCAGGGCACCCGTTCCAATGTGATCTGTCAGCCCCTACCTAACAGATTTAGTACTTACTTGTAATATATTAATAGCTTCATTTTTAGATTTTGCTTTCTTCCCAAATAGCACTAAGAAATTGATTGCCAGCTCACTGAGTTGAGAATGGAAGCAGATTGTTGAGCATGAATTATGATCACGAAAATAGCATCAAGATTGCAGATTTAAATATGATAAATAAGAGATAAGTTACAAAGGAGTCAGAGAGCCAGTTGGAGTGGTTTTACCATTAGAAATGGAGGAGTTGGGCCTTTCTAATATGATTTAAGCTTCAGAAAGAGTTGCCAAGGCATGCAAAAAGAAATTTATATCTACCTCAAAACATGTGAACATTTATTTGCTTTTTTTCTAAAGCATGGTGGTTTTCACAGATATTAAAAAAGGCACAGCAAACTAATGAGGCCTCATTTAATCTACATTAAACGAAAGAGTAGAAAATATATCAGATATGGAGTTAAAAGACCTATGTTCATATATTTTCTTCACTACTCTACCAATATAACATCAGGGATGATAAAGGCATTTCATTTGTCTAAATTACCAGATCTACAGTCTGCATCACAAGATTTTTGTGAGATTCAAATTAATTCATGAAAGGAAGAATTGGTAAGTTGGACCTCATTAAAATTAAAATATTCTGCTCTGCAAAAGACACTGTCAAGAGATTGAGAAGACAAGCCTCAGACTGGGAGAAAATATTTGCAGAAGACATATCTGATAAAGCACTATTATCCAAAATGTACCAAAAAACGCTTAAAATTCAAGAGTAAGAAAATGAACAACCTGATTAAAAAATAGGCAAAATATACGAACAGACATCTGACCAAAGAAGATATACTGATGGCAAATAAGCATATGAAAAGATGCTCCAATTCATACGTGATTAGGGAATTGCAAATTAAAACAACAAGATACCATCACAAGCTATCAAAATCCAAAACACTGACAACATCAAATGCTAGCAAAGATGTGGAGCAACAGGAACTCTCATTTGTTGCCAGTGGGAATGGAAAATGGTATAGCCACTGTGGAAGACAGTTTGGTGGTTTCTTATGAAACTAAACAAACTCTTACCAAATGATCCAGTATTTGCTCTCCTTGATATTTACCCAAAGTTTTTGAAAACTTATGTTCACACAAAAACCTTCACATCATAGTATAGCAGCTTTAGTCATAACTGCCAAAACTTTAACACAACCAAGATGTCCTTTAATAGGTAAATGGATAAATAAACTGTGATACATCTGGACAGCAGAATGTTATTTGGCACTAAAAGAAATGAGCTACAATATATGAAAAGACACGGAGGAATCATAAGTGCATATTACTAAGTGAAAGAAGCCAATTCAAAAAGGCAACATACTGTAAGATTCAAGCTATAGGACATTCTGAAAAAGGCAAAACTATGAAGACAGTAAAAAGACCAGTGGTTGCCAGTGGTTTGAGGAGAGGGAGGGATGAATGGGCAGAGCACAGAGGATTTTTAGGGCAGTGAAATTATTTGAATGATACTATAATAGTGGATACATGTCATTATACATTTGTCCAAATTCACAGAATGTACAACACCTAATGTAAACTATGTGTTTTTGATGATGATCTGTCAATGTAGGTTCATCAGTTGTAGAAAATATACCACTCTGGTGAAGGATGTTGATAGTGGGGGAGCGCATGCGTCGGGGCAGGGGTATATAAGAACTCTCTGGACCGTCCCCTCAATTTTGCTGTGGACCTGAAACTGCTCTTAAAAATAAAGTGTATTTTTTTAAAATGTAGTGTGTGGATAACCTGCATTAGAATTACCCCAGGGCACCAGTGCTTGTTATTAATACAGATTCCTAGGTCTTACCTCAGACCTGCAGAAACTTAACCTTTCAACATGGGACCCGATAATCTGAATTTTTTGTGTGTGTGTGAGGAAGATTCACCCTGAGCTAACATCCATTGCCAATAATCCTTTTTTTTAATTTTTGCTTGGGGAACGTTAGCCCTGAGCTGATATGTGTGCCCATCTTCCTCTGTTTTGTATGCAGGATGCCTCCACAGTGTGGCTGACGCATGAACTAAGTCCATGCCTGGGATCTGGATCCGCAAACCCGGTGGCCGAAGTGGAATGCTCAGAACTTTGACCTCTCAGGCAAGGGGCTGGCCCCTAGATAATCTGAATTTTTAATGGACTATCCAGAGGATTCTTAAAAATATCATAGCCATATAATATATCATCCAAAGTGGAGATATTGAGAGAAGAAGAAATGATGATTAATAATCAACACCAGGAATTTCTTCAGGCAAACCAGCACATATGGTTGGTTACCCCACTTAAGAACACCAACTTGAGAACTGCTACCTACGACAGTGGTTCTCATTCCCCAGATGCACGTTGCAATTATCTGGGGTGCTTTTAAAAAATACTGATGTACGGGACCTCTCCAAAGCTGTTAAATCAGGCACCTGCATTTTAACATAGCTTCCCAGATGATTCTAAGTGTAATTATCTGATCCCCATTAAACGCATGAACAAGTTTTTTTAAAAAGATGGAAAAAACCCATTTTTGTTAGAAAAGTAAAAATGACATTGTCACATTAAAAAAAATCTGGGATAATTTTGCGCAAAGATAACACGAGTTTCCTATAGCTCATGGGCTCCATGTAACTCAGAAGAATATAGTTTTAATAGAGTATAACCAGAAGTTGTAGTTACTGAGTTTTATGAGTTGAGGTAGCATAAGAGACATGAAGCAAATCGCCAGGAGAAGAAAGAAAACATCCAGGAGCAACGGCACAGAACAGGAAAGGCTTCCTCTACTTAGAGAAATCACTGTTTCATGCCTCTACAGAGATCAGTGGCAAGAGAAAAGTAAGGACTGTTGATTGAGGGCACATAGTTAAAAGGGAGGCAAGAAATTACTCACAGGTGTGAAGCTAGGTTCCTCATGGAATGACTTAGCATTATGAAGGGGTAGCTGGGAAAGAGGAAGTGGTAGAGGTGAATACCTCCAAAGCAAACCCATGACTGTTTTGTAAGGCCTAATGTTGGGTTAGAATTCAGGAAGCACCCTGTGGCATGAGTGAGTTTAGAGACTATCAGCTTTGATATTGGGTTTGGTAATCACCTTCAGAAATCATCCTCAGGTCTTTAGTTCTTGACCTCTATTGTCTTAAGTAATATCTTCTTCTTCTTACATCTACTTAGCATCAATTCATGGAAATCTGGCTGAAGTCTTAGGTCGTTATGAAGGTTTCATGATGGGGAACAGAGAGGGCAAAGAAATTGGGCACCAGATGATAGCATTAAGACACAAGCTTTGGAGACAAGCAAACCTGGATTCAATTCTTGACTCTACCGTGTACCAGCTGTGGAGTCTTTAGTCCTTTGTCTTCTCTTCTGCAAAATGATGAGGCTAACACCTGCCTCAGAATTGTCGTGAAAACTGAGATAAGGTATAAAAAATGAATGGTATCTTAGATGCTTTGCAAATTATTAGTACTAAAATAAGAAAGAATCCAGGAGTTTTGACAGTTGTTTAATAGAAAAGAAGGCCAAAGAATAATCAAGCATGTAGAGAATAATTTGGAAATTGAGTGATCAAGAGTATAGAGTAGGGCAGGAGCTCTGAATGCCCAAAGTTATGAACCAACAGCCCACAGAGAACTTTCTCAGACAATTAAGACAATTAAGTCTTGATAACGAGAAAGTTAAGGTGGTGAACGAAGACCTAAGGAACAGAAAGGTGGCATTAACAGTCCATTATAGTCCAAAAGGTCTACAAAAAAATGGATATTTGGAAAGAAATAAGTGAAAATTATTCTTTTTATTTTTCACTTTTGTTTTAGAATTTTGATTTAATCTGTGAATAATACTTTAATATGTTGCATACTGGTATTTTGTGATTCTCACGGGAAAATATTTTTGTTATCAAAAAAAAACTGAGAAAATACAGCATTTAGCAATATTTCCTTAGAGATTCATGTGTTAAAGTTTTGAGCAGTCATGAAGCAAAGTTTAATAAAGTATATACCAAATATTTGATCACAGAATGCTTTTTACAAGTAATGCTTACTTACATCTCCGCACTACAATTCCTGGAACCATTATTTTAGACGCAACTGGGTAGGTCATCTGGTCTAAATCATTCATTTGACCATTGAGTTCCTTTATCTAGATTTAGACATGGTTTTTTTTTAACTGCATCATTAACTTTAAACATATTTTCAGTCAAATCCATGTGGAGAAAAGATTTGTTTTTTGCATCATTTTTGTTTTTTTACAATGGAATTAGTTTGGCATAAAAATGTAGTTCAGTATTGTCCATAGTAGCTTTGGCTGGCTTAGTTACATTTTACTCTTAAATCTTTCTAGACTTTCTCATACCAACTTTCGTGAAAGCCAGGTTGACTTTCTATACACACTGATTTTATTGACAATTTCCCAGCCTTCTATTTTGTTCTGTGTATTCCTTGATTTAGCATACTCATATTTGTTTTCTCTATAAATGCGCTTAACATGTCAACATCATAATGCTTTTTCTTTTAATATGTAAAATTGACATTTGTTATGAAGTTGCCAGAATTTCTTGTGTCTATTTTCATCTCACTCATAATTGGCAGTATTTGTTGTTTCGTATAATTTAGAGATGACTTTTTTTATTCTTTATAGTAAATGAAACAGCTTTCTGTGAGTTTCCAGATCTCACTTATTACATCCATTAGTTTAGGAGATTTTCATTTGTTTGCTTTGACAATAATGTTCTTGCGATCTTCTTAAGAAATGTTCTGATTATTTGCAAAGAAGGAACTAAATATAATAGAGCATCTTTCTCAAGCAATGCTATTTCTATTTAATTAGATTCATTTGAATTTTTCCCCAATTAACAATTTCTCAGACACTGTCATCCTACTTCTCTTCCTTATTCCGCTGCCTAATTTGCTGAAAATATGGGCAACACCTGCTGCTTCCGTTTCTCATTTCTGAGACTCTGTAATAGGTTTCTACCCTTTTTACAGATACTCTATATCCATGGAAACAATAGCCATCTGTATTAGTTTCCTATTGCTGCTATAAAAAATGGGTGCAAACTTAGGGGCTTAAAACAACGCAAACGTTACTTGACAGTTCTGGAGATCAGAGGTCCAAAATGGTGGTCTCACTAAGCTAAAATCAAGGTGTTAGAAGAGCTGTTTCTTTCTGGAGAATCGGTTTTGTGTCTTTGCAGCCTCTAGAGGATAACTACATTCCTTGGCTTATGGCCCCTTTCCATCTTCAAAGCCAGAAATGGCTAGATAAGTCTTTCTCACATCCCATCTCTCTGAAACTGATTGTTCTGCCTCCCTAATCCATATATGCAAAGGAGACTTGTGATTACATTGTCCTTTCTGGACAATTCAGAAACATCTTATTTTAAGGTCAGCTTATTCGCAACCCTAATTCCATCTACAACCTTAATTCCCCTTTGCATATAACATAACATCTTCACCGGTTTCAAGGATTAGCATATAAGCGTCTCTGGGGGCACATTATTCTGCCTACTACACTTTCCTGTCCCCAAATTTAATGATCTTTCTTCTTTTCCTCTTGTACTTTCTTGACTCAGTCGCCTTCCTTTCCCTTTAAATTCTCTACTGGATATATCTTAATCTCCATTGCTGGTAATTCTTCTTTTTTGGAACTCTATTGTGGGTGTTCTGTGGCGTTTCTTATAGCATTACCATCTCTTCTTATAGGCACATTTTTGGAGAAATTCTCTATTTTTCATGTAAAGATATGATTTTTCACTCTATGCTGATGATTCCAAAATGTATATTTTTAGCCCTGATCTTTCTTTCTCAACCCAGTCCTATATCTTCCAAATTTTATTGAATAATTCTGCTTGGTTATTTTTCAGCCCTTTCAAATTTACCACATCTGATGCTAAAATCCCAGTTTCTTAGCTGTGGCTCTTTAGGACCATGGAGTAAGTCAAACGGAGACAAAACACAGATTTAGACACTTAGAAAAAATTGTTGATAGAATTGAGTCTAGAGCAATATGAGGTATTAACGTCTAACTCAAACATTTATTTACAACAAAGATTTTAATATTCCATTCTTCCCTTTCACAACGCCTTATAAGCATCGTAACACACCAAGGTATAAGGTAGAGAGTGAAGAGGAATATTCAATAAGAGTGAGAAAAATTGTCTTGCCCTAGCTTATTTTTGCCCATTATTCAGAATGTTTGTCCTTGGAGGATCCCTGATTTCTTTACATGTGTACTCACAATAAGGCACATTCTACCAAAAAGCACTAAAATATCCAGCATTCATTGATTATCTTGGTGTTTGGATCCCTCTTCCATATCAATCATCAATGGATCAGACACATACTCAGTAAGATATGCTTCTACATAACAAGTAGGTGAAAGATGATGTAATCCTTTTAGCTCTCTTTACTAAATTAAGAAAATGCAAGATAGGTAGAACATGATTCAATCCTTGACAAGTTATGACTCCAGACAACTTAAGTAGAGACATCAGAATAATCCCCCAATTTTTAGGTTTCTAAATATTTGCAATATTCCTCCACAAAAACATCCCACCCTTTTGATTTATTCAGTTCAAGGATTATTTGAAGCCACATTTTATCCTCTCATTCAGGCTTGGACCTCCTTGGTAGTTTTAATGACTTTCTCTCAACGTCTTTTCTCCCTCCCATCCACATCCAGTAGTCACCATGTCCTGTGACTTAATCTCTTCTATTGGTGGCTTCCATTCTACATTCAATGCCTTCATTCTAACTCTTAATTATTTTCTCTAAAATGAGATATCACAATAGCTTATTAATGGATTCCCTTGCCTCCATCTCTGTTTCCTCTTTTTAATGAAGTCTACATATCATTGCCAATTAATCTTTCTAGCTCACCAACTTCTTATTGTTCTACCTGAAAAATTTTTAATAGCTCTCCAGTGCCTGGAGGATAAAGCTCCAAATATTTCAACTGTTTTTTATGAGTCTTCACAATTGCTCAGACCTACCTTTCCAGTTTCATTTTTCATTATTGAATTATATCAACTGTATATTTTGGATCATCACAAAATGCTCTGTAAAAACAAATCAAAACAAACTAATTAAGAAAATTTTTCTTCCAGTAGATTGGGAGAAGTAAGTTTTAGAAAAATGAGACAGGTTTCTTTACTCTGAGTCTTCAGAATCTCTAATAACAATACACATGGTATAAACTCAAAAATTAATCCTGATAAGCAGGGAGTCTGACATACAATTGATTACAAAGTCCTTTTTCTTCATAAAACACTGTTGCTATTTTGAATGGTACTAACGTCCCAAGAAAGAAAATTGGAGAAATGTGCCCAATGCTACACTTGGCTGCGTCCACCTCTTTGTGCCCCTGCAGGATCTGCAGATTCACGAGGTGCTTGCAGTCTGGTGCAGCTGGCTTTTCTTCACAGTCACTTCTTCCCTCTTATTAGTTGCCTATAGACTCCCATCTCGGGAACAACATAAAATCCTACTTAAATGAACAGCAGTAAAACGTTATTTGTTTATTTAACCATAAAACTCTTAGAACTTGACTTAGTACCATCCTAACACACTCTGGCGGTTTTTAAAGATCCTTACTCTCTCACACTTTTAATCACTAGATGTTAAGGCCTGGGTGAATATCATTTTAAAAGTGAGAGCTAAGTAAACACGCATAATTTTGAGAAAATAAAAGCAAGAAAAATACAAAAGTCAAGCTGAAATTTGCAGAGATTGGTATCTCATACACAGGGAATACAAATAATGCTTATATATTCATAGGCAATACTGAGACTATATGATTACTGATAATGATTACCATGCACTGTTGTGAATGCCTACTACGTGTGAGTACTACGTTATAATCTTGGCTTACGTTACATCATTTAATTCATATAATCTCATTAAATTGGTAATGTTGTCCTGAATTTACATTTACTATGGAAAAGAATAATTCATCGATTTACTAAAAGTCACACAACTACCAAGTAGTAGAGGCTTTAAATTGGTGTCTTTAGCTTATTTTAAACCACCAAGCTCTACCAGGAGCTGAGTTTTGGTTCTCCACTATTGAAGAGACCCAAGGAGATTCTGGTGATGACTCAAACAAGAGTTCAAATTATGCCATAAAGGGAATAGTATATGTGAAAGGTTAAACAAATATTTTTTATATAGCTAGAGGAAGGAAGAAAAGGCTAAGATAAGAAGCAAATATACTGTGTATCCTTTCATTGTGCCAAGGGAGTTTTGTTGTATTAGTGAGAGCCCTCAGTTGCAAGCCACAGAAACTGACTCTGGCAGAACTTACTAAAGAGAATCTATTGAGTGGATACTGAATAGTTTAGAGTACTATCAGGAAAACCAGAGATGTAGACTAAAAAATGGACAGGAACAAGAAAGAATAGGCAGCTGGCAAGACCATAATAAGATCTTTTCATAAAAGCAATTCAGTGAGAACATCACAGCTGTTGCTAGAGCTGTGTATGCCACAGATCTTAAAGCCATGGCTACTGCATCTGGACACTGCCACTGCCCCACTGACTCTATTGGCCCTGACAGTCACATGTTTATGCTGCCACTGCAGCAAATTCTCAGCCAGTCTTACTTTTTTTTTTTTTTTTTTGCATCGTCGCCTCCAAATTTAAAGACCTGCTTGGAAGCATCTCATTGATCATGCCCTAGTTGCAAGGGAGGATGCAAAAGTTGGTACCTGCTGTTTTTAACTTCTGAAGAGAAAATAATCTCTGCCTTTTACTGAGACTCTTAAAGTTGTTTTAAGGAGAATTATCCAAACATGGGATACAGGTACAGATACTAAGTCTTGAAAAAAATAACAAATATTCTTTACAGTCTGCAGTGTTATATGACTTCTATTTACATAAAATCTAGTACAGAATCCACGGCTCTAGATTCAGCACTCACTTGAAGGACATGGATAAGTCATTCTATTCAGTTAATATTTAGTCTCCTACTCTATGTTTAGAAATCAATACTTTTGAACTGAGGATCATTTAAGAAGTAGCTAAGAATGCAATTAAGGTAAAGTTAGGGATTATATTGAAAGAGATTGTTGAGGCAATCATTGAAATAAGTACAAATATGGTTTAAACTAACATAAATATGACAGACTTTTAATAAAATACTTAGGAAAATTTATGGAAAATACTTAGATAGCTAATGATAGGTAGAACATCCATAAGTGTTTAATGATTCTTTTGAGCTTGAGATATCTACCTTTTATATACAGTGACCAAATAGTTAATGAATAATTTTTATATAGTAAGCGCTTAAAATGAGTTCTGGATAAAAAAAGGAATATGAAAGACAAACATCAATGTTTCACTCAAAGAGCATACTATTAGGGAAACTGAAAAATAAGAATTGAGGAGTATCACAGGAAAGACTCCAATAAAATAATCCAGAGATGTTGTCTTTTACATAAGTCAGAGAATTAGTTTTCTAGAGTCAGAAAAGGCTCCATGAAATGTTGCATGTAAGACAGATGCTGTTCTAGAGGCAACAGGGAATTCACAGCAGTAGGAAGAGCATGTGAAAGGCATAAAGTGGGGGCATATGTAAGGAAGAATGCACGTAACCATGTACCTAGAGAATAATGTTGAGGGCAGTGGCTGGAAATGAGATTCGAGTCATATTGTCTTGGCCTCTGAAGTCCACACTCAACCAGGAAGTGAAAGCTCTGGCTTCTAGTTTCTTCTTCTACTCTGACATTATAATCCTTGGTCTAAGTCATTTCCCTCTGAATTTCAGTTTCTTTAAAAATAAAGGGAGTAGACATGAGATGACCTAAAATTACTAATAGTTTTAATAACTAGAGCATGGTTTTGTTTTTAATACCTACCAATACAATTTATTATGAATTTTTGAAAGAATGCAGAAAGTACAAAGAAATAAACCCAGGATAATATTATTGTCATTATTTCTGTTTCCTTCAACTCTTTCCTCTCTTTCTCTTCTTCCCTTTCTTTATCTTTTTACCTATATATCTGCCTGTCTGCCTATCTCTTTATCCATATATTCAACTATTTCTTTTTAAAGTTAAACTCTTAAGTTTAATAGATTCCATTTTCACCTAAAATACATTGTGAACAATTTTCCATGTGATTCTGTATTCTTCTATTACAGCAAACTCTTCACGGATACATGATATTTCATTGATTAGATATCATATGGCTATTTAATCTATGCCTGTTTTTTAAATAGATAGATGTATGAAATTTTGGCTTTTGATTTGTTTTACTTAGGGTGGAATTTTAGAAGTCAAATTGAGTTGTTAATTATTTTGTAATCAGGGCCTCAATTCTATAAGTTTGGTACTTTTGGATCAGATTTTGAAAGTGAAATTTGACAGCTACGACATCATAATCTTCAGAAACATAAGTTCACCAAAAGGATAAAATGCCTGCATATGTATCTGTGACACTAAATTGAAGCTGAATCAGCTTCAAATAATGATTTCAACAGCAGAGAAAAACACTATGAGGGAATTTGCAACACGAAAGTCATATAGTTCATGTCCTAAATATTGGTGTCATATTAAGGGAAATAGCTATCCTATTTTGTATTTCACCAGGATTGTGTTACCCATCATAGATGCTGTTGATTTTTTTAATGGTCATATTAGAGAAATATTAGCTTCTAATCTTGAGATCTGAATCTGTCAGTTCAGCTGAAAAGATGCTTCTTAAATACCCTGGCTTTTAATTCGAACAGTGACCTTTTATCTAACACTGTTCTTCTTAAAATGATAAAACAGTGTGATCATAATGTAGCTGAAAACAAGTTATTTAAAGCCATTTAAATGTCTCCAGAATTTGAAGGCTTAAAATATGTATGTCAAAGTGGGCAGTCCAGTGACTATCTAAGTTTTATTTTAGAGCGATGGAAATTGCAAGAGTGAAGTAAATGTGAACCATTGTTAACATGAAATTTAGCCAAAGGGCACTATTCTTAGAAAAAATGAAATTATGGCAGAATGGTCCTTAATTCATTTTCTGTATGCAACACCTATCAAATGCATCATTACTATTTCCATTAAAGCAGAATTTTACAAGTCCTTCTATTTGCTGTCTCTGGAGCAAGGGCATTTCTAATCAGGGAAGTTGGGTTTGGAAACGTACAAATGACTGGTGTCTCATTAATTCTTTAAGTGACAGTTATAAGCACATTTAATTCAGAGTAAAAATTTTATGGCTGTTAAATATCATACAAGCAAAAGTGCTTCCAGGCTGCTATGCCTGCCGTGATATCATTGTAAAATTTCTCAGTTGCTTGTGAATTTTGCTATGCAATTATATCCTCCTACAATTAATTCAATGAAAATAGGAAGCACTTGTGTGTTCCAAGAGATCACAAAGGAGAAGCTTTTAATTGGGTATGAAATTCTTTTCACATCCATCAAAAGAATTTAAAAAAAACTTACCTACCTTCTATAACCCTCAATTATGAATTGTTGAAAATCTCTTTAGAGGGCATACTGACAGAACAAACTCTTTTTTTTTTTTATTTTTGTAGAGGTCACGACTCTACCAGAATATTTGTAATTTTCCAAATTGAAATCTAGGTGTATTCTGAGATGGCCAATGTCGTAAGGCTGGATTAGCATCTGAACCTTCAGTGGTTTTTGGATGATAAAATTGGACCGTGCAGCTGTCACTATACGAAAATCGAAATCAAAATTCATTTTCTTTTTATCTTTTTTTTTTATTGAGGTAGCATCGGTTTACATTATACAAATTTCAGGTATACATCATTATATTTCGATTGCTATGTAGACTACATCATGTTCACACCCAAAGGCTAGTTACCATCCATCACCATACACATGTACCCTATTACCCATTTCGCCCTCACCCCTCCCCATTTCCGCCCTCAGAGAAAAGGCATATAACTCCCTACTCCATAAATGTGGGCTCTGTGTATAGCTGCCTTCCATTAGTACAGTATACAAAGGGAGAACAAAAGAGATATAATTCCAAAGTGGAGAAAGCTGGCCAGCACTCTCCCAGCCAGGTGATCAATATCAATATCAAATCACACATCATATTGATGGTATGCACACTTGATATGATGTGATGAAAATGGCACTTTATCTCTGTGACCTTGCTCCCCAAAACCCACAACCTCAGTTTAACCATGGAAAAACATCAGACAAATCACAATAGAAGGAAAGCCAATGAAATATCTAACCAGTGCTCAAAAAATGCCAAGGTCTTGGGGCTGGCCCCGTGGCCGAGTGGTTAAGTTCGCGCGCTCCGCTGCAGGTGGCTCAGTGTTTCGTTGGTTCGAGTCCTGGGTGCGGACGTGGCACTGCTCATCAAGTCACGCTGAGGCGGTGTCCCACATGCCACAACTAGAAGGACCCACAACGAAGAATATACAACTATGTACTGGAGGGCTTTGGGGAGAAAAAGGAAAAAAAATAAATAAATAAAATCTAAAAAAAAAAAAAAATGCCAAGGTCTGCAAAAAAAAAAAAAAAAAGAGGAAAATGTAAGAAACTATCGCAATCTGGAAAAATCTAAGGAGACATGACAACAAAGTGAAACCAGGTGGGATCCTGAAAGAGAAAAAGGACATTAAGTACAAATAAAGGAAATGTGAGTAAATTATGGAAGTTAGTTAATAATAATGTATCTATATTGGTTCATTAATTGTTGCAAATGCACCACTCTAGTGCAAGATGTTAATAATACAGAAAAACTGATTGTGAGATATATAGGAACTCTCCTTTGTACCTTTCCAATTTTTATGTAAATCTAAAACTATTCTAAAAAGTAATATTTTTAAAAAATCTCTGTTCAAACCCAAACTAGAAGTTGAGAAGAACTTTGTAAATGAATGTATTCTCTACGCAAAGCGGTGTGCGAGTATTATGTCCTAAAACTCTAGGGGATCCTGTTGCAGAAAGATAAGTCCCTAAGTTAAGCAGTGTTTGTTTTGCCAAGTATAAAATTGTATAATCAGAAAAAAATGCAATTATGTGGGGTTTAAGACTTAAGACCAAAATTAACATTCAAAATCAGAAAGATAAATACTTGCTTAATTATGCTGTACACTCTAGGGCTTGTTTTATGACTTTTTCTGGTAATATTTTGATCATTTTACCTGTTACAAAGAGTGACATATCCTTAATTCAAAGGCTGCTAAATAGTATGAATTTGGAAGTTGCGAAAGAGATAAAAATGGTCATTGACTTGAATTAATCATTGGATTATAGTGAGATGATTCAGCTGCTGAAAAAGTCATGATGGGAATTTATAAATATAATTCACTATGTCTTATTTTGTGTCATTATACATGTGATTCAAATACAATGACAGAGATGCAGTCAACTTTTGGATATTATATTAGCCACGCAACTGCAATAATAATTTAAAAAGACATAAAACAGAAGTGGCTTAAACAAGATAAAACTTTTATTTTTGTTTCTCACAGAGCAGTCCAGAGTTAGTTTAACAGTCTAAAGTTGGTTTATTCTTCTTTAATATATGGCTCCCTCCTTTGGGTCCAATTTGGCTACACAAGTTGTCACCATCTTCCAGGCAGCAATACGTGGAAAAGAACCAAGGTTCAGACACACTCACTTTCCACACATGACCTGGAAATCACAGACAACATTCTTTTCATGTTCCATTGGCCAGAATTTTGTCCCATAACTACAACAAGGTGTAAGAAAAGCTGAGAACTGTATTCTCTCAATGGTTACCATGGTACCCAGCTAAAACTAATGCCTATTATTTAAAAAATAGAGAGAGAGAGAGGAGCCGTTCTGGCAGTGTAGTGGGTAAGTTCATGGGCTCCACTTCAGGGCCTGGAGTTCATGGGTTAGGATCTTGGTTGAGGATCAACACACTACTCATCAAGTCTTGCTGTGGTGGTGTCCCACATACAAAAAAATAGAGGAAGACTGGCACAGATGTTAGCTCAGGGCCAATCTCCCTCAGGAAAAAAAAAACGAGAGAGAGAATATTTTTTTGGTAGATATCTAGCCATCTTTACTACAGTTATATAGTTATGTCAGGGTCCCAAATGTCCAAAACTTGCATGTAAAGCACTTGAGGAATTTAAGTTAAGATGAAAATTGTTATTTGTTAGGTCTGAGATTGAGTCTGAGGTTATGCTCCAAAGTGGTGTCAACGCTAATGATCTGAGGACTAAACTTTGACTTTCAAGATTCTAGCCTGTTCCTTACCTAGAAGAACAGCTATTGAGTCAGATACGGAATGGGCCAGTGTTCAGGTTAAGTAAGACTTTTACTCTCTGGTTTGTATTTTTAATCTTGTATGTAATGTGGTGATGGTGGTAGTAAGAGAAATTACAAAGATGGCACTACCTTTGTAAATAAAATTAGAAATAAGCGGACCCTATACAAGGACAATTTGCAATGTATTTTCTCATTATTAAAGTAGTATATTTAATTTATCACTGAGAGTTAATAATGAACTGAGAAACAGGATGAAATTGTGGCAAGGTGGTATGTAGGTGAATGCATACAGGAAAGGATGAGAAGAAAAATCTATATCTGTATATGAATTGAGAAAATATAGCAAATTTCAAAGGGCAAAAGATGAACTGTTAAAAGTGAGTTTCTCCTGAATAACAACATATTACATTTTATACTGTACTTTTCTCTGTGTAGCTGAGAACTTTTATTTTTGCACTCAGGGTCTATATTGACGGTAGACAGATCAGATATTTTTGTCTCTTTTTGCAGATATATGCCCCAGGCCCAATCAGTAAAAACTAGGATGCATAGAAGCACATAGTGGAAACACATCCACAGGATCTACTGCCTTGGAGTGGGGGACAATTATCAGATAATGGGCATGGCTTGAGGAATGCAAAAACTCCCTCAACATTCCTAGTATGTGAATATAGCCATTTCCAGTTCACCTGCATATTTAACCCAAAGAAAATGTACATTATTTATTCACCAACATTGAAACTTTTAGCAAATGATTTCTAGAAATAAGGTAATCAAAGGAATTTTTATAGTTTATTTTCTGAGGACATATTTACTCTGACAGTAGAGCTACGTAGAGCTATACTGCCTACACTTAGGGCCAACAGGGCTACGATCATTACATACTCGGTACATGCTAAATGTAGTTAGGATAAAGGAAAATGAAGCTTCCTGAAGTTCTTTGAAAAATGTATTGACTCATTTTAGATACTTTCAGTTCTTATCATAAGCAAAATATGGGCGCACTAAGATATAGGTTGAATTATGGTGTATCTCTGCCCTCTGAGCATTTATCATCTAGCGGGGGAGATAAGAAATTGTCCTATGAAAATTGCCATAGAATATAAAAACATATGTCATTAGTTCTAAAAGCCTAGTTAAAAATACGCATGTCATAGGAAATTCGTAAAGTGATTAATATTAGTTGGACTAATGGGGAAGGAGTTCATAGAATCATAAGACAAGAAGATGGTCAGAGGTCTAGACATCTCCTACACTATTCATCCAGTCTCCTTGGATAACCTCACCACATTTTTGCCAAACTTGTGCTTAAAAACATACAGGAATGGCAAACCAATCATCTCCTAAAGTATTCCATTTGGACAGCTCTGAGATTAAACTTTCTAATGAAGAATCTCAGATTTGAATGCTGTCCCAAAGAATAAGTGGGAGTTCAATAAGCCAAGATTATTCCAGTTAAAGGGGATCAAGGGGGTTATGTAGAAAAGCAGAAGAATGTATCAAAGGAGAATATTTGATAATGGATGCCAAGAGTAAGAAAAAGCATAATAAAACTAACTTACATGAATGTAAGCTAAGAGTTTTGGCTGAATCTTATAATAAAAGAATACTTATTGAGGACTGTTGAGAAGGCACACAACATGATGGATGACATGCTTTAATAATACTCATCTATCAGTGGTATTTTAGATTGGGGAAGAACATGCGCTGAAGACCAGCAAAATAACTAATGGTCAAAAGTGTTGGAGAGAAAGCTTGAGCTATGTGATTATAGTACTACTAAGCCTCAGGTAAACTGGAGCCAATGCTGCGAATATCTTGCCCATATCTCTTAAAAATATATCACTTTTACATGTGTCGGAGGACTTCCAACTGCCAATATCTGCATATCCTTGTCCAGAACCTTGCTGAGAAGGCCATTCTCCTTGATGTATCCCTGCAGGAAAATCAACCATCCTCTACATCCATCCTAAACAAATGATGGGAAAGAGTATATAAATACTCCAAGTCCATTGACCATCAAGTGGGATATTTCTGATATGTTTTTGGCATTGTTTCCCAGTCTTCCCTATGGGATTAAGTTTCAGTCACCAGCTGTGGTTTAACAACACATTGTTAGCTACCTTCACTTTGCCTCTATCATGTTCCGTTTTCCTCTTCATATTCCCCACATGTAGTAATAAACTATTCTCATGTGAATATTCAGATTAGGGTCTGCTACTGAGGGAACTCAAACTAAGGCATTAATTTCGGTCAAAATGGAGGAAAATACTTTTGATGAATATTTTCCTTTAGACGATCATGATAGCAGTTTAAAGCTTTTGAAGAGTACTAGGTAAAAGTCATTAATTCATTAATTCTTTTAGTACTTATTGAATGTTTACTATATGCAAAGCACTGCATTAAAGGCTGGAAACAAATGAGTGAATGAAACCAAACATAATATCTGCCTTTGTGAAATTTATACTCTAGTGGGTATTTTATTTAATAACAAGAAAAACAAATGTAAAAATAGTAACAGAGACAAATGCTGCAGAGTAGAGATACACAGTAGGGTGTAGCTGTGAGAACTCATAACAAAAGAAATTGACTCAAAAAAGTTGGGTCAGAATTTGACAAAGAAATCACAATTATCCTGAGATCCAAAGACAAAATAAATGTGCAAAAAATCATATTAAAAGGAAAAGTGTGGCATTAAAGAGATAGAAGGAACACCTATGTGAGCCAAAGAACAGCAGGGTGCTTGATAAGGCCAGAAATCCAGGGTCTTACATGACATCTTTTTTTTTTTTTTTTAAGATTGGCACCTGGGCTAACAACTGTTGCCAATCTTGCTCTTTTTTTTTTTTTTTTTCTGCTTTATCTCCCCAAGCCCCCCCTGTACACAGTTGTATATCTTAGTTGCACATCCTTCTAGTTGTAGGATGTCGGACACCGCCTCAACGAGGCCTGACGAGAGGTGCCATGTCCGTACCCAGGATCCGAACCCTGGGCCGCCGCAGCGGAGTGCACGAACTTAACCACTCGGCCACGGAGCCGGCCCCTTACATGGCATCTTAAGGGATAAGTTTGTAGCAGAGACAATTAGCTGTTCAGTAAAAACTATGTCTCACCATTTATGGTGGAAAACTGTCTCTAGAAGTGACTTTCCATTGAAGGAACATATCCCAAGACACAAGTTCAGCTAGATGTGGCCATCAAACTATTTCTGGTTAATGGAATATGTTAAAATTGGTGTGCACTTTTGGGATAACACAATTAAGAAATAATGTGACTTCTTCACCCTTTCTTTACCTTTCCATCAAAATGCAGAGAACTCTGAGTCATTAAGGGATGGAATCTGGGTTCTCATATCATAATTAGGTTGAATCTCACCTACCAGAAACACCTGTTTTGTACAGTTACATAAATGAAAGAGAAATGTTTATTGCATTAAGCCAATAAAATTTGGGTCTATGTTTTCCAGCAGCTACTTTCTCTAACTAATACAATGTCTTATAAACAGAGAAATTCTGAGCCTTTGAGGAGTTTAAGCAATGGAGTAGATGTCATTATAGTTGGTTTTAAAAAGAGATTCCTCTAGTGACAGATTGAAGATGAAATTTGAGACGAGGATGAGTGGGTGCAGGTATTCCAACTAGGAGTCTTACAGTGGTTGCCATAAGAGCTGATGCTAACCTGGAACTTGAGCAAGACCAAATCTTGGTTAGCTTTACTTACAATCGAAAGAGAGTAATACATGACTTACAACTTGCTCTTTCTTGATGCAAACATTCTCACTATTTCCTTTTGTCGTGACATATGTACCATATAACTAATGGGAATACCATTAACTAATGAAAAAAACCCATGAAACTGTATTCCACAATTTGTAAAACATAAAACATGCATTCACTTATTCATCCCATTTCTTCATGGTATTGCAAACTGTCAACTAAATGAATGATTCTAAAAACCATTAATTTAATGAAGCAGCATATGTGCTAAAAGTCATAAAATATGTTTATTAAAATAAGTAAGCATATCAGCATTTTCTTTAAGCTTAAAATATACTTCAATTAGTCACTGATGTAACAATGAGTAAAAATGACATCAATATAATGCAGAATTCATGATGATGATGTTCAATTCAGAAAGTGAATGCATATAGATAATTCCAAATTTGCACTGCTTGATTAAAAAGACTTTTCAAGGATCTTTACTCCTTCACAATAAGAATGAATTTATTGTTTCGTATCATTTGGTAAAATCACTAACTACAATGATGTACATCTGACAGCATAGAATTCCTACTGCCTTCTGATTTTACTCCCAGAGGTCACTGCTTCTTGTCAACTAGAGACGAATTTGAGAGGTTTAAACTATGCAAATTACCAAAACCTGTTTTCCCTCTAAACTGACACATCCAATTATTTATTCACAAAAGTAATAGTTTTATGGGACTTGTTCACACCATCTCTTTAAAGGATTACTTCCAAATGAATAAAGATCAATTGAAAGTTCTAGGGAACAACAATGTTAAGTGGTACATGCTGTATGAGATAGCAGGTGCAACACTGTACCACTTGTAAGACCTGGATTTCGTTACTTTGCCATTCATTCATTCATTCATTCATTCACTTATGCATGCATTCATTCCATCAATAGGCAGAATTATTGTCTCAACTCATTTTCCAACTGTGTGATCTTCATCAAATTCTTTAATCTTTCTGGAGTTAGTAACTGATCTACCTGCTTACAAGGCTTTTACTAACATCAATTAAAGCTATATGTATGAATATATTTTGTTAAGATGTAAAGATCAGTACTACCGTGTTTGCATCTTAAATCATTATGTGAAGCGCCAAAACTTTTTTGAATGCTCTCTGATCTGCAACACAATCACACAAGAGAGATCACAAAGAGAATTCTTCTGTGAATCCTAGCATACTAGCAATTGAAAACAGCAAACTGAATATAAACTCAACATGAAGCTCTGAATGTAAGCTCTGTATTTTCTGAGTCATTCCTGCCTGACTAGTGCCGGATCTTAAAGAATTATCTCCTGTGTTGGTAATTACAAAGTAACTCTTCCTGATCTTTAAGGTGAAAAAATTTCTGAAAGTCTTAATGAGTACTGGACTACTGCTAAATCATCCTATGTTATAATACATTAACACATCAATGCATTTAATGTGATCATGCATCTTCTGTCACAGAACATCTACTTCAGTTACATTATCTAGAAAGAACAAATGAATTTGAAGGTGAGATTAACATGATTTGACAATGTAAATTAGCTGCCAGATCCACCCTGGACGTGGGAGTGAGCCACAGAGTGACATTTTAACATATAATAAACGGAATCGTTCCCTCTCTTGCTCTCCCTCTCATTTTGCCAACACACAGAAAAAGATATCATTCCTCCAGTTAAACATAAATTGATTTTTTCGCTTAGAAGGAGGATCTTGTAGTAAAAGCTGTGCATTCAAGAGTATAATGAGATTGATTCCATGCTCTGCGAATAGAAACACATGGCATTTAAATTTGGCTGCTTCAAGGATGAGCGAATGATTAAGATGAGCATATATGTTGAAGAGGCAAATTAAAGAGAGATTCTTAAAGAGAAATGCTATGACATGTCAAACCACCAAAACGTCATTTAGAGATGTGACTTCACATGTAGGTTTTAATCTGCTTCCCAGTATATACTCTGAGCCAGGCAAGGCCATCTTCAATACTACCAGGGGATCACCAGTGTTTCCTGTGAACATAAGAATCTTGACTGTCTGACACCATATATAACAAGAAGATATGCAGTATTATATTTTAAATAAAATGAATGATAAAGTGACTAGGTCATATTTCTCTTACACTTTGGTGGTTAGGTCACCATGAACTAGCTTGAGGGTTGTTTTTTCCAGCACAGAAATTTTGATATCTCAAGCAGTCAAAATTTGAAAAACAATGCAATTTCCATAGATACAGTTAAAACAAAAATTTTTAATATTCTACTGAATATCCTTAGTCTCCTTTCTTTCATATATGTTGTGCTATGCATAGTTTACATTTATTAATATTTATTTACTCCTCCCTCTTCACTAGGCACTAAGAATTATGAATTTAAGGATTAATAAAGAGTATGGCCTAAGTACCAAAAGGGCTAATATCTAGTGCACAAATCACACTTTACGAGCAAATATGTACTCCTCTTAATTCAACTACATAAGAGACGTTATTCCTTATGAGCCTATATTCTTCTTAAAGAAAATAGTTTAATTATAAAATTTTCACATGTATTTCAAAAATCTCAATGAGAATTACTTTGAATGTAAAGTAGACTTCATGCATAGATTAAATAGCCATATGATATCTAATCAATGAAATATCATGTAGCCATGAAGAGTTCTTTCTTTACAATAGCCCACACTATAATCACCAGAGGTAATCACAGATAATTGGAGTGTTTCCATCTAGCTGAACATTCACAGACACAGACCAGAACCACACGACTTGTTTTTGTTTTATCTGGATGTGATCTGCTTAGGTATATTTTTTGAGATTTGGTATGGATCAGCTTACTTTGAAGTTACTTTAAATCTTGACTGGCACAGATCTACATCAGCATTCTGTGTGTTGGTGTGTGCTCAGACGTTCTTACACACAAGAATATCATTAGCCATTAGATAGTCAACTTTAAGCCAATTTTCCAAAGTGGAAATTCAAGTTACATTTATAGTAAAAACTCTTGTTATATTGCCAAATTAATTTTAATTAGAATTTTCATTTTGAGATAATCGTGGAGTCACAAGCAGTTGTAAGAAATACCCCAGAGAGAACCCATATACCCATACCCACTTTCCTCCAGTGTTGCTTCATAGTACACAGTATCACAACCGAGATGTTGACATTGACACAATCCACCAATCTTATTCAGATTTTTCTAGTTTAGCTTGAACTTATTTGTGTTTGTGTGTCCATGTGTGTATTTAATTTTATCACATATGTTGTTTTGTGTATCTACCACCACAGTCAGGATACAGAGCAGTTCCATCACCACAAGGATCCCTCAGGCTGCGTCATACAACCATATCCTCCTTCTCTACCTTGCCACCCCTCCTTCCCTTACCCCTGGCAACCACTAATCTATTCTCCAGGTCTAAAATTTTGTCTTTTCAAAATGTAATCTAAATAGATTTATGCCATATGAAACCTTTTGGGATTGGATTTTTTTCCACTCATCATAATTCTTTGGAGATTCATACAAATCGTTGCATGTATCAATCGTTAGTTCCTTTTTATTGCTAAGTACTATTCCATGATATGGATGTCTAACTGTTTGTTTATCCATTCACCAATTGAAGGATATCTAAGTTATTTCCAGTTTGAGGCTATTATTAATAAAGCTGATATGAACATTTTTATAGAAATGTTTATATTAACATACATTTTCATTTCTCTAGGATAGATGCGCAAGGTTGCAATTGCTGGATTGTATTGTAATCACATGTATAGTTTTATAACGGCCAATCTGTTTTCCAGAGTTGCTGTAACATTTCATGTTCTCAAAATGTATACATGGTGCAATTTCTCTGCGTCCTCATCTTCACTCAGTATGTTACTATTTTTTATTTTAGCCATTCTGATGGGTATATGGTGATATCTCACTGTGTTTTTAATCTGCAACTATCTAATGGCTAATGATGTTGAACATTTTTCATGAGCTTATTTACCATCTGTACATCTTCTTTGGTGAAATATCGCTTTATATCTTCTGCCCATTTTCTAATTAGATTGTTTATTTTTTCACTGTTGAATTTGAAAACTTCTTTATATATTAGTCTAGTCTTCTTTGGGATATGTGCTTTGCAAATATTTTCTCTCAGTATGTATCTTGTCTTTTCATCATTTTAACAGGGTCTTTTACAAAACACAAGTTTTTAATTTTTATAAGGTCCAATTTATCAATCCTTTCTTTTATGGATTGTGTTTTGATATAGGTCTAAGAACTTTGTGCCTATCTCTAGATTTCCAAGATTTTTGCTTATGTGGTTTTTTTTTTAACTCTTACAATTTTTCTCTTACATTTAAGTCTATGATCCATTTTGAGCTAATTTTTGCATAAGGTATGACGTTTAGGTCAAGGTTCAATTTTTATTGTCTGTGTTCAGTCACCATTGTTGCAAAGCTATCAGAAGGCAGTAGGAATTCTGTGCTGTCAGATGTATATCACTCAAGGTAATGATTTTACCAAATGATATAAAACAACATTCTCATTCTTATTGTGAAGTAGTAAATGTCCTTGAAAAATCTTTTTAATCAAGCAGTGCAAATTGGGAATTGTCCATATGCATTCATTTTCTGAGTTCAATACCATCAACATGAATTCTGCATCACATTGATGTCATTTTTGCTCACTGTTACATCAGTGACTAATTGAAGTACATTTTAAACTTAAAGAACATGTTGATATGCTTAATTATCTTAATAAACGTACTTCGGGATCCTAGAAGTTAATCTTCATGCTGTAACTTTGTGTGACTTGTGAGTTTATTTCCTTTAGAGACCAAGTGAATGACTGTTGTCCTTGTGTGTATGTAGGAAGGAAAGGAGAGTATATCAAATATGTGGTGACCAGAAGAGCAGATTTTGGTGTCCTTAGGGTAACTACAAAGATTCTAGTTTTTCTCTTTTCCAAGCATATGGTGGGATTGTGTTTGACTGGCCCCTCTGAAACTAGGCCTAGCTTTGGCTACTACAATGGGAACAAAAGTTACATGTGTCACTTTTCAGGTGGCAGGCTTAAAACTGGGATTAATTAACCATGTCTCCTTTTTCCTGCCATAGTGATTGTGGAAGAGAAGGCGTTTTCAGCACTTGGATCCTTGAGTAACTACTATAAGAATGGACTAACGTGCCGCCCTTATTGGAGACAGAACTTGAGGAAAAAAACACCGTCGTTTCAAACCACTGAGATCTTGGAGGTTGTTTATTTCTGCAGCATAAACCAGCTCGTGCTGACTGATACAACATATTTTAACCAAGCTTCTTTTTTATTCTTAAATCATATAAACATGAAAGAGTTAAGATGTGAACTATGGTTTATGTATGTGATAGAAATTTAATAAATACCAACTGGGAATTTTTATATATATTAGTTTTACTTTTAAATTATTTTAAAACTGAAAAAGATCTAGCAAGCCTAACTAACAGAGCTAAGTTTTCAGTGAAAATGGGCAAAATAGCACTTCCTTGCACTGAACTATCTAGCTAATGAGGTGTGGTAAAGTTGTGTGTAAACTGAAAGAACAGGGACAAGCTATCCCATTTTAATCTCATTAATTTGCACTCAGTGCAGACAGGTCAGCTTGAATTAGCTAAAAGTCTTAATTGCTGAACTCAAAAAGCAAAGGTGTTTTTATTACATTTAAGAGCACATAGTAACCAGCAGTAGGAAAAAGAAAGCATGGTCCAGCTGAAACTGCTTTGGCGAACGCATAAAAATGTTATATAGACACAAAAAATACCAGATTAAGCAGAGTTATTAACTGCATTGATGGCAAGAGAGGCTTCAAAATTCCATACAAACTGCTTATCATTTTAAGAGGATCAAACTTGCACTTGAAACTTGATAGTGACTTTATTACCAAGCCATGTTTTGCTGCTAAAATCACCTTGCATCCAGTTTCTGAGCTAATTAGCACATATTTAAAATTAGTGAAATGATTTAAATAAATGGAGCAGAAATTAAAGTGTGCTCAAAGTGTAATAAAGGAAAACATAGTAATATGAAAGAGAAAGCAGAAAAAAGTATGTACTACCTTTAAAATATTTAGGGTTTTGAATTATCTCACTAGTTGTACAACTGGAGGTATTTTGGTACTTGGTTAACAAAAGTCAATATTTTCTGGCAACTGAATAAAAATTAACTAAATTCCTAATGACGTGTTTATGTTTTTATATTTACTACACATTTTACCGAATCATCACGACTTATATGAACTCCCACTAATTAAGTGGTGGGATCATTTTGCACATTTGGTACACCTTCATTAAATACCTTTTGCAATTAAGCCTAAATTCACTTATAAGTTTTTGGAAAGAATTATGGACAATTAGATTGATGCATAATTCTTTCTTATTGTTTGTGATTTAATTAGTTGCGTCATTATTAATTTTCCACATTATAAAGGCATACTGGAATTATGCCCAGAGATACCGCTTCACCACACTGACCCTGAATTTTCTAGCATGTTCAGCTCATGTTGTTGAGCACTAGGGACAAATGAACACATTTGTAGAAAATAGAGAACGCTGTCCAACTATACTTCAGGGAGCGTATTGGATGGACTGCCCCAAGACCCTCTGACTTCCTGCCAAGTGAAGGATATTACTCCTTGCACTGTTTGGAATCCATAATCCACTTTTGAATAACAAACCTTTAGGTGGAATTCAATAACTGACAGCAGCACAACACCTTTTCTGAGGAGGATGTCAAGGTTTGGTATCAGCACAATGTTTTATTTATAACTGAAAGCACATCACTAAATATGGAAGATTTCTACACATTTCTTACATATATACATTTCTTCATGTGCCCCTTAATAAATTCCTGGAAATTCCCAAAACTGGAACTACTAACGGCATTGTCTTCTATATACATAGTGAAACAAATGAAAGAGATAAAAAAATGGACAAAAGTCAGAAAGATTTTCTCAATTTCCATATGAGATGAAGAATTTTGCTCTGTGATTATAAACAATAGTACTATATTATAAACTTCAAGGTTGCTAAAACTAGATCTTAATTATTTGCAACACAAAAAAGAAATGACAGTTATGTGACATGATAGAGGTGTTAGCTAATGCTACAATGGTAATCATATCGCAATACATAAATATATCAAATCAAAATGCTGTATACCTTAAACTTACACACTCTTGTTGTTTATATGTCAATAACAATTTTTAGAAAAGAATTTGGCTCTAATTCTAAGAATTTTTTGACTTCAGGCATGTAAAAGTATCTAAAGTGCTAAATTTGTATTAGCAGTTTGGATATGTAGGAATGAAAATAGTGTATAAATACTGTCTAGTGGCAGATATATAAATGTTCTTTATGTCTTAAAATCAGGCAGGAGGTGGGCTGGCCCTGTGGCCGAGTGGTTAAGTTTGTGCGCTCCACTGCAGGTGGCCCAGTGTTTCGTTGGTTCGAATCCTGGGCACGGACATGGCACTGCTAATCAAAGCACGCTGAGACAGAGTCCCACATGCCACAACTAGAAGGACCCACAACAAAGAATATACAACTATGTACCGGGGGGTTTTGGGGAGAAAAAGGAAAAAAATAAAATCTTTGAAAAAAAAAATCAGTCAGGAGGTAAAGCATGCTAGATCATTATTAACACATATTAATTGCCAGCTTTATCTTTCCAGGATAATATCTAACATGAACTGATCATTGACTATGTGTGAGGCACTGCAACTACACATATTTAAAGCTTGAGAAATAGACACCATCAGTATCCCCTTTGTATACATCAGGAAACTGAAATGCTGCCTTGGTCTGAATATCTGAGTCCCCCAAATTCTTATAGTGAAATTCTAACCCCCCAAAGTGATGCTGTTAGTAGATGGGGCCTTTGGGAGGTGACTAGGTTATGAAGGTGGGAGCTTCATGAATCGGATTAGTATTCTTATAAAAGAGATCCAGCAGAACTCCACAGTCCCTTCCACCATGTGAGGACACAGAGCAAAAGCTCTGGCAGCGAACCAGGAAGAGGGCCCTCACAGGACCTTCCTGGCGTCTTGATCTTGGACTTCCCAGCCTCCAGAACTGTGAGAAATAAATCCCAGTCTGTGGATTTTGTTACAGCAGCCCAAAAGGACAAAGACAGGTACCAAGAGGCTAAACAACCGACCCTAAATCTAAATTTACAGTTAGCAAATGGTGCATTTGGGATTTAGACCCAGGCAGTGCAGCTCTACAACCAACATACTGACCAGTACATTTTACTGGAGTTCAGAGATGAGGCAAGACTACCAGAAGCACCCTGTCAACTACTCCCACTCTCCAAAAAATACCTAATCACATAAAATGAGAGGAAATCAGACAGTCAAAGAATAAGGGCATTCAAGTTGTGTTTGAAAGGATGGAAAGGACTGTAAAAGATAGTGATGGATGGTTTATTTTGGAGGGGGTCTGGGCCCAGGAACATAGAGGAAAAGAGCAAAGGTCTCTTTGTTGTTTACCCACCATGTGTCTTGAATTTAAAAATAGGGATAATAACCCTTTGCAAATTACATAATTAAGAGTTAGGATAAAACATGATTAAAACACAATTTTTTAAATCTATTTTTGGGAAATGCTCTGGAAAACAAATCTTAAAGTAAATCCCGGATGGCTTACATTTTTTCATTTGTCATAAAAATAAAACATCCCCAAATATTAAGATAATATTTTTCCTGGTTGATGTGGATTGTGTGTATAGTGTACAAAACATGTCTGTCTATTTAGCTGTGGAAGCACACAGAACCAAAATTATTGACAAATATACATTTGCCATCTATAGCTAAACAATTATGCATTCTTTTAAGCAAAATAAGATCATCTGCAAAAGGCAGCATATAAGTGTGTAAATAATAAAATAGTATATAAATAATTCCAAAATAGTGAATATCACAATGGATGGTTGCATTATTCATGCAGTAGAACAATACTTAACACATCTCAATACAATTCTCCTTTAATAGTGAATCCCCCAAGCAAGGTAACCATTCCATTTCGCTACGAGGAGAAATTCCATTTTACAAAGCTGGCTACAGAGAGCCTCATACATATTTTATAGCTGGTAATAGGTATTTTCCCAATATAAATTTCATGTTCCAGTGTAAGAAGCAGTTTGCAGCAGCTGTGGCATAATTTTTAGATTACAAAGACCTTAATCTTCATGATGTGTAAAAAAGTAAGTGATAAAACATAACGAAAATAAAAACAGTTTGGAAATAGCTGTGTCTTCAGAAATTAACAATGTGAATGTTCTACTATTTCGGCAATTGTAATAAAAAGCCTACATCTCATAAAGTTTTCAAGTTGTGTCAGTTCCCATTCCTTGCAGAATGATGAAAAACAAAAAAATGTGCGTTTGAACTTCCAAATTATTCCCATTGCAAATGCCAAGGAGAATGGAATTTGTTTGTACTAGTTTATGATTTTGTCATTTTAAAATCATTTCTGTTGGGTAAATGGGAAGGACATTGCAATGATATAATCTTATAGTCTGAATTTAGGCTTTATCACCACTACACTGAATCAAGTACTTAGCACACATCACTACACCTCTTGAGATCTCTGTTTCCTTATTTGGAAAACAGAAGACTAAATTAGTCTGTAACTGTCTATTGCAGTTCTAAATTTCTCTAATCTTACCGATAAGGCCTTCTGAGTTTGATATGTGATATATCTCTGCTTTCCTTTTCCTATGCTTGTTTTATCTTAGTAGTAAAAGATTATACAGAGAATTAATAAGGTTACAGGTAACGAGAATCTTGAATGTTCACAATGACTGTGATTGTCTTTGGTTATAGAATCTGGAAAAGACATGATTATTGACTGGAAAACTCAAAGCACATATTATTAATGTTTAGTAACCACTATGTTTTTGTATGCAAGACATCTTGTCAATCTTAGAACACATTATTCTCCATTTTTCCCACTCTAGCTTGTGAAAGCCTACAATTCTGTTACGATCTCCTACCAAATGCCCAATACACGATAATTTCCATAAAAATAAATAGATGATTGACATTCTATTTAATTTAAACCTGAACAGAAAGAGGAAAAGAAACACCACAAAGAAAGCCTTTCTTTGCATATTTTGAATAGCTTATTAATGTGTGCATAGATGCTGTAAGGTGTACAGAGTTTATTTTTTATTGTATAGTCAAGAGACAAAAACTTTAAAGAGGGCATTAAGGTAAAAGGAAAACTATGATATTTAAACTTTTTTTTTGTTACACAAGGACATTTCCCTGTCCTTCACCACTTGCCTCCTTTACCAGAAATAATAACTTGCCTGATTTCCAACTTGGCTTGCTCTACAAATTGGAATGACCCTTCCAATTTTACTCAGCCTATAGTTCTGTGAAGACTTTCAGATTCAAATGTGTTGCATAAAAATCTGTTCTGGTTTCAAGAGAAAATTCTCAACAGCCCTAATTGTGATGAGCAAATACTAATGATGTGTAATTAAATGTCTCATTTAAGATTTTAAATGGAAAGAGGGCAATGATGGCTATTTTAGGGGGAAAAAAATTCAGCAAAGTCTATTTTTAAAAATGGCTTGGGATGCAAACACCTGGTTCAAATTCCAGCTCTGTCCTTAACTAGTTGTACAAATTACTCATCTTCTGTGAATCACAATAAACTACTCGCAAAATGCACAGTTGAATTAAATCAAGAACGGTAAGGAGGTGACCCACATGCTGTCAAAACCCTAATTCCTAAAAACATGATCTTCTGCTAATTGTTCATGCTGCACTTTACCGCTGAGTGTGTTTCTTCCTCTGCCTGGTGCTCAGAAAGCCACAACAATTGGAGTTAGCAGGTACTATAGACTGAATGTTTTGTACCCTCAAAATTCTTAAGTTGATAACTCCAGCGTGACAGTATTTGGACGCGAGGCCTCTGGGAGGTGATTAGGTCATGAGGGTGGAGCCCTTATGGACAGCATTAGTGCCCTTATAAAAGAGGCCCCAGAGAGCTCTCTTGGCCCTTCCGCCATGTGAGCGAGGACACTGCTACCAGACAGCCATCTATGAACCAGGAAAAAGACCTTCACTAGACATCGAATCAGTCATTGCTTTGATCTGGGATTTCCCAGCCTCCAGAACCATGAGAAATAAATGTGTGTTATTTATAAGCCACTCAGTCTATGGTATTCTGTTACAGCAGGTCAGAGGGACTAAGACAGCATGGGAGCTGAAATCTACCTACTGTTACACTACCTTCTCTTCCAAGTGGGAACATTTTCTAAGTCGACTGGCTTGACTTAGAAAAGGTTGACTGGCCTTAGGTCATTCAGTCATAGCATTTAATCTACTGTGTTACATCTTTTATCATGTTGGCCCTTCCATATTAACATGTTTTCCCTTATATTAATCCCAAAGCTGGCTTCCTGGAGTAGCTACTTACTGATCTCGCTTTGATTTTTAATAGGAAGTGTTCCTTTTATGTTTTCCACTGCCACTTAGGAGGTCCTCTCGCCATGGCTTGGCATTAGGCTGGGGAAAACAGTTGGAGGTTCACAAGCGCCAGTGGCTGATCTTGCTAATAGCTTTTCTTTATAAATATGCTCAGTACTATCAATTTCTACATTGGTGGCTGAAATAATAAATTTCAAAGCTGTGCTTACATTTCCCAGGGGAGGAATGAGCTAAGTGGTGTATATTTGTTTCTTAGTATGATTCACAACTACACGGCTTCCTTTAACCCTCCACTATCTGCAAACATGAAGAAGGACTAACGGATAAAAGAATTCAAGTGACCACAAACAAATTATTACTTTAGTCTCAATTTTCAGAAATAAGAAGTGTACCAAGAAGTCATTCCTAAACAGTATATCAGAGATTACGAGTTCTGAGAAACAGTCTAAGTTTAAAACAAAAAGGTGATAAAAATATTGGGAAGGCACAGCATACTATCGCTCCCCCTTGAAGACTCGTCATGCATTACAGCATGGTTCTGATAAGTCCTGCAGTAGAGAAACACATTTCTCTTGATTTAATTCACAATTTTTCCAACAAATTTGACTGAAACATTTTTTTCTCATAATACTTCTTAACATTGCACAAAACTAATATTCCAGCATTTACAGTAGGGGAAGCACAGACTATTGTACAAGTAGATATGTAACTTAGTATGTAAATAGGGCAATAATAGAATGGGACAGCTGAACTTACGTAAGGAGAGCAGCCCAACGAAAGCTATACTGTAACTAGTTGGAATCTAATGGGAGCTAATCAGATAATTTCAGGTCAATGAGAAGAAGATACCTAGTAGCCTAACTTACTAAATAATAGTCTTTACATTCTAACAATGTGTACCGCTCTTAAGGGACTCTCATTCATGTTTAATACAAGGTAATTAAAAGGAACAAAGACAGATGAAGATTATGTTTGTGTGAAACGCATTCTATTTGTAAAAGGAAGCAAGTCTCAGGTCACCTGGGTAATGTAGAGAACTGTTTGAATTCTCCAATTCAAATGAAGACAGACAGAGAGACAGAATGTATGATGTATTTGAATCCTATTGAATTGGAAATAGCTATAACAGTTCACCGTGAATTCTCTTCATGCCTCAGAGTCAAAGACAGTGCTCCTTGTTCATGTCCAATGAAATTTAGTCAATGAAAATGGTGAATTTGCATTGGATTGGTGATTACTGAGGCTGGCTGATCACTGACATCACTTTAAGACTCTGTAAATATTTCTATTCCCATAGCTGTCCACAAAACCCCCTCCATCAGAATATCTGAGCCAAAAGCTTTCTATAACATCGGCTTTATTAAAATTTTTAAATCCTGCTTGGTGCAATACACCCAGTTCTACTTATTCCCGGAAAGAAGCAGAGTTTGACCATTTAGCAGTGGGGGGCGGTGGGACTGGGGTTACTTTTATGTTTCATTGAAGCAACTAGCCATTTGGGCATTTTGTATATGGTTATGCATTGTAATAAAATTTTTGAGAGAGGAAAAAGCAAAAAAGGTTTATGTATGGTGAGGTAAGAGAGGAAGTAAATATCAGAAATAGGTGGATATTCCATCACATTTTCAGTCAGAGATCTACAAAATCCTCCAGGATGTGATGGAACTACTGATAGAAATATATTTTCATATTTTTTAATTTAACAAACACTTATATGATAGGTAGAATTCTAAATGCTTTAGAAATATTAAATTAGTTTTCTCCCAATGCACTCCAACATATTAGGGACTATTAACCAGTCGATTTTACAGACAAGGAAACTGAGGAGCAGAAAGGTTAAGTCACTTTCCCAAGCGCCCTTAGCTAGTAAGTAGTTGAAACAGGAAGTGAACCCAGCAATTCACTCCAAAGTCTGTACTCTTAACCACCCTGCTACATTATTTAGGGCATTGAATTCTTATGTTATACCAACCCTTAAAAAAACTAGTGTGTGTGTGTATATCTTTCAGGTCGGAAGAAGGATCATAAAATTCCCAGAACCAGAGGGAGGAAGGCAGCAGGCACAACAGCTGAAAGGCCAACTCTGGTTTCCTGGTTACAAACCAGTAGCTTAGAGAAACAATTTTCTTGATACATTGAAGTATTACTATTTGGAACAGCTGGTTCTACAACATACAAACTTATTTGTATGATATGTTTGAGTAGATTATTTCAAATTTAACTCAAAATTGCGCATGAGTATTTGGAAAGACCGGCTGGTAGATGGGGCACTTAGAAATTTGGAATCTAACTTAGTATTCAATCAAAGCAAGATTTCATATACTACATTTCTGTTGAATAAAACGCAAAGTGATCATTATTTTTGAAACTTTTATTTTTAATGTACAAATTGCAAGGCATATACGATGGTGATAAAAATCCAATTTTAAAATGCTTGTAATAAAATACATACTGTGTTAGATGGAAAACCAAACATACTAATTTTGCTACCTTTAGTTACCCAACTGATCGGTGGGAATGAGCCTAGCAGATGTTTGTTTTATAATCTGCATTTCATTAGGCAGAAATCAACCAATAACACTGCAAACTCCATGAAATGCTATGATTTTAAATTATCTTTTCTAAGGAAAAATTTGCCTTCAGTGATATGTTTTGAGATTTACTATCCTGAATGGTTTTCTATTGCTAATAAATGGTAAACATTTAGGGATATATTTTCAGTATATCCAGAAAATTGGCTCTAGTTAATGGATTTTTTTATTATATAGAGAGCCAAATAATGTGAAAATTGTCAAAATCATAGTAAAATACTTTAGGTCCACTTCATGTCAATAAATATTTTCTGAGTTCCCATTTTGTGAAAGACAGTATAGTAGGTGTCAAAGGAAATATCAAGGTGAATAATATCCATGGGTTCCCTCTCAGGTGTCCATAATCTGGAAATGTTATAGAACATATGCATACACCCCATGTTCTCATATTTAGATATATATGTACATACACACACACACAAAGACATACATATTGGAGAATACACAGGCACACGTGTATACTTGCCAGCACCAAATTTAAATAAAATGTATCATTGGCTTTGAAGAAAACCTCAGGGATAGCAATCAACTATTTGTTTAAGAAATACTTTGTTACCATTAGTTTTGAAGCACTGCAAGATGTTAACTAGTAGTGGTATATGGAAAAACACATAATTCTGAACCTAAAAGTTATCTGGAAAAATAGGGCACTAAATGGGAAAGAAATTCAGGAAGACCTTAAACAAGTTTATTTTCCTCATATTTTTCTTTTTCTGATATATGACAAAATATCTACTTCTAAATAAGTAAAAAAGAGTTTTTCTAATAAATATAAAATAACACAGTAATTGATAATAAAGCATGGTATCAGTTTAAGTTGTAACTTTTTATTCTTTCCCAGTGGCACATAAAATAATGGTCCTCTTTCAAATAATAGCATCCCAGAGTTATTGACATTATATGCCTGAATAAATTTTCTTGATTGCAAGAATGATGAACTACTTTACTGCAAACCAATGCTATGGAGCACAGTTATAAATCTATAAATCTGCTCTGAGAATCTCATTTTACAAATTTGGAAACTGAGGCCTAAAAAAGAAAAAAGTAGCATTCCCAAGGTCATGCGGTATTTTAAGGGCAATGGGGTATCAGAAGTAAATGTTCTGTACTCCTCACCTATGCTTTTTCCATCAAACCATGTGCCATCCCAGGAAGGTCAATTTCTACTTATGACTTGTGCAATCAACTAGACTGTTGAATATCCACTGAAAAGGTCAATCTTATTTTGAGAGGGAATGTCCTTTAATGGAAAGTCCAAAACAGGGGCATTGGAGTTAGAAATTAGTTTGAATCCTGGCTCTGCATGAGCTGCTGCATGACCCTGGGAAAGATAATTAACCTCTCTGAGAGTTATCTAAAAATGGGATAATAATAATACACTCTCATATAGTGAGGATTAAAAACTTCAATGTTTTTTAAAGAGTTCTCCTAGAGCTGTCATGTAACAACACTCAGGAAATGGTAGTGCCCTTATTTTCTTTTCTATCCATTGTTCTTGCCCAATTTTTACCACTATGACACACACATACACACACATGACCCTTACATCTGGGAGATGTCTGGTCCTTTTCAAAAATGTTAAATTGATCCTACATTATGTTTGCAATGGGATTTGGTTGTACTCGCTCTTTGGTGTTTTTATTTTTACATTGACATTTAAACAATGCAGTGAAAACTGAAGTCTGATCTTGCTCTGGAAAAGTTTTCTTATCAGATTCACGTACTTACGGTTGGTCTTCAGCTGCTTTGAATGATTCCAGAGTTTATTTAATATTCTTATGCTTCTTAATATTTATGTTTCACCCAAAGAACTGGGTGAAAAAGTGCGAACTTGATATTCAACCTAACTCTTAATGGCCAGATCTTCAGTGAAAAGCTGTCTCAAACTTTAAGAGACACTTAGTAGTCTCTAAGTCAATATTGTCTGAGTGAACAGGCTTTCTAGAACTACAAATATATATATATTTTCAATTATTGAGGTCACAATGGTTTACAACATTGCGTTATTTCAAGTGTACAATATTATTTATCAGTTTCTCTATAGACAGCATTTTGCTCACCCCAGTAGTCTAATTTTTATATATCACCATATACACATACCCCTTTTGCCCAACCCCCAACACCCTTTCCCTCTGGTAACCATTAAACTCTTCTCTTTATCCATGTGTTTCTTTATCTTCCACATATGAGTGAAGTCATGTGGTGTTTGTCTTTCTCTGTCTGGCTTATTTTGCTTAACATAATACCCTCAAGGTCCATCCATGTTGTTGCAAATGGGATGATTTTGTCCCTTTTCATGGCTGAGTAGTATTCCACTGTGAATATATACACCACATCTTCTTTACCCATTCACCAGTTGATGGGCACTTGGGTTGCTTCCACTTCTTAGCTATTGTGAATAATGCTGCAATGAACATAGGGGTACATAAATCTCTTTGAATTGTTGATTTCAAGTTTCAAGTAGTGGGACAGCTGGGCCCTATGGTATTTCTATTTTTAATTTTTTGAGAAATCACCATAATGTTTTCCACAGTGGCTATACCAATTTGTATTCCCACTGGCAGTGGATGAGGGTTCCCTTTTCTCCAATCCTAGCCAACATTTGTCATTTTTTGCCTTGTTAATTATAGCCATTCTGACAGGTGTAAAGTGATATCTTATTGCAGTTTTGATTTGCATTTCCAGAATAGGAATTGTATACATATTTTTAAAGTCTAAGAAATTCCTTCTTCAATCTTAAGCAAGAAGAGAAATATCATTGTTTTCTCTCAGCACACTAAAATCCTTTCGTATTTTCCGTTTAATGTCAACATCCTAATTTCTGCCTTATGGATATATTCACAAATAGTCATTCAGCTAATCTGGATCTATCAGTGTTCTCAAATAATTTTGTCTATGTTTGTGGCATGTCAAAGTATAAGTATCAAAAAGTTGAAAATTTGATTTTCATACAAATATAGCAAGGCTGTATCTCCTCATTAATGAAGTAATCAGCAGGAAGATAAAGTTAATTTAAAGGAGAATTATTAGAACAAGGGTTATATAGGCATTGGAAAAAGAATGTGAGCATAAGATTGCTAGATTAGATATAAAACTAGTTAATATTGTAGAGGGCAATGAAACCCTAACCTTTGAATTATATTTTCTACCAGAAGATAATTATTTGCATCTCTGCCAGACAAAAATCTAGACGTTAACATGTAACGTCACAGAATTTGGGCCTTTAATTTATGGTTAATGTCAAGTCAAACAATGGTACATTCCTCAAGTGCAGATAATTAAACGATCTTGAATCGAGCCTGTTAAACAATGTTCTAATCTAATTCGGCTATAAGAGCACATGCTGCCCTCCCTTTGCCTGACTTCCAAGTTTGGGTCATTTTTCTTAATAAACCATGTCTGACCAGCTACCAATACCAAATGACACCAAGAACGACATCAATAAATGTTTGCTTATTAGATAGGACAGTTTGATGCAAGCAACAGAAATCGATTCAGGCTAACTTCAATCTAAAGGGAATTTATTGGAAAGATTATGGAGTAACTCCTACATAGGAGAAACAGATGAGTTAGGCTTGGAAAAGAACCAGCAACAGGGCATCTCAGTAGATCAAAGCAGAAGAAGCAAAAGGATGGTGTATTAGTTTCCTAGGACGGGTGGAACAAATGGCCACAGATTAGGTGACTGAACCCAACAGGAATCTATTTTCTCACAGGTCTTCAGTCTAAAGGTCCAAACTGAGGTGTAGGCAGGGCCTCACTCCCTCCAAAGCCTCTAAAGGAAGAGCCTTTCATGCCTCTTCCAGCTTCTGCTAGCCCAGGCATTCCTTGGTTTGTGGCAGCCTAACAATCTCTGCCTCTGACTTCACGTGGCTGTCTTACTTCTGCGTCTTTGTCCACTTATATCCACTCTAACTCAGCATGAGCTTATCCTAACTTGTTTGCATCAACAAGGACCCTATTGCCAAATAAAATTATACTCACAGCTACCAGGGGTTAGGACCTATATATATATACATACACACACACACACACACACACACACACGTATATATATTTTTTTGGTGAGAAAGATTGGCCTTGAGCTAATATCTGTGCCAATCTTCTTCTATTTTGTATGTGGGATGCCGACACAGCATGGGTTGACAAGTGGTAGGTAGGTCCGTGCCTGGCATCTGAACCTGCAAACCCCAGGTCACTGAGGCAGAGCTCTCGAACCCAACCACCATGCCACCACGCCACTGGGCCAGTCCCACAGGACTTTAATATATTTCTGAGTGGGAAATAATTCAATCCATGACAGAAAATCTCATTACAAGGATGAATCAGCTCCAAGCATTTTTCTATGTTACATGACTGCATTTAAGAGTCTCAACATTCTGGGAGAAAAATTTAGATAGCCACCTTTGGATCACATGTCCCCACATGTTTCACAAAATTCCATGCAAATAGGTTATTGTTGTTTTCCAAAGTATAATTATCTTATCAAAATGAATGTTATGACTGCAAAAACAAAAAAAAGCCTTGCATATCTTGCAATAAATCTAGAGTTTCCTCCAGTCCCCTAATCTATTTGTTACAAAAGTTTCAGCAAATTACCTCAACTTCGTTAATCAACAACCCTGACCTTGTAAATGCCTGAGAAATAAATGAATTTATTTATTTATTATTATTTATTATTAATTAAATGAAAACAAAATTTGTCTCTTTCTCTAGATTTTTCCATTATGTTTTACGAAAAAAGTTCTTTGCCATAAAATTGCCCTAGTAACACAGTTTACAAGCAGCTGCTGTATATTTAGGAGGAAAGCAGGCAGATAAATGCACCGCATTGTCTGACTCTCTTTATTTTTGTCATTGCAGGCTGGCAAAGGAGTTTAAAAATAAAAGTTAAAAGCAGCTTCAACTTGTGTGCAACTTGGAGATATACAGCTAAACTGTACCATGCTGAGCACCTTTAATTTTATTTATTTGAAAAAGAAATAAAGACCCAGCTGTGATGGCGGTGGCAATGCTACCAGGAAAAATAAGTGTCATTCTACCAACAAGGAATAAAAAGATTGGTAATCAGAGAAATGCAGATGTCGGGCTTCTTATCTCTGCCTTGTGGAACCGGATAACAATAATATGAAGATGTGAGAAGGGGAAAGTACTTCCTATTCACATTTACTCTGGCTGGAGTTATGCCTCCATGAATATACCAGTTAGCGTTTTGTTTGGAGTGGATTCAGGTTAGTGAATTGCTTATTTGCAACTCCTAATAAGGAATAGAACTAATTCCCCGAATAGCAAGAGCTCTCAACTACAGTACATTAAGCACCTTCTTAATTAGCTACTTACAGTGTAATTATAGATTCACTTGACTGATGGCTGGGTTAAGGTGTGAAGTAGTAACAATTCCTAATAGACAGGCACACCTAGAATGGGTTAAAATCCTTAATCCTTTCTAAGATGTCACTTAAGTAGAAGATAGTGGTATCCTCCAAGGGGCATTATGAATTTAAAATCTTTCAAAATACAAACAGAAAAAAAATACAACATGCCTGAATTCAGTTGCCATTGCTATGCAATATTCAAAGAGAGGAGAAACAGTCTTAAGAATGTGGTTTTTGGGGGCTGGCTGGGTGGCGTAGTGGTTAAGTTCATGTGCTCCACTTTGGCAGCCCAGGGTTCACAGGTTCAGATCTCGGGCATGGATGCACACACTGCTTCAAGCCCATGATGTGGTGGCACCCCACATACAAAATAGAGGAAGACTGGTACAGATGTTAGCTCAGGAACAATATTCCTCAAGCAAAAAGAGGATGATTGACAATGGATGTTAGCTCAGGGCCAATCTTCCTCACCAAAAAGAAGAAGAAGAAGAAGAAGAATATGATTTCTAAGATTATCATTCAAAATTGACACTTCAAGAAAAGGCTAGAAAGTATCCTGATGACTCTCCTACATATATAATTTAGCTGATGTTGATTGAAAACCCTAAATTAATGCCCCAGAAATAGATTTCAGGTAAGCAGCCTCTGTCTTGTAAGAACCTGGTTTTAGGGAAATAATGCATAGTGTCATATCGCAACTCTGGATTTCTGATTCCCGGTTCCACATGTAAGAAACTTGGAAGTCTTCACTCTGTCTTAACAACAAGTAAAAAGCTGAACAGACTGAAAAATCAACAACTCTTCTTGGATCCATAAGAGAGGAGAGGGCACAGGGTGTAAACCACTGCCTCAAAAACTGGAGAGACAGACAGGGGATACAGAGGGTCACAGTTTAGTGGAGCAGAAATTCACTAGCAGAAACTGCCCGGGGAACCGTGCTAGAGTAGAGAGCCCTGAACTGTAACTGACAAATTGCTGGAGGCTCAGTGTGGACAACTCTGAGAGTTAAAATCTCCAGGGGATCCGCTCATCAGTGGGCTCCCACAATTTTGTGAGATTACTTCTGGGGGCTTGCCTAGGTTCCCACAGTAAATATCAAATAAAAATCTGGTTTTGCTTCTGGCAGGAGGAGGGCAAAAGGAACCATTCTGAAATACACCAAAGCCCATTGTTCTTAACAAGCCCTGCCCTTGGGAAAAACTAGTTACTAGAGACTAACCTGATGAGGTATTATCAGCACCTAACTGACCTGGGGGAAGGGAAATACCCAACTCCAGCCCGTTCAAGCCATCCTGTCCCATCTGAGAGGGGAAAAATACTGAGAAACTCTTGTGAAGTTTCACAGATGAGAAGCATAGGCACTAAAAGACAGAAATCTAATCTTACCTGCATCGAATGCTTCCTCTCCACCCACACCTCAACAGCACATTACTAAGACCTACTTAACAGCAGTTCCATTTACCCAGTACATCATGTATGGCTATCTAGAGAAGATTACAGGGCATACCAAAAGCCAAAAAAGAAAATGTGAAGACACAGAGCAGGCATCAGAACAAAACATGCCAGGGATGTTGGAACTATCAAGCCAAGAATTTAAAATAACTATGCTTAAAAGCTAAGGGCTTTAATGGATAAATTTGACAACATGTAATACCAGATGGGTAATGTCAGCAGAGAGATGGAAATTGTAAGAAAGAACCAAAAAGAAATTCTAGAGGTGAAAAATGCTGCAACAGAAATGAAGAATGCCATTGATGGGTTATTTAATAGACTGGACATGGCTGAGGAAACAGTCTTTGAACTAGTACATGTATCAACAGAATCCTTGAAAATTGAAAAACAAAGAGAGCAAAGATTGATAACAAAAACAAAAACAAACTCCAGAACAGAATATCCAACAGAACATCCATGCGGGAAAACTACAAGAGGTATATCATTTGTGTAATGGGAATACCAGAAGGAGAAGAAAGAGAGAATGGAAACAAAGGAATATTTGAAACAATAATGACTGAGAATTTCCCCCAAATTATTGTCAGACACCAAATAACAGATCCAGATAGCTAGAGAACATGAAGCAGGATAAATGCCAAAGGAACTACACCTAGGCATAACATTCTCTTTTTTTCCTCCAGTTTTATTGAGGCATAATTGACAAAAAAATGGATGATTTATTTACAATGTACAATTTGATGATTTGATAAATGTATACATGGTGAAAGGATCGCTTCAGTCAAGTTAATTAACAAATCCATCACCTCACGTAGTTACCTTTTTTGGACGGGGGGGTGAGAATTCTTAAGACCTACTCTCTTAGCAAATTTCAGTTATATAATACAGTATTATCAACTGTATACATCCTTTTGCCAAACTCTCCACATTTCCCCAAAATCTCAAACCCTGGCAACCACCATTCTGCTCTCTGTTTCTATAAGTATGACTTTTTTTTAAGATTACCCATGTGATACCATGCAGTATTTGTCTTTCTCTGTCTGGCTTATTTCACTTAGCATAATGCCCTTCAGTTTCACTCATGTTGTCACAAATGGCAGGATTTCCTTCTTTTCTAAGGCTGAATAGTATTCCATTGCATATACATACATTTTCTTTATCCACTTCTCAGTTGATGGACACTTAGGCTGTCTCCAAATCTTGGCTATCATGAATATTGCAACAATGAACATGGGAACACAAATATCTGTTGGAGATAGCGATTTCATTTCCTTTGAGAATATATGCAGAATATGGATTGCTGGATCATACGGTAGTTCTATTTTTAATTTCTTGAGGAACCTCCATTACTGTTTTCTATAGTGGCTGCACCAATTTACATTCCCAGCAATGGCGTACAAGGCTCTCCTTTTCTCCATATCCTGACCAGCATTTACTTTCTCTTGTCTTTTTCATAATAGAGATACTAAGAGGTGTGAAGTAATACCTTATTGTGGCTTTGATTTGCATTTCACTGATGATTCGTGATGCTGAGCATCTTTTCATGTAACTGTTGGAGATTTGTATGTCTTCTTTGGCAAAGCATCTATTCAGTTTCTTTGACTATTTTTTAGCTGAGTTTTATAATTTTTTTTTTTTTGCTATTGAGTTATATGAGTTGTGTATTTTGGATATTAACTCCTTAGCCAATATAGGGTTTGCAAATATTTTCTCCCATTCAGTAAGTTGCCTTTTCATTTTGTTGATGGTTTCCTTTGCTGTACAGAAGCTTTTTGCTTTGAAAATCAACATCAACTAAGGCTTGAATGACAAGCAGAAATTACCTATGTGCCATGGGAGGAAGCACATTGCAGGTGTAAAAGTCTAGGAGAGAGAGCCTGGGGCACACGGGAGGTGGTGGTGGTGTGCATGTGGCTACTATGAGGACAGGGAGGAATGAAGCTGCAAAGAGATGTGAGGATAAACTTGGGAACTTGATGTTTATTATTTGTTAATGAGAAGCCACTGAAGAAATTTAAGGAAGGAGATGAAATGAAAAGAACTGACTTTGAGGAAGAGCCCTCAAGTTATGGTATAAGGAGAGAGTGAAGAGAAAGCCTGAGGGGAGGGATTAAAGGTGGGTAGGGCAGCTGTCCTGGTCATCTCTAGAGATGAGGCAGACATGCAAGGCTTTGACAGTGGGGATGAAGATCGGATAATGTCAATAGATAGCAAGTGCTAAGCATTTTACGTATGTCATTTCATGTAATCCTTGCAACTTGTTAATTACAATTGAGGAAATCAAAGCTTTAAAAGTTCAACAATTTGCATTTAGCTTTGAGTTACAAACCTGGGATTTGAATTCTCCAAATCTTTTTTTCCCTTGAGTCCATACCTTTGAATATAAAAAGTATTAAGGAGGATAGAAGTGTGGGAGTGGGTGGGGCAGTGGAGAAGAGGGGATAAATAAAAAGGAGGAGTATTGTTTCAGCAAAAACTAATATGAAATAAAATAAAGATGTGTCAGGCCACGGTCTGATCTCTTGTTCATAATAGTTCAAAGGCACATATTTTAATATAAGACACCCTTTTTTTCATGCTGAAATTATTTTGTAGAGTCAGCCATCTTTCAGCTACAAGTAGTTCAGTGGCTGAGTTTAAATCATGGTGGTTTTATAATAAAATATTCCTCATTAAGCATAGTTTGGCCCCTCCTTCTCAAATTCATACTGTCTTCTTAAAGAAATTTTAAATTATTTTTATGATAAGCTCTTTGAATGTTGGAATATGTCTCTTCCAAATAAACAGAAATAAACAATGGCCATTTGTAGAGTGTCTAACTCAAGCCAGGCAGTGTGTAGAAGCAGGGAACTCATTTATGTATTTCTTCCTGTATTCATCACAACTGATCTACAAGTTGGTGAGGGTTTATCTGACCTAGTTTGTGTGTCACTCCAGATTTGCTCAGTCTACTTGCCCCTGGACCTTAGCATGTCCCACTGAAAATCTCAAGATACAGCATCATATGCCTCATCTCCTTAAACAGCCCCCAGGATAAGAGCTGGGTGTGGACGTAGTAGCTTCCATTGTACCTGACATTATCCATTCCAACCCTACCTACCAGAGCCTTTGTCTCCTCCCCTGACTTCTGAGTTCTGTTGAAGCATTTCCCCTTGGCATGGAGTCTGGCTTCCCCAGACTGCCTAGGCAGGCTAGATCACAAAGCCCAGAATGGGGAATGGGGCGAGCCGGAGAATTAAGGCTTCTTGGGGTTAAATAGGACCAATGAGAAAGAGGAGTTAAAAAAGAGGGACGTTGCTGACAGAAATATTTCTTCTATTTATCCAATGAGAGGATGCTGAGCTATGGTGGCTCCACAAAGCCTGTCTGGAAACGCTGTATGTGACTGAGCAACTGACACTGTCTTCTTGTGAAGCTGTAACCAACTGGGTAATAATGGACCAGCATGCATTTGCTTCCAGTGTTTCTCTCTTCTTTGCCCTTTTCTCCCTCACTCTAGCTGCCATAGGATCAGACCCTCCAATAAAAGTTTAGCACACAACTCTCCTTTAGGCTTTCTTATAGAGAAATGGACCTAAGACCGGCTGTTAGTATTACTGTTTTTATGATCATCACCCAAGGAAAGTATGATTCAAAAAATCAAACCTGAGCTCACATAACTAATAAAGGGCTTATCTGAGATTTGAATTCAGGTCAGCTTTATGTCAGATATTTGCCTAGTATATCACAGCTATTTCAAGGTTTGTAGATGGTGTTAGTGATTGTTATGGGTTGAATTGTTTTCCCCCAAAAGATATGCTGAAGTCTTAATTTTCGTACCTCAAAATGTGAGCTTATTTGGAAATAACGTCATTGTAGATATAATTTGTTATAGAATTACAGTTATAATTAGTTATAAGATATCATACTGGAGTAAGATGGTGCCCTTATAAGAGGAAAAGAGACACAAACAGACACTCAAGGAGAATACCATGTGATAAGAGAAGCGGAGATTGGAGTGACACAGCTATAAACCAAGGATGGATGGCCATCACCAGAAGCTAGCAAGAGGCAAGAAAGGATTCTTCTGTAAAGGTTTCAGAAGAACATGGCCCTACTGAAACCTTGCTTTTCGACTTCTAGCCTCCAGAACTGAGAGATTACATTTTTGTTGTTTTAAGCCATGCTGCTGTGGTAACTTTTTAGAACAGCTCTCAGAAATTAACACAGTGATTCTTGACAAGTGTCAGCAAATTTGCTCCCAGATGTATCAGCTCAGGTTAGGTCTTGAGTTCACTTAAAATTTGTACACCTTTATTTATGACCATGAAAATTATGCATCCTTACTGAAAAAGTTATAGAGTAAAATAAATCAATAAAAATAAAGGATTCACAAATCCTATAACCCAAAGCTAATTTCTGTTAATGTCATTTAAAAATATCATTTTTAACTTTTTATTATGTAAAATTTCATATAATTTTTAGGTGTAGGTGATGCTGAATAATTGCCATTGTATAACATCAGTACGCACATCTTTTTCTGCTTTGTGTGTGTGTGTGTGTGATACTAAGACTGGAAGGTGTTGACAACCCGATCTGTCCATTGTAAACATTGCTACCAGCCTCTTAACACTTGTTTTTGATTTTAGCAACTAGTAATTATCTTTTTTTTCATTAGTGGGTCCAAATGGTAATACTCTAATTTTATCATCCCTTCTACATTTATTCTCTGAAATACTCCCATATAAAGGAACTCTGGCTACACTGAGGCACAGTGTGCATAGGAAAGGTAAGAAGAGTACATGATTCTTTCTCTTTTTACTATTTTTTGTATCTTTACGCACCCATATATTTTACATTTTCTATGTTTCAATCCATTGCCATTATTACTATTTTTGTGTTCACAGTTCTCATCTTTTCTGGGATGGGATTGTGCTTTTAAAAATAACTACAAATTCCTTTTGATGTAAGCACAGTAGTGTGGCTTCTTGTTTTGGGTTCAAGTAGATATTCCAGGTTCATTTTATACTTTTTATGCCCCAAACTTGGCATTATCCATCTCTCCATGGTATCTTGATTCCTTTTATTAGGAAAAGGCACTTAGATGCCACAATCTGTATGCTGAGCTATTCACTAATACTGAGATGGTCATTGTTTCTAACCTTTTTCAGTGGAAGATCTAGAAAATATTGTGTTAAGATAAAATACATTATCTTGTCAACTAACATTTGACAAGGTAGCCAGGAACACTCAATGGAGAAAAGATAGTCTTTTCAATAAATACTGCTGGGATAATTGGACATTCACACATAAAAGAATGGAACCGGACCCATATCTTACACCACTCACAAAAATCAATTAAAATGGATTAAAGACTTAAATGTAAGACCTGAAACCATGAAACTTCTAGAATAAAATGTAGGAATCAAGTTCCTTGACATGGGTCTTGGTAATGATTTTTTGGATATGACGCTTGAAGCATAAGAAACAAAATAAAAAATAAACAAGTGGGGCTACATCAAACTAAAAAGTTCCTGCACTTCACACAAAATAAACCATCAACAAAGTGAGAAGACAACCTACGGAATGGTAAAAAATATTTTTAAGCCATATATCTGATAAGGGGTTAATATGCAAAATATATAAAGAACTCATACAACCCAATAACAAAAAAATAAATAAATAAATAACCCAATTTAAAAATGGTCAAAAGACCTGATTAGACATTTCTCCAAAGACTATATAAGAAAGGCCAACAGGTACATGAGAAGATGCTTAACATCACTAGTTATTAGGGAAATGCAAATTAAACCACAATGAGGTACCACCACACCTCTGTTAGAATGGCCATCATCAAAATGATAAGAGATAATAAATGCTGGTGTGATTGTAGAGAAAACGGAACCCTCGTTTATGTGTTGGTGGGAATGTAAATTGGTACAGCCACTATGGAAAACACTATGGAAGATCCTAAAAAAATTAAAAACAGAACTACCATATGATGCAGCAATTCCACTTCTGGGGATATATCCAAAAGAAACAAAAACACTAACTTGAAAAGATATTTGTACCCCAATCTTCACGGCACCATTATTTACAATAGCAAAGACATGGAAACAACTGGAAACAACCTAAGTGTCCATTGATGGATGAATGGATAAAGAAGTTATACACACACGCACACACACACACAATGGAATATTATCCAGCCATAAAAAAGAGGACATCCTACCATTTGCAACGACATGGATGGACCTTGAAGGCAACATGTTAAGAGAGGTAAGTCAGAGAGAGAAAGGCAAATAGCTGTATGATTTTACTTACTTATGGAAGCTAAAAAAGTGGATCAGATTTGTGGTTACCAAAGACAGGGAGTTGCAGGGGGGGTGGTCAAAAGTACAAACTTCCAGTTGTAAGATGAATAAGTACTAGGGCTGTAATGTGCAACATGATGACTATAGTTAACGCTGCCGTATATTATATAAGAACATTGCTAAGAGAGTAAATCCTACGAGTTCTTATCACACAGAGAAATTTTTTTCCCTTTTTTCTTTCTTTTCATTTTATTGTATCTATACGAGAAGGTGGATGTTAGCTGAACCTTTTGTGGTAATCATTTCACAATATATATAAATCAAACTCTCATGCTGTACACTTTAAACTTATACAGGGGTGTATGTCAATTATTTCAAAATAAAACAGGAGAAGAATATACTATGAGTTAATTCCGATAATTTCAATTCATATGTTGAATGGTAGAGCTTTTGGATAACTTCTTTGATTTTATATTTGCATGCCTTTTGTTTTAACAAAAGTCATGTTTTCTAATGACATAGAAAATTATGTTTCCTTTATCCCAAAATATGTTGGTAATAATTAAAAAATAACGGTATCAACATTATAAAAATATTATTACAGATTACATTTTAAGATTTTTTTTGCCATATTTGTCACTGAAATATATTTCATAAAGCACGTACAAATTATTAGAACTCAAAATTTCTGGAAATAATTCTTCTTTGCGCCATTAAGACACTAATTTTACACACAAGTTTTTTGTTTCATTTTCCTTTGGAGTTTAATGACCGTTTTTTTCCACCTTATGTGATTACATAAAACTTTTGCTTGCTTCCAAATTCAAAACTAAAATAATCAAGGTCATTTCTCCTACCTTATTTCTTTCCAACTTCCTCCTATATTTAACCATTATTAATAGTTTTTATTTTATCTTTCCACCTTTTTTTTTAGTTTAAAGATATCTTACTATACACATTGTACTGCATCTTTCTGGAAGTTTAATTGTTTAGTTTTCCACAATATAGATTTAATTATAATTTTGTTTCACTGGCTCTGTATTAACAAATATTGTCTTTTCTTTTACTACTATAAAAAATGCTATAATGAAGTATTTTGTACACAAATCCCTGACTATCCTTTCATTATTTCTTTAAGATAGATTCTCAGAAGTATGATTTCTTATTTGAGTGTGAATATTTTAAGCTTGGTCATTTAAGTGTCAAGTTGCTTTGCCCAGATTTGGTATTCGAGAGCACTTTCACCCATACCATTTGAAGTCCCAATTGTCTGCACTGACAATCTCACATGAATATGAATTCATTATGGCAGAGCCCATTTCTGTAACATTTCTTTCTTCAGTGAATTTCATCAAGATAAAAGGTAATGAAATTTTGTATGAAATTTCAAATCATTCAAATCAATACTATAATGCAGAACCTTTAAAATATAAACCCATAAAATTTCTGCATTATGCCTTGGCATTTACAGAAGGATGCGAAAGTTTTATTTCTGATTTTCTTGTTCTTCTCAGTCTCCAAGCACAAAGCACTTATGGGAGAGAGATGATATTATTCATAACAACTTCCTTTCCACATGAGGATCCCATTCAGATCTGACTTTCTGTTCTCACAATTCCTCCCCAATGAAATTTGCCTGTCTTATGTCAGCTCCCTCGGGACTTTCATAAATGAAAAGTAGCTAATCTCATAAATCGATAAGGAACACCAAATGTCAACTGTGTTAGGCAGCTACCAGCAAAGCTAATATGATAATGTTATAGTTATAAAAGTAGGTATCTATATTATGGAGGATCATGCTACATTTGGAGTATTTGTTAATGAAACAACTATTAAATACCAATTAGATATCAGGTACTAGGTTAGGGTCCTGAGGTTACAGCGGTGAACTACATAGACGTGATAGAACCACCTACCCTGGTAGAGCAGACAGTCTGGAGGATGATATGGATAAGTATCCCACTACAAAATGTGCTTGATATGCAGTTTTGAGTCCCAGGTATTAAAAGGGACAACCAGGTATTAAGGGCAAACCAGTATGTATGCAAAGGAGTGACCAGTGTAGCAAGGGTAATTGAGCTGATTCTTACCAGAAAAAAAATCAAGAAAATGAGATATTTGGCCCAGCAAGTACAGCTGGAATAGGATAATTCTTTGGAGCTATGAATTTTTGTAACGATTCTTGAACAGGAAAATCGTGTTCCAGACTAGATCTTAACCAATGATTGCCAATTATTTATTTTTAGCAGTATATCCTTTGTCAAACATACATAAGAGGACACACAAGTAGAACCCACTTTGCCTGGTACCAAATTAACTGAAATTAAAGCATACCGGAAGCATATGGAAATTGTGAAAAGCGAGGACTCAGTTCCTATATACACAAGTTCATACCTTTGTGCTAACATGGTGCTTTGCAGAGTGAGGACCACCTGTACTCTGATTGAAGTGGGTATGGGAGCTGTGCATCCTCAGCACATGCCTTCTCGCTGACATGGTCCAGTGGCACCTGAACACATTTGTGAGACCCTTACAGAGCACAACTGAAAAACTAAAATGAGAGCTTCATAAGGGAAAAGACTTGTTTGGTTTTTCTACTATCATATGTCCATCACTTAGCAATGAATTTAGAAAATGATCTGATTAGAGCTTCACACATTGATGCGTCCACCCCTCTTTAGGATATATACCCAGGTTTTGGCCTGTTAATGCCTCCTATGATAACTCTGGTGTAATATGTACTACAGTTGGCATTAATCATTTTTGAAATTTTTGGTTTAATATCTGCCTCTATCCTCTAAAATATAAATTTCATGTTCCAATGATTGTGTTTAGCTTGATCTTTATTTTACCCCAAGAATCTATAAATAGGTGCTCACTACATATTATTGATGGTGAATAAAATAACATGAGGAAGCAAGGAAAGGAGGAAGAAGGGAGGGAAGGTGTGATGAGGGAAGAGAGAAAATAATCTACTAACTTTCAGATTCTATAAATTAAACTCTATAGACGTGGTAACAGGTATAAACAGGTTACAAGGTGCAGCTAATGCCTTTTACAACTATCACAACTATCCGTACTGCCTGTTAACATTCACTGAGTTTACTGTGTGCTATGCCCTATGTTAAGCTCCTTGCAAATTTCATCTTATTTAATCTTCAAAATACATGGATGAAGTAATAACTTTTTATTATTCCCATTTATCACTGTGGAGAGCATCTGAGTAAAGTGCTGCTAATATTTTTTTGGTAACTGCCTCCACGTTTTGATGACACCATAGAAGCTCACAATTCTCTAAAATAAAGACAATTTTTTAGCATGATAGCCTTTGACCTTTATTGAATCATAGATTTCAAACACCACCTTGGATTGGGAGGGTAGATTGGAAAAGTAGTAGTTCTCATTTCAAAACCACACTATTTTCTATCCTTTCTGTCTCTATGTGTACAAACCACTCCTACTTATTCCTGTAAAAGAAATGCACAGAAATGGTCCCTGCTAAGAATTACAAGGCCACACAGACATGCTGTGTCTCCTTTTTCTTCCAGAGTGGCTTGAAAAGGCAAGCAGTGCAAGATATTTTCTTTTTGTCAACCTCTCCTCCCCAAAGGGAAGAGTCAAGTTCAATGAAATATGACAAAGTGCTTGGAGATCTGAGGAGCAAATTATACCAATTCAAAGCATTTCATGTAAGTTAAAGGTGGTTTTATGCCCTTCAAAAAGAGTATCAACGTTCCCCTTTTATAGGTTTGTGCTTTGAAACAGTAGAGAAAGTGAAACCTTATAATTTAATCTTTTCTGCTTCAGGGGACACTTGCAAAGATTTGGGGAATAATAATATGATGCCTTCCACTCTGAACTCTTACGTTATGTACCCCCCAGGGATTTCCTAAAATAAGACTAAGGCTACTGAGAAGAATATTGCTTTCTAAATGAAGCCAATACTTCGTGACAATTCTTCATTAACAAAATTCACAATTTAGGGACACCTACTGAGTAGTGAGTGCAATGTATTGACAACTTGAGCAGTTACTGAAAATCTATATACCTGGAGCAGTTATCCCGGCCAGGGTGAAGTGCATTTTTAAAAACACTTTTTGCTAATACTCCCCAAGAGGGAAAGTAATAAATAGCTCCATCTTCCGTGCTTCTATTTCTGTCACATTAATCTTAGAGCTCAGTATTATTGTAATCTTTCTTTTATATATGGTAAATGCAGTCCTGAAATCTTTGGCGACTCTTATTGAAATGCTCTCTTGGAGCACAGGGGTACCAATTGTAGCATCTGCATTCTAAAATAAAGTACGTTTTATGTAAGTGTAAAATATGTTTCATCTCCGAAGTAACTTGAGAGTCTATTAAATATAAGAGCCTTCACCATTGCAGCAATCACATTTAAGAAGATTAGAAGGAAACAAAAGACTTCCAACCACAAAGACTAACTGCTCAGTGCTTGCTTTCCTCTTTTCTTTTAATCCCTTGTGTTACATTATTGAACAGGTCTCTTGGCTCCAGACTATTCCTATTCATCCTGATCACAGGTCCTCCCGTTACCTGCCACATGCCTGCTTCTTGCAAACCAGATCCCAAATGCCAGGCTTCTGAGTGCCTAAAGGGCAATTACAAAGAGGATTGCTCAGATGTAAGCAGGCTTCTTGTCTTTTGGTAACCGCCTCCATGATTTGAGGATTCCAAAGAAGCGTCAGTTTCCCTAAACTAAAGGCAACTTTTCACCTGGTAGTCCTTGACCTTCTTTGGACTCTAGACCTTTGAAGTCTCAAATATAAGTCATCTACCCTCTCTCCAGGGAAAAGAAAAGCACATACACATAGAGTATTGCATACAATTTCTAGGATATAGTAGTGGATATTTAAAAATTCTGTTTCTGTTTATCTCACCAGAGGTTTGTGATGAAAACGTAAAATGGATTTCAGCCTGTCTATGAGATTTTTAGTACAAAAGATGCTCTCCCCCTCATTTGTCAGGGTAGGAAATACTAGCTTCTGAAACAGACAAATCCTGAAATCTTAGAGGTGTAACACAATATTTTGTGTGTGTCTTTGCTTTGTTTTCTCTCACCAGGTCTGATGTAGAATCAGCCATCTGCTGGACTGTGTGGCTGTAAGATCACGACAATGAAGGGAAGGAGAGATGGTGATGGCAGACCACACATGAAATTAATCACCTCAGGCCATGAGTGTTAATATCAGTATTGTTTATCAAACTAGTCACATGTTTCAAACCCATCTGTGGTAGAAGCTAGACAATGATAGAGTGACTGAATGTTTGGTGTACATTTTCATATTTGGTGTCTGATAATGTTATGTCTGGTGTCTGATCTTCTTATTAGATTTGGTGTCTATTATCTCTCTGTGCTCTAACTTTTCTCAGAGACAGAAAGACAGTGAAAGAAAGGAAGTCGAGAGAAACCAAGGCCATACTACTATTCAGAGTTTAGATATGGAGTTAATTTTTTCCTCAAAAATGAAAAATCAAAATACAACTTTTTGCTGGTTGAGAGTATCCACTCAGACCAATGTTCTGATTTCTTAGAACGTTCACCTAAGTAGGAGAAAATACCTGAGCTTGTCATTATTAGAATCTCCCCTCTTCTGCCTGGATCTTACGATAAAATAATACACAGTCATATGCCACTTAACAACAGGGATATGTTGTGGTAAATGAGTTGTCAGACAATTTTGTCATGGTGCAAACATCATAGAGTGTACTTACACAAATATAGATGGTATAGCCTACCACATACCTAGGCTGTATGGTACTAATGTTGTGGGACCACCATCATAGATGCAGTTCACCATTGTCCAAAACATCGTTATGTGGCACATGACTGCATTGAGAGACAAGCCCCGCATCCCAAATACACACACAAGCTGGCATTGATACTGTCTGTATAGTACCTCTAGTCCCAGCTTTAACCTCTGGCTTTCTCATAGAGGGATAGATGAGAACCTGCATATCTGAGCTATGTTCAAGGAAGAACCATTGATCTTCCGTCAACTATAAGCCACATCTACATTGAGGAGAAGAATTTCAGGTCCAGAGAGATATTGTGGAGGCATCAAAATCAGTTATTGGTCTTTCTATCTTATCTTTCATGCTTTCATATTCACTAAATGTGCTTCTATCTTTTCAGTAGTGCCTTGTGGTGAATATAACAATTCAATTTTACTGTGCAGGTAAGCTTAAGGTAATGGAAAGAGATCATCATTAAATGAAGTTAATTCATAAAGCAAATGTGACACTCTCTGAAGCCTACTGATGATTCCGTATTAGAACCATTCATTTACTAACTATCTTCTGATTTCACTGTAATTTTTCTCTTGCATCAATAACATAACATCTTAGATGTCTTTAACTCATTTATTCATGCAACAAATGTTTATGAAGCCCCTACTATGTGCCAATGAATTCTTCCAGCATGTAAAACAGTGTTAAGAAATTTCTTCTCTATTTTCCATGAAGAAATGAGGAAAAAAGGAAGTGAAAACAGGACTTAAATCTCAGAATACTTATTTAAAGTGATTTCACTGACAAAATAAATAGAAATCCAGAATTATGCAATTCATAAGTCTGTATCTCTGAGGCTAGATGCCTGGGTGTTATATTGCACAGACTCCCATGTCTCTGGGTTCTGAATTCAATTTACATCTACCAATAAGATGCACTTGTGCAAGACATGGAAGATGTAAGAGGGACAGTGGGCATCCTCCTCCAGCCCTGGAAGCTGATGTGAGCAGACGTGAGCATCTGCATGTCTGTCTGGACTCCATGGCCTCTGACAGTTGCCACCTTTGGGGCTGAGGGACTCTGATTCCTTTGTACTTTCCTCTAACTTTTTTTTTTGACGTCCCAGTGGCAGCAGCACTCTCCTGACCTTCCGAATGCAGTTTACACGGTGTGACCTAAAAACTTAGTGGCAGTATTTCCCACTATCTTCTATTCTTGCCGACTTTGCAAAAATTTTGTCAGCACCTACTTTCAAGTGTGAAATCTTTCTGTTTGAAATATTTAGAACTTTTTTTCTGCTCTAAAATCTACTGATACAGTGATTCTTTTCCTTTGCGAAACAGTTCCTCATTTTAAAATAGGATTTACTGAAGAAGCTATGGGTCCTGCAAACCTCAGTTCCCTGGGTTTTTAATTTGTATTAAATGAAATAAGGATCCTCTTGCCAAATGTACTGGAAAATTCTGCATTATATATCTATCTCTTGAGAATCACATAGAACATTATGGATAAATTTATTCTATACACTAGCACGTGGAAGTGTCTAAGAGGTCCAGCAATTAAATAACCACATTGAACTATGTTTTTAACAAAGCCTTATTTCCCACACTCACCTGATCAAGAGAATTTTTTTTTTTACTTTTATGGAGTATCTTCAGAACTATGCTTTAATAACTATGGGTGGTAAGTGGCATACTATACCAATTCTGGGAGGACTACATTTTTGTAATAAGTTATGCTCTTCTTTATGGAATAAAATTAAGCACATGGGTTTTTCCAGGATATCCATACTGCAAAATGTAATTTATTACTATTGTGAGAATTGGTATGGGGTATCCAGAAGAGTATTCAGTCAATAGACTTTTACGTTTTAAATAGATGTTACAAAAAGCTGTAAAATTTTTTCATCTAGAAGTTTTTTAAGATACGCTCATTGCCAATTTGTCTGTTACTTGTGTACCCAATTTATGACAGTAAGAGTGTTCTTATTATTAATTAGAGCTGTGTATTAGTCTGCTAGGGCTGCCATGACAAAATATCATAGATTGGGTAGCTTAAACAACAGAGATTTATTTTCTCACAGTTTTAGAGACTGGGAAGTTCACGATCAATGTTCTCTTGGGTTCACTTTCTGGTAAGGGCTCTCATCCTGGCTTATGGACGCACTTGCCTCTGAGCGCACATGCCAAGTCAGGTGTGGGGGGGAATCTCTCTTCTTCTTATGAGGCCATCGATCCTATCAGATTTGGGCCCACCCTTATCACCTCATCTAACCTTAATTCCTTCCTAAAGGCCCTGTTTCCTAATACAGTCACATTAGGGGTTAGGATTTCAACATATGAATTTAGGGGGTGACTCAGTTCAGTCCATAGCAAGCGGATATTCAACTGATATTAGCAGTAGGGCCATATAAACTGTTCACAGCCAGTAACTGTTCTGATTCATCAAAAAATGCTGTATCCATTTTGAAATATTTTGACTATTATCAATTATAGCTAAGATATTGGAATCATTATGCCTACTTCTTTTTTTGAGGTAAAATTTGATAGGATTATAGGGTCTTAAAGTTATTAATGGGCATTTTCTACTGAACTATCAAACTTGTACAACTAAACTAGCTCAGGGACATTGGCTTCAAATTTCAAGTATTTTCACAATTTTTGAAGTTGTTAGATAAGTGATCTCCAGATAAAAGAATTAGACATGTCGTGATATAATTTCAGTTACCTCCAACACTTCTAGAATTCCCAGTTTTCTTACCAACATCTTTATGCAGCCATGTTAATTTTTGTTTGAAGTTGTGCATGTTGAACCACTGGTCCGTCTTATAAATAAAATATTGTCCCAAAGGAATCCTCTTTTGTACATCCCAGATCCCCATGTATTCAGTCTTTAATCCAGCTAAGATTATTTCTGGAATGTCTCTTGATAACTTCCAATTTTATCACCCCCATTGTTGCTACCTCAGACCATATACTACTATCTCCGCCTCCAATTCTTGACAGCCTGCCACCTATTTCCCTGACTCCTCTCTCACGTCTTATCCATTCCTTCTTCACACAACATCCGCAGTGATCTTTCGAAAGTTCAGTGGTGCTTTTCTTAAACTCTTTCATGTCTTCGTAACATTTGCAGGACAAAGCCTAAACTCCTCATAGCAACAAACATTTTTTATGATTTGGGCCCCGTTTACCTTTCCAGCCCTATCTCTTTCCAACTCTCCCTCCACTCTGTTAAATCCAACCCTATAAAGCTAACCCTCCACTCTTGAAAGGTCTCTTCACAATCTTACCTCTGGACCTTAGCAGACTGAAACACTCTCATCTTTTTCTCTTTGCCAGGTTAGCTTATTCTTCCTTGGACTTTGACTTAGAAATCCCCTCTTTCCAGGATCTTCTCTCACAAACACTTCCAGAAAATAGAGTTGGGGACCTTTCATATATTCTGGTGGCTACCCATGCTGAACCCTAGCATAACATATTTCACAGGTGTTAGCTATTTTCTGATTTCCTGTCCATTAGTTGCAGTGTTCCTGGAAACTATAGGTCATTATGGTGTCCTTTCTGCCTAGCAGAGTGTCTTAGTACATAGCAGATATTCAATAAATCTATGTTAAGTAAATGAATATAATTATTAGAAAAGAAGGATTGTTTTGCTTCCAACAATATTTCTGTATGCACCTCCTCATGCAGTATTATACTAGACACCAACAAAACTCATATTTTCAAAATGCACATTAAAAATACCTTTATCTTCTAAATTTAGATACTAAATGCCTAGGTGAGAGGGACAATGTTTATTTATTTCCTACTTTTATAGCACCTTAAACAAATAGGCGTGTAATTGCTTTGGATGGTGGTAGTGATGGTGATAGAGATGAAAAGACAGTGCTGTGCTAATGATCAGAGATTGAGGCTAGTATTATGAAAGGCCTGAGTTGCACTTCTAATTGTGACTTATAACCCTTGGATGATTCAGAGAAGGTGATTCACTCTGAGACCAACACACTTGCACTCACGGAACCCATTATTTCATAAGTCTTTGTTCAAAAGGACAACGTATCTCCAATGTGCCTTTTTGTTTTTTCTTGAAAATCTTCCTGTTTTTCCTTGAGGTGTACGTAAGGAAACTTTTTGCCAAGAATATATCCTAATTGGGGTGCTTTCAAATTGTAGGAACAAACCACATCCTGCTTCCTAACACCTCCTGAACATTTTACAATTTACATTAATTAGACAAACTGGGTGGTGTTCTAACAGGTACATTAATCTGCCTCTTCCTTGGAGTGAATCAAGTAATTAAGATTAAGGCTATTGTCAGAATAGGAAAAGAACTCTTCCCCACGCTGAATTACATCTCTGTTTGTGATTAACCTTCTTCCCAACAGGTTTTTACAAAACAAAGGAAATGGGCCTCTGAACAAGAATGCATGTTTTCCATCCTCTGCTGATTGGGAGCCTCTACTGGGACAAGTATTATACAGCGTTATCTGTTGTTCAGAGTTAGAGAGTAAAAAAAGTGACAATCCTATTAACAAGAAAGGCAAAGTCAGAGATTTTTCTATTGGGAGGTTCATATTAAGCAATTCCAGGCATGCAACCATTTTTAAACTATTTCGCAAAGGCAGCCTGAGTGTATTATACTTACTATTATAATCTTTCTGTGTCTATTACCAAATGTACTTGTTCATCACCTTTTGTCACTTTTTTTTACCAGGAAGGAAATTCAGGGCAAAAATTCAGGACTTTAACGTCAACTAAAACCAAAATTTCCATTAAAATTTAAAAGCCAGTTGTTCAAAACCGAAACAAATCTCAGGACTCTAGCCAGTGCCAAGGGTGCTGATCTCAGCGACAGACGGACATGTTGGTAAAGAATTAAGACTTTGGAGTAAATGTAGGATGACAATATAAGCTCCGTTACTAACCAGTTGCGTAACCTTGATTAACCTCTCTGAGTCTCCATTTCCTCTTCTGCAAAAGGAATGAAAACAATAGTACCCCCTTCCTAAGACTTTGTGAGGACTGAGCTAATTAACATGAGATAGTGTTGTGAGAATTGAGATAATGAAATGAGTTAATGAACTCTGTGTCTCACACTGTGTAAGCATTCAACAACATTTTGATACTATCATTATTACCTGACAACATTTGTCTCCTCTGTGTGTGTTTATAGTGTGGTATGGTTCACTAAACAGACTAAATCCTATCGTTAGGACCACTGTATTCTTTCTAATATATTTAAAGAAGTTTAATGTCACCCTTCTGGAAATGAGTGTTTAGGGTTATGCTTTTTCAGAACATCAATAAATCCTGATTCGACCGAGTGACACGTGGAGAAAGGAAGTACTTAAGCGCCACCTGGTGGCGTCTTCTGGACTTTTGCTCCTGCTGTCTCTGCTACCAATACTTTCACAAGTCCCATAAAGCTCATGCAAAATGAAGTCTTGGCCCATTAAGCTAATTCAGCACTACTCGACGCCATGGTGTGTATGACCCAATCTAAGAATTTTCACGATCCAAAAATGAGGCTAAATTTTGAGTGATGTCTCCCCTTTAACTGTGAATTTAGTCACGGCAAACCTCTTATTGGGATGATTTTAGATTATATGATTTCTGGGGTAGGCACTCCAAAATTAACTTATAAATTGAATGTTCTCAGAGTCTAAAACACTTATTCACCGTTCTTTAAAATTTAAATAAAATTTTTTCTCTAACACCTACACTCTCCACCAAACTGTGAATTTGACTTTCTCACCAGCGTTTGTCCTAAACCAAAGCACAGCAGGGTATCGAGTGGTTAACATTGTTTCTTTCTTTTTTCTCACTCTCCCCTTAGCTTTCTAGATTCTGTATATGTAATAGCTCTTTTCTAGTGCTGCAAGCCAGCTGTGACATAGTGACAAGATGCAGCCAAGTGGATCGATAATAATAATAATCCAGCCACCACATAGACAGGAGCCATAAGTTTCATTGACTTTAGTGGGCAATTTGTGCACTTTATGCAAGGTGGCCACATATGTCTGGGACTAGCAGGGAAAAGACGGGAGTATATCCATTAATGAAGGTGGTGGCAGCCAATTAGTAGAATTAGAATAACCTTGTCCAAAGATTCATATTTCCAAATGTAGTAAAAGCATTGCCATTGGATGTGTTGTTCTTTAAATGGGAAATTCTGACCACAAATAGATAGCTCTCCCATGGCCCAATTGAGTCACCTCCTTAAGTTTGACTGTTTTTTATAAGTCGGATGAGTTTAATTACAGTCTTTTAGCACCTACGGAAGAATCTGGCTAGTTCTTATATTGAGAAGGTGTATGAGTACTTAAGAATAATGTTCTGGGGTTTCACTAAGGTAAGTCTGCCATCATGGCTCATGATGTCTCCTATCCATTCCCTCCTCTCTATTCCCAAGGCTACTACCCTGGTTTAGACTCTTTTCAAGAGTCACTAAATGGGTGTCCAAATCTCAAATCTCTATCCCTCAGATCTATCTCATGTAGTGTGGCCAAAACAGTCTTCTTGTCTTCTTGTATTGTCATCTTCCCACTCAAAATTGCCATTGTCTAAAAACAAAGTCCAATGCTTATGTACATATACTCATACATAAATATATATGTATATGTCTGTGTATTTCTTTGAATTCATTTCAAATGTTTTTATTAGAACAGGTTGACCTTTTGTCATCAATACTTTCTCCTACTGGTAGGGTATTACTATACATACACATATATACATATAAATGCATGATATAAAAAATATCTAAATCCTTCTTCTGGCGTTCAAGGTCTGCCATCACTCTGTCCTATCTATATTATCACCTTTGCTATTATCCCAATGTCCCCTTTCCTATCTTCAAATCCTCAAACTCATGCAATCATTATTCCCAGACTAATATGTGCTGCCAATGGAAAAAGTTAGGCTTTGAGCCAGACAGACTTGGGTTTAAACAATTCATCAGCTATTACAATGAGCCATTTTAAGGAAACTATTCACAGCCTCTGAACTGTGGTCTCCTCATTAGTAAATAGGAACAGCAATATGTTTCTCCCAGGGTGGTTTGGAAGACTGAATGAAATAAAGTGTTTAGAAGGGGCTCATAGTTAGTACTCATGTTAGTCCTTTCTCTTCCCACTTTATCTACAGCTAGGAGCGTTTTATCTTGTTATCTATATCTTTTTAAGGACATTAAACATGTTCTATATAGCAGCAAAGTTTGTTTCTACTGTACATTTCACAAACTCCAGGTCGGATATGCAAAGAGTTGGCACATCTATTGCTGCATGCCATTCAGCACCGTACCAATGCAAGCCCTCAGACTTTCATAGTTTAACTCCTTTCCCCAGAGCTCAATGAGATCTCAGAACACTGCAAAATGCTTGGGATGAATGTGCTCTAACTTTCTTCATAAAAACCTGGGGAAATGTAGACATAGACTAGGTATGGTTAGCTGGTATCAGAATAGGGGCTGGAACAGAAGCTACCCAGCTTCCTACCTTCACTCTACCAGAGGGCACTGCTGCACTGCTGCACACACATTCCTGGAAACCCCAAGCCCTGCCACGGAGGAATTAAACAGCAGTGAAGTACGCAAATCAATAAGCTAAAACAGGGACATGTGTTGACGGGGAAGGCAGAAGGCTGAGGAAAACATCACCTCAGGTTGATAAGTGAATTGCCTTCAGATCAGAAAATGTCCCTCTACATATAAGGAAGTCCTTCCCCTCAACTCTTACATTGATTCCTTGAGACTGTGATCAATTTTGTGGCCATCTAAAGTGCAAGCACTATTATGAGCAACCAAGGGCTTGAGTCTGAGTGATGCTGAAAGATTCTCACTATGGTTTCAGGAAAACATTCAGAGCAAAGGCCCAGTCTCCAAACTGGTGGCTTAAAAGTCAACAAATTAGTTATCTGCTACCCCTCTGCCAACAGCTGTACATATCGATAGGGGGGAAATGGCAGCTCCTCAATGCATGCAATAGGGAGCTGCCAGCTAGTAAAATAATGGCCTTTTTTGTGATTGGTTTGTACCTTGACAAAGGAATTGGTTCTCTAACACAAATTCACAAAAAATTACCTTGTACTTGTCTAAAAAGGCAAATTTCAAGATAATATGCCCAGATCCTAATTCTGTATAGCCAAGGAGCCTTTGGGAAATATTATTCTAAAGCTGTAGATCTCAATCTTGCATGTACATTGTATCACTGGGGGACGTTTTATATATGCATCTATTTGTATATGTATATGTGTGTGTTTATAAACATATGTGTGTGTGTGTGTGTGTGTATTCCCAAAGACAAAAAGTTGGTGATCCTGGCTTCATTAACGACTTTTCACAAGTCTTCTTTTGTAGAAGAGCTTCAGAAATTAGTCTGATTATTGGAAATTGTGATATGCCTAATAGAAACATATTGAAAGCAAAATGATGGAGTAGACAATACTTCCCCAAAATAGTTTGCCATCTATTCACATGCATAAATATGTATGTGTATGACTTCCATCCTACAATAAGTTTGAATGGACCTCCCTTAAAAAATAGTGACCAAAATGTATGAAAGGTAATAGAGTGACTATTATAGTTGCTATCAAACATAGAAGAAATCAACATAAATTACAGTTATAATAATAAATAAGAAAGAATTTTCCAGCAGTGAAATGAGTTAAATACATAGAATGGTTAAAAAGGGAAGCTCATTATTTAAAACCAAGCAATATGGAGAATTAATTGGGCACAAATTTTGTTGAATTTATTGATAGACATAAGTTCAAAGCCTCTTGTTTGTGGTAGAAACATCAGCTAAGGAATTGAATATAAGTTGGGAATTGAAGAAAGGTGTCATCTAGACAAGGATTTCTCAACCTCAGCACTATTGACATTCTAGCTCGACCTTCCTTTGTTAGAGGAGGCTTGCCTGTGCACTGAAGGATGTTAAGAGCATCCATGGTCTCTACACGTTAGATCCCAGTAGCACCACATTCCTTCAGTTTTAACAACCAAAAATATCTCCATATGGGGGGCAAATGTGCCATGGGGGGGGGGCAAAATCACCCTGACTGAGAACCACTGCTCTAGGCAGATGGATGTCATATAGGTGGCATTGAAGCCAGAGAGAAGGTTAAGCACATAAAGAACTGAATTGTGAGATACAAAAGAATCTATAGAGAATGCATGGCAGGGCGTAGGGGAAGTGAAAGAAGTTTGGTGTAAGAGGTAGGAGAGAGACCAAGAAAACATTTTTTTTTAAAGTAAAAGAGTTTCAGAAAGGAGTCATTTACTCTAAAGAGAAGAAATAATTTAAGGATAGAAAAGTATCCATTTGATGTGAGAAATAAAAGATCATTATAGATCTTCCTCGACTTAGGATGTCGTAAGTTGAAAATATTGTAAGTCAAAAATGCATTCAATTCACCTAACCTACTAAACATCATAGCTTAACCTAGCCTGCCCTGAATGTGCCCAGAACACTTATATTAGCCTACAGTTGGGCAAAATCATCTAACATAAAACCTATTTTATAATAAAGTGTTGACTATCTCATGTAATCTATTGAATATTATACTTAAAGTGAACAAAAGAAAGGTCACCTGGGGACAGAATGGGTGTAAGTGTATTGGTTGTTTGCCCTTGTGATCGCGGGGTAGACTGGGAGCTGTGGCTTGCTATGCTGCCCGGTATCTCGAGAGAGGATCGTACTGTATGTCACTAGACAGGAAAAGATCGAAATTTGAAATTTGAAGTGCAGTTTCCACTAAATGCCTATTGTGTCCCACCATCCTAAAGTCCAAAAATTGTAAGCTGAACTATCGTAAAGTTGGGAACCATCTGTATTAACTCAATGAGGCCAGTTTTAGCGGATTGATCAAGGCAGAAATCAATTGCAATAAAGGCAGAGGACACTGATTAATTCTTCAAAAATGTGGGGTATGAGAAGAGTAGAAAGGGAGATAATTAGATAGGTACTTGGAGAAGAAAAATTTTATATATTTTTACTTATGTATTTTTTGTGATAAGAGAGAGAAGAATGTTGTAGGTTAAAAAGAAAAGGAGTGGGTAGAATGGGAGAGGCTGAGAAAACCGCATTGAGAGACTCACAGAAACAACACTAGCATTATTCTTTTAAATCTTAGTATACAAAATGACTGTAACCAGACTGAGAAGCGGACGTCTGGGTTACGGTGCTGATTTTACTATGAACTGACAGCATGACAGGTGTCCTTATTTAAAAGACTCCGTTTTTGAACACGTGAAAAATGAAGCATTTAGAAAATGAAGGAACATTAAGAAGTTAAGGTCAAAAGAAAATGTCAAATCTGTGAAAGGAAAGGACAATGCTTAGAGACAGCAGGAGTGGATGCTGGGGGCAAGGAGTAATATTAAACCAAAACCAATCAGCCCAATTACAGCCCGACATAGTCACCCCTTCATGGATTTTTTTTTAAGACATTTGGATCTTTTTTGCCTTGAGAATTATAACCTGTGCAATAGCATACCTTTTCTTGGGAAATTAAATGAGATTAAAAAAAAGAAAGCTACAGAGATCCGAGACATGCTGTTACTCTTTTACAACAATGATCAATTTTAGACAGCTTTCCTTGGCCTCTAGTTCATCATTCTTCCATCCTCAAGCATATTTTGGGAACATTTTATTTTCCTGAAAAGAAAGAAAGAATTACTCCTCAAATTATGTGTGTTTTTGGAGTTCTGAGAGCTATATCCTTCCAAAACACTAGAGGAGCAAGTAATCACATAAATTCTGCAACTCTGTCTTTCTCCTCTTTAAAATGAGAAAGTCTGACAACATGGTCTCTGAAGTCCCTTTAGTGTTGAAAACTGAATTTATTATTATTCTAACACGTCCTGGGAACCCCGGCACTTTTGCTCCGACTTAAAGTAAAATTTGGTGGCTGAAGTTATGGTAAGGCTGTGTGTATGTGTGTGTGAATGTGTGTGTGTAATTAGGCATTTTAGTTAAGTCAGGCAATTTAAGAATATTAACTCTTTAAACCATAAAATCATTATCTAGTGCCCTGAGGCAGCAATTTACTAAATGGCATTCTAAGTAGCCTGGAAAATTTAACAGAGCCTCTGAAAAATGACCAAAGGCTTTGGACTGGAAACTGTCCTTAAATTGTCCAGCATAAAACCATGTTGGCACAAAGATGGTAGCTATTAACAAAATTTTATATATAATGTATATGTAGCCACAAACATTTTGATGATTTATTCCCAACAAATATATATTTGCTGACAGGGAAGCGCAATCTTCAGAGGAAATGGCTCTGTAATGTATGATTTGATATGTCTTCCATATCAAGCCGTCATTAAAGACCCAAGAATTCATCTACATAAATCAATCAAATAAATGGCCATTCACTCAAAAGAAGGATTTTATCAGCAAAAGAAAGGCAAACAATAATGTCAGAATGTACAATAATAGTGAAATACCATCTCTCAGAAGGAGCCAAGGTTTTGCCTTAATTGATATTTCATAGAAAATCTCAACAAAAGGACAAAAATAAGAACATTACCTGAGTTATCACTTTGTTATAATGAGAAATGTGCTCCATCTTAATATTCACATAACAGAGGAAGAAGGTAAAGCTTTATAAGATAACTCATTATAAAATGTGTATTGATCAATAAAAGATACATTACTTTAAAGTGAAGAGGTCTTTGAAGAAGGAGTGTGAGGGTCAGATTTTAATCTTATATCTGCTACTTATTAGCTTTAAACCTCTTCCTCCACCCTCATCTTTGGTCGTATCCCCACATTTCCTTTGCATGTACTGGCCATTCAATTTTTGGTGAGTATCCTCTTCTCCAGCACCAGGGATAAACTTTGACTAAAATGAGATCCATTAGTTTTGGGATAACCTCCAATTCATGGCCACAGGGATTGGTTTGTGTAATCCAGGCACCAACCAAGCACTACATAGTATTCCATGGCGTTCAAGTTTGGTTCAGAGATAGTTCAGTGAGCCAGAAGCTCAGTACTCCTAGTCAGTGGATGCAAATCAGACAGCAGGTGGCCTCACTTCTGCTGGTAGCCATCTTGTGAATATGGTCAGAATATCAACCAATATATGGAGAAAGACAGACACACAGCAATCACAGAAAAGTCAAGCTCTTATTAAACCAGGGGTTATCTTGGCCTACCACTGAGCTTTATGAACAAATTAATCCTTTTTATTGTTTAAACCAAAATATAATGGATTATATTTTATTTGCTGTCAAATGCATCCTTAACTATTACATAGACCCAGGTCAAGTCTTAATTTCATTGACTTAAGCTTTAATTTATTCATATGGCAAATGAGGATACAAATCTATGTCTATATTAAAGATATTACATGAATACAAAAGCAGACATGTGTGAAAATACATTGTGAAATATTGTAATGCTTTTAAGTTACTACTATGCAAAAGAAAACAATTACATTTTTCTTCTGGGAATCAAAAGTTACTCTCAGGTGACATTTTGTTACAAAAGTTTTTTTTAGATTTTTTACTCTCCTTAGTCATACTGGTTCCTCTTGCCAGATGTGTAGTCCACAAAGTGAGGTGTAAAATCGAGTTATTGGGCATAAAAATTGAATTTTCTCTAGTACATTCCACTGAGGGCTGTGAGAAGAGGCCGTCTCTTGATCTACATTCACTCTGAATAAGTTTTACATCAAAGAAAATCCTAATACATACTAGGAGTGGCTAAGAACAATTTTGTCACTCCACACAGCTCTGAATTACAGCATTCCTGTAAAAGTTGTTCCACCTTTCATGGAGTATATGTACTGCTTTTCATTTTTATTAAAAGATGTTAAATTGTTCATATAATAGAGATATCTTTGAATCTCTACATATCAGCATACTTAATGTAACAATAAACACCAAAACTCTCATTTTTATTAATTATCCTTAAGAATCCATAAACTCATACACAGTTTGGAGAAACATGCATATACTTAGAATTCCTTAAGTGTGTTTGTTGTAGATTCTCTCAAATCTTCACTTCCCCTCCTCCAAAAATGGAATTATACATCCAATCCTTGCCCTGTAACTTTGCAACATCCCTTCCCACCTTGATCCTGGATATAGCTTTGTGACTTGATTTGACCAGTGTTAAGTTGGTAGATGTGACTCAGTAGAGGCTTGAAATGCCTGTGTGATTGGGCTTTTCCTCCTTTACCTCTGTCTCTGTGAGGAGAACATGCTAAGCTATCCCTCTGGGAGTAAGAGAGACACACAAATGAAAGCAAAATCACCCAGCCAAGCCCAGGATAGACCTGCGGAGCTATCCAGCCAAGCCACGCAGACCAGCCAACCCAAAAGCAACTAAGAGATGCATAAGAAATAATAAATGATTATTTCTTTAAGCCAATAAATTTGAGGTGATTTGCTATGCAGCATTCTATGGCAATAGCAAATTGATACAGCTCTGTGTGTGTGTACGTATGTGTGCTGGACACCGTGAACTGTATTAATACATATAATCCATTGTTCCTAGACCTCAATGAGCTAATACTCCAAAAAGGGAGATGGATGCAAATGATGACAATATATAGGAGGATGTCGTAGCTTTCTAAAGACCTTGAAAGCCAAGACTGATTTCTTCACCATTGTGTCTTTAGTATCCAGTACATATTTTGGGCTGCATGATTCCAGTTGGGCATCACTTGTCATGAAAGGGATAAGTGATATAGTCTACAACCAAATGGCCTTGTTACTAGTTGGTCATGACTAACTGGAATGGAATCCAGGGGGTAATCATTACTTCACTTCTTTACTTCAGATTCAATCCTAATACTCAAAAGCAAACTCTGTCTTCAGGATGGTAGAAATACAGTACGGTTTCTTTAGCTTATTCAGTTCACACCCATCCTCCCTTAAAATGACTATCTCTGCGGGCCAAGAAAAAATATTTTTTTGTGAAACAAGCAATTTTATGCCGTCATAATCTCTCTTCTTCCATAAAATCTTTCATTTCTTTGCAACCCCTTAGCTGCCCTCATGTTGAAGATTCTAAAGGTTAATTGAAATTTTAATATTGAGATTAACCTCTTGCTGGCATTTGTCCTTACTAGACTGAAAGAGTATCTGTTTTCATCTGATTGCAAAAAATATAAATCAATATTAAAGACACATTCTGTTATGTCATCAAATGTCAGCTATAAGAAAATGATGTGGATGGGGAAGAGTAAATATTAATATACACAGAAGTAAAATCATAAACATTAGTGTAGAATTATGATAGATAGTATATCTCTATTTTTCAATCAGTCTGATATATTTTTTTCATGGCCAAGTTTCCAAATATCCCTGAACTATGTCCAGTATAAACATGGCAAAAACACATTCTGGTCAATTGTCCAAGGTGAATGCCCAGGTAGAAATTTCTATTTCAAGAATGACTCATGCATAAAAGATGTGTTAGAGTTTTCTAGCAAAACAAAAGCAATAAGGTGTATGTGTATATAAAACAGAGAGAGATTTATTTTAAGAAATTGACTCATGATTGTGGAGGCTGACAAGTCCAAAATCTACAGAGTAAGCTGGCAGATGGACACCCAGTGAAGAGTTAATGTTGGAGCTAGGGCCCACAGGCAGTCTTCTGATAGAATTCCCTCTTTCTCTCGGGAGGTCTGGGTTTTTTTTTTTTCTATTAAGGCCATCAACTGATTGTATGAGGCCCACCTACGTGATGCAAAGTAATCTGCTTTACTCAAAGTCTACTGATTTAAATCTTAATGTCATCTAAAAAATGCCTTCATAGTAACATCCTGACTAGTGTTTGACCAAGTATCTGGGTACCATGGTCCAGTAAGGTGACATAAAATTAACCATCACAGAAGCATAGATTATGGATAGGAAAGAGCAAACTTTATTTTCTTGAAAATGTAAAGAATTAGATTTGTAGATTTTAGGTAATCCATAGTTAACCTAAAAATGTTTTTAATTCAAATGAAAAGAGAAGATAATGAAAAGTAGAATCATCTTCTAAACAATGCCAAAATCATGTAAAACCAAAGAGACTCAGGGGGAAAAAAAAACACTGGGAAATAATTAGCAGTTTACTTTCTGGCTCATAGGCTTAAATTTTCTTTCATATTTGTGTAAACATTACCTAGGTGTTATTTGCCCCCTTGCCTTAACATTCCTAGACAGTGCCACTGTCATATAGAACAAAGCACTTGAAGTTTTCCTGCAGAAAACATGAATCTGAAATATCAGCAAGAATATCCCCCGCCTCTTATTTTGGGTGAGGAAGATTGGCCCTGAGCTAACATCTGTTGCCAATCTTCCTCTTTTTGCTTGAGGAAGATTGTTGCTGAGCTAACATCCGTGCAAATCGTCTTCTATTTTTTATGTGGGATACTGCCACAGCATGGCTTGACAAGTGGTGTATAGGTCTGCACCTGAGATCCAAACCTGCGAACCCCGGGCCACCAAAGCAGAGTACGTGAACTTAACCACTACACCACTGGGCCATCCCTAGAAAATCATCTTTATTGTGATGTGTTATAGTCAAAGAAAAATATAAACTGCCTATCCTCAGTGGAATTTTCTTCCTGAAAAACACCAAAAATCTATTACAAAGCTTGTCATAAAATCTCTCCCTCAGCCCTAGATTATCCCATAACTACCTACTGATCCAACATGAGGTATGATGTTATTATAGAAAAGTTGCATCCTCTTGCAAAAAAGAAATCTCAGTAAGATCTAAAGAAATAATAGTGGTCTTATTCCACATTTGTCCTTTTTCTGGAAGATGAGGGCCATCTTAAACTCATCCAAGTTCTCAAATATAACCCAATTTGTCAAAGAATTTCCAATACTTCTAAGTGGAATGCAGCTTCTCTGGGTCACCCAAACGCTTCAGAATTATGCTTTTTTCAGAACCTCTTAATAAAAAGACTTATCCTGATGTACTTTCACTATCTTATTATTCACTACTGTCACTTAGCAACATTTGCTATTGCAGAAAGTTTTTGTCTGGTTAAAAAGGTAATTATCAATATTTACACATTTTTTTTTTTTTTTTTAAAGATTTTATTTTTTTTTGCTTTTCTCCCCAAAGCCCCCCAGTATATAGTTGTACATTCTTCGTTGTGGGTCCTTCTAGTTGTGGCATGTGGGACGCTGCCTCAGCGTGGTCTGATGAGCAGTGCCATGTCTGCGCCCAGGATTCGAACCAACGAAACACTGGGCCGCCTGCAGCAGAGCGCGCGAACTTAACCACTCGGCCACGGGGCCAGCCCCCAATATTTACACATTTTTAACATTCTGACTTGTGTACTGTATTTAAGGGCTGGATAAAATGCTTGATTTTTTGTGTGTGTTTGAGGAAGATTGGCCCAGAGTTAACATCTGTAGCCAGTTTTCTTCTTCTTTTTCCTTGAGGAATATTGTCACTGAGCTAACATCTGTGCCAGTCTTCCTCTGTTTCATATGGGATGCGGCCACAGCGTGACTGATGAATAGTATGTGTGTAGGTCTGCCGTGCCTGGGATCCGAACCTGCGAACCCCGGGCTGCCAAAGCAGAGCACATAAAGTCAACCACTACACCACTGGGCGGGCCCCAAAATGCTTGAAATTTTTTAAAACATGGGTGGATATGATAAAGCAGATTTATTTTTTTCAAAATGGGGATCAAATACCGAGAACAGCAATAATTACAACCCACATTTATTAAGCAATTTACTCTGTGCCAGGCACTGTCAACTCCTGAAGGTGTGGGCTTTTTCTGTACTATCCAGCACAGTGCACCCAGTACCTAAAGAATTGTCTGGCTATAATAAGTGTTTAATAAATATTTATTGAATAGACAGGGACATTCCCTCACTCTATTCTCATACCAACTTCTGAGCTAGATCCATTATGTTCTTCATCTTTAATGCGAAGTAACTGAAACATAGAAAGAATGAGACATGTGACCAAAGGCACATAATTAGCTGGTGACATTGGTGGGACTAGAACTCATGTCTGTCTGAATCCAAAGACTGCTCTCAATCTCTATGCCATACTACTTTTAAATTCTCAAAATTCACGAGAGACAATTTGAGTGTACTAAAAACTTATGAACTAGATTATGTGGGTGGTCTTTTCTAGACACATTTTTGAAAACAATTATGTATTAGTCAGTATCTGGGTGCTAAAGGCAAATAATAAATGAGAACAAATCTTGTCATCATGGGCCCTATTGAATATAATTAAAATCATGTGGTTTAACCAGACACAAATGACAATTCCTATATGCTTCCACTTGTGTGACGTAGCTAGAACAGTCAAATTCATACAGCCAAGAAGTAGAATAGAAGTTAACAGGGCTGGGGGGGTAGGGAGAATGGGGAGTTATTGTTGAATGGGTACAGAGTTCCATTTGGGATAATGAAAAAGTTCTAGAGATGGTTAGTGGTGATGCAACAACAATGAGAATGTACTTAACGCCACTAAAACATACGCTTAACATGGCTAGAGTGGTAAATTTTAAGTTACATTTTATCACAATAAAAAAAATTTTAAAGCATAATCATGGTTTAGAAGATATTGGACAAAAGCTGTATTTAAGAGAGATGTGCTTGTAAGACACTGGTTTTGGTTAAGAGAAAGTTTGGTGAGGTTAAAAAAAAGTCAGAGTTACCAATACAAAGTTGACAATTAAACTAAAATCCACTTTATATTTAAGATTATATATTTTACAGGGAACAAGGTCATTATTCTCATTTTCTCTAGGTCTTCTGTTCTCCACACTTTCCAGTGGTTCTTGACCTTTTGGGGATCAGGAAAATCTTTAGAACCTACTGTCATTTATAGACCTCTTTCCACAAAACCTAAAAACACACATACATAACAATTCTTTACAGGAATTTGCTGGGTTCAAAAACATCATGAGGCCCTAGCTAGTGCACCTGACCTAAATAATTAAAGATCATCTCCTAACCCCTGCAATCTGATGCAGGATTTTCTTTTTTTCCCTAATGAATCATGTCTAAAAAAAACGAGATGGGAAAATACACACTTTATTGTGGGGAAGGTAGAGTACACTATAACTCATTCAATAACTCAGTAGAGCAAGTCCCTATGAGAAAATCAAGCCGCCATGCCTTTGCCAACCTGCAACACTTGACATTTACAAGATTTCTACCTTTATCCTTGGCCTCTATATTGAAACTACTTATCATTCCAACCCTTTATGCTTTCTTTTTTGACCTTCCGTGTGATGTTTACGGATTTTATCAATAGTATATTATTATACCTCAGAATTTTGGCATCTAAGTAGGGAACGGAGTCTTAAATCTAAAATCTCCAATAATAGAATTGCAGGCATCCACTGTAGATCCACTTGGAACATTCTCCAGTTTTTAATGTGTATATGATATGTGGGGAAGTTTTACCAGAACTGAGCTAAAACAATATGTATAACTTTCTAAAATAAACCAAACTGTACCTTCTCTAAAATAGGAGTTTGGGTTTCAACATTTAGGATTCATGATTTCAAGATGCAGAAGTCAGCTCTGGCTCTCCTATGTTGAGCTGAGGGGACAGATTGGAAGTTTTCAGACACAGTGACAGCAGGCAGCAGAAACAGTTTGAAAAACAGGCAATAACCAAAACACTTCAGAGGCCAGTCAGTGATGGGAACAACCTAGCTGGGAAAAGGATCACGGCACTATGCAACTTCTGGGAGGTTGTCACTTGAAATTTACTATAATCATTTGCTGGATGCCACCTTGGCTGGATAGCACTGGCACATGGCAACTCAAATAAATTCTCACCATCCCCCAGTCTACTTCATTTACTCAAGATTCAAAAACAGATTCTAGTTCTTTAGGAGTTAGATGTTTATAGGCAAGAAGAACTTAGGGAATGAGAAGTATTTCCTAAAATTGCATCCATCAATTTATATTTTTAATATTTGCCATATCCAACTAGTACCTGTAATAAATGTTTTACTTATTTTTTTTAGAGGAAGATTTGCCCTGAGCTAACATCTATACCAGTCTTCCCCTACTTTGTATGTGAGTCACAGCCACAGCATGGCCACCCACAGGTCTGCCCCCAGGGAACCAAACCTGGGCTGCAAAAGCAGAGCATGCCAAACTTAAGCACTAGGCCACATGGCTGGCCCCTGCAATAAATGTTTTTAAAATGAAATTCATATGTATCTTCCAACTTTTCCTGCTCCTAAGCAATCATAAATATGAAATCATGTATTTGGCATGCTAGCTGTATATCTATATTTTATGTAATTGTTATTAGCATAAATATAAAACCATAGTAATCAAAAGGGAACAATTTTTCACTTAAAAGCATTTCATACACCACCAGTAGTATATTACTGCATTTTGAAATACTGAGATAGATGACACTCAAAAAAATTAAAATCTGAGCATCTAAATCATTCTTCCTTAAAATGTTTAAACTCAGTTTCTCCTTTCTTATGGAGTTTACAGCATTCCGTTTGAATATTGCATTTCTATGGTTTAGGTTGGCTTCCCTAGAAGCAGAGCCTAAGTTGAGGATTCTGGTTCAAGAGACTTTTTAGGGAGTGGGGAGGGGAGGGGAGTTGCTCTTAGAAAACTGAGAATGAAGGAAGTAAATAACGGCAAGAGAGACTAGCTTCAGTCTAACTGCAAGGGCAGGGGAGGAAAGCTAAGCAGCACAGTTAGTGACAGCTTGAGGCAAAGCCGTACCACTGAGTCATTGCCCCAGAGCATATTGGTGGGGGAGCCCAGGGAGAGCAAAGACTACCAGCCAAGCTGCTGTGAATTATTATCACCCGACACTTAAAGAAGTATAGGTGATCCATCCGTGACACCCTCTGTGCCACAACACAGAAAAAGTTTAATAAATGCTGCTATAGTTTTTGCTGTCTTAAAACTCTCTATTACATTTATTTTTGAGCAAATTAGTAGAATTCTATTGCATGCGGATTCATGCCACAGCCCAATTTTTCAAAATGGATATAGATTCACTGCTATATAATCTTGACCATTAGCCAAGGAGATAGGCAGCACACTTAAAAAATAAGTTCCTGGTAATAAGTAATTCCAAATATCATGTTTTTACCATAAAAGCGTATAACACAGAGTAGAATGCGAAGTTTGTATGAATTTGTATTAAAACAAGAGAAATTTTGCTTGGGATTTGAGTTTGAGGTTATGCTCTCTGCAAATCTGAAGTATGTTTTATTCTCCTCTTCCACCAAGGGTTACTACAGAGGATGCTTTAAGTTAACAATCATTTATTGAGGGCTGAGGATATCCTGGGTACCATGCTAAGCTACTTACATACACGTCACCCCTTATTCATGCTCCCCCAAATCCTTTGAGTCCAATAGTCTTATGCCCTTTTAGAGATCAGCAAACGGATGTGTGACCATCTGTGGTAACTTGTCACAACTCTGGTAAAAGGCAAAATCAGAATTCAGACCTAGGAGAAGTCCAAGACAGAGGACACCTTCAAAACTATTATAATCTTTCATCCCCGCTCCTGTGCAGTATGGGCAGACACAGAATTGGTCCTTTAAAAGGAAAGTCTGGAGCCAGAGAAATTTCATGGACTGCTTGGGTTTTATTTTATTTAGTAAATAGCAGAATAGTGTTGAGTTTAATAATGTGGGCTCTAGAGTCAGCTTGCCTGAGTTCAAATCCTAGGTCCTTCCACTTATTAAAAATAAACTAGGAGAATTTATTTAACTTTTGTGGACCCCAATTTTCGACTTTGTAAAATGAGAATAGTAGAAAGCCTCAATGAATTGTTTTGAGGGCTTTATTGACTTATAAAAAGGGCTTGAAATAGCATGTGGCGTGTATAGTGATGTATAAATTTTAGCTATTATATGTTTTACATTTTGGCTCTCATTTCACAACTATAATTTTAGTGTGTTCCCAACATGGCTACTTCTATCAGCTGTGTAAAAACAATAGGCTCCTTTTCATTAATTTTGGTATTCACTGCCACTTTACTATCAATTAACTACATGCACAAAAGAGAAAATGTCAAACATGATTAAAGACCTTAACTTTATTCCAGGTCTCCCTCACTGCTGCTGACACTGAATAAGATATTTGACTTCCATACCCAAGTATAGGTCTTGTTTCCTGACAGAGGCATCATTCAGAAAATGTTTAAATTGAAGCTGCTTTTGTAAAAGGTTATTTTAGGCGATTGCCTTTCTTAATACAAAGGAAAATCAAGATTTAGTTCCTTTTCACAAGGGACAAGAACCTGTTTTAGAAGTTGATATTATAGTGGCTATGGCAATGCTATAGACTGAATGTTTGTGTCCCTCTGAAATCCATATGCTGAAAGCTAATCCCCAATGTGATGGTATTAGGAGGTGGGGCCTTTGGGAGATGATTAGATCACGAGGGTGGAGCCTTCGTGAATGAGATTTGTGTTCTTATAAAAGAGATCCCAGAGAGCTCCCTCTCTCCACACAGTGAGAAGACGCCATCTACAGGCTGGGAGGCAGTCTCTCACCAGACGCTGAACCTGCAGTTGCCTTGATCTTAGACTTCTCAACCTCTTGAACTGTGAGAAATAAATTTCTGTTGCTTATAAGCCACTCAGCTTATGGTATTTTTTTCAAGGAAAGTAGAGAAGAGTTGGATGTATTTAGGTGGAGAAGAAACATGAGGATGAGACCAGAAAACATCTTCAAAAAAGAAGAATTCTCCTCTTTTTCAACAGTCAAAATGCAAAGAAATTTTCAGCCCCACTTGATTTCTAAGACAGTTCATTTTGCACAAAGGGAAAAAAATCATGTTCCTTGCGCTCATTCTCTTGAATGCATGGTAAATTAACAGCAAAGTAATGATGAATATGGAAATTAATCAAAAGGAAAACTATAGTTTTCACACACATATTTCTAAGTGAATTAATGATTTCCCCTTATTACAGTAAATGTGTCAAGACAGTAAAATGTGAGGAATAATTAAAAATGTAAGATTAAATGTTGTTGAAACTTTGCCCAGCCTTATTAATGCAACACTGAGCTTAAGCATAAACCTGGAATAGCAATAGAAATTATAAGAAAGTGTAACAGCCAGAAATTTTCGAATAAGGGTCTATGAAAAAATGAGCTAAATGATAATTGCTTTAAAGGAGAAGTCAGGGGAAGACACATAAGCAATTCAATTTTAAACATGGCCATGAGGAGGAAATGTACACACGAAGAATCAAGTGTCACTGAGAAAAATAATCTTAATCGTAAGTCAAAGAGTGGCTTTGAAAGAGAGGATTCACTAGTCTAATAGTTAGCTCCTGGCATAGTTCCATAAAGAAAGATGCGCACCAAGCTTTCTTCATGGGCAAAAGAATATGTCGTAAGCCAGTCCACAGGCTTTGACTAACTGAACTGGTCATGTTGGTCAAATAGGATCATTTTGGAAAACTGTACCTACCATTCCAAAATGGAAAAAGAGAGTACGGCTATTTAAAGAACTGATGGCTCAAAAATTCTTGTAGAAAATGTGTGCTTACATTCATTTTTTAAAAACGTATTTTAATCCCTGTATGAGCAAGGCACAATGCTAGAGCCCAGAGAATACAAAAATAGAAAACACATGGATTCTTCCCTTGAGGACTTCACGGCCTAGTACAAGGGTGAAGGGGTCCGGAGAAGGAAGGGGGCAACTCTCCCTGGAAGCAGGAGAGTCTTTAGCGCTGAGGGTGTAGGATAAGTGTGAAGTTAAGTGGTTTCCAGGCAGAGAGACTAGTGCAGGCAAAGACACAGAGTCATGTTCTAGGTGGGAACTATGAGCAGACTACGTATTCCTGATTAACCTGAAATATAAGGAGCACCCAGGAAAGTGGTTGAAAATAGAATAGGCTAGAAACTCAGGACAGAATCAGATAATTAAGGACTTTGATGTCATGATAAGATATTTGTACTTAAACCTACAGGTGTTGGGATCCACTGAAGAGTTTTGCTCAGAATAATGGAATATATTCAGCATTGTGGTTTAAAAAATTGTTACTGTGATAAGGGATAAAGGGGCGTATATATACTTGGTGACTGACAAATAATAACGTACAACTGAAATGTCACAATGTTATAAACTATTATGACCCCAATAAATTTTTTTAAAAGAAGGCTACTGTGGCAACAGTGCAGAGGGAGGGAGCAAATAGGAATGTCAGAGCTCATGCTTTAGAGACAGACATAACTGGATACAAACCACAGCCTCCATTTAAAACTGTAAACCCTAAGCAATCTTCAGTCTGATCATGTGAAAAGCGGGATGATAACATCTATGCCCACGGTTGCTTGCTGTAAGGTTTAAATGCAATAGTGTAAAAAGTCTCAGCACAGGGCCTGGCACATAGTATATGTAAATTAAAGGCAGCTGTTGTTATTATGGTCAGGAGAGAGATGAAACGAGAGCATAGAGAAAAGTTAGGAGGCTACCGAAATAACCTAAGGGAGCAGGGTGTCGTTGGTGGAAAGAACCTAAAGTAAGGAGATGGCACTGGGGACTGAGAGGCTGTGGCCCTATTCAGAAAACCTTCAACAGAATCAAGGACTTTCTCAGTAATATGAGGTGTAAAAGGGAGGACTAGAAAACGAAACTGAGATTTTTTGGCGTCGGTGTTGGGAGATGGAGAAAGATGGTGTATGGATCTCTTAACCGTTGAGATTTGAAGCAATTGAAGTCAGAAAGGCTAATGGGAGAGAAATTAGAATTTGCAAATCATTATCTACCCATAAAATGTGACTCTGTCTAAGGAAAAGGAGACATGTATTTCTGAGAGCTCCCTTCTACATTCCACATTCTCCCCGAAACAGAAATGTAAAGAATAAAAATGAGCGATATGGAAAATCACATACAGAGATAATGAATGTGCATATTAAAATACAGTGAATTGATGCTTGAAGGATTATGTTGACTAAAAGTGATTTATAAAGACATTCAAGATCCTATTTACTTTTAAATATACTATTAATAATGCAATATTTTGTCCATGCTTGATTTCACTGATATTTTTTGACTACTTAAAAATTCCAAGAAACACGAAACACAGTTATGGGTAATTATGATTCTTCCATTTGCTTATCTCTACACACAAATGATGGTTCTTTCAAGCATCTATAAACAATCCAGCCTCAAGTACAAATGAGCTTAAATGCAATATATTTAATTTGCTAAAATTTTACATTTCCTAAGAAAATAACAGCTTTAGCAATTTTACTATGTGTTTTTTTTTGCTTCCATTGCACTTGAGAAGTCAGCCCTGTGCAATTTAATCTTTCAAAGAATCCTTCTGTTGATCAACTACAGAGAGTGCATGTAGCTGATTTGACCCAAACTTTTCAGTTAATAAATATGAGAGGGAGTCTCATAAAAGGAAATGCAATCAGGATTTTCACAGAAGGTTTTTCCTGAAGGGTAAAAATAATAGTGGTGTTTTGACTCACTCTTATACCTGGGAGCAGGCGATGTCCTTGCAAAATTTCTTCTTGGCAGAGCTCTAGTTGGACAGACACTTCCAAAAGATAAGCAAAACATGAAAGATATGAACAACATCAGACAAAATGAAATGAAATAAAAGCATCTCCCAAAGCATTTCAAATCTCAGCAAAAAAGAAGCTTGTTTACATTTATCAAACATAAGTTAGGTGACTTTTTAAAAATGGAAAGGTAGACTTCAGCATGTTTACTGCCAAGATGGTACAGACAGCTTTTAAAAATTTATTTATTTATTTACTGGAAAGTCAAATTTTACCTCGTCAGCTAGGATGAGTCTAAAATTAAGATGAACCTCCATGATCTATTTAAGAAAATGTGCTTTAGTTTCCTGTGTGCATTATTTGGTCTGTGGAGCGAAGAGACAAATAATAAACTGCTTTATGTAAGTAGGTGTGACTACACATGTTTTAGTAAGAAATTTCATGTGGGATTAACATTATAATTCATTTTATCAGTTACCTCTTCTTTATCTCCCGCGTACCTCTGCTACTGAATGTCTAGAATGTTCAGTGTTAAAGACAGAAAAAGAATAGAAGCACAAAGGCACCAAAACTCTCAGGATCATTGTCCTGGAGACTCAGGTACTGAAATCAAATTGAAAGTTTATTCAAATGACACTCTGTTTGCTTTTAAAACATTCAGTTTGGGAGGGAATTCTGTGATGAGCCAAACAACCAAAATTTGAGCACATAAAGAAGGCAATTTTCTGGATAATTGAAGCCAAAAACATTTTTGGTCTTTAGATGACATACTATGTCATAAATACATTTCAGAGAAAAGTATTTAGCAGAGTATTATCCAGTTATCTCAATTCTTGCCTCCCTGAAGGGCATGTATCGTTATTGTAGACAGATGATAATTTGGCACAATCAGACACACCAGACATCTTAAGGGAAACCTGTCTGGGAGTCCGTGAAGAGGTAGTTCACCACTGACTTTCGTGGAGCTGAAGAAATAGAGGGACAAGCAGGGAAATTTAGTAAATGGGGACTTTCATTTATGAATCCATGTGACTCCCACACTGACAATTTTTCTCATTACTAATTGTCTGCTTTGTATGTTTTCAAGGCTCCCATATTAGAGTTAGAGCTTTATTTTCAAAGCCGAGCAATGAAAACATTTGACATATATGAGATGTAACATAAAAATTGGAAGTCTTCTTATAATTTAAATTTGAATGCTAAATTGTGCCCTCTTTGATATGTGAATTTAAGACTGCCCGTGATTCATTACACTGAAATTAGACATAACTGATTGGAAAGAAAAAGTGGTCAATATACGGAGAAACCTAGGCTATTGGAGACAGAAGAGAAAATGGAATAAAACACCAATCACTACTCCCTGAATGTGAAATTTGGGACACATATTAATATAATCCAGAATGATTTAGCCCACTGACTTGGGCTCAGCTCAGAGGAACAGGAATTGGTGGTGGCTGGGCTAGTAGGGCTGTCTTGTGCAAACTCCTCCAAACCCAGTCTTACTAGCTCCATCATTGTGTGTTGTGGAATAAGGATACAACATGGGAGCCTGATCTAAAATGGACTTTATCCCTGATGCCTCTTGGGCATCACTTTGGCTGGGCTTCAACTAGCAAGTGTATCCCAGTAGCAGTAGACAAGAGTGACTTTTTCATGATCAGCCTTTGACAGTAACACTGTGTGGCATTAAAGAGCAATAGCAGTGGTGCACTGTTCACACTCAAGGTATCTCTGCATTTGGCCAAAGAACAGAGAGGCACTACTAGATTCTTTTCTAGCAGGGCACATGGGGTATTCTAATAATTAATTGAAAAAATTAAAATAAAACATAGGTGACTATATATATATTTTGCATTAGTGGAACAGGTGAAAATGGTTAGGTGGATTTAAATTTCACAAGATGGAAGCACGTTGACTATACTATTTTCTGTCTTTTTTTTTTCATTTAATATATCATCAGCATTTCTCATGCCTCTATCTTTTCATATGTACTCATTCTTAACGACAAGGACCTTCTTTTCAGTCCAGGTTTCTTTTTCATCTAAAGCTTAATATTGCTCTGCCATACCATCCAGACTTTATGGAAAATAATTTCCATTAACTTGACAGGTCATTGTCTTGTCAGTATCAGATAATTAAGGACTAGCCGTTGGTCCCTGTACCTGTTGTGTAATCTCTTTTGTCTCATCAGGTTCATGAATTTTGCAGTGTTTGCCTGTCTAGGGTTAGCTTAATTAAAATCAATGGAGTTGAAAGTCTGTGCTTTTCTTTCTCTCTCTCTAAACGATTCCATTTTCCAAAACACGATAAACAAATAAGCTGGCATGTGGATCTTTCTGTAGCTGCACAATAGTCACACACACTTAACCATATATATTTAGCTCCTAGCAAAATTGCCTAATTTTGCATTTGCTAGCTAGCCAGCAAACTCCAGGTTTCTTCCATCAGAGAGGGATGTTCACCCACTGATTTTTCACTTAGAAGTAGTCCAATTACTAGTCACTACCCTCAGCAAAAGGCTCAGAAGATGAATCAGTGCCAGTGTTGTCACCTTCCCCCAAGCTGAGATACAGTGTTCGTTCTCCAAAAGCGAAATAGCTGGCAAAGATGCTGATGTTTTCTGGATTTAAACTGGGAAGGTGGTAACTGGAACCAAAGGAAAGAATTTCCAGGTAATGAAGTATTAAATTAACATAAGACTTTCAAAGGGACCAACCACAACATTTCTGTGATTTGCGCTGGCGTTAAGTGATATCCCTTTGATTTTCTCTATAAAGAAGACAAAGACTGGCAAAATTAGCGGCTCAGATTTATGCTGCCCTTGCAAGCTGGAAGACTTGCCTAAGCCAACGTCATGAATGCTTTTCCATTTCCCATAGAGCAACAGTATTCCCACAATCTGACAGACTATATAACCGAAATACAGAAACTTTAAAATAATTGCTAACTCTGATTTTGCCATACTCCAGGGCAACCCCAATTTTCTTGAGAGTTATAACACTATCTACTAGAACTTATAAATATTTAAGTTATGTATACGTGTTTAAAATTCATATTTCAAAAAACAATTACATATTGAAATAGATTATTTGTAGTAAAGGGGAAATCTCAATATGTTAATGATGTAATGAGACGTAAAAATGATCACTATAATTTTTTATGCATTTTGAGCAAAACATGCATCTGTTCCTTATCTTCATTTTCATTCTTTCAGAAAAAAGCAGCATATATTTAGTTCATACAAAGAGCTTATGTGAATTTTCTGGACTATATGGATCAAGTTTACCCAGAAGCATATCAGACATCCTACTAACACAGATGGTATTATGCTTAGCTAATCTAGTTCTAAATATTAACACAAAATAGTTCTAAATATGTCTAACATCATCCTACTTAAGAACTATTAGGGATGTTTCAATTTTCCATCAATAAATTAAAACTTTATTAGAGTTTAAATATAAAATACAAAGCTGCCATTTGAAGGTATATCTCCTTTACTATATGTTAATTAGTTAATTAGTTCTACAATTCAAAACATGTTGAGGTCAAAGGTCAGATGTTACAACCAAAGTGATATTACCACCTGAGTAATAATGCACCTGAAGTTCCAAATTTTCACTAATGTGATATTGCATTTTTTGCCCCAAACAAGATATATTGTTACCAGCAAGGCCTGTTACACAGTACATTGAGAACATTGTCAAATAGATATTGGCCCAACTCTTGTTGTAAGTAATAAGTATAGTAAATTTCAAGGTGGTTCTGAAAATGTTTCATTTCTCCAAACTGTGAATAATTAAGAGAGTGCAGACAAGGAAATAAATAGCTCGACTTAAACAGTAGCCTCACTATGACGGGTCAAAAAATGAGGATGGTGGTAACTGTGGATGCTGTTCAAATGTTGTGTTACTCTCTGGTGGGGATTCCACTATTATTTATCAATAATATAGTTAGTGCAATTTGAAGTCCTTCGATCCATGCCAATAATCCTAATAGTAGAAAATTTGCTCTTCAACGTAAAAATGTGAAGAACAGCTACTGGAGACCATATTCTCATTCAAGGCTTCAATTTGTTTAAGAATGTCTTCACTGAGTGGCTCACTAGACTACTTAAATGGCTCCAAAAGGAGATGTGAAATACTTCCTAAGAGAGCCTGTTCCATTCTAATACCATTTGGGTGTTAGAAAAAGCATCACTACACTGACTTGAAATTTATATCCTTAGATCTTTCTTCCATGTCCCCTGGGGCCACATATAAAAAAATGTATATCTACTTTCAGGAGTATTTCAGATATTTCACATTGATTGTCATCTCTGCTCTCCTCCCACTTAGATTTTTATTTTCCATACTAAACATAACTATTTCTTTCAACAGCCCTTAACGTAAAATAATTTTTAGTAATTTCATGATTCTGGTCAGTCAGTGTTTCTAGATATCTATAAAAGTGGGATTCCTGCATTTGAACACACCATCTGGTTTGCACAGGGTGGCAGAACAATAAATAGGCAACAGACATTCACTGAGTGCATTTTGTGTGTCATGCGCTTCATAGGGATCTAGGCAGACAAAACTAAACCTGGACTATAAGCTCTTTGAGGATAGGGTTTGGTTTTTGTAGCTGCCCCTGACACAGGAAGGGTTAATAATCACTGGAAAAAGCTTGCCAACAAACTGTGACCCGGAGGTGAGAAGGCCGGTTAGCCAATGACGGGTAAGACTCCCTGGGCGGCAACCTAAGCCAGGCAGCGGCCGCCCGGGGGCACAGATGGAGAAATGATATCGATATCGGGAGCAAGGGGGACCGTTGCCTAAGAGACCTTGCCTGCTCCGAGATAAAAATATAGGAGCATAGCAATAACATGATAATATCAAAACAGAGGCCAAGGGAGGGCTCCTTGAGAAATCACTAAGAATTCTTGGCATTCGCTAATTACTTCATCCAGAACACCTGTGTATGTTTAACAGATGTAAGCTATGTATATATTGAAATGCTGGTTATAATAAACTCAGAGTGGCCATCAGCCCTCTCCGCATCTATCCTGATGTGTACATTGGATTGCGACACCGACAGTTTTGGTGCGCAGAGTTTATGGAATATTCACGTAAGTGTGGAATGAAAGACATAGACTCTGCCATCTAGGAACAAAGAACATAATAGAAGAGCACAACAATTGAATGTTATTCAGTATCAGATATCATAACAAGTAGAATGAAAGCACAACTCTTGGCTCTTGAACTGAGGATTTAAGGAATGAGTATGAGCCCACACAACGTATGAAAAGGAAAGATGGGCATTAGTTGTGAATGGAAGAGAAGAAACAAAGGCAAGGAGTGTGAGTAGGCATCTTGTGCTTGAGAAGCTCGCAATAGAGGGATGTACTTGTGACAAAGAAGACATTTCAAATGAGTGAGGGAAAAGATAGATTGTGCAATAAATGTTCACTAGTGTTGAAACAGTTCACTATGCTCCTCAGTACAAAAGGGGTCTCCAATTCAGCCTGGTCCCTGAGTGGTCGAGTGGTTAAGTTCACATGCTCTGCTTCTGCGGCCCAGAGCTTCACTGGTTCAGATCCTGGGTGTGGACATGGCACCACTCATCAAGCCATGCTGAGGCGGCATCCCCTAAAGCACAACCAGAGGTGCTCACAACTAGAACATACAATTATGTACTAGGGGCTTTTGGGGAGAAGAAGAAGAAGAGGAAAAAAAAGATTGGCAACAGATGTTAGCTCAGGTGCCAATCTTAAAAAAAATAATAATAATAAATAAAATGCAAGACTTTCAAAGCATTGCTGAGAAAAGGGTGGGTCTCCAACTCATACTACTACTCATACACAAATAAGTTCCAAATATGGAATATGGAAGACACATATATACATATATACACAAACTCACATCTCTCTGTGTGTGTGGATCACTTTAAGAAAATGTAAAATTGGGTGAAGAACGTCTTCCTAATTTTCTAACCTAAAGGAAAAGAAGTGAAATATTTTTCTACTGCATTAACTCTATGCTACCATATGTAATATACTACTATATTTACCACATGCAGAAAGAGAGCATAATTAATGTTAAAACATACTAATGTTTGAACCTGAAGGACAGCCATATGAAGGAAAATACGTGCAACATATGTAAAAACTAAAAGATTACTATCCTCTCTATAAGAGCTCCTACAAATCAATAAGAAAAGGAAATATAGTAGAAATGTGGGCAAAGTATATAAACATGCATTTTATCTAAGATATATAAGTTTCCTATAAACATAAAAATTTGTTTGAATTTTCTGGTAATAATGCAAATCCTTAGTAAAGTAATAATTAGAAGACTTCCTTTTTTCTGGTCTGGCATGTAAGGAGCTTGGAACTTGTCATCACTTTATCCTAACAAGAAGTAAAAAGCTGAACAAACTGAAAAATCAACAACTCTTTTTAGATCCTAAGAGAGGAGAGGCCATGGGGCAAACTACTGCCTCCCAAATTGGAGAGACACCGAGTAAATGCAGAGAATCACAATTTACCTCAGAAGAAACCCACAAGCAGAAACCTCCACAGGAACCAGTGCCAGGATAGGAAAACCTGAACCGTAATTGATGAATTGTTGGAGGCTCGGTGTGGATGACTCTCAGAGTTAAAAACTCCAGGGGACCCAGTCAATGAGGGGCCTCCACACATGTCTGAGTTTTTCCTATAGGACTTCAATTAGATTTTCTATTTACTCACAGTAAATAGAAAAATAATGCCCTCATGCTTCTGGCAGAGGGAGAGGAAAAGGAACCATTTTGAAATACTCCAGAGCATTCTTTTCTTCTTAACATGGTCTGCTCTCAAGAGAAACTATTTTACCAGAGTCTAAACTATTGGGGATTTTAAGAGCCTAACCAATCTGGGGAAAGGAAAATACCCAACTTCAGCCACTGTAGGCTCATATACGGAGGAAAGGAGATACTCACCTCCAACCTGCTCTAGCCTTGTATGTGGAAGAAAGGAAATACCCAACTCTGGGTCACTCTAGCCATCCTGTCCCAAGTGGAGGATGGGGCGAGGACAACAACTGAGAAGCACACATGATGTTCACAGTCCAGGGGCACAGGTTCAATAAAAGACTGAGACTGAATCATAGAAATACAGAACACTTCCCCTCACCCGCCCACCCCCCCCCCCCCCACCACCACCTTACTAGCGCCTATTTATAGCAGTTCCTTTTACCTGGTACATCATGGCCACTACCAAGAAAAAATTACAAGCCATACCAAAAGGCAGAAACGACAATTTGAAGAGATGGAGCTGGCATCAGAACCAGACTCACATACATCATGGATGTTGAATTATGAGACTGAGAATTTAAAACAATTATGAATCATATGCTAAGAAATCTAAAGGATAAAGTAGACATTATGCAAGAACAGATGGGCAACATAAGCAAAGAGATGGAAATCCGAGTAAAGAACCAAAAAGAAATGCTAGAGGTCAAAAACACTATAACAGGAATGAAAATGCCTTTGACGGGCTCATTAGTAGATTGGACATGGCTGAGGAAAGAATCCCTGAGCTTAAGGATATCCCAATAGAAACTTCCAAAGCTGGAAAACAAAGAGAAAAAAATATATCTCTATATATAGAATATCCAAGAACTGTGGGACTCTACAAAAAGTTTAACTTATCTGTAATGGGAATACCAGGAGAAGAAAGAGAGAAAGAAACAGAAGAAATATTTGCAGTAACAATGACTAAGAATTTCCCCAAATTAATGTCAGACACCAAACCATAGATCCAAGAAGCTCAGAGAACACCAAGCAGAATAACTATCCAAAAAACTACCACTAGGCACGTCATATTCAAGCTACAGAAAACCAAAGTTAAAGAAAAATTCTTGAAAGAAGCCAGAGGAAAAAAACAGCTTACCTACACAGTAGCAAAGATAAAAATTACATCTGACTTCTCAGAAACTATGCAAGCAAGAAGCGAGTGAAGCGGAATATTTAGTGTTGAGAAAAAAAAAATAACACTCCAAACTAGAATTCTTAACCTTGTGAAATTATCCTTTAAAATTGAAGGACATGAACGAGCAGAGTACAGAGGATTTTTAGGGAGTGAAAATACTCTGTATGATACTGTAATGATAGATACATGTCATTATGCACTTGTCCAAGACCAAATACAATGCCAAGAGTGAACCCTAAGGTAAGCTATAGACTTCAGGTGATGATGACGTGTCAGTGTAGGTTCATTAATTGTAACAAACGTACCCATCTGGCAGGGGATTTAATAAGGAGGAGGCTGTGCATGTGTCGGGGCAGCAGGTATGTGAGAGATGTCTATAACTTCATCTCAATTTTGCTGTGAACCTAAAACTTCTCTTAGATAATTGGCTTTACGATGCATCGTATGTATTATAAATCTCTAATAATGAGTAAAACATAGAATTTTAAATTTATCTTTCATACATTGGAAAAAGAAAAGAATGGTTTTAATTCCCCAGTTCTTTGTGTTATGAAGTAGGTTTTACGTTCTAACCATGAGGCATATTAATTATGTGTTCATTTGAAAAGGGAATATTTAACAGCAAATACAATCCTTGGGGAGCTCATTTCAAACTTTTATTTACAAAACTAGTTGTACGTGTGTATTATTGTGCATTATTTTTTGAGATTTTACATTTTATTTAACATAAGCACTCTTAAGGGGTAAGGTAACAGGACTGTGACATCTGTGTTTTGATTAAAATAAACACATAAGGAAATATAGCAGAAAAAATCAGCAAAGTGAAGCTTAATTGTGCCTCTTGAAAAAGTAAAGTCCACTTTATAGGATGGTTGGACTAATTTATATATTTAACATAAATTTATATGTTTACATTTATATATTTAAGTATGTGACCACATGTAACATATGAAACAAATATGGTATCACTAATGACCATTTAAGCTGTCAATATGAACAGTCAAGATTGATACAGCCTCAGTATCAGGGAAGTCCCCACTTAAAGCAGAAGAGATACTACGGTGGTGGGTGCCCCCTGACACTCAACAAACAGAGGAGAAGCCAAAATATCCTATCCCAACCTTTCCTCTTATTTGTTATAATTTGATATCATCCTAATGGTCTAAACTCTTGCCAATCCTCCACCAATTTCTGAAATTGTACTCCCAATTGAGAACATTTGCTAAAGTTTTACCAGCACTTGAACATAGAATGGACTCAAGATGCCAGTATTGGTTGTCACGGTTATATGAATGAAGACAAAATAGATTTTAAATCTCTACGCTGTTTTCTGGCTATTCAGTTTCATTACGAATGCCAGTCTTGGTTCATGTACTGGCAAGATTTCCACTTGGCTTCCTCGGACACCACCCTCTCCAAATTTTTCTCCTGACTCTTTGGCCCTTTTCTCGTGAACACCCTGCTGGCCCTACCTCATCCTCCTGCCCTCTTAAAATTGAAGTGCTCTGAATTCTTGGTCTTTCTTTTCTCCTTTTGTGCTTTCATTAAGTTTCATGGCTCAATATTTTCTATATGCTGGAAACTCCTACATTTATATCTCCAAGGAGGACCTCTCCTAGGAATGCTACACACATACATATATATATCTACTTCCTTGCCTTCTATACTTGCATGTCAAATAGACATGTAAAACTTAACAAATCCAACACTCAGGTCCTGATTTTTCACCTTCAAACCAGCTCCTCCCAGATTCTTCCCACAACTCGGTAAATGAGAGCTACATTCCGCCAGATGCTCAAAAATCTTGGAGACATCTTTATTCAACCCTTTGTCTTATATCCCATATCAAATCTATCAGGTAAAACTGCTTACTGGACCTTTAAAATACACTTAAGCACTTCTTTGCAGTACTCTAACTGCTACCATTCTGGTCCAAGTCACTAACATCTTTTGCCCGGATTGTTAAAATAGTCTCTTTGATTCTTGCTTGCCCCCCACTCCACCACAAAGCCAAAGAAATCCTGTAAAAATACAAATAATATTATATGATACATTTGATTAAAATACTCAAAAGGCTACTGATTTCACTTATGCAGTTGTGTGTAACAAACAATTCCAAAGCAGAGAGACTTAAAAAAAATAATAATCATGTATTATTGCCTTTCAAGGTCCTGGGACCCGAGTAGGCTCAGCTGGGTTGTTTTGGCCTGAAGTTTCTCATGTGGAAACTTCTCTCAGATGGAGGCCGGGGCTCACATACTCTTGAAGGCTTCCTCATAGGTTTGGTGCCTTAGCTGGGATGACACAGTCTTCTGGAGCCTGGACAGCTGGGGCTCCTCAGGCACCTCTCTGTCTCACTTTCTGTGTAGTCGCCCCAATACAGCAACCTCAGGGTCATTATGTAGCTTTGATTTCTTATGTAGCAGTTGTCTTTCTTTAGAGTGAGGATCCCAAGAGAATGGTGGAAGTTGCACGCCTTCTATGACCTCACCTCGGACGTCATAGAGCATTGTTTCCAACATGTTCTGTTGGTCAAAGAAGTCAGAAGCCCAGCCAAATCAAGACGAGAAGTAAAGCTATCTCTCCCACTGTATTTATGGTGACTTTTGCACTGCAGCTATGATGGCTGTTCCGTTTCTCTAGTACTCTTTTCCTCATTGATATACTTTCAACATACTTGCCACTGTGCCACTCTCTTCTCCTGGAATGCTTTTGCTTCAGATATCCAACTGGCTCATTTCTTCACCTCTTTGACGTATTTGCTCAAATGTCACTTTCCAGTAAGTCCTTATCTGAATACTCAATTTAAAATTCACTCCTCCTTCCCCAAACTCTTTATCTGCCTCATCTGATTTATTTCCCACGTAGTACTTCTAACATTTTCATATGCTATAAAATTAACATGTTGTTTTATTTATGATCTGTCCCCTCACATCAAGATGTGAGCTCCATTAGGTCATGGAGTCTTGCCTTTTTGTTCACTGATCTATCCAGAGCCTACAACAGTGCCAGCACATGGTAGGTCCTCAATAAATATTTGTTGAACTAACGAAGGCATGAATGCAGTGACTGATGGAAGAAGAAAGGATGAATATGTAAAATTCATAAGGAATTATAAAATGAAATTTATTAGCTGTTTGGGGTTATATAAGTTGCACATAGAAGTGAATTAAAGCTTTAAGTAAGAGGGAAGTTTCTGATGTTAGTATTGATTCCCTTTTCCCGACGATGAATGATATTTTGAAGATCTTGATGCTAACATTAGTTTAATCTCATTCAATACTGTCATAGGAGGGAGAAAATCATTTGACACCTCAGATATTAATATTCCAATCCCTCACCTTCTGTCTGTTTGAACTCATCCATCACTTTGGGAATAAAACCGGAATAGTGTACAAATTTATGATGAGGTGATAGGTTTTAATATAGAAGACAGTTTATTCTTTCTCTTGATGTCTCAGAGTAAAATGATGAAGCAGGAAGGGAGAGGAACTTTTATTTTTGTATTTAAATTTCTATTATTTATTATTTAAGGGTATGTAATTTGGAGTCAGGATAAAACTGAGTTTATGTCTCAACTCTGTAATTTTTAGCTATAAGTCTTTGGACAAATTTCTTAATGTTTCTGATCCTTAAAATTTTTCTCATTAAGAAAATAGATACAGTAACATGTATATCATGCAATATTGGTAAAAATAAATAAAATTAGATATTATGCAAAATGTACTATACTTAGAATAGCACCTGGTACGTAAGTACTCAAAAACGGTAAATAGAATATTTTCCTACATCTGTTTTCAGTTGTAATGAACATAGTAGATAGAATTTTATAATTTACTTAGAATGAGTTTAAAAACTAAATTTGAGACAATACTCATTCTAGAATGAAGTCTATTAAAACTGGACAACTATATATTAAGCATAACTTACACAGAGAGCAGTAAGATATAATAAAACAGATGGGGTGAAACACTGAGACAGTTAAATGTATTTGTCTTCCTATATTTAACACAATTTGCCCATTTAATTAAGAAACTCTTCTCTAGATCTCAGAATATCAGGAAAATTTAAATGAAAATTTTCAGCTTCCATTGGCTACAGTTCCAGAGCTTCTGTTTGTTTTGTGCTTGCTTTGCTTTTATGTTTTCTAGAGTCTCTTATATAACAGAAATAGTGCCAGAGAGAAAAGGTTATATACCTCAAGTCAAAAAGCTACTTAGTAGTGACACAGGAACTGAAACTCAGGGATTATTTCGATTCAATCAACTGTTATGTACTGAGTGCCAATTATGTGTCAGATATGATGGAAGGCATTAGGGATAAAATGATGAATAAAACAGGGGCCAAGCTGGTGGCATAGTACTTAAGTTTGCATGCTCCACTTTGGCGGCCCAGGGTTCACAGGTTTGGATCCCAGGCACTGACCTACACCACTCATCAAGCCATGCTGTGGTGGCATCCCACATACAAAATAGAGGAAGATTGGCACAGATGTTAGCTCAGTGACAATCTTCCTCAAGCAAAAAGAAGATTTGCAATAGATGTTAGCTCAAGGCCAATCTTCCCCACACCAAAAAAAAAGAGAGAAAAATGATGAATAAAGCACATTTCCATTTTTCTTAGAGTTCATTGTTTGCTGATTAACTTTGGAGAATACTACTCTTTACTGGAGAATCATAATGTACATCAACATATCTAAGGCTCTGAGAATTCCTGAAATAAATTTATTTGACTTCCTTATCATTGATTGTCTCTCAAACTTGTTTGACAATGAAACTTTTTCTTTGTGTAGCATCTACAACTAACGTGCTCCCTAACAGATTCATCTCCATTCACTCATTCTATCTTTCCTCCACTGATTTCTCCTCTCTATAGGATAGTTTTCAACTCTAAAACTTTTAGATGTCTATTTAATAGAGAATCTTGAAACCCCTGCCGTATGTAGGAACTGATGTTAGCCAGTATTGTGAGAAGACGAGATGAGAAAGAAATATAACCCAAGTTTCTTCTTTGGTATTTACCAAAAAGCAATGATTATTATATTGTTGCAAAGCTCTTTTTTATAAATTAAAAATATAAAGCTGTACTGATTAGAGCTCCTTCAAGTAACCCTAAGGTTATAAACATTGATTTAAAGAATGGATGTCTCAGCCAAAAGGACTGTGAAAATCACAGGCAATGTATTATATTCTTTGATCTTCACAAGGCATATGTGAGGTAGACAAATGATTGGCATGAGATTGCATAGCTAGAAAGTGGTGGTTTTGGAACTCAACCATATAGATGAAGCAATTTGCGTAAGACACATTGAATTCAAACTGCTAATTCCAATTTTGAAAAGATTTCCAAAAGTGCTAGGCAACAGATTTATGTGTATATTACCTATGAGAAAATGAAGAAAGCAAATTTGAAGTGAAATTTCAAAAACTAAAGGGTCCAAATTATTTTCAAGTGCTTTGAAAGTTGTGTTTCCAGTATTCCCATCTTCTCACAAACAATTAAATTGAGGTTATAAGTTATCCCGTTCTGTAAGGCTGATGGGAAGAAAGACTCCGCTCAGAGACATTTGTCAGCAGTTGTGACACGTTATTATAAAAATGAGACATGGTTTAATGAGAGAAGCTGATTCAGCATGAATTTCCGTCAGTAGGAAAAGTAATAGGAATTTTTGTTGGAAGACCATCTTGTGCTTTCTGATGTCAGCATCAAGAGGTCAGGGATGAACTTTATTTCTCTCTTCCCATATACACTTTAAGGAACTATCATTGATGAGCTTACTTTTTGAGGAGGTATCTCATTTTATAATCTAGTTATTTCTTCTCCTTGAGAAATTGAATTACCTAAGTGCCTACTACTTTGAGATCATCAATTTGGGATGGAGATTTTTAGAAATATATTATTCATAATTTCTTGTTCCTTTCTCAGGTAGAAGTAGTGTGGTACATCACTTGCATAATGCCTGGCATTTGATTTGTGCTCAATCTATGGAGAGTTTATGTATAATAATAATATACATAAAGCATAATAATAATAATATACAAAAAGTATGCTAGGTACCATGCCTTTGGATAGAATTAGCATTCTTTATTTAGTGTCCCAACTTGTGCATTGTACATTTACCTGTCATATTACCTATAACATTTTATTACTTTTGTGTGTTCACTTCTTTGTCTCCTAGATTGTAATCATAGTAACAGTTCCTTCTAGTCAAAAATACTGTCTCTTTATCTTGTATCCCTAACTACACTCAATAAATGTTTGCCGTAAAAATTAATGAAAAGGATGAAATTAATAAACGTCATTTGTTCCTTTTTCTTGAGGTAGCATCTGAAAGAAGAACCTGCTCAATTCAAAATATATAGAGGTTAAATGATATAGCGACGTGGCTTCCTGATGGCAAGGCGACTTCAGGGTATTCACTTCTCAGATGGCAGCTGGTTCACCCCAAAGCAAGCATTCCAAGCAAGAGGAAATGGGAGCCATCAATCCTCTTGGAACAGGCAGAGTGTCACTTCTTCTACCTTATACTGGTTAAACAATCACAGGGCCAACCCAGGTTCAAGGAGAGAGGAAATGAACTCTGCCCATCAATGCAGAGAATTGAGAAAGAAGTCACTGCCATGATTGCTTTTCCACAGACAATTTAATCTCTACCCCCATTAATGAAATTTTCCCAGTTTGACATAATGTTTAATTTGACATTAATAAAATTAAAAGAAAAAAAGAAAAGCAGACACTACATTATGCAGTAGTCATAATTACACTTTCATTTGTGTTCCTGTTCTTGATGACAATACATATGAGAAACAATCTATCAAGAAAATAAACCATCCCTGTAATTGTTTTCTGAGATGAGAATCAATGAGTTTACCTTTAGCTACAAAATACATCCACCTTTTTTTCTTTAAGACAATTAAATACCAATTTGTGGAGACAAAACTGCAGAAAAAGGATTCTGAGCCACATCCATGACTCAATATTAATAAATGAAGTTGGAATAGGACCTGTGATTGGTCTGTGATGACAGAAATTAAATAGTTACTCCTCCTGGTACAACTGAAAGACTACTTTGCTAAGCATTTATTTTAAATGCCTTGCATTTGAAAGAACATTGTTATAACATAGGTTTGTTTGTGTAATGGAATTAATGCCTTGAATACACATTGAAAGAAGGGATAAATAGAGAAAAAATGTGTATATAATGGATATATTTTTAACACTAAAGCATGCTACAAACTTTTTAATTTTTCATTAAAATAGAAATTATAATAAACTATTGCCTTCTGTAAGTCAAAAGTTGTGGGAAATAAATCATGAAACAGAAAAACTCTGAGAGACCTCAAGAAAATCCAAGTTGTTTTGGCAATTTAGGGATAAAGTTGAGAAGACAGATGTGAGAGAAGAGGTGAGTACATTTAATAGAACCATAGGAAAATTCTTACTGATAACAGGTGACTTAACTAGGAGGCCCTCCACCCAGAAGAGAAGCTTTATTCTAACTTAAGTTTATAGAACTCATGGTCCTAGTGTAGCTAAGTAAGTTCCAAAATACACACCAGAATAATTTTTGCCGTGGATTAAAATAAACCACCAATGTTTAACTATTACATGTGTTTTTGTAGTTCCAAAGACATAGAAAAAGTGCGCAGTAAAAGTGTGTTGATGGAGAAATTATGCTTTAAAGATCTCACCTGAATCAATTTGAAAAGGAAGGCAATGAGAGTCTGCAATAGTCTATGAACTCTGCAAAAGAAATTGACCAGTTGGACATGAACTACGAGGGATCAATGTTTTACGTGGATCTTCCCGAAACACAAAACAGGATCAGTGAATCATATAGAGCCAAGTAGTGAATGGGGAGGAGACATTGGACAGAAATAGTATTTTTACTTACTCTTCTATTCCTTAGCCTGTGAGGACAGGATTGACTCCTAATACCAGGAAATAAACACTTTATTTATACCTGAAAGTTGTTAATAGTTTCAGATATGTATGTATGCATATTTATGTATTCACTAACTTACGCTTGTACACACTGACATTCAGTAAATTATATATGCTTTATTCTAGGGATTGGCAACTATGGCCAGCAGGTCAAATCCAATCCTCTTGTTGTCACAAATAAAGTTTTATTAGGACACAATCACACTTATTCATTTGTGCATTGTCTGTGGTTGTTTCTGTGTACAATGGCAGAATTAAGTAGTTGTGACAGAGAAAACAACATACTCAAAACCTAAAATACAGACTGTCTGGTCCTTTATAGAAAAAGTTTACCAACCTCTGGTTTATTCTATAGAGTAAATACAGCAATCTCAACCAATCCTAATAAGTAAATATAATCAAAACAATGGTAATAATCACTATCACTTTATTGAATGTATACTTTGTGTCAAAAATTATACTAAGCAGAAAGGGCAGGGTTCTGTTATTGATAGCCTTGTCAGAATCATATAGAATGGAAAGAAATAGTTAGCCAAAGGATAGACTGATGGTTGTTTTGAAAAAGAAAAAAAATGGCAAATCTCCACTACATTATCAATATATTAAAATGTTAGCCTGCCACGACTTATTTTAATGAATATCCGACTTCATTCAATATACAAAGTGAAAGTGGATAATATCTCATTAATACAAATACAAAGTATTAAAGCAAATACTTCTGTTTCAGAAGTAAATATTTCTTTGATGTTGTGCTAAAGTTAGTTATGGCTCTTCAAGGAGGGGGACCTCTGCGTTATATTTCCTGGCCTTTAGCAACAATCAAACGAAGAAAGAGGATCTTATTTAAATGATGCCAGATCAAACTCAGTGGTCTCCAAATGGGATGCAGGCAAAAAAATTCCAGAGTGGTGGAAATTACATATTAAAATTCTGTTTATATCTATTTTATCTCATCAAACTTATAGCATTTATTTTTTAAATTGCATATTATATTGGAAAAATAGTATGCATATATAGTTATAAACAAATACAGTATTAGAGTTTACATGCTCAAATGTTATTACTAATAAAGATACGTGATCGAAAATTTGGACACCATTGACAAACTACTCATCCCAATCAAGTAAATAACCTGTTTAATGTTGTAACTGAGTAGGCCTGTAGCACAATCCTTGTTAATTTTATGAGAAGCATCAGTTATATTCAAATACAAATGAATATAGCTGATTCCAAAATCTAAAAATCAAGGAATGGAAAAAATATTGGCCTAGAGTGTGCCTTCACCAGCTTAAATTCAATACGTCTGAAGAAGAACTTCCCATCTTCCACCTAAAAACCAGTTTTTCATTTCGACTTCTTTAATATTTCAATGGCAAACCAAATCTCCTAGTAATGAACCCTCAAAACCATATTGGCCTCTTGTTTGGTTTGACTACCCCTTCACGGTATTCACTAAATTTGAGGATTCTTGTTTCATTCCTTAATAATGCCTCTCATATAGGTCACTCCTCTCTTTGTTATTGTTCCAGTCCACAGCCTGAAGCTCCTTTAATGGGCTTCCTGTCAGCTGATCATCTCCTTCCTGTGTCCTCCATACACGGAGGCTTGTGGCCTATTGAGAGATATAATCCGTGAATACATTTGATCAATATATTCTAGGAAAGGACCTCATTCCTTTGCTCCTAATTTTATACAAGTTAGAATCCAGACTTAGCTTTGCTTTAAAACAAAATCATGATCTCAATTCAATAAATCCTTCTGCCATATTTTTTCTCTTCCATTTTAGGAATCCCTGTTTGCAATGCATTGATATAATGGTCCTCTAAATATTCCTTACCGTTTCATTCTCTCTAATTTATCACTCATGTTCTCTTTCCTCCCTTCTTTATTATCCATGTAAATTTTAATCTCTAAATTAGACTGAATTTTTCCTATAGCAAAGGGCCCTCCTACTTATATGTGAATTCTCCACAGTATCTATCAGAGTAGATTACTAAACAAGGGCTCAATAAATATTTGCAGCTTTGTGCTGTGGCTGACGTGCCATAAAGAACAATAATTTCTTAGTGAAATTCACTGCTCCTGGTGCATGAGGTAAGAATTACATTTTAGCAAATGTGGACCTAAAAACAAAAAGTAAACAACTTTTAGATGCTTAACAATAAAATTGAACATCGTTTAGCCAAGGTCTTAGTGTTTCAGCTAACCCAAGTCTTAGGATCCAAAGGCATTTATAACACTATATCGCAGCTCTGATTCTGTGCACACTAAATAGAAAATAAAATCACGTGTTCACTTTAACAACAATCATACTCTGGAGGTAGTTAACCATATAAGGGGGGGAAATAGTTCTTTAGGAGAGTAGAATCTCAATCTAGGACATCTGATTTTTCAACATTTTCTTCTCTTTAAATCTTAAGGTCATCAGATGATACTATTATTCAAATTTTTAAATAAAAATGACATATTAACTCTGCCTATAATGAGAGTAGAGATACTGGGAGGTCTTGGGAATATGTGTAAAGGAAACGTTGGCCTTTGCTGCCATGAGCTTTACCTACCATGCTTGCATATCCCTTTAGCAAAATATAAGAAAGCTGTTATAAAGAATAATATTTTCCATTTCATTTATTAATTTAAATATACATTTTCAGAACTGAATTATTGTTCCAAATAAATTGTTTGTATAAGTTAGTTTTTAACACTGAGATAATAATCATTTTGACAAAAATAAGTAAATAAAAACTGGCAGAAGCGGCTGGCCTGGTGGCACAGCAGTTAAGTTGGAGCGTTTCACTTTGGTGGCCCGGGGTTTGCCAGTTCGGATCCTGGGCGCGGACCTAAGGACTGCTTACCTAGCCATTCTGTGGCAGGCGTCCCACATATAAAATAGAGGAAGATGGACACAAATGTTAGCTCAAGGCCAAACTTCCTCAGCAAAAAGACGAGGATTGGGGGCAGATGTTAGCTCAGGGCTAATCTTCCTAAAATAAAAAAAGAAAGATAAAACTGGAAGGAAAAATCCAGTCAAAAGAAGAATAGAATTTGCATTTAAAATTTCAGTTGATGACGGACTACCTGGCAACCATGGGTACACAGTCATGCAGGGAAAAAAGGGCAATGATTCATATTAGGTATACTCGTCATCTAATGATAAGCAACATGCTTTTAGAAAAATGAAGATTACATTCCCTTACTGAAAAGAGTTAAATGAACTTCTTTACGTAATATATATAAAATTCTCAGATTTTTAATGAAATTCAGATCACTGCAATTCTTCATGTTAAATAACATCTGGGATTGTTCTTTAGTGGAGTAAATTGGGTTAAATTATTGCATTTTTATTGCTAGCTTAATAGCTTAAAGACGTATTAAATATTTAATTATTAACCTTGACATGAAAGAATTGGGGAGATTTCTTAGATGATTTAGGATTTAAAAGTTCTCTCTTCTGAGTGAAGTTCATATGCAAGGATAAAGCAGATCTAACTAGCCATCCTGAAATGGACATTTGATTTTAATTGACAGAAACTAATAATCTGGCGCATATATATATGCTATATTGAGGAAATCATTCACAGAGGAATATATGTTTTATAGCAAAAACATCAAATAATGGGTGTTAAATATTAGTAAAATCACCATTACTAAACAACAGATAGGTCCAGCTTGATGATTCACTGATTCAATAAATATTTGCATACACCTGTCATGTGGAAAGCACTACCCTAAGCACTGGGAAGAGACTAGCAAATATATTCTTATAATGCTTATATTCTACCAGAAAAAGATAGGCCTTTACAAACACAAATTTTTAAAAGGACAAACAATTATAATAAATAGTGCAAAGAGAATTAAAAGAGTTTTATATTGATAGGTGGTGTAGGCAATGGTATGTTGGTAAATGTTTAATAACCAACTCGCCAAGAAAAAAATAAGCCCTGGGCTGTAGTGTTTGCCATTCTCTGGAGTGTAAATAATCCCCACATGACTGATTTCAAGCTACAATATGACATCGCTGACTGTAGAGTTGGAAAGAGGCGTGTGCCATCAGCTGTAGTGAGCTGTTCTAAGAGAGCTCCAGCATACCATGATAAGGCTACTTTAGGTAGAATAGGTTTCTCTGGGAAAGACATTTAACTAAGGTCTGAATAATCAGAAAAAGTCACAGGTGGAGCTACAGGAGCTGTATCCTGAGCAGAGAACACAGCTTGTGTAAAGTCTCAAAGCCAGTACAACCTTGGATTGTTGGAGGAAGAAAAAGAAGGCCATGGAATCTGCAGTGTAATAAGCAATGGGAAGATCCAAAATGGGGTTGGAAAGGCAGCTAAAGTCTTCACTCAGAACCTTGTAACATAGGGGACAGAATTTGGCTGGGGTGTCATTGGAAGATTTATGAATCATGTTAATTGTCTTGATTAAAACTCTTGTGAGATTTACTCTGTGCTGTCTACCGTAAAGTAAAAAAGTTATTACAGAAGGTGGGAGGGACTTTGGCTGTCTAATGATAGGAGGAATATGAGAGAACATTTGGGAACTAGGGTGAATAAAAGTTCGGAATTAGTAACATCAGCATAATACTAGTAATTGTGGCATCCGACTTAATACATAATTTGCTTCATGCAAAATTTATTTTTTATGCTTTTGTTTTCTATAGCTAGGTACTGCTGTCTTTCAGGTTGTCACTATTGTCATTTCTAGAAAGTGATTCTGTCATATAAAACTGACATAATCTAAAATGACTTCCTAAGATCTTGACCTAAGAGCTTATATATAAAACAAATGTTTTTTAAATTGTGGCCATAATAGCACATAACAGCAGGCATTAGATACCACGGACATAATATCAGGCAAATAAAATGTTATGGACTCCAAGGGAATTGTAGATTTCGAACTCTATTCAAAAATGTCCTGTAACTCCAGATAGAATTTCCCTGGGCTATAGAAAAGCACAGATGGTATTGGTGTTTATTAGATCCATGAAAGTAGCTTTTAAAAATATAACTGAAAAACACTGAAGTTCTGCTAACAAGGCCAGAGTAGAGAGGTCAGAAACAACAACGCAAAGGAGACATTCATCATGGGTGGGAGAAAATAAAAATATTTCTATTAGCAAATTCTAAGGGTAAGAGTTTGATAAAAACACAGGAAACATTCATTATTTGGGGCTAAATTATGAACTCAATTACATGTTGTGTTTATAAATTCATTGGACTAACACTGAGTTTCCTCTGGACTGAGCCTGGAATAGCAGGGTGCTGTACCACCCCTTGAGTTCATGGTCCAATGGAGAAAACTGGTGCATAAACAGAAAAAGAAACCAGCAAATTTGATAAGTTCTCAAGTAGAAGAGTGATGATAGGAGCAAAGAGTAGGAACAGAACTCGAGGTTTGAGAAGGATTCTAAGGAAGAGGAGATTGACCCACGTATTGAAAAGCAACTAGGAATTTGCCACCAAGAGGGTGGAAGAAGGGATTCCATGCAAACCTGTGAGGATTTCAGGATGGTAGAAACTACTTGAAAGAATGAAGAGAAACAGTGTTTAGAGAGTTTTAAAATAATTTGGATTTACATTGTATGCCTTGGTAAGAGTTTGGATTTTTATCTCTCTTGGCCTTGAGGAATCAGTAGAAGTCTTTTTCCCCCCCCCCCCCCTTTTTTAACAACAGTTTATTTTGAAATAGTTTAAGATGAACAAGTTCTAAAATAGTACAGAAATTCCCATGCACCTGTGTAAGCAAAGAACATTGTCCATACCACAAAATTAACATTGGTACAATACTGCTAACCAGACTGCAGACCTTATTCAGATTTCATCAGCTTTTATAAGGACCATTTCTACCCTCGGTGTCTGGTTCTATGCAATTGTATCACAGATACAGATTCAGGTAACTGTCACCACAGTCAGGATACAGAACAGTTCCATCATCATAAAGAAACTCTCGTGTTATCAATTAATAGTCAAAACCTCCCCCTCCCCAACCATGACCCCTAACAATCACTGATCTTTTCTCTATTACTACAAGTTGTCACTTTGAGACTTCTATATAAGTGGAATCATATAGTAAGTAACCTTATGAAATTGGCTTTTTTTTCACTTAGCATATGCCTTAAAATATATCCAAGTTGTTTGTGTGTCAATAGTTCCTTCTTATTGCTGAGTAGTATTCTGTTGTAATGATATATCACAGGTTTTTTATACATTCACCCACTTAAGAAAAATTGAGTTGTTCCAGTTTAGGGCTGCTATGAATTTTTGTGTACAGGTTTTGTGTGAACATAAGTTTTCATTTCTCTAAGATAAACACCAAAGCATGTGATTGCTGTGTCATATGGTAAGTTTACAGTTAACTTTTAAAAGACTGCCAAGCTATTTTTCAGAATGGGTGTATCAACTTACATTCCCACCAGCAGTGTAGGGGAGACCCCGTTGCTCTACATCCTTGTCAGTAATTGGTATTGTCAGTGCGTTTTCCCATTCTAATAAATGTGTAGTGGTATGTTACTGCAGCTTTAATTTGCATTTTCCTAATGGCTAACGATCTTGCATTGGAAGGCTTTTAATGTACAAAAAAGATGTCATGATATAATGGAAAAGTAATTTGGGAAACTACATAGAGGATAGAATGACACTTCCGAGGTTGGGAAGCTAAGGGACAATTGGGAGTAGGAAGATAATTTAGGATGTCAGATATAGTCCAGGTAAGAGAGAAAGTTTACCTAAAATAAAACATTAACAAAGAGCAAGGAGGGGAGAGATCAGATCTGAGAAGCATATGAAAGCAAAGTCAACAGGATTTGTGAGAATGAATAAAGGAAATAGTCAACAGTGATCCTGAGGTTTTAAGCTTGAAAAAGTGAGTGGATAGAGATATCGTAACCAAAATTAAAAAGAATGGAGGGGAAATAGTTTGGGGAGACAGGGAGAGATTTGGAGATATTTTTTGGCCATATTGATATTGAAATAGCTGCAAAGCATACCAAAATATCTAGGTACTTGAGTGGGGGGAAATACCATTCAAGACGGACATTTGGTATGACAAAGAACAAAGACCTATTAATATTAATTGGAGTATTTTGCTTAAAATTATTTTCATAGCTTTTTTGCAACATTGCTCACAATTAATCTCTGACCCCTAGGCCAGTTCACATTGAAAGCAAGACCAAATCAAAGACCATTTTAAGTTTAGAAACTAATGTGAACAATTCTTAGGGAGAAAACTGTAATATTACAATAGCCTAATATATAGCTTCCTTGAAGGGGAATTGGAAAGCCAATAGTTGTTGGAGATTTTTTCCAAATTGACATAGAAGCCTGGGTACTCTATCAAAAGAGTAGACAACATTTGCATTTCTACCTACTGTGCACTTTCTCATGAGCAGAGAAATCATTCAAGACAACAAACTTAACAGATCATATCTCAAAAATTATAGCCACCACTGCATTTTTGTTTTTTCATTGTAAGAATTTTCAATATAATATATAATTATATATTAATACACATATTTATTATATATTTATTTAAATATAAATATCTATATTACTTCATCGCTTATGTACTACTGGTTTTATGTTTATCATGTGGTATATATAATATAGTTCTATGAAATTCTATCACATAATATGTAAAATTATATATTACATGTATATTAAGATAAGCCTAATACTAATATTAGATAATTTTTGAAGTAAAATGTTTAACATATTATTTCATCTGATCTTTCCAACTATCCTCTGTTGTAGCTTGGTGGGAAAAGTAATAACATCTTCATTTTGAAGATGAAAAGATCCTTGAAACTAGAAAGAATGCAAAGCACATGACGCTGGGTGTGGAAGACATTTATTTTTGTCTAACAATAGTTTAACTTCCTTTCTTCTGTACTAGACTGAGAAGCAGCATCTCCCCTCAGAGCTATCTAAATCCTGGTAAATCCACTTGAACCACAAACATATGATTAAAGGGCAAATGTAATCCATATTTATGTCGTTATAAAAAACAGATAAATCTACAAAGTACTGTGCTCATATTTAGAAAAATTTCAATCAAACTATATTGCCAATTCCTAAATATGCTGATAGTGCAAAGAAACAGATGTCTGAGTTCATTCCATCGCCAGTGATATCGGAAAGGAAAACTATTAATAAGCATAAATTCTACGGAAGTCGAAAGACACGGCATATTCACGTAAATAGAGTATATTTTGCCACTTCCTAAATGAACTCAAGAAAATAATATGAAAAATAATTATATAGTGAAGAAAAATAATAAGTATCAGTGAGAAATTCCAAAAACTATTGACAAAGTAAGGGGAGACATGTCAGATCTAAATAAAAACACTAACACAAAAGAATGAAGAAATGAACAAAGACTGCAAGGATATTTATACTGGAAAAAACATTTTTAAAAGAACCACAGGAGGGGCTGGCCCCGTGGCCGAGTGGTTAAGTTCGCGCGCTCCGCTGCAGGCGGCCCAGTGTTTCGTTAGTTCGAATCCTGGGCGCGGACATGGCACTGCTCATCAGACCACGCTGAGGCAGCGTCCCACATGCCACAACTAGAAGAACCCACAGCGAAGAATACACAACTATGTACCGGGGGGCTTTGGGGAGAAAAAGGAAAAAATAAAATCTTAGAGAAAAAAAAAAAATAAAGAACCACAGGAAAAACGTCCTTCATTAAATAAATAAAAGAAACAATGACCACTAAAAATAGAATGTAAAATACTAAAGCCTGTGGTAAACTAAGAAATTGCAATGAAAAATATCACTGGTATTTACAAAAGACAAAATTGATGTAGCAGGGAAAAAATACTCTGTTATACATAGTGTACAGTATTAGGAGAGTAAATTGGGAAAATGGGTTAATTAACTATGTAGTATTTCTGGAAAATAAACTGATAGACTTCAAAAACAGAATGACCCAAATGTGGTTAATACATGTATCACAAGAAACAGAAAATTCTATCAATACAGGAACCATAATGGAGGAAACAACTGAGGACGAGTATCCTGACTGAATGGAAGGCCTGGCTCTTGGAAACTGCCCACAGCACCATGCAGAAGTGGTATTGCAGAAAAAATGAAATAGTGCCTTTGGGCCTATTGACCAAGTTTTTACTGTTTGAAAGCATTTTTTAATTACAAATAGGGGAGAAAAAAGAGGCATTAAGTCTATAAACAGTTCTCTGCCCTAATAGCTTAAATGTAAACTTATAAAAAAGTACTTCGTTCACACACGTTTGTTGAGATTATATGAACAACAAATTTACATATAAGGAATTACAAATAAGTAAACAAATAGTAAGCAGTATATGCCATCCTTTAACAATAATGGAAATGCAAAACTTAGAGCAGTCCTTGCTTTAAAATTCAACTCTGAAGTCTAGCAATTGTAAAATTTTTAATCAAAACATGGTTTATCAGTATCATGTAAAAGTATGTAGCTATTAGAATTTATAAGGAATGGACTATATCAGTATACACAAAGATATATCAGTATACACAAAGATATATCAGAAGAAATAAATGGTTGGTACTTAAGCATCTTCATTTTTTTCTTCCACTGTACAAAATTTTAAATCAAAAGATTTATTCAGGAAATATGTTGCTATAATCAAATGAATGTTCAATAAATGATATCAAAATATTGGAGCTTGAAGTGATAAAAAATATAGATAGGTCAGTTAGGGATCATGTACAGAATGATTTAAATACTATAGAAGCCCTATATTCATTCAACAAACATTTATAGAATGTGAGGTAAACAAAGCAAATAAGCCAACTTCAAGGAAATAAAGGATTATACTGGGCAAAAAAAGTCACATATGCTTCCTTTCCTGATTTACTGAAGAAAATGACAAAGAAATTTTAAAAGCTCAGTAAAATATATTCATCTTTTAAAAAACACAATATGTGGGGTTTAGTAGTTAGGTTCACACACTCTGCTTTGGCAGCCCAGGGTTCGCAGGCTCGGATGCTGGGTGCAGACCTACACACCACTCATCAAGCCATGCTGTGGCACTGTCCCACATACAAAATAGAGGAAGATTGGCACAAATGTTTGTTCAGTGACGAACTGCCTCAAGCAAAAAGAGGAAGTTTGGCAAGAGATGTTAGCTCAGGGTAAATCTTCCTCACAAAAAGCAAAACAATACATAATATGAACCTATGCAGACCAATAAGTAGGAAACAGTTGCTGCGTCTATTGATTACTGAGACACCTGGGATAAGGTGATTAAAACTAAGAGATAATTTGTCAGCCTGTTGGAAACTGGAGAGAAAGGAAAACACCAGAATCCCAGCCCAGGTAGCTGTGGGATATTGGCAAGGACGTCAGCATCTGTGACACATTCAATTTTCTCTTCTTTAAAAAATGAAAATATTAGCATTCCACCATATTGTGGTTAACGTCGCTAGAGCTGATGTATACAAGTGGTTTGAAAAGGGAAGACGTTATGCACCCATGAAATATTGATATTCGTTTTTATAGATTTAGACTTAGACTATGAGTTCTTTCTTCTTCCAGTGATACCAAGCCTGGCTCTCACGGCAGTTTCACTCTCATAAACTTAATCAGTTTTACCAACAAAACATTGCATTGTGAAAGCTCCTGGCACTGTAACTGACCCAAAGCAGAGCCTCTCTAAAATGTTGGTTGAACCTAAATCTATTTTAGGATACCACTGGAATCTTCTGAAATAAGAGTTTTGAAAATTAGAATCAGGCATATTGACTGCAAAGAATTATGGATCTCATTTCCAAATAAATCAACTGACTCTATCTTTTAAAGGGTCATGTTGCTTAGGGACAAAGCACATCTAAATGAAACAGAAGATAAATCTGCTCTCTTTTAGAACCCCAAGAAATTAATTACAGTGGACTGGTGAGACAAAGACTGTGAACAATATGGAGATTAACAGAAAAAATCATGGGAGAGAAGTAACAGTAGCTAGGAAGAAGCCAAAAGGATGGGTAAGATGAGGGAAAGTTGTGCTTCCAAAGGTTAAGTAAAATAGAATTGAAATAAAATCTGGCGGGTTTTTTTTGGCGAGAAAAATTGGCCCTGAGCTAACATCTGTTGCCCATCTTCCTCTTTTGGCTTGAGGAAGATTGTTGCTGAGCTAACATCTATGCCAATATTCCACTATTTTATATGTGGGACACCACCACAGTATGGTTTAATGAGTGGTGTGTAGGTCTGCACCCAGGATCTGAATCTGCAAACCGCGGGCTGCCAAAGCAGAACGCAGAATCTTAATCACTATACCACGTAACCACTCCCAAAATCTGGTGATTTTAACCAATGTAGGTAACTAACATAGTAAGTTTCCAGGGGAAGAGAGAACACAGCCTTGACTGGCAACCTTCTTGCCGGAATTGTACAGATAACATACATGAATACTGCAGAGGTCAGTTCTTAGGAAAAAGAAATGTGACTCCTTAAAATTTGTTCCCTATTATTCAAATTCCAGATGAGTAAGCATAAGAATAGAAGCCCCAGGTAACATCAGAGTGGCTCTTTATGTAGAATTCTGTAAACTATTCAGTCTTTTTATATGCAACTTTATATTTCTCAATATAGTTTTGCATGTTATATCAAAAACCAGAATGCATAGAGAGGAGAGACATGGAAACGATAAAAGGCCAATCTAGTCAGAAATGATTAAAGAAACTAGGGATGTTTAGTCTACAGAAGACAAAATTTCAGAGACACAGCATGGTTGTCTCTAAGATGTGGGGCTATTGTTACATTAGCAAAGCAGAAACATTTTCTCTATGATTCCCAACGATAGAACTAGCACCAATGGATGAATGTTAAAGGAAAATTTCAGCTCAGATGTAAGGAAAGAATTTTCTAACAGTTCAAATTATAGTTTGCTGTTGATCTTAAACAACAACTGTGACATATTTTGAAAATTAATGCTTGTGAAATCAAGTTTAATTTGATAACCATTTTTGATAGGGGACTGGGTTATGGTGCTCTCTTATAACCTTGGTGGGAGTGTAATTTGTTAAATGCAATTTGGCAGCATCTATCAAAAAATTTTAATGGTTACACGTTTTGGCATTCACCTAGCAATTCTGCTTTCAATTTTCCACACAAGACCATAAATACATCTGTTTAAGTTTGCTCAATGAAGCATGGCTGGTAATAGATTTTTTAAATTGGAAATATGCCAAATATTCCTCAGATAGATTATGATACTTCCATTGTGTGAAATATTATGCAGTCGTTTATCAAAGTGAGTTGGATTTCTGTGTGAAACTCCAAGACATTATTAACAGCAAAAAAGCTTGTGAAGAGAAATTATTGAATTAAGGTTTAAAGAAAATCTGTATATGTGAATTTGGACACATATACACACATGCAAATTCACAGAAAATGCTAGAATAAAATATGGACTAAAATAATAACAGAGATTACCACTGACGATCAGAATATAGGTTTAAAATAGGGAGAAGGGAACAGTGCTGGGGGGCTGGATACTTTTAAATCTATGTAATTCTGCCTTGTTTAAGCTGTATCATTCAAGCATTGCCTGTGTAATTATTTTTAGAAAGAAAACAAGTTTGTCTGCTTCTCTGTTTTGAGAATTATCTAACATGAAAAGTGCTACCTCTGAGGGAAGAGAGCTCACTGACTCTTTATTCTCCAAAAATCCATTTATTTCCTACAAGTAGAAATAACTAACTGCTATATTTTGAGTATTCTTAGGATTTTATTTGTAAGGTAAATAAAAAAGGCTAAGCCAATATTGAAAAAGAATTAAATCTAAGTCAGCATTAATTTAGTTGTGGACAAGTTGAGATATTTGTATTTTATCTGTCCTATAGTCCTCACATTTAAATTTTTCCTCTTCTACAGTTTAGTGTAAGTTATTTATTTATTGATGGAATAATTAAATGCAAATGGAGCTTTCCAGGAAGATAAAATGGAGTGTGCCACATTTTTAGTAGTTTGTCTGTGTTTTCATGTAGTCTATAATGCTTTTTTCTGACAATCCAAACTTCAAGTTTTTAGGAAAAGTTGGAGTTCTGTCCATTCTGCCCCACCAGCTTCAGGTCCCATCATCAAACTACCCCATACGTATAAACCATCTGTTTGCGATTTTTTGGCTTTGTCTGAACATCTTCACAGAGGCCATCTGTTCCCCTTTTTTAAATATCTATTTACAGTACTTTCTCTCTTATCTACTTTACAACTTCTTTTGCATATGTCAAAATTCAATTACACAGTCGCATATTAGTATGTCACCTACTCAGGAGGAGTCTTACGCAAACCCCTGGGTGATCCAATAGGCATGGGTAATACCGAGAGACTACAATTTCCACCTAAAAACCAGGAGTGGGGGACACTGAAATAAAAGTCTCACAATGCATGGAATCGATAATAGATGTGAGAGTCCCTGGAGAGCCTTGTGCACATGATTTCCAAAAAGCTGTCACTTCACTATATACAAGAACAATACGAATTTGCATTGAAATTTATTTCAGCCATCAGTAACATATGCCTAAAAGAGAAAGGAAAGAAAAGCATAAATAGATGTTTTAACGGCATTTGTGTAATTCTGGAGCAAGGTTTTAGGACAGGCCACCAAAGGAAATTCCTAAGGTGAAATATCAAGCAAATTTTACACATGTGGGAGTGTTTACTCAAAGCAGAACCCTGTGATAAACATAAAAAGCAAAAAAATTAAAGGCAGTGAACTCTTCATTTTCGCTGCTTCCCTGAGAGCAAATCACCAGCAGAAGAATTCTGTAGAGAAATGATATTTCCGACTGTATTGGGAGAGTAGACTTGTGAGATTATAATTGGGAAAACAGATTCAGATACCATCATCACCAGCTCCTTTTGTTCACATTTAAAAATAAAAGGTAAAAAGAAATTTGCTAAAAGTCCCATATGTGTGTGTGTGTGTGTGTGTATATATATATATATATATACACACACATATGATTAAAGTTTCATGTATGTATATATATACTTTTATATAACTATGTATCCATACATATATATAAATGTATAACATTTACCTAAAAATTTCTGTTTCCAAGTTTTATTTATAATAGAAGAAATGAACAAATAAGGATAAATGAAGTGTGTCTAACAAACACTGCTAAATTTATTTAGACATCAACACTTTCAAAAAGATTTTGGTATAATAAAGTTGATAGAGAGATGATACATAGACAGATTGATTGATTGATTGATATAGACAGAGATTAAAAATTAACACAAAATATGAAAAAGCTGTTGCAAAGAAAAGAAGCAAATATGCTAACCATAACAGTAGCTGTGAGAGAGTATAAAGCAAGCCTGGATCAAAACTTCCTAGCAGCCTAGGCAAAGAGAGAATTTTATTAAACATGGAAGGAAATGTGTCTGTTTCTTGGGAGAGGGTGTAGCATTTTAGCACTCATGTCTGAGTGAGGTCTCTTACAGTGAGCTGTACACAGGTAAGCAGCATTCTTTTTTCCTCCTAGAAGGGCACAGGTCAGCAACTCTTAACTGATCATCAACAGTACGTCACACTAAGCCATTTTACAAATGGGCTCCCAAATTTTGACCTTCGGGTAGGTAGTCAGTTCTGACCAGGAGTCTCAATGCAGATATGTGCAAACATGAATCTTACTATATGGTAAATCTGAATATTACAATCTGGATCCAGAGCAGCCCTCTGCCTCCATCTGTCAAAGCAGACAGTTTTCTTTTCATTCATTTTTGGTGAAAAATGCAGCGCAGTGTGATTATTTCTGTGATGCAAATACAATTATTAAACTTCTGCACTCTCATCTCAAAGTCCCCCATCACTCTGTCCCATACTCCTGGTCCCCAAAGCAATCTCACCTCCACCCTCTTGTTGCTGGGGTCTGACTTTTCTATGGGTATGGCCCTTGTGGAGCACTGACAAGATGGTTTAAGCCCCAGCTGACTTCTGTAGAATAAACTTGACTCTTGCGAAGCTCTGATGGTCTTGCCATGGCAACCCAAGGGAATGCAGGCTGGCTTGAGTATTCCTTTTGGCACCTTAGCCCTCCCTCCTGTCCCTTTCTTCCGACCCCAGATCATCTGTAAAAGTCAGGGATGGGAGACAGTTCAATGCCTTTCCTCTTCCCTTAGCATGGGAAGGGGTGAGATTACAGATAACTAGTACTTCACGAATTTTCTGCCTCTCCCCCTCTAGTCCTCTAAACGTCCATGGGCTTGAGGTTTTCAGACACAATCCTTTCACTGTGCCATTTCCAGCGGGCCCTGCAGTAGCTAACTAGCACTACAATGGGTATTTTTCTGAACCTAGGAATGCGGAACACTTGGTTTACTCTGCTTGTCAGCATTGTCAGGAAAGCCAGACACAGTCCTCAAAAGCATAGTCTGCCTGATACCATATAAAAACCAATTTTTACTGCCCTTGAGACAATACACTTACAGTGATGTCTCTGGTAAAACACTGCGCGTTCAGTGGGATGGGGAACAAGCTTCTGGGAGGAGGAGATAAGGCTTAATATAAAGGCACGCCAGTGTTAAGGAAAGATTTCCTGTATGCCAGAAATGGTAAGAAATTCACATCATGGCTTGTACAAGAGAATATGTTCAGGATAGTAAAGAGTACTTCACAAATAACAAGCAAATTCTTCAATAACTTTGGGAATATTTTTACAATATCCTTAAACTTAGTTTACTTTTGCCTTAATCCCTTCAAAGGTGCTATCAAATAATCCAGTTTTTAAAAATATATTGCTAACACAAGAATGTTGACGGGCAAAGTTTTAAATTGAAGGTCTGTAATCATTTCTCGACATGATGTTGCCATTGCTACATATGCCGTCAGGAAGTCCTTGACTGGTACTTCTGAATAGACTGCTACTGAACAGCTCCATTTTGACTGGCCTCCCTATGTACCTGTTACTCTGCAGGATACAGTGTTATGCTAGTTTGTTTTATTTTATTTTATTGTGGTAAGAACACCTAACATGAGATGTGTCCTCTTGACAAATTTTTAGGTGTACATTATTACCCACTACAGGTCAACAGATCTCTAGAACTTATTTATCTTCCTTGACTGAAACTTTACACCTGTTGATTAATAACTGCTCATTTCCTTGTCCCCCCAGCCGCTGGTAACCATCATTATACTCTTTGATTTTATGAGTTTGACTATTTTAGTTACCTCATATAAGTGGAATCAGGCAATATTTGTCCTTCTGTGACTGGTTTATTTCTCTTAGAATAATGTCCTCAAGTTTTATCCATGTTGTCACATATGGCAGAATTTCTTTCTTTTTTAAGGCTAAATAGTATTCTATTGTGTGTGTATATATATATATAATTTTATATATATATAAATTGTATATAAAATTTGTATATAAATTATATATATTGTGTATATATATAATTTTCTTTATCCATTTATCTTGAGGTGGGCATTTGGTTGTTTCCACATGTTGGCTATTGTGCGTAGTGCTGCAATGAACGTGAGAGTGCCAATACCTCTTAGAGATCCTGACTTCAATTCCTTTGGATAAATACTCAGAAGTAGGATTGCTGAATCAAATGGTAGTCCTATTTTTAATTTTTTGAGGACTTTCACACAAGTCCCTCCCTTCTGAAGTGCTCCTCACCTTTTCATCCTTTGGATCTCAACTTAGTCAAGTCCTCCTATTGCCTTTTCTTCATCATCTATTAATTATGCCTTCTCTGCAGCCAGACTACATGGACTCAAAATCCAGCTCCATCACTAACTTGCAGTGTAGCCCTGAACAGATTCATTGAATCTGCCTTTGCCATAATTTCCTTCTTTGTAAAGTAGGGAGAACATTAGTACCTTTTGCATAAGGGTGCTAAGAAGATTGAATGAGTTAATACAGGTGAAGGACTTGGACAACATAAATGCTTCACTGCACTTAGAACTATGTAAGTGTTAGTTACTATTACGTTTAGTATTGGCAGTGGTATTTTATTACTGTTGTGGTGGTCGTAGCACAGGCTGCTTTGGGATGCTCCATGATCACATTAATTTTTCTCTACCTTTTTAATCCCAGCACCTAGCACAATACTAGACACACAAAAAAAGATGCTTAATAAATATTTGTTGACTAAATAGATAAACAGCGTGGCTTACTGATGTTCAACTCTCTAGATTGTTATCACTGCTGGATCAAAATGAGATCCATTAAGAGCAAAAGAAAAGCTGACAATAGTGAAATAAACTCAGATAGGATTTGGAAGCATCTGATTTTTACTGACATAGCATTAGGGTGTGTCTACATACGGAGAGGTGGTTGAATAATTACAGTTAGCTATGTAAATTAAACCAAACAACATTGTTCCAGGTACTTCGAGATCACAAGAATTTTCGTAACTTTAAATGTAGTAATTTGTATTGCCATCAAAATCTTATGAAGCAGCAAGGTAAAAAGGTACTGTGTATATTGCTCAGGGTTCCAGCAGAAAACAGAAGACATACTCAAAATGGGTAATTTGAGGAGAGTCCAAAATGGGAACTATTTTAAAAAGTATGGGCAAGTCATAGGAAAATCAAAAGGGGAACCAGTAACCTAAAGGCAGTGTGTTAGCAGGCTATGCCTGAAAGGTTATGGGGAAAGAGGTTATCGGAACCTGGAGGGAGAGCCGTGTGGAGAGAGCCACCTGACAGGAAGTGTGATCTCTGATGGAGAGATACAGTCAGCTTGTGAGGAGGAAGCCAAGGGAATGAATACCTTGACCTCTCTTTCCTCAGATACCTCTTCCCTCTCTCCTTTCTCCGTAGGGTGCTCTTTATTGCTGCAGGACCAGAAACCAGTGTAAAGGAAACCCAGTGTTATAACCCATACAGAGCAGTTGCATGAACACAGAGCAGTGCGAAGAAGGTTGAACAGTAAATTTGGAGGGGCAAAGGAAAGATATCTAATGCATAAGGTCAACTCAGTTTGAGAAACACTGAGTTAAACAAAGTCAAATAATTTTCTTTTCTGTGCTATTTCTCAGAGCCTTTAAATGCTAATGCAAATTATAATGCCCCAGGAGGAAGGAGAAAGTGTGCCGAGCATGCCAAATGTACTTACTTACCATAGAACCTTCTCTTCTTGAAGAGCACCTTGAGGGACTAGTGCCCCATGGGACACTCTTTGGAAAATAGTAGTCATTCATAAATATTGAGAGTCAACCAATGTTACCTCAAGCATCAATTTTGCCTGAAGAGATGCTATCTTAATTAATAGAGTTTATATACTCCACTTTGCCAACCCCCAAATTGTAGACCTTTGAGAGCTCCGAATGACTGTAGGCATTTATCTACTTTGACAGCACAATTGGCAGAAAAAATAAAATAATGCAGACTTTGAGAGATGGAGTCAACTGACCAAATACCAAAGTGAGTACTCTGACGCTAATCTCCAAACTTGGTCTTGCCACTTTCCACTAGTATTTATAAGATTTAGAAAACTATGGAGTTTAAAAGACTAGATTCTGAAACAAACATACGTGAATCTCACACAGGTAGATAGGGATCCCATTTGCTTCACAGCTAAGACTTTGACCAGGCCTATATTATTTCTACTGGAAACAAATGTATTCGCCCTTTTCACAACTCAGTGTAGAATTCAAGAATTCATTGCCCTCATAATTTGATTTTTTTTCTGTAAAACTGGGTTCTAAATAAAGTTCTCAGTATATAAATGAACACAGAGTTGCGCAGGTGGGTTTGCTCTTGCTAAGAGACACAGCTGTGCCTATCAAACACAAAAATATGGTATTTAATTTTGGAAAATTGCTGAAAGCAGGCAGGATTGTACAAAGGAAAGTCACCTTCAACTCACTCAGGAAGGAACAAAGATATCATGAACAGTATTATTTTTCCAAATGTTTCCAGGCTAGAATCGCATTCGGTGCCCTTCCAGAACCACTGAACAATGAAATGGGTCGCTAGTTGCCAAGCACTATACAGCTGTGCGTCTGTTTGCCAAGGATGTGTGTTGGGGGCTGGGAGGAAATGAGATTAGGGAAGTAAGGTTTGAAAGCAGTGTCAGCCCATCCATTAGAAGCCAATTCTGCTGGTCAAAATGAATTCTTAAGTGGAATTCATATTATAATGCAGTCTTCACCGACTTTTCACTACTGTTCCTCATTTTTTTATCCCTCACTTTGGCAATGCTGAAAGAGTGCTGTCTCACCATGGTGCAATAATTCTTTTGGCAACTCCAGGTAGTTGTTGCTTGTGGAGAATGTGTAGTGGCACAGAACACCTACATGCTTATGAATACAGGTGGCTGAAGTTAAGCAATTAGTTAGAGGCAGTTAGAGGAGTCATGTATTTCAGCACTTGTCTGATTCACATCTCGACTCCACGTGTAGAGGATTCTTTTTTCCCCAGTGAAATTTTATGGATTTTTACTAGGGAGAGCAGATGTCCTAGTTTTAGCATTACATGGTGGACTGGAATAGATTCAAAGGTGCTCGCCCAGTCTTTCAGGTGTAGTATATCAATGTTAAGGCCGGCTGGCTATATAAGAGATAAATAAAAATTAGGACATCTGAAGCAGCCAGCTTTGCATGGAGAGTCCTGCTTTTGTGTTGTCATTTTATTGTCATTTTAACTGAAAGTACAGATCTGTTTCAAACACTTTCTACTTTATGGTGGCAATAGCTTCTAGTTAGTTTTACTTCACAAATTGTTTCTTCATGCATATATGTTTTTATTCTCCATGGTATCGTAATTGCAATTGGTCTGCTGCTTAAATCCACTTCCCAACCTTCTTTGTCCCTCCAAAAAGATAAATAATAGAGCCAAATTTGAACTGACCATCCATGTAAGTCCCATTAACATATGGTATATAGATATAAATTACAGAGAAAAAATTAGGTTTTCCTAGGCTTGATATCCCTAAAATGTCCAAAAATATCTTTTTCTCATGAATATAAACTTCAAAATGTCATTTGCATTTATACTTATGAATAATAGGGAAATGTTATTCCCAAGAGAAATAGTAAGAAATGTTTTGTAAATGTTTTTTGCAAAAACAAATGATTTGCATCTTTCTACCAAAAGGGAACAAAGCCTTTAACATGGAAAATCCCTCAGGTCTCCTTTTTGGAAACACAATTCATAACCACCTGCCATTTGATGAAATCTAATAAATTCCTAGTATAGTATACATGTCTCCAAAGTGTTCACCGGTATTCTTAAAAAAAAAAGGGAAAAGAAGGCTTGGAAACCTCGTCTACACAGAGAGATAAGGAAGTAGCATGTTTTCAATATTTGTGGGTTTTTTTCTTTCCGTCAGAAAGAAAACATACCAGAAATATTAAAGGGAGCACGATTCTTCCCATGGTAATAGTTTTAACTATACTTTGACTCTATCAGCTAGATTCAAACAATTTTTTAAGTGAATGTCAACTTTATTCATAACCTTGCAGTTCTGTTTTTCACAGGGAATAGGCATCAATACTGTGCTTTGAGTCATGCTGTTTTATTCCTATTATTTATCCAATGCATAATTAAAATTTGGGAGACTAACAATGAAAATGGAAAATGCATTTGAAAAATAATTGCCCAGTGAATTTTCAATGAGGCCAAACTTAGGATCTAGAATCCAGAGTTAACGCCAGGATCCCAAAGGCCAGGCTAGAAAGTCTTTGTGTGATAAAATTCACACAGCCAGCATATGACTGCACAGTAAAGTGTCACATACCTGAATTTCTTACATGCATGAGTGTACATGTTCTTTTACTGATGATATAAATGGAATTTTGCAATAGAAGGGAGGTTATTGACCCATCTAGTGGTTAAATAAAGATCACCTAAACGGGTGTTTGGGAGAGGAAAATATACCCAGAAATAAGGGCATTTCCATAAATATTGAGTATTGGCTTAAAATTACCACAGGCTTTCATGTCTAGTTCTGCTGCACTCCCATAATGACAGTTGCAGAGATAGGTAAATGGTTCTGCTACCATAGGAAAATGACCATATTTATTACACTTTGTGCTATACATTGGGTAGCGTTTTCTATACATTATCTCATTTCTCATGTAACAGCCTGTGAGGTTCACATGTTATTCCCATCTCATGGATTGAGAAACTAAAGCTCAGAGAAGCCAAATAAATGGTTCAAAGTTGAATCCTACTTTTTATCTCCTTTTCTTGGGTTCATATCTCAACTAACATATACAATAAATCTCTAAAGTCAGAAATTTATAATTTTACCATGGGCATAATTTATTTATTTGTTGATTCCAAGATAGGCATCTATATTTTCCAAACATTAAGATAAAGGTCATCTGGACAATCCTCCAACCAGCTCCAAAGAGTGGTTTCCGGAGTTTTTTTCCTTTTATTTCTTCTGCTTGGGCTTAGTATAGGTGCATCTGTGTTACAGAGAAATAAACAAAACGTGTTTTATCTCAAAATGAAACGACAGAAGTGACCAGCATGGAGATTCCACAAGAAAAGTTAATTAGTTACGGAGCTAATTGGAAGTTTGCTATATTCATGAGCATGCTGGAGTTGGGAAACCTAGTTATGGGCATAGAATAACATCTATCAAAAGTCTTTAAGATAGCATGAAAAATTTTTACAATACTATCAGTAACAGAAAGGTTTGATAATGTCTAAAATTTTATATGTATTTTTGTCTGTTCTTTAAAAGTTCCCTTATGCCATGATTTAGCTATATTTGTTATATCATAATCACCTTCTTACTTTTGTAATGAGGTTTTAAGGAAAAGACAAAACTATGCAAAATATGCCCCTGGGAAATGGGCACATCATGAATGTTCTCTCTTTGCTAATTAATGATATGTGGCAGTATCCAACTCAACTAGAGTTGATGGGGCTGTAAGTCTTGCACCAGCCTATTCCATTCCTAAGGGAAACCATGTTTGTTCAGGTCTTTAAATAAAGCGAGTGGGATTTGGGGAAGGATGGCATAATTTAACAAAGAGTGTGACCATTCTGATGGCCTTTTCCTACTGATTATTTGCAATGCAAAGCTTTACCGTTTGAAGAGTGAGGTGGTAGAGTGTTGAAGTAAGACACGTGTGCATTGGAGTCCTGATTCTGCCTTGGGTGACTGCTAAACTCAGTTTCCTTATTTCTAAAATGGGGATAACCATAGTAGCAATGATTTCAAAGGGTTCTTTTGAAAAGCAATATTATGAGTGCCCTGTAAATGCTGCTCCTACTGCCATTGCTACTGCTGCTACTCCTACTATTACTATCAGTGCCTCTGTTTCTTGTCATTCCCAGGCACAGAGGTCTAGTTCATTACCTCATCTATTCACTACTAGATTGACATGATCATTTCTGTATATTCTCATTGTTTCTCATTTTTGCCTCTCTAATTTATACTGCAAACCACTGCCTAATTACGTGATTATAAAGATTATATTTTGAACTCTAAGTAAACTATTTCTCTGTGTTAAGTTATAAACAGAAGTCCATGCTCTAAGTCAGTAGTTCTCAACCAGGGATGATTTTGACCCACAGGAGGTATTTGGCAATGTCTGGAGAAATTTGGGTTGTCACAACTAGGAGAGTAAGGTGCCACTGGCATCCAGTGATAGAGGTCAGGGAAGCTGCCAAACATTCTATAGTGTAATAGATTTCCCCTACCCGATAGTGAATTATCTAGCCAAATATGTCAATAGTTCTGAGGTCAAGAAACCTTTCTCTAAGTAGATAGTGATGGTATACATGCAATAGACAATAAAATACTAAGAGGAGTATACGGACTCTAATCAGTGCCTTTGAGCCTTATCACCTTGGAAATTTACCTCCATGTTTTTTAAACCTGGAAATATGTATTCAGCTATATAAGTAGTGTATTTAAACTGTTGGGTCTAAACAATTGGCTTTTATTATCAAATAAATACAAACACTCATGCATTAATGTAGAGGACTATGCTAATTGATCTCTTAAGATCCTTCTCTGACATTTACAATTTCGTATTCAAAATCCTCAAATGAACTCCATCGTCTACAAATAAAGTCCTCATTTCTAGCATGGCATTCAGGGCCTTCCACAGCTTGTCTGCTGCTTGCCCGTCAATTCTGCTTCCTGTTGTTTCCTGGCGTGACTGTCCGCTTTAGACAACTTGATTTTCTTATTGGTGCCTATACATATTCTTCTGATTCTCTCTCTTCTATTAGCCCTTGCCACTCTCCCCAGTCCTCAGGGCACATGACTTCTTATTATCTATGCCATTTATTTTGTCCTTAGTAAGTACTATCTTGTTTTATTTTGTTCTTAGGTAGTTGCCTTATCATTCAGAACTCATTTTGTCTCTTAAAGATGTGAATCACATGAAATGGATTTTTCATCCTTTCATTCATCCTCCTCCATTCCTTTAAGACACTATACTTGCCCTGCATATTGTATGGAATGTACAGCCCACTTAGAACGTAGTTCCCAGGATTACTCTTAAACTATTTGCTTTGACCTATTCTGATATCACACCCAACTCTACCTTTAATCCCTTTGAGTGTCTTGCCAAAGTCATGCAATGCAAAGCATCCTAAGACGACATCTGTATTCAATGGGAGAGACGTTGTGATTGATTAGTGAAGTCTGTCAAGGGTATAGGAGAAGGCAGTGCCAGCAGATATACTAAAGATTTGCCATCCATGTTCTTTCCCTTCCCTGGTGTAGTCCGTTCATTTCCAAACTTCATAACATAGGTGCTCTCCACAATGGATTTAAAGTATGGAATCTGCAAATGCTCATTTGTGTTCCATGGACAAGATAGACTAGATCACCATATAGTCCCACAGATGACCTGATAGTGAAAAACAACTTGTCATCTTAACCAGGGATACTTTAGTTAGTGGTGAAAGAAATCTATCACATGCAAGGTGAGTGAAAAATCAATTTGAATGAATGAGAGATGTGCTGTGGAATTCAAGAAGAGGAATTTATCTGGAACCCAGGAAATGGCAGTCTGTTGTTTCTTATCTCTTTCTTCACTCTGAGTGTCTTCTCTCTCTCCTAGCTTAGCTTTCACTCCTCTATCTCCTTTTCTGGTTGTCTCTACTAAAACACAATTACTTCTTTTGTCATAACCAAAGACAATCAAATACATGACAAATACATAGCTCCTCAAATGAAACATCATTAAATTAAAAGCTAAGCCTAAACTCACAAATGTTGCTCAATCCCAAATCCAAATTGCCCCAAATAAATCAGTTATTACCAGAGAGAAAGAGTAAGGAGAAATGGTTGCTGAATGTCCTTTCCTCTGGGTAGGTGTATCCACGCAAATCTCAGTAACAAGGCATGTGACCTACATAGGTGTCCCCCAAAGCATTTACTTCATATGAATTGTCACATGGGCAAACAATTCAGTGAATTAGGAATTGCCCCCACCTACTACATAAGGAAGCTGACTCTGACAGTTTTAATGACAGTCCAGTTAGTAAGAGAAAGATTCAAGTGTAAGATACAGTCTGTCTTATTCCAGAGCCTGATCCTTGTCACGTCCCCCAGAAGTCCCAGAAATCCAGTCTTACTACATAAGGGAACAAGTCAAAGGTTCTGGAATTAGAAATGGCCAGAATCAAAATTATAGCATAACAAAATAAATAAATAAAACGATGATAATAACTGCTTACATTTATTGAATGCTTGCTATGTGTGGGCATGTGCTATGTGTTTGATGCATTTAATCCTCTTATCAACCCTATGAGACAGGGACCATTACTATTTCAGATGACAAAACAGGCACAAAAAGAGAGTAAGTCACTTGCTCAAAATAACACAGCTAATTAATTGTGAATTTAAACTCAGGATTCAAACCCAGACAAAATGATTCCAGAGTCCTGTGATTCTAATAGCCACATTTGACTGCAGGTACCACTAGGGAAAGAAGGAAGAGATGGACTTCTTGTTAAATTATATATGCCTACTTTATAAAATATATGTATGTGTATATATACATATATGTTATACGTACATATGTATATGTATATATATATGCACACATATATGACTGTAAAAAAACCCATTTAGTCATTCAAATGTTCAAAACTGAAAATGCATTTTGGTGGTGTGGGTTTTTTCCCTTTCCTTTGCATAGGAAAACTGCTTGCTGGTACCTCTCCTTTTGTCAGAGACTGATAAGGGCCGTATAATCTTGTAGTCAAAACATCTCACTAAAAAGCTTCTTTGGCGGCAAAGCCTATCCTGGAGTGTGTTTGGTTTCCTGGCTGCCTTATTTGTTTACAACAATGCTCTTAAAATTGTCTGTACCATCTGTGTGAGGTCTAGTTCCTTGAATGAGAATGAGATATTAAAATGCCATCCAGATGTCTAGATGCATATCTGCATTAACATATTATGCAAATTGTCACAAGGCACTTCTTTTCCTTCTTAAACAAAAAATATTTTTAGATGGAGTATAAGAAAGTAAATCTGTGGAGGCAAAAGAAAATTTTTAAAAGGTAAAGAAAACAAGATACATCAGATTTGCACTGCTTATCATTTTGTAATCACATCTTATGAAACCATGACTCGAAGATGATTTTGTATCTATCACTTTGCAAAGAGAAGATGGATGCCAACAGAAAAAGCAAAATTCACCTTGAAAGAGGAAAAATATGAATTAAAGATATACTATTTTTTATAAGAGAAATCATGTTAGAAACAGTGAAAACGCTAAGATCATTCCTTGATTCAACATCCCAGTTCACGTCTGGCATATATCATCTCCTAAAGTTGTGTCTCAAGTTCTTTATTACAATAAAGAACAGGTAAAACTTTATTTCAGATGTATTTATTTATTATTTAAAATGCTAAATAATGGTACATTAAAAATGGTTCCATGTTTATGGGTTTATGGATTGTATGGGGTAGGTGTGTTGGAATATCCCTTAAAATGTTACAAAAATTTCCATTTGTAATATGGCAGGCTGACATATAATAAATAGTCATCTTAGATTTCAGAAATAGATATGATTTGTGAGGTAAAGTTATCTGATTCATTCCATAATTAACCTGTAGTGAACCTGATATTTCTTCTAATCACTATCTTCCCTTTATAAATCCTGAATATATTTTCTTGTTCAGGGAGTAAACTTTTCAGCTCTCGTATGAGTAAACTAAAATTAAAAGGTTTTTTTTTTTTCCCTGTAAAGAAATAATAATAGCATTACTTTATAAAACATGTTTTGCAACTTCAATTATTCCTGAATCAGTATTTAAATTGCAGCAATATTTACTTACAATGAACTCCAGAACATATTTCAGAGATAACTAATTCATCATTGCTATTGAAGACCTGGACATAGAGTGGATAGTTTAAAATATAATCAGCAAAGGAAAACAAAACTAAACTAAAATCTTTTTTAGGATCGTATTATCTCTGAGCTTGCTTTTAATGATAGATTTTTTTTCTTTCCTCAATGAGTGGTGATTCAACAAACAAACCATTAACACCTACTAAAAGCCATTGAAATGGTTAACAACTCCCCAAATTGTCACATCAAACTTTTTCAGCAGAGATGTGGCATGATCGAATGAAAAATTTTAAAAGATAACGTTATCCAGAATGTGGAAGATGGACTGGAAGTAGGAAAACAATAGCAGAAAGGAAGGATGAAGAGTTTAGAGATACGAGTTGGGATTGAAATTGTTCACAAATATATAACGAATCAGCTAAGCTTTCTATCTTCTACATTCTCTTCCAATTAAACTGTGTCAAGGAGTGCAAACAGAAAATTAAGATAATTATCTAGAAGATTCAGTTCAGCAAACAGTAGCTGGAAAGAATTAGATGAGCCAGGCATTCTTTCCACCCACACGCTGCTGATAAATTGTCTCTGTGTTCCACCTGCCACACAGCCTTGCTTGGATCTGGGAGCTGTACCATCCCTCGTCCCCTCCTCAGATACAAATGGCCATAGCCAACTGCCACCAAATGTCCCAAAGTTCTTTCCAGCAATCACAAGCAAGACTAAGTGAGACAATGTAATTTAACACAAACCTATACCCTTTCCTTGAAAACTGACCCAAATCCTGATTAGTGCATCTGTGATCAGAATTCTAAGAGAAAACACAAATGTTGCCCTTACTACGATTGATCTTATCTCCCAGAATGCTGAAATTGTTGACCTTCAGGATAAGAACTACTAAAGAATTATAAGGTAAATAATTCTTAACCAAATCACCCAAAAGTGTACTGTGACTGTTGACCTTCTATCCAGGATAATTGTCAAGAAACAGGTACCATATTCTACACCTGAGGGAAATTTGTTTTTACTTCAAAATGCATTTTGGTGACAGTAGCAGAAGGATAATACCACCCAGCCTACTAATGTATTCTACATACAATTTAGACTTCAAGTAGTCAATATTCAATGATCTGAATAGCACCTAAGAGTGTGGAAGAGTTTGTCACGTGCTCTAGTCCCAATTTCAAATGGCATTACCCTGTAAAAAGTAGATTCTGCTTTGGAATGATGAATCACTGAAAAAGCAAACTCATTCCTCAAGAATGCCAATTTACAGAGTCTAATGCAAAATCCTACTCCTTCTTCTATTGCTTCACACTGGTGTTCATTCAGCAAATATTTACTAAGCAGCGATTATGTGCCAGTCACTGTCCCACTGCTGTCAGTTGCTCCGGACAGAGCCATGTGAAGTTCCCCTGTAATACCGCAGGAGTGGTCAGATCTTTTCCCCTTCAGTCACTCTGCCTTTCTATCCGTCTTCCGAAGCACTATGGCCAGATTTCAAAAACATAATTTGGCCATCCCGTGGCTCAAAAATTTTCACTGACTCCTATCGTCTAAAGAAAAAATGGAAACCTCACAATATTTAAAAAATTTTTCCTCGTTTGGTCCTAACTTAGTAATTTCCTCTTTGTACTTTTCCAACTTCTCTTCAATGCTTGAAATTTCATTTAATTGGTTCCCAGATACTTTCTCATCTCAGCTTTTGCTTGTATTTTTCCTTATTCCAGGAATGTCTCCATCTCCAGATCACTAAGTTCTCCCAATTCTTCAAGGAAACTAAAACTTGGCACCTAGTGGATATAGCCTAGGCTCTTATAAAAGATTTCTTCCACAATGCTCATCTTCTACTTAACGATACAGCTCATTTTTTAACTCAATTGAAGTATATCTATACAGAAAAATACACACATCATACATGGACAGTTTATGAATTTCCATAAACTGCACACATTGCACATAGTTCAAAGGAACATAATGTTACAAGCACCCTAGAGGGTCCCTTCATGTCACTATGCCTTCCATTTACTATGACTCTCAATGGTAATCTTCCTGATTTTTAATTGCACAGATGCATTTTTGTGTGTACTTTGCATAAATAGAATCATACAGTATATACTCTTTGGTGCCTGGCTTCTTTCCCTCATTATGTTTATGAGATTCATCCATGTTGCTTTATATAGTTGCAGCATATTAATTCTCATGGTTGTATTATGTTCTATCATACAACTTTGAGACATCTTAGTAATTCATTCTACTGTTGATGGACATTTAGGTAAATTCCAGGTTTTGATTATCATGATAGTGCTTCTATGGATATTTTAATTAATATATAAGCATATGTATGTTTAACCCATATGAGCATATACAGGCATTCTGGGGGGGATGGTAAATACCTATTTTTTAAACTACCTCATTGCCCATATCAAGCTATAATCATCTTTCTGGCAATGTCTCTACTTGCTTTCTTTCCCAGTATCCTGTCTACAGTATTCATGCAATAAATATGGATAATTATAAGTTGAATTTATTAGTGTATAAAATCCACTGGAAGACACCGCCTTATATAAAATGAAAAATCGGCAACAAATCATTTTCCTAACTTTCTATGAGTCATTACTATTACTATCTTAAATAATCTAGATCACTATTGTTCTAATAGAATCCAAATGTTTCACTGCTTGGCACAGGTTCTCCATGCTGATCCTGGGGAAGGTCAGTCATCCTGTCCTACTTGCTATAATCTGAAAATTCAAGCCACAGAGTTAAAGTGATAAAAAAAACTGCAAAGAAAAGCCATACATTAAGCAATAAGTATGTTAAAAGAGTCGAAATTAAGATAATATAGAGTATCCTAAATACAAAAGTCCATATAATTTTCTAAGATGAGCAAATCTCCCAGTCAAGGGAGCCGATTCTGGTTCCCTTAAGACTAATAAAGTCAGTGTATGGCTCTCACTAACACCGAGATTTGTGTATCCCCCATAGCTCAAGAGACCCAAGAGAGATACTGTAAATTTTTCCACTAGCAAAGGAAAAACGAGCAATGAATTTTGCTAGTTTTAACACCAGATTCACACATGCTCTAAAAATGTTCAAGGGCAGCCAGTCCTTATTTATAGTAAAGCACTCCTAACACCAGACCTAAACTTCCCAAGTCTTAAATTTATGCCTGGATTTGTGACCATTCATTATCACTGCTGTAGTTAAATGTGTTGCGAGGAGCCAAGGTGAATCCATTATGGGGTACGCACCTGATCTCTTTAGCATATTCTGTGAAATAGCACGAAAAACCACCAACATGTTTATTTGAACTGGCTTGACAGATGCTTCAGCTGATTTTAATCAACTCTGAGTACTCGTTCCCCCTAACTCTCCCTTACTACAATTTTTCATAAAATGACTTGACAAGCTTAATTTTCCCTTATCCACCACTTCTGCTGGGGGCCAATCTCATTACATTTTCGATTTTTAAAAACTTAACCAGTGCTCTGATTTTTAAGAACACGCACAAAAGAGTCAAAATGTTTGACTTGTTTAACCAAAAACGATCTGTCAAAAAGCGTACCTATGTGTATTATATTGATAATACTGTAAAGTATGTGTTTAACACATACCAGACAGATATTCCAGAAAATGTATAAATAACTTAAAAACTTGAAAGTAAACTGAAAATATCTTGGAGGCCAGCCCAGTGACATAGTGGTTGGGTTCACCTGCTCCCCTTCAATGGGCCGGGTTCATGGCTTCGTCTCCTGGGTGTGGACATACTCCACTCATCAGCCATGCTGTGGAAGCATCCCACATACAAAACAGAGGAAGATTCACATGGATGTTAGCTCAGGGCAAATCTTCCTCACCAAAAATAAATAAATAAATAAATAAATAAGATAAATAAAATATCTAAAACGACATCTGACCACAAGAACTGTTTTGTGGGCAAAAAGAGTGATGATAATTTGCATTTTTACATTTCTTCCCAACTATCCTTTCTACCTTTTAATTAAAACCTCTATACTCATTACATTTACTTACCTTCTCAGACAATATATCCAATCTCGTATGTTCTGTAAGAAAGGCTGACTAGAAAGATCTTCACTTCTAGATAGACATCTTGCTGAACACTGTGCCTATATGCTTCTACATATTTTATCAGCATAAGAAATAAAATTTTAAATATCATGAGGGAGCATCAAAGGAAAAAAAGACAGACAAAAGCAAGCACTTTTTAAATTATGGATTAAGAAAAAAATTATGAATGATCTAAAGCTAAGCTTGTTAATTCATTATCCACAATGATTAGGGAAAGTTCAATGCTCCCTGTGAAGCAATTGGGATTTAAGAGTTGAGGTCCAAATGTCAGCCCAAGTTGCTTGTCTTGTGGTGGACTGAAACAGATCTAAAACTTTTCTGAGAAATAGCTCATGCTCGTAGACATTCTCTCTGAGCTCAACTCGGTGTGCATTTGTGCAGGTGTGCGTATGTTGAGGATGTGAAGACAATCTGTTCAGGTGTAGACACACATCAGACATCTTAGGGTTCACAGGAATTTGTTAACCTTTTTGTCCCCTAGATAGTCTTGATTGCATGTCTGGGGACTCTGAACGTTGATCAACTTACAATTAGTTCTTCCTTCTCCTGGGAAGAGATGAGAGTGACAAATTGTCACTATTGTTCCTGGAATGTGGTACAGGGAAGCTCTGACCATATTATTCTATGATATAATGTATACATGTTACAAGAGGGGGAGGAAATGTAGGGACAAGATTTTCTCCAAAATTCTTATATACTTCTGCCCAAAAAAGTATGCATGCTTGCTAGTTAACATATATGGAGTGCTTACTATGAGCCCAACAATTGTCTAGACGTTTTGCACACTTTTTTTCCACTTAATCCCATATCTACATCTCTCCTGCCTCATCTCCTAGTCCACTTCTTCACTCTGGGTGGTTGGTGGCAGCCACCAGGTATAATCTGACACAGCTCACCTATGTGTCACAACAAACCTCCCAAATTCTTCCCAGGGCTTCTGCACCAGAGCTGGAGAAGATTCCTGTGGAACCATTACGATACATGTATGCAAACCTACAAGTGTATGATATTAAACACCCCATGGCACAAACATTGGCCAAGAGAGGAGGGGCAGTCTTATAGAAATACTCCCCTCCTCCATCTCTTGGTAGACAATTCTTTGGGACAGTCTGCACAGGCCTCAAAGGGCTTGTGGCAAGGTTGAGCCCCAGTGCCCAGCACAGTGACCAGCTTGGAAGCAGAACTGTGGATTAGCTCTTGCTTGTTCACTTTTTCATTCTTCCTAGGCCCCCACTCCTTGGGATCACTTCCCAGAACAAACCACCTGCACCCAATCCATTTTCTTAGGCTCTGCTTTTAAAAGAAACCTAGACTATGCAAATCTTACTATACAACACCCTAATATGGAAAGTACTGATTAGCCCCATTTTAAGGGGAAAATACTGATGCACAGAGAGGCTAAGTAACTTGCCCAAAGTCACACAGTACGTACTAAAACCTGGATGTGAACCCATCCAGTCCAGCCCAAAGCTTTGAGCTCTTACCACTCCAGTGTATGGCCTCTCTATCTCCAACAGGACCGTGTGGAATAAGGGAGGCTGTTCTCAAAGGAAAGAGGGACATTCTACCTGCCTAAGGCAGATAAAGTAGAATGCTGAGTAAACCAAGTAAATACATGCATATATACCTAAAATAGCACACTCGTCCTCACAACCTTCTCTCCTTCTACTGTGTAGACCTCAAACTCTACCACACCATTGCAAATCTCCTCCTGCAGATGTGCTAATTAATTTATTAAAAGTCAAAGGATCAGGCAATTTTCCTGAAAACATTATCAGGAAGGATTCTTCCTTTTCACATCTGTCTCCATTCTACTGCAGAAGGGAATAAAGAGAAGTTCCAGCCCAGAGAATTGTTATTCCTTGAGATAATAGGCCTGGAAACCCAGCCTTATTCCTTGCTGTCCTCTGTGATACTCTCACCCAGTGACTTGGAGAACAAAAATATTCAATTAGAATAGTATAAAATATCTTAGCAAATAAATCACAAACTGGTTTTTTAAAGGTTGGATATAGAAAGCACAACAGTTACCACATATTGAGCTCTTACTACATACATGTCAGGGTATCTGAAAAGCTGGGAACACAAGATAAATTTATTTGTAAGGCGGTGTTAATTGCGTTTTCAAATAATTGTTCAATGTTTTTCAGATATCTTTTGCAGGGGAGTATCTCTAAATTTAAAGCTATGAGTCCAGTTATCAATAACCTCAAAAAATGCAATCAATGTTCTTCAAAAAATCTCAAATCATAATGAACATACTGCATTTATTTTACAGCTAGTAGCCATTGTGGTGACTCAAATTCAGCGTGTCACTCCAATCTCAGTGCTTTACTGCAAAGCTGCCCATTAGTAACCGAATATAACTTAACAGTGTCTGGTGTCTCTATTTCAATTTATTTTATTGTCTATGAGTGCCTAGCATAATACCCTTGGGGGCTAGAACCCTTTCAAGCAAATAAAATGTTGAAAAGAAATTTTCTTTCTGTGGTCATCAGACTGTCCCCTAAAGTAGTTAAAACCTATAAGCCTTGGTTATAAAGCCAGATGATGCAAAGTGATTAAATTCAGTAGTTAAAATCCAGGTATCAATCCCTCTGAAATGTTTAAGTGGGTAACTGGCTTTTACTTATGTTTTAAAAGGGTTAGTGGGATTATTTTCCCCCAGGGAGCTCCAACTACTGACTGTCAGTCTGGCCTCGATGCTATCTTGTCCTGACATGTAGTCCTGACCACTGTCAGAAGTGTACCCATCTAGCCTCGTAACGAAGATTGTTCAGGGCCATCTCTCCTGATGCCTGGGGAATCTGTACCCACACAGATGGTGCTGTTGCTTTTACATCTGCTGAGACTCACCGATGGAAGTGCTTGTTTCCTTGAGGCTTGTGCATTATAAGGACATTCCCACCTTACCCATCTCATCACATGGTGTGCACAAAACTCCATCTGAACAGTAAGAAGCCAAAGCCTTCAACTCCCTTCTTTCTCCAGGAACCCTTCCAGGGCTCAAGAGCATGTGCTCACAAGGCACTGCCTGTGTTGCCCTCTCCCCAGGGTAGAGGACTCAACCTCTCACTATCTCAACTGCCTCTTTTGCAAAAGACTGGTCACAAAATAATATCTACCGTAGAGTTGTTGCAAGGAATGAATGAGATACTCCCTATAAGATGCTTTATATAGTTTTTGGAAAATAGTGAGAATCCACAAATTTGGGGTCTTATTAGGAGACCATCTCTGGCAAGGATCCAGGATGTTATGTTCAAGGCTAAATTTTAGTTTCTGCACAACTAATCTAAGTGTTTTTCTTCTTGGCTCCAACACTTGATTTCAATTTCTGCCTATCTTTAGGTGCTCAGTTCGGGTCAAACCGGGTCCCATAAAATGACTTTGTTCCACCTGCTGTAGAGTTACATTTTTCCCAGTTTATCTCCTTTACTTTCTTTACTTTTATTCTTTCTTTTACTTTTTTATCTTTATACCAGTCCATCTCTCTTTCAGTATCAATCTTTCTCTCCCATTTACATTCTATACTTTTAATTAACAATTCTTGACTCCTTCCCAAAACTTTTATTCATTCTTTCAATGAATATCATCAACTGTTTGCCATATGTGAAATGGGAAATACGAGGATATATAAGACAGAAATAGTCCTATTAATATTTTGTCTCTTGTCCCTCAGGTTCTAATTATCTGCACTACCATCATCTTCAACCTCATATTTGAATGCATGTACATTCTCTTTGAAATATCAGGTATCATAAGAAGTTACATATACATAGATGAAGTTATCAAAGATCTATAGGGATTACACATTCAAGGATCAAACATCACCATTGATTTCTACTATGTACTTTGCTTATTCTCCTCCATAAAATACAGTGACTTTTCTCCTAAGGTTATTAAGCAATCACATGTGTACATAAACACAAAGGTACAGACCAACCTTATAAAGTAGCTAATATAGAGGCTACAAAACACTCAACATTTCCCTAACCACATATTCAGCAAAACGAGGCAGAGATTTACGGAAGTCACTTTCTTAGTCCAGTCAAGCTGCTATAACAGAATTTGATGGATGGGGTGGCTTATAAACAACAAAAATTTATTTCTCATAGTTCTAGAGCCTGGGGAGTCCAAAATCAAGGCACCTGCAGACTCAGCGTCTGGTGAGAGCCTTCTTCCTAGTTCATAGAGGGCTGACTCCTCAACATCCTCACATGCAGAGGGGGCAAGAGAGCTCTCTGAGGCCTCTTTTATAAGGGCACTAATGCCTTTCATGAAGCCTCCACCTTTAGGACCTAATCACCTCCCAAAAGCCCTACCTCCTGATACTATCAACTTAGGGGTTAGGATTTCAATTTATGAATTTCAGGGGAATACTTATTCAGTCTGTAAAAGTCATTCATTTGGCATATTTTTGTTATTAGTGCCAACAAGTTGATTCCAGCTCCTAGCAACCCTGTGAACAGCAGAATGGAACCCTGCCCAGTCTTTTTGTGCATCCTCTCACCTTCCGCTTCTTTATCAGATAACGCTTGGTTGCCATTCATAGGATTTTCATGGTCAATTTTTCAAAAGTGGGTGGCCAGGTCTTTCTTCATAGTCTGGAAGCGCCACTGAAAACTGTCCACCATGGGTGACCCTGCTGGTATTTGAAATATGGGTGGCATAGCTTTCAGCATCATAGCAACTTGCAACCGCCACAATATAACAACAGACAGACAGGTAGTGTGGTTCCCTGACTGGGAAACAAACTCAGGCTGCAGTGGTGAGAGCACCAAACCTTAACCGCTAGACCACCAGGGCCGGCTGACATATTCTTATTACTACAACTTTATCAAGTCTATCGGTATTTGTTTGCAAAATGCATTATGTGCAAGATGGGTATTATAGTCGTGTGCTGTATACAACATTTCAGTCAACGACAGACCACATATACAACTGTGGTCCCAAAAAATCTTAACTACTAGAAAACCAAGGCTGGCTTTGGCATATTTATTAAGCACCTATTATTTCTCAACTTTCTTCATGCCATTCTGACAAAATGGCTCAAATCTCAATAGTTTCCATCATATTATAACTACTGCCAAGAAAGAAATTTTAAAATAAGAGACGAAATACAAAAACCCTATGATATTTTATAACTCTCTTCACACAAATATTTTCTCCTCCATCCCTACATCAACCAACTTTATAACCAACATTAAGGATCTAAGAGCCATGAATTCAACAGCCTTTAAAATACTATTTAATTCTTTCTGTCCCTCACTGTCTTTGCTGATCTGGAGTCAGTCTATGTTCTGAATACTTTTTCACCTTGAATTTTTTTTTGCAAAGCATTAGACTAGAGTTAACATTGAGCAATTAGAGTGCTTCACAATGCACAAAATTACAATTGTAAATGCATTCAGAAGATTATTTAGTGATTAAAATATATCTTTGCAAGTTAGGTAATAATTTTTCTTTGGAATGAATATAATGAAGACATTTAAAGTCAAGAGGAAAGAATTCACTGAAGGACCTTAAATCATCTACTTTTTAAATATAGGAAGCGAAGTAAAATATTGAGTTATACAAGTAGTTTGTAGGTTAGAAAAGAAATAAATGTGTGTTTTTATTCTGAGGAAAGCATTTATCATTACCTTAGGTGCTACCTAGATTATAAAATAATGAATCTTCATCTTTCCAGATTGAATTGATTGGAAGGATTCTAACAACGTGAACAGTATTTTCAAAATGTAATTGATCTTCTCTTCAATTGAAACAAATTACAAATTACAAAATACATGTTCAGTAATCCTAATGACTATCCAAACTATTTAGCATAAAGCAACACAACTTTAGTCAGATATTTGCAGGACAAGACAGACTAGTTAATGAAGAAGAAAATCATCCACATAATTCAAGTAAAAACAATAATTTAACTTGAAGAATTGAACAGGTGAGAGTCTATATTTAAATTTACCACTCTTCATTTCAGGAGAATCATAAGAATATATGGTCATTAGAATATATATGTTGTTGATTTTCTGTATCATCAAAAAGAAAAGAAACAAAACACACAGGCCAGGTAACTTAGAGAAATTCTACATGCATTCGTATTAATAACATTATGTTTCATATTGCCTCAAATTTCCTGGACAAATTAGGATTAACAGTAGAAATTTGAGGCAATATGAAATCTAACTTTTTTTCTCCAGCTTTATTGGGGTATAATTGACATATAACACTACGTAAATTGTAATGATTTGATACATGTACATATTGCAAAACGATAGCCATCAGAAGATCAGTTAACACATCCATCACTTCTCAGTCTTTTACGTTGTTGCTTCACTTGCTCTGCCGTGGCCTCACTGTGGGTGGAGCCTATCTTCCTGGCCCTGGACTTCGCATGTGGCTACTTCACTCGCTTTGGTCAATGGGATATGGGCAGAAGTAACAGCTTGCCAGTGCCAAGCCTATGCTGAGAGAAGACCGGCATGCTTTCACTTGCTTTTTTGCACCTCTGCCACCACCATATAAAAAGTATAGTGTAGCTGTCTCCTAGTCCAAGAACTATGAGAGATGTGTGGATTAGAGGGGCCCTCGCTAACCCATCACCCTGCAGTGAGAGACAGAGCCTCTCAATTACTGCAGTCTAAAGCTGGGTGTCCTAACTTGGACTCACCTTAATCACCACATCCCAGCCAACCTGCAGCTGCGTGAGCAATAATAAATGATTACCGTAGTTTTAAACCCCTGAGTTTTGAATGTTTGTTACATAGCAAGAATGAATTGATACATAGGAGAATAAATAGAAAACTTAGCTTTAGTCACCTAAACCTTGTTAACTGTTTCCCTACTTCCCATGGCATAGAAAGATTTATGTTCTTTAGCCATTCATTTATTCAATAATTTTTATTAAAAACTTACTAAGTACCAGATGTTGTATTATATATCGGGGATACACCAATGAATAAGAAAAAGTGCCCATGTAATTTAGTGAGGAATCAAGATAAGAAATAATTATAATACAGCTTGATAAATGCTGAGGAGAGAATTTTATATGCTTTATGAGCACATTAAGATTTTCAATTATCGACTTAGCTGATCAGTCAGGGCATACTTCCCGGAGGAAATGATCTATTAACTAAGTTTAAAGAATGAATAGAGATGCAACTGCCTCTCAGCTTTACTGGCAGCAGTGGTCTTGGGTTTGGATTGACCATCTAATTCATGAGACACAACACACTTCAACTAGCACCAGGTTGACTGAGCTTTAAGAAAAAGTGCAGACAGGAAGCAACTGAGCGTGCACAACAATAGCATTGTAGAGTTCTAGTGACTCCCATGTACATTTTCTATGTCATTCCAGGCTCAAGAGAAGCATAGTCATAAGAGACAAGCCTCTCTCATGAGAGAGAGGTATGTGCAGAATTTTATCTCTGAAAAGTCTCACCTCTGAGATCAGTCCATCTTTTATGCCTAGTTTTTTAGGCATTCACTCAGGAGTATGTGACTTGCCCCCATCCTCTCAGGTAGCTACATCTCATCAATACCGGTTACTCAAAAAACAGGGGCTTTAGGCACTCCTGTAGGCCCTGACTGAATTCTCACTTATTTTGATCCAATCTAGGTATATCCCCAGCAACTCCTTGACTTGATGTTGCAAGAATAAGTGACCATGGGCAAACCTCAAGTGTCCAGGAGGCTACAGGAATGGCTTAGAACCAACTCGTGACCCTTTCATCCATGGAATTATCCAGAAGTCAAAATGGAAATATAGGGGAACATAAATTGAGAAAGAAATAAAAGTTGCTAACAGATGGAAAAACATGCTTAAAAACCTTACAGGAAGAAGAAAGCATATTATCATTATTCTGGAACTGAAAGTAGTTCAATACAAATAGGTTGTAAAATTTGGGGGTGATACAGTGTGAGATGGGGCTGAACAAGTAAACAGAAATAAGAAGTAGAGATAGCCCAAAATATAAGTGCTTTATAAGCCAGAATAAGTATCTGGAATTTTATCTTGAGAGGAACCAAGGAGTTGAAAGGCTGTAGAATTACACACACACACACACACACACACCCCATATTATGTATGTATACATATACATGCATATAATTTATGTATGACTCACTTCCGAAAAAGATTGTTTGGTCTGCAATGTGGAAAACAGAATGACTTTCAAAAGAATATAGGCAAGAAGATTAATTAGAAAAGCATGCCCATAATTCAGGCAAAAGATAATACTAGTCTTGACCCAAATAAAGATATTTGGACAGTGATAAGTGGAAGAAAAAAAATCTATGAGGTAGCATTGACTTTAATTAGTAGTCACTCCACGGGGTTGGAAAAGAAGTTGGAGGAGTCAGCAACATTACTCAGATTTCTAGTTTGAGCAACTGGTTAGAACATGAAAGAAGAAGGAGAAAGATATTGAGTTCCATCGCGCAAAGTTTGACTTTGAGGTATCTAGGGAATATCCAAATAGAAATAACCAATAGGCTGTTGGATAAATAAGTCTGCAGCTCAAAACTGTTGAAATTTCGTATAAGAAGGGACTTCATTACAAGAAAGTCTTTGTCTCAAGATTATTTCAGTCACATTGTAGGAGTCAAAGCCGGTTCCAGGAATTGAAGACTGACAAGGACATAAAGAAGTAGAACAAACAAGTGTTGCTATGGTCTGAATATTTTGTCCTGCCAAAGTTCACATGTGGGAATCCTAATGCCCGGTGTGACGATACGAGGAGGTGGGGGCTTTGGAAGGTGCTTAGGCTATGAGGCTGGAGTCCCCCGAGATTAGTGCTCTTTTAAAAGGGAACCCACAGAACTCAAGCCCCTTCCAAAAAGTGAAGATAAAAACAGAAGTCTGCAATCCAGAGAAGGGCCCTTACCCAACCATACTGGCACTGTGATCTCAGACTTCCCAGCCTCCAGAACTGTAAGCCACGTAGTTCATGAAATTTTGTTACAGCAGCCTGAATGGACTAAGACAAGTGTAGAATATCTTATCTGCTTTTGGCTATAATGGAAAGGCAAGTAAGTGATATACATGATGGCAACTCTATCATTGTCAGTCACTTGATGATAACTTTGTATTATAAGGACAAACAAGTAATTTCCTGGTAAATTAAAAACAAACCTCTAAAAAATTCATTCTGAATGACTTGCATCTGAGATTGTGTAGTTGTGTTTATTTTGTCTGCATTTAATTGTTTCAGTCTGCTCACAAATAATCTCCAAATTTCATCTCACTTAAAGTGAGTAACAAAACTACATAGTATTTATGAAAAGAAAATGTGTTTTTCTTCATGAAAGGCATCCCACCTGCATTATAAGAACTTGAGGAAACCCTAAGTTTTCATTTTAATTTTTGATTCAACTTATTCCTTCCCTGGACGAGTATTAGTAAACAGTTTGATTCAGACCCCTAGTCTCACAGTGATCTTTATGTTTTGCTTTGTTAATTGATGATGACCCTCAATCTCATCAAAAAGGGCTAACTGGCTGCAATTAATCAATTTCACATTACTTATTTGATAATACTTCTAAGAGTTGAATTGCTAAACACATTTGATGTCAATGGCTAGGACATGGGTACAATAGAATTGTCCTTCAGTTGTTTCAAATTCCATCAACTTTTTCAAAGATACTGTCTTGAACTGAAACCCTTCCAGAAAGTTGAATCTGGTCATTTCTCGCCTCCCTTCACCACCAGCATTCTATATTTCATCTGTTGTTTCACCACCTGTTACTCCATCTGTTTCAATGACTGTGGTTATAATTTATAAACATTCCCTACGTTATATCTCACTCCCAGACTGCTTCTTCCAGTGACAACTCCTTTAAAGTCTGTCCATTACATTAAACTTTTCCCTTGTATATTGTCACCAACATATTCTCCATTTTAGGAAACCAGAGAGTGAATTACTTCACATTGCCATTTTATTTTCTTTTTTATATTCTATAAACCAGAATGCCCTATGAAATAAAAAAAAAAATACTAGGAAAAGAAAGGCACAGTCTGTGATACCTTTCCGTACATAGTTCAAAACTAATTAATTAATTACATCGACTTCTTTTTTGGTGAAAAGTAATCTAAGGATAAAAAAAATCAGAGTGTAGAATGTTATTTTAAAAAAGCTAAATGCATCTCATCTCCTTTGATTTCCAGTGCTGCTGCTAGGAAGCGATCGCCGTTCATCATTTTAATTCTTCTCATGTTTATCACCTATTTTCTTCACTATGTGTTTATACCATTTTTTCTTTATTTATCAAGTTTAGTCAGAATCCATTTTTTCTCTGTTGAAGATGGTGCAGTTAGTTCACTTAAACAACTTGGCATACCCTCATTCCATTCTTCCTCTGAGTGTGATAGCTCGTTTACTAGAGCTGTCATAAAAGTACACAGACTGGTGGCTTAAACTACAGAAATGTATTTTTTCATAGTTCTGGAGGCTAGAGGTCTGAGATCAAAGCATCACCAGGGTTCATTTCTTCTGAGGCCTCTCTCCTTGACTTGCTGGTGGCCCCCTTCTCTGCTTGTATTCACGCAGTCTTCTTTCTTTCTCCCATGTTTGTGTCCTAGTCTCCTCTTCTCATAAGGACACCAGTCATATTGGAGGAGGGCTCACCTTAATGGCATCGTTTAACATTAATTATCTCTTTAAAGGCCCTGTCTCCAAATACAGTTATATTCTGAGGTACTAGGGGTTATATGCCAAAATTACTATTATGTGAATATTGTTTATTACAGAATCAAGTAGTATGTCTTGACTGGTAGACAACGTAAAACTATACTACTAAGTCTGGCCTCAAATCACACGTGAAATCCCACTGGGTTTTTTTTTTTTCTAACTTTCTAGCAATTATACACAATAATAAGACATTTCAGTGTCTCATACTTAGACCACTACTTTCTAGTCATTAAATACCCCAAATTCATAATTATAGTATAGACTAAATAGAAAAGATTTTCTTCTTGAAAATATCTTTGTAGACACCACAGATTTATTGTTTTAATTTGAACTGATTGCTTTCTAAGTATGTTGTAAAACTCTCATTCCAAGATCTCATTTTACTGAATATCTGTGTTAATTGCATTGTTTTCCGGATCCTACATCGTCCTCTCTCTTATATTACCTTTTATTTCACTGGAATACTTCCTCAAGATTTTCTTCTTGAAAATTTTAGAAAAGTTTATTATAGAAAGTTTGGCAAATGTATCAAATTTTGATCACTTATCTTGTTTGGTCCTTTCTTGGCTTTTTCAATCTAAAGCCAGTTCTTTTTTGCTCAGTTTTCATAATTTTTCTCATATTTTATTTATTTTCTTCACTCTGTTGTCACAATTTTTCCTTTTAATAAAACTCCACATCTCTTAACTTTCAACTTTCTCTCTCTTTTTTAATTGTCCTTGAGATATGCTATGAGAAATTTTGTTCATTTAATTTTTCAATACTTCTATTGTCATTTTATGTTGACAACTTATATTACATATTTTTCTAAATATTTCTTTTTTTCTATGGCTTTTTTGGCAACATATGTCATGTGTCTTTAAGGAATTTTATAAAAATCTGTGGTCTATTTTACAAAATTCCACTGTCATGTTCTCAAGTATAACAAGCACTTATTCTCTTTTAACTCCACTTTTCGTCATTTAATACAACTTGGAGAGGGACTTAGATCATATGCTCAGTCAACTATACTGAATTGAATGCCCAGAAGGCTTTTAGAAAGGAATCCTTAACACTGTTATGCTTATAATGGGCTATTTTCATGGAAAATCTACTTGCAATTGATTTGAGTAGATTAATTGTCTATATGGAAAAATTACATATATTCATATTATTTAATTGACCATTTAAATGTTATTAAGCTAAGGTAAACTTTATATAAGTTTGACAAAATTTTAAAGTGATTCTGCATAATTATTTTTTGTAAGAAAGTATGCATTTTAATGAATTTTGAATTTATTAATCAAATGAGGAGTGGGCTAATTTAATTTTTGACTTACCGTGACCAGCTTCACTTAACAACTGAAAAAATCTAAAGAGACTGTAAAAATTTGGAAGAAATAATTTGACTGATATCCAAGCATAGCTTGAATATTGGAGCAAGAATAATTTTACATCCCTTGAATTATTCATGTTGATCTTATGGAAAAATTTGTATTGTTTAACTGTTGATAATTTTAATTGATTACCTGGATGCTGATAAGTATGAAGACCCATTTCTTTTCCAACCATGAAATAGTAGGCTTCTATGGCATACATTTTTACCTTTATTCTTAGTTATGGGAATTATGAATTGATCCATACACCACCCACAGTTTTTAGACATTGAGCTAAAGTCAATGACTGTGTGAGGCATAGAGGTTAGCCCCTTTGGGATGAGTGTGTCTGCAAAATTAAAAGGGGGAAAACGATTTATCTGAATATAGGGTAACAAAAGAGGTAGGCGATGACAACTACAGCTAGTTGCCTAGAAATATCCATTTTTCATCCCTTGCTACCCAACAGAACCCAGACTTTTTCTCAGAGGCCAATGAGCTCAGCCTCCCTTGCAGCTAAAAGAGGCAATCCAACATACCTATTGCCACTGTGGTGAAGAAGGAGTTATGGAGAAAAATTTCCTTCCTGACACATAGGCAAAGCTAAGCAAAGGAAAGACTGTTGATCTCCGTCCTTTGTCCTTGTTCCTGTCCAAAATACGGTTGCAATAGTTCGTGATGAAGCAGCCATCACGTAAACATGAGTATAAAACCCACATGTTGAAATTAGTGAACAAAATAGATGCAAGGAGCTGGGATAGATTGTGTATTCATTCCACCAGCAGAAGAACTAGCCCTCAACTTCCTAATATACAATGATTTTATATGTGGAAATATGTATTTGTCTTATTATTTCTGTTGCATTTTCTGTTACTTGCAGCAAATTTAATTCTTACTGATATATAGACCTCATGAGCAATGTAGTAATTTAGTTGCTTAAACTCCAGAAGCTTCAATTTCTCATCTAAAAAGATAAAATAAAAGATAATAATAATATCTATCTTAGTGTCATGATGATAAAATGAGATAATGAAAGTAAACAACTTATGCAGATTAGTTATTTATTGCTGAGTAACAAATTACCCCAAAACTGAGTGGCTTAAAATAACAATAAACTTTTATAAACTCTCACAGTGACAATGAGTCAGGAATGTGAAAGTGGCTTAGCCAGGCATTTCTGGCTTCGAGGTTCTCATGAGGTTTAGTCATAGTTTAAGAGCTGTAGTCATCGGAAGCCTTGACTGGTACTGAAGGATCTGACCTCAACGTGGCTCACTGACAGGGCTGGTTGTTGGCAGGAAGCCTCAGTTCCTCCTCACACACACTACCACGTAAGGCTTCTCAACTTACCTCAAAACATAGCAGGTCTCTTTCCCTACTGCAAACAATCCAAGAGAGAGCGAGATAGAAGCTTTTCTTTTTATGGTCTGCTCTTGGATGTTACATAGCATAATTTTTACCTCATTCCATTCATTATTAACAAGTCAAAAAGTCCAACCTACATTCAGGGGAAGGGGAATTACTCTCCAATTTTAGAAGGAAGGCATATTCAAGAATTTATGGGCATATTTTTTTAATTACCATAGAGGGACTGTAGAGGATCCTTCCTCTTTGCTAACTTTTAGCCTATCCTTCCCTCCATGACTTCCTCACCCTCACATCAACACACACACAGACACAAGCACACTTCCCATTTTTCCTTTGTTCTCAGAAAGCAAGCCTAGGTCGGATGTAAAAACACAACATAGTTTTTTGGTTCTACGAAGCACTGAAACAAGATTAAGCTTTATTTCAGAAAAAAAATATTCAAGGTCTCCAGAGAATTCATTATTGGGCAGAGGTAAAATATCATCAAAGGTCACGGCTTGTTGTTATAAAAATTACAGCATTCTTTGACTCAAATCAAATTCCTCGTAGCATCCATACCAGCAAGACATGGATATACTGGGGTTAACATATGGCAAGTATTGCCCTGACCCCTGATTCTAGAACTAAATCATGTGTAACTATAACAGAAAGGACGAATTTCCATAAGCTTGATGTGAGGAGCAGTTTCTTTACAGTCTCGCCATCTGCTTCTAGTTAAAATTTTTGTGCCTGCAAAATGGTATTTTTACTTCCCACCCTCTACCCCTTTAAATGCTGCACTGAACAAGAAGAATTATTGAAAATGAGGAGAACTATTTCCATACATATTTTAAAGCACCCATTAATGAGAGTAGAGTACCAATTTCATTTTTGAAAGCATACTTCAGCTTCCAACATACTGGAAAATTTTTACTGATTATAAATTATAGCATCATGTTAAAAATGCCTTTTGATGCTTTATGATGGTGAAAAGAAGATCACACTTCTGTGTTTTAATGATTAGTTACAGGCTTGACAAAAATCTCTGCATGTTTTAGTATAATAATTTGGGCACACATCTAGTTAGCTTCTATTATTAGTTAAAGATTCACTGGTCTTCAGATCATTTCAAGTGACTGGCAATTATCTATAGAGACACATGTGAGAAACAGAGCTTAGCCAGATTCTAGGATTAGAGAGAACTGTCCTGGGGTGTGGTATATCTAGTGTGTGGAAGCTGTATAACCATCATTGAACGTCTTTTGTATTTATTCATACAATGTTCCAGTGATTTCCTACGGCTCTATCTGACAAGTTTACATCATGTCTTTAATATCCTTTACTTATTTATGTTACATTCAAGTAATTAAGGAAGTTGCACTCATGGTGATTCACTTAGGCAACAACTGGCCTTCAGCCTCACGCCATCTACCCTGTAAATTTTTGCGTGAACTATGTATATAAGAACTATTGCAGCTAACAGACAACCTGATCATCTCAATGGTATTCAACAAGAAGTGTGTATTTTTCTCTAGGGTCTGCAGTTCAGCTGGGTTAGCTTTGCTCCCTCTCTACTCAATTGAGGGTGATTTTTTTTTTCACTTGGGAACCAACAATTCAAACCTTTTATTTGTGGGCACATGTGTCCAGCAGCAGTTGAAAAGAGCCATACAATCCTATCATTATTTTTTCAGGGTTTACTTTAGTTTTTAATAAAAATTGTATATATTTAAGGTATACAACAGGATGAGTTAATATACATCTACATGGTGAAATGATTATTACAGTCAAGCTAATTAACATATCTTCTCCTCACATGATTATCTTTTCTGTGTGAGTAATGAAAGCACTTGAAATCGTCTTCTAGCAAATTTCCAGTATTCATACAGCATTACTAGTTATAGTCATCGTGCTATACGTTAGATTTCTAGACTTATTCACCCCAACTGTAACTATGTACCCTTGACCAGCAAGGGTCGAATGACCCATTTCCCCCACCTCCCCATCCCTGATAACCATCATTTTACTTACTTTTTAGATTACATGTGTAAGTGAGATCATATAGTTTTTTGTTTTTTTCTTTGTCTGGCTTATTTCACTTAGCATAATGTCCTCCAGGTTTATCCATGTCATTGAAAATGACAGATCTCTTTCTTATTGTTGAATAATAGTCCATTTTATATATATCACAATGTCTTTATCCATTCATCTGTCGATGGACACTTAGGCGTCCAGTGTCAGGGCTATTGTGACTAATGCTGCAATGAAGATGGGAACGCAGATCTCGCCTCAAGGTACTGATTTCATTTTCTTTGGGTGTATATTCAGAAGACAGATTGCAGGATCATATGGTAGTTCTATTTTTAATTTTTTGAGGAAACTTCGCACTGGTTTTCATAACGACTATACCAATTTACATTCCTTGTGTACAAGGGTTCCCTTTTCTTCACACCCTTGCATTTGAGACCCCATTTTAAAGAGCCCACAGCTTCTAGGGAAAAGCTCTTCACAGGAAATAGTGAAGCAAACTGTTTAAACCCCGTTGCACAAGCACATGTCAAACCTTTTCTTGTATCACGCGTCATATCTGCTAAAATCCCACAGGCCAAAGCAAGTGACTTTGTCAAACCCAAAGTCAAGAGGCAGGAAAATATACTCATGCCATGGAGAGGAAATACATACTTTCAAATAGTAACCTATTCTCCAAAACTATAATCTAAAAATTATGTTTTTTTTAAACCAAACCTACAAAATAAGTAATACTGAAAACCATCTTCAATGGCACAATTATAGTTTGGAAATAATTTCTAAAAAGATTCTGGCATAATACTGATTCTTGGGGATTATAGTTATCTACAGTAATTTGATTTGGACTAAGTGATAAAAAATAAATATTGGACCTCTTTGTGAATATAATGATTTAAATTTTTGTAATATCCTAATCAATTTCTCTGATTATTCAATGATGTTATATGGAGTAAATTAGTGCTGGTGGCTAATTTTTGAACAGACTATCAGTGTTATCATCCATTTAATAAGTCAACAGGTGTTTATTTAGGCCACACTATATATATGCACTCTGCTTAATGCTGAAGATACAAGATAAACAAAGTTAGAAGGGTTCCCAATTTTGTGGAACTTATAAGTTAGTGGAAAACAAACACAGTAGGTTAACTGTGAAATTTTTAAAGAGTTTATGTAAAAAAGCTTGATATAAAGAAAAATACAGGATTCTATGACCGCTTGTAGCAGGGATAATAACATGAATCCACAAAGTCAGGAAAGGCCTTTACAAGAAAGTGACATTTCAGTTGAGACCTAAAGGGTGAGTAAGAGTATGACAGATGGAGGGTGCAAGGGAAATATGCTGTCTTGGAATGAACATGTTTTTTGTGAATAGCTACCAGAAGTCCCAAATCTCACATGGCTCCAGTGTAGAGTAATAGGAAGGCAAATGATACAAATTTAAGCTGAAGAGGTAGAAAAACATGAGATCACGAAGAACCTCTCAGGAACATGAAAATCCATTAAGGCCTGAGTCAATGGCACCTTTTGAAAGCTTTTAGAAAGTGGAAAATGGTGGTGGAGGACAGGGATGGATAGAAGCTGGATGCACGTGTGCACTATTTAAGAGGGAGAATGAGAAGATCTTAGTATTTTGGGTATGGGGTGGTGAAGGAGAATCATTAGGAAAGAAACGCAACTAGAAAGGCTAGTTTTAGTGGAGTCAGTCACCTGACAAGATCAAAGAACTGACAATTTTTTAGATACCCATAAAGACCCAGTGTTTTCAATGATCAGGCAACCCCTGCCATTGGGAATCTCTTACTGGCTCTCCCCTTTGGTCATCACCTGCTGCCATATCACTGTGGTCAACTTTTCGCACTAAACCATTCTCATTCTCCCCTTTACAACTTCAGGGCCTTTGGCTGTCAGAGAAGAATCATAACTTTCTTTTCATTGGCCCCAGGCTAAATTATGGTGTAGGGTTTAAGAACAGCATGACTGGTTTTCCTCTCCTGAGTAAAGAGTAGATACGGGGATAGTAAAAATTGCATATTCTCCCACCAGAAGCAAATTTAAAGGAGTCCCTGTAACATATGCTGAGATTTGAATTAATGTCCTTCTGACACCAAAGTCACATTGTGCCATACGTATTAGTTGTCATTGTCATTACAGAGAATAGAACTTGTCAGATAAAATGTTCTAAAAGTTCAGAAGATTGCGAGTAAATGTTATTGAAGAAAATTCTGTGGCCTCAATTTAAAAGCCAACAAATGAAAATAGATAACCAAACAAACAAAAACACTAGTATCCATTTTTATGACAATAAAATGATAGAATATTTAACAGGATGGAAGTAGTGTTTCCATTAGAAAACAGACAATCAAACCCATTTTGAATGACTTGTTTCCTTCCCAGATGTTACTTCTGCTGTGTAGCTATAAGCACCAAGAATGACCTAACGTCCTTGTTCAAAATATCCAAGAAGCAGTGAAAGAATTTTAATTGTCATATATTGCTGAGTTGGGGCCAGCCCGGTGGTATAGTGGTTAGGTTCACACATTCCACTTTGGCGGCCCAGAGTTAGCAGGTTTGGATCCCAGGTGTGGACCCACACACTACTCATCAAGCCATGCTGTGGCAGCAACCCACATACAAAATAGAGGAAGACTGGCACAGATCTTAGCTCAGGGCCAATCTTCATCACACACACACACACACACACACAAAGATATTGATGGATTATCAATATATTAGGACACTTGCATGTCCTATAAAATTGTTTCCTTCATGTAGGAGAAAAATGTAGACAAAGTCTATATCTTTTAGGCTCGCTAGTTTCCCTTGAGTTCTCATGAATGTTAATTTTGAAGTATTTTGATGCACCTGAAAGAGAATTAACTGCCAGCCCAGCAGGTCATGGAGTGCCAATCTATGGACTTGATTACCCCATCCCGAACTCAGGCAGGTTTCAGTGCAAGTCTGTTCAGTTGTACCACAGACAACAAGCTCTGCATTCTAAATTTAAGGTTTTTCTTCTGCCAGAAGACTTATGCTATCATGCCATAAATTAAAATAGGGAAGTCACTATTTTCCAGATACATCATAGGAAAATTTATCTCTGCTGCAGGATTCAACAGAGGGAATTTTATATACATATGCAAGAGGCACCTTTCCTCTTAAAACTTCTCTCTCAAAGATAAGGGGTCAGAGAGAAAGGGCAAAGAAATAAATGGTAAGCATTTGGGGTCAAGAGTCATATATTTGACTGAGGAAAAGAATGTTTATGTTACTTGCAGTGGATGGAGGGGGCAGTGTAAAGTATTTATTGGTCCCTTCTCAAGTAACCTGGGGTCGTCTTCCTCTGTAGGGCTCTCACAGTGCCTCATATGCACCTCTATTAATGTTTTGCTCTATCATCGATTCACAGCCTCTTGGAACAAGATGCATGTTGTATTAATCTTGGTATCCCCAGATCTTAGCCATGAGCCTTACACACAGTATGTCCGCAATAAATGTTACTGAAACAATTGTTTTATGAAATAAAGTGCAATTTCCTTCTTGGGAGGTCCGGTTTCATTAACTCAACTATAGTATTATCTTATTTTGAAATATTTTTGAAAATGAGAGTGTATATAATGAAATAATTATGAAAATATTTTGGAAATTGCTTCTTATTTCATAGCTTACACTGATGTTTCAGATCATTATCACAGTAGGGAGGAATTCTCTGGCATTAGAGAAAGCCACAAAAAATAATGAATAGCGATTTCTTTCTAGTTTATTTTTGTTTCGCTATTCATAATGATTGCTTTGCTACTATTCTCAATTATTATGGAGGTTAAAATGCATTTAATAGCTATCAAAGCACCAAATATAATCCTCAGCCATTTAGTAAGTACCCAAATTTATGGTTTTTATTATAGTTTGTTTTCCTGTTTCTGTAGAAATATGGGGCTATGTTACTTTATTTTTCTCTTGGAGAGTTTAATACTTCCTCAGATATGAGGGAAAGTCACTACTAAGTAAAATATGATATATTTTTATATACAGGAGGTGAGCAGACTGTAGCATAACTGGCAGAGTCGATCATCACTAGAATTTTCTCTCACTGAGATTCATGCAGCCACATTGATCAAATGGCAAGACATTTGCATCATTAAAAACAATAGCTTGGCCAGCAGGGGTGGTACTTGTCTTTGAAGAGGTAAGCTAAAAACACATATGGAAGAATAAATATTTGTTAGTAATATTGCTACTACATTGAAAAAACATCTGACATTTAAAATAATGTTGGCTAGACTAAGCAACAAGAGAATTAGAAGCCTTGGGAGAAGATATAATATGAAAAGTTTGACAAACATTGAATTTTGGAGGGAGTTGGTAAGGACCATGATAGAATTTGGAGATTATTTTTTAGCTAGATTAATCACTACCTCCCCAAGAATCTTAAGAATTATATTGCTGATCAAAATGCAATGCAATAATAAATAAGAATTTCTTGCAAAAGCTATACCATCTTTTGCTGTATGTCCAGCAGTAGTCATTGGAACCATTGATGCATAGTCAAAAGCATATCCTGAGTAGTGGGAACAGATTTGTGATGAGCATCCCAGCATTCTCAAATAGCTCCTGGGGTCCTGGCTGAGTTCAGCAATGCAGCAATGTGGAGCTAATTCTGTTATATCAGAAGTGATCCCATAACTTTGAGCTTACTTTGCCGTATTATCAGAGACAATAAGGACTAATCTGCCAACCTTAGAGATAATGAATGACCCTCTAGCAACAGAAAGTTCTTCCCGTAGAAGTAACTTCCCAAGATGATTCCTTCAAATAATTTTACAGACCAGCTTAGCCTCTTTCCTAAGGCTAATTTTCCCTTCTGATAGACATCCTGTGGGAATGTCTTCAAATCTCAAAGCTATCATTTAAAGAGAGTCGATGATAATAGCACTTGCCATTTGTGTTCATTCCCCTGTACCATCATGAAACAAAACATTTGTCGGTAAAATATGGGTAAACGTTAATACTGACATATAGAAAACCAATCTGAAAGGAAGAGTAATGTATTTCAACAGTATGTTTGTAAATAGTTAGAAATGGATGGTCTAACCTCCCATACTGATCTTACTTCTTTTGTTAACTCTCAGTGTCTTCGATGTCTTCAACGAGAGCACCACCAAGTCTGAGATGAAAATATAAAGATAGTCAGAAAGAAAATTATAATCATAAAAAGCTATCCACTAGATAGGACTGTCAATGCCAACCCTCAAATTAATAGATTCTTCATGCCTTTAAATGTGGTCATAAAGACTAAATTTGTCGGTTGAGCTATTAAAAGGAAAATTCCAAGTAGCATGAACACTCATAATAATTAATTAATGGAAATTCATTTGATCACTCAAATTTAATATTTTCCTACTAATCCTTTTTGATATTCAGAACTCACATTCTGGAAACAATTGGATGGATGTGTCTTCTTGTTTTCCTTAAAACCCTTTTTTTCACAAAAGTTACTTAAAATATTCTCCTACCCCCTCAAATTTTTTCTTCTATGCTCTTTGCTAATATTCATTTACACCATGTCTTCAACCTTGTCATACTCTCTGGTAGTTGAAAATAAACAGCGCTAAAGACTTTATTAAAATGTAGTTTTATGGGGGTGGCCGCATGGCTGAGTGGTTAAGTTCACACGATCCACTTCAGTGGCCCAGGGTTTCGCTGGTTCAGATCCTGAGTGCAGACCTAGCACCACTCATCAAGCTGCCTTGAGGTGGTATCCCACATAGTAGAACCAGAAGGACCTACAACTAGAATATACAACTACGTACTGGAGGGGCTTTGAGGAGAAGTATTAAAAAAAAAAAGTTTGGCAACAGATGTTAGCTCAGGTGCCAATCTTTAAAAAAATAAATGAATGAATAAATAAAATGTAGCTTTCAACTAGTTATAGGAACTTTCATTTCCAAAGAATTCTTTGAGGCCAGTCTACATTTCTAAATGCACAGGAAAAATCATGGTTACTGAATAGGACATAAACAATCTGAGTTGTTGGGGCAGCATAAACATCTCAACAGAGCAAGCGACACACCAGGCCAAAGGAAGTGCCCTTTTCTCTGTGATGTGCACACTTAGACACACACACTCTGACTTACTCACACCCTTGCTAATCACATACAACATGTGATTATGTCCTGCAAAGTCCAGCATGGAATCCTAGCCACAGATCACAAAACTGGAACACAGCAGAAAAATTAAGGTCAGCTGCAAGTAATTTTGGTATGTATTTGTTTTTCGTTTTTGCTTCCCTATCTGTCAGACACACTTATTCAAGCAAACCGTCACCCTAAAATACTGGCTAAAGATGTTACAAGGTCTCTTTAAATATTCCCTTTGCTCTTCAACTTTTAGTGCTGGTTACTTCTCACAACGGAAATGGTGTTTCCAAAATGTGTTCTGTAGCTGTTTCTCAGGATCTTTCGGGAGATGGAGAGTGTATGATGAAGTAGGTCTTGTCTAACTGCTATAATGTTGTAAAATCCTCCCTTCTTGCAGTATCAAAACATGTCGGGGCCCTCGGAGCTTCTACTAGTCATTCCATATCCTAGCCCACACTTAGTACATGTCTGCCCTGCTGTGGGTCATTTTGAGTTTCATCACGGTAGGCAACAGGCTCTCAGCTCAGAATCTACCACCCATGGAACTGACAAGGGCTCAGGGGTACAAACAGGACTTTTTCTCTTTCTGTGCACGTGCTACTCCAACCTCTTAGCTGTCCTGAGGCAACCCCTTATAGTATAAAGGAGGTCAGTACAAAGAATATCCTCAGAGTGTTCAGGGAGGGTTAAGACCAAGTCTATCAGTCTTGTATCTTCCCCTCATCTACCCAAATGTATCTCCTCTGGCACCCTGGGTTCTGACACTCCAAGCAAGATGTCAGGCAAGGGAAAGTAAGGCGGCTTTCTTTTGCAGCTTTTGTATCCCCTCTCTTTAGTACAGTTATGAGGGCAGAGAGAAGGAGAAGGAGAAAATGGTATAATGAGAAGGGAATATGAATTGGGAGACAGGATATAACATAATATAATACAATAAAATATACTAACGATCCGCTTTTGTTTGGGAAAAGGATCACAAATTTTCACCTGCATTTAACTTTTCTTGAATTCTTATCCTCCTTGCTATCTGGTCCTAACTTCTAAGAAACACTCATGTACACCTTCGAGAACATGCAAATAAGTAGGTGTCTCTTAAAGATTTGTGGACACAAAAAGCATTTGGAGGGCTTCTTCAAAATGTTGGGTTTTGCATTTTCATCCCCTTCCTCCTTTCACTATTCAGTCAATCTAGGTTGCTGTCCTAAGAGTCCACATTTAAAAAAATATCTCCTGGTCTGGCTGGGTGGTATAGTGGTTGGGTTCCCATGCTCTGCTTCAGCAGCCCAGGGTTCACAGGTTCAGATCCCGGGAGTGGACCTGCATACTGTTCATCAAGCCACGTTGAGGCAGGGTCCCATTTACAAAGTAGAGGAAGACTGACACAGAGGTTAGCTCAGGGACCATCTCTCTCAAGCAAAAAGAGGAAGATTGGCAATGGACGTTAGCTCAGGGCCAATCTTCTTCACACACACACACAAAACAAACTCCTGGTGATTCTGATACACCTGATGATGGAATCACAACTTAAGAATCACTATACTAAGAGACAAGAAAAGTCAGAAAAGGGAAAGACTAAAGATAAAAAGACAGATCTCAAGTGTTTTATAACATCCTAGTGAAAATCAATCTTCATACTAAGTTGTAGAGTATTATAAGAAAAATGGAAACATCTTACAAAAGAAAGCACTATGAGTGAGAAAGTTGTGAGTAACTATGTATAAACAATTACTGAACATTCATATAATAGCGTTTAATTATAGAACTGGAGGAAACATAGGAGAATGTATACAAACCAGCAATGAATCCAGGTTTTGCGAATCCATCAGCACCTACCATTTGGGAGGCCTCTCTTAAGAAAAACATTTTTTAAATATGATCACAAAAATACTCGGGCCACCCAGGGTCTTGGAAGTGACCTGTACAATTCAGAGTTCCTGAAGCTTAAACTTCATAAGCTTTACAATAAATCCCTCTGTGATTTCAACAATTTTTTGTGAGGATGAGGAATGGAGGTCAAAATGCTAAGAACGTTGGCCGTGTTCTCACACATTGAGTCAGAGGTAGGACTGAGAATAACCTCCGGGTCTCCTGATTCTCCTTACCATATTCTTATGTATTTATATATTCAATATTGAGTTTTATATACATGATTTCTTTTTCATCTTCCATAGAAGGAATGCTGTGGACTCCAACAGGGCTTCCTTTGAAGTGGAAAGGAAACTTTAAAGTAGCCATCTCTTACTGCCGAATATTAAAAAGTAAGTGGCTGTTAAAAATTCATAGGCGAAGCAACAGCTTTTGGCCCATTCTGAAGTTTTTTAGTGATTTGCAGTGTCAAACATCAGTTTTATGCAACACCATTACAACTGTTCTTCATATTTTAATTAATAGCACCTAAAATTTCCCTCTAAATTGTGAGAGTTTAAATGTGTTCATATAAATGTGTTTAGTAGTGAAGATAGTTTAATGGTTTCTAGCATAGTTTAAGTTCTCTATTATAATATATTGTTCTAGGCATAATAATAGAAATACTATAAAGCCTTCAAAACATATATGAGTGTTCTCGAGGCCTAAATATTCTAGATGATAAACACCAAGCCATGCTGAAAATTAGATGCGTTTTAGAATCAGCTCTCAAACATGCAATTATTTATTTTACTGTTTATGGATAATGCTGTTCAACAAATTAAAATCGAAATGGTGTATGTGAAGAATTAATCCAATACATTACTCACTTAGGAATTGAAGAAAAATAAGTACTGTGAGAAAAAAATAACAAAATATGCATTGTGTTTTATATAAATCAATTCATTTATTTTTATAACACCTTTTAGGAATAAAAAAATTCTCCCAGAATAAAAGCCAAACACATCATTAAAAAAACCTAATTTATGGAAAAATAAAACTTTAAAAGCCTTGTTGGGACTTCAAATTGCAGGGATGTAGAAATGTTTGATTTTGGAAAGTCATTTTGAAATAATAACATGATCTGAATGAAATACAAGTCATAGCTTTACATGAGCAAAATTAGGGAGACAAGTAGGCAGTCCTGCGAATAAGTAAGCCGATTGATAATCTGTATTGTTCAGCCTCAATTCCTTCTTCCTCCCAGACAAATTCTGTTACCTTGCATTCCAAGAAAATGATCAAATCTTCTACTTTAAAGGTTTATATAGATATGTCAGACAAAGGCTGACTGTTTTTCTTTTAAGTGTAAGCACACTTCATTCAAATCAATAAGAAAAAACAAACTCAGCTTTTAAAAATGCACAAACAATATGAACTGGTAGTTCATAGAAAAGGAAACACAAACAGCCAATAAGTAGATGAAATAATTTGAACCTCACAAAGAAATGCAAATTTTAAAAATGTGATACCACTTTTTTCAAGTTTCTAGTGAGGCAAAATCCATACAATATTCACCATCTTAACCACTTTCAAGTGTACAGTTCAGTAGCATTAAGTATCCTCAGATAGTTGCACAACCATTACCACCACCCGTCTCTACTCTTTTCAACTCGCAAAACAGAAAATCTATATACGTTAAACAAGAAATACAGCTGGGGGCAACCATCATGCTACTTAGTCTCTATGAGTTTGACTACTCAAGTATCTCGTTGAAGTTGAATCGTGCAGTATTGTTCCTTGCGACTGACATTTCACTTAGTGTAATGCCCTCAAGCTTCATCCATGTTGTAGCATGTGTCAGAATTTCATTCTTTTTAGAGCTCAATAATATTCCATTTTATGTATATATCAAATCTTGTTTATCCATTCATCTGTCGTTAGACAGTTTGCTTCCAGGTTTTAGCCGTGGTGAATAATGTGAAATGAACAAGGGTATACAAATCTCTCTTCAAGATCCTGCTTTCAATTCTTTTGTGTACATACCCAGAAACAGAATTGCTGGATCATATGGTGATTCTATTTTTAATGTTTTGAGGAAACTCCATACTGTTCTCCATAATGGCTATACCAATTTATACTCCCAATAACAATGTACAAGTGTTCTAACTTCTCCACCTCCTCACCAACACTTCTTATTTTCTACTTTTTTGATAGCCATTCTAATGGATGTGTGGTGATAGCGCATTTAGTTTTGATTTACATTTCCCTAATTATAAGTGATATTGAGACTCTAGTAACGTTCTTATTGCTGATTTGAATGTTGTCTTAGAGAAATGCCTATTCAAGTCTTAGCCCATTTTTGAATTGGGTGGTTAGTTTCTTGTTGTTAAGTTTTAGAAGTATTTTATACATTCTGGATATTACTCTCTTATCAGATATGTGGTTTGGAAATATTTTCTCCCATTCTGTGGGATTGCCTTTTACTCTGTTAAAAGTGTTTCTGATGGACAAAAGTTTTTCTTTCATGAAGTCCAATTTGTCTATTTATTTTTTGTTTCCTGTGCCTTTGATGTCATATCCAAGACATCACTGCCAAGTCCAATGTCATGAAGCTTTTGCCCTATGTTCTTCCAAGAGTTTTATAGTTTCAGTTCATACATTTAGGTCTTTGATCTATTTTGAGTTAATTTTGGTATGTGGTGTTAGGTAAGGGTCCAGCTTCATTCTCTCGCATGTGGATATCCAGTTTTCCCAGCACCAGTTATTGAAAAGATTGTTCCTTTCCCATTGTATGGTCTTGGCATCCTTGTAAAAAATCATGTGACTATGTATGTGAGGGTTTCTTCTGGGCTTTCCATTCTGTTCCATTAGTCTATATGTCTATCTTTATGCCAATACAACATTGTTTCCTTACTGCAGCTTTGTTGTAAGCATTGAAATTAGGAAGTGTGAGTATTCCCGCTTTATTATCTATTTTCAAGATTGTTTTTACTATTTAGGCTTTATACAGATTCCATGTGAATTTTAGCATGGGTTTTTCTGTTTCTGCAAAAGATGTCTGGAATTTTAATAAGGATTGCATATAAATCAGTTTGGATAGCACTGACATCTTAACAATATTAAACCTTCCAATCCAACACGAATGTCTTTCCACTTATTTATGCCTTTAATTTCTGTCATCAATGTTTTGCAGTTTTCATTGTATAAGTCTTTTACCTCTTTGGATAAGTTAATTCCTAAGTATTTTTAAATCATTGATGCTATTGTAAATGAAAGTGTTTACTTAATTTTCTTTTGGATTGCTCATTCTTAGCATATAAGAAGGTAATAGATTATTACATATTAATTTTGTATCCTGATATTTTGGTGAATTGGTTTACTACTTCTAACTGTGTTTTTCTTTTTCATGGACTCTTTAGGGTTTTCTATACGTAAGATCATATCATATGCAAACAGATTTGTTTACTTCTTCAATTTGGATGTTTTTAATTTCTTTTCTTGCCTAATTGCTCTGGCTAGAACATCCAGCACTACGTTGATGTGAAAGTGAGCGTTCTTGCCTTGTTCCTGATCTTACGAGACAAGAGGCTTTTTAGTTGTTTTACCATTGAGAATGATGTTGGCTGTGGGTTTTTCTTGTATGGCTTCTATTATACTGAGGTAGTTTTTTTCTATTCCTAGTTTGTGAATATTTTTATTATTAAAAGGTTTTGAATTTTGTGTAATTCTTTTTCTGCATCAGTTAAGATGATAATGTGGTTCTGGTCCTGAACACTGTTAATGTGATTTATTACACTGGATGATTTTCATGTTGAACCATTTTTGTATTCCAAGAAGAAACTCCACTTGGTCATGGTATCTAATCCTTTTAATATGCTACTGAATTATGTTTGCTAATATTGTGTTGAGGATTTTTGCATCAATGTTCATAAGGATATTGGCCTTCAGCTTCTTTTCTTGCAGTGTCTTTGTCTGGCTTTGGTATCAGAGTAATGCTGGCCTCATAAAATGAATTGGAGACTGATCCTTCCTCTTAAATTTTTTGGAAAAGTTTAAGAAGGATTAGCGTTAATTCTTTAAATGTTTAAAAGAATTTGCTAGTGAAGCTATCTGGTCCAAGGTTTTTGTTTCTTGGGAGATTTTTGATCACTGATTCAATCTTCTTACTAGTTAGAGGTCTGTTCAGATTTTCTATTTCTTCATGATTCAGTCTTGGTAGGTTTTATCTCTCTAGGAATTTGCCTATCTCACATAGTTATCCAATTTTTGGGTCACAATTGTTTATAGTACTTTCTTATAATCCCTTTAATTTCTGTAGAAACAGTAGCAATGTCTCTACTTTCATTTCTGAGTTTAAAAAATTGTCCTTTTTTTCAATTAAACCATCCAGCTAAAGGTTTGTCAATTTTGTCACTCTTTTCAAAGAATCAAATTCTGGTTTTGATATTGTCTATTTTCATTTCGTTCATCTCTGCTGTAATCCTTATTATTTCATTCCTTCTGCTAGTTTTGGGTTTAGTTTCTCCCTCTTTTAGTTTCTTAACTTGTAAAGTTGATTGTTGATTTAGGATCTTACTTCTTTTTTAGCAAAAGCATTTATAGCTATAAATTTCCCCCTTAGCATTCCTTTGTGTCATCCCATAAGTTTTGGTATATTGTGTTTTAATTTTCATTTATGTCCAAGTATTTTATTTACCTTGTGATTTCTTCTTTGATCCATTGCATTTTTAAGAATGTGTTAATTTCCATGAATTCATAATTTTCTAGTTTTCCTCATATTATTGATTTCTAACTTCATCTCATTATTGTCAGAGAAGACACCACTTAGTATTATGTCTATCTTTTAAAATCTATTGGAATTTAATTTCTAGCCTAATATGTAATCTATCCTGGAAAATGACCTACGTGCACTTGAAAAGAATATGAATGCTGTTGTTGGATAGAGTGTTCTATGTATGTCTGTTAGGTCTAGTTAGATTATTGTGTTGTTCAAGTCCTCTATATCTTTTCTTAACTCTGTCTGATTGTTCTAGCCATTATGGAAAGTGGGATATTGAAGTCTCCAAGTACTATTGCGGAATTAACTATTCCTCTCTTCAATATTGTTAAATTTTGTTTCAAGTATTTTGATGGTTTGTTAGAGGGTCCGTAAATGTTAAACTATTATATCTTCTTGCTCTACTGTAGCCACCCCTGACGCAGAAAGGGTTAATAATCACTGGAAAAGGCTTGCCAACAAACTGTGATCCGGAGGTGAGAAGGCCCGTTAGCCAATGACGGGTAAGACCTCCAGGGGGAGGCAACCTAAGCCAGGCACCTGTCGCCTGGGGGCACAGATGGAGACACAATATCAGGAGCAAGAGGGGCTGTTGCCTAGGAGGCCTTGCATGCTCCGAGACAAAATATATGAGAACAGCAATAACATGATAATGTCAAAACAGAGGCCAAGGGAGGGCTCCTTGAGAAATCACTAAGAATTCTTGGCATTCGCTAATTACATTGTCCAGAACACCTGTGTGTTTAACAGATGTAAGCTATGTATATATTGAAACGCTGGTGATAATAAACTCAGAGTGGCCATCAGCCCTCTCCGCATCTATCCTGATGTGTACATTGGATTGTGACACCAACATCTACTGAATCTTTGATTAGTATATAATGTCCTTCTTTGTCTCTTGTAAACTTTTTTGATTTAAAAAGACTCTATTAGACTCTGCTCACTTTTCTTCAATTTTTTTTGCTTCTGTTCCTCAGATTTAAGAATTTTCATTGTCCTACCTTCAAGTTCACTGGTCTATTCTACTGCCTGCACAAATATGTCTTTGAATCCCTCTGCAAATTTTTTATTTCAGATATTTTACTTTTCAATTCCAAAATTTCTTTTTTGGTTTTTTTAGGTTTTCTTTCTCTTTATTGATATTTCCATTTTGTCCATCCATCATTTTCTTGACTCTTTCTGTGTCTTCCTTTTGTTCTTTGAGCATCTTTACAACAATTGTTTTAAAGTTTTATCTAGTAGACCTGCCATCAGGTCTTATTCAGAGATGGTTTCTGATGATTTAATTTTTTCCTTGGAATAAGCCTGTTTCTTTGTATGCCTTGTGACGTTTTTGTTGAAAATTACATTTTAATCTAATAATGTGCTCACTATTGATGTCGGATTTTTTCTCTTCTCCAGGGTTTGCTATTTCTGTTTTTGTTGTTTTCATTGTTGTAGACTCCCTCTGTGCCAAGAATCAGCCTGATATATAAACTCAGGATCTACTCAGGTCTTCTACTCTGGCTTTCCCTGGGCATGCACAGAGACTTTCTAATTTCTCCTATATATGCAGTTGCTTTTAAATGTTTTAGTCTTTTTTTAAAAAAAAATTGGCACCTGAGCTAACATCTGTTGCCAATCTTGTTTTCTTCTTCTTCTCCTTCCTTCCAAAGCCAACCAGGACATAGTTGTATATTCTAGCTATAAGTCCTTCTGGCTCTTCTATGTGGGACACTGCCTCAGCATGGCTTGATGAGCAGTGCTAGGTCCAAGCCCAGGATCCAAACTGGCAAAACCCTGGGTCACTGAAGTGGAGCACGTGAAGTTAACCACTCAGCAACGGGGCCAGACCCTAAATGTTTTAGCCTTTAATGTCCGACTTCCAAAATGGGGAGGAAAATTAAGAAAGGGGAGGCACTGGCCCTTTAATTTCTCAGAATTCACTTTAGCTGGAAAAGAATGAGCTTGCAGCAATGGGGAGCGGTGCAACAACAATGCCTGCCCCGCCTTTGTCTTCATCTCTGTGATCAGAAGCAGCAATAAGCAATCACAGCACAGATACCCAATATTTGGAGCACAGGATCCTTTTTGCCCACTCCATCTTCCACAGGTTGGATGTAAGCTTTTCTTGGAATGGAAGCACAGAAACCTGCCACAGAGCTGGAGGATTGGAATTGGTAGCTGCTACTGTGATAAGAGCTGAAATATGGCCATAGTCTTTCATTTTTCAATCCATCAAATACAAGGGTTGGAAAGGAGGAGAAATTATTTTTCATAGGAATGTTAATTGGGTAGCACAAATTGGGGCAAATTTCCAGGAAGCGATTTGACACTTTAACACGATTTTGTACATACTCACTATTAACTCAGTTTGACATTACCCTGCAGATAAATCACTACATAAGCATTCAAAGATATATTTACAAGATTTGTTTTAATTGGAAATAACCTATACACTCCTTACTAGGAACCTGAAAATAATTGATGGGATAAAGAATATGTATGTACATGGCATATTGTGATAAATGAATAAGACTTTTTCTTGGATAAAAATAAAAGAAAATGTAACAGTTATTTTTTTAATTGAAACATTCCTTATGTAACACGTCACCATAGTATATCATTGCCTTTTCGGAATTGGAAATTTCCATAACCTGTATAATAAAGAACAAGAAAAAATATGCACTTAATTTTAATACCTTTTTTTCTTTTTACCTTGTGACCTACTGCACCCATTTCTCCCACCCCCTACAGCTGTCTGTAGCAACCACCAATCTGTTCTCTGTATCTGAGTCTGTTCTGTTTTGTTTTGTTTGTTCATTTATTTGTTTTTCTAGATTTCACATAAATGAAATCAAACAATAGTCGTTGTCTGGCTTATTTTGCTTAACATAATCCCTTTTAGATGCATCTATGTTGTCACAAATGGCAGGATTTCATTCTTTTTGTGGCTGAGTAATATTCCATTGTGTGTGTGTGTGTGTGTGTATGTATATATATATATATATATATATATATATATACCACATCTTCTTTATCCATTTATCTACTGAAGCACACTTGGATTGCTTCCATATCTGGGCTATTATAAACAATGCTACAATTAACATGGGGTCTATATATCTTTTTCAAGTTAGTGTTCTCATTTTCTTCAGATAAGTACTCAGAAGTTGTATTGCTGGATTACAAGGTAATTCTATTTTTAATTTTTTGAGGAATCTCCATACTTTTTTCCATAATGGGAGGATATATTCAAAAATAATATTTCTGATATGGGGTTAATATCCAAAATATATAAAGAACTCATACAATTCAATATAAAAAAAAAAAACCCCACCAATACAATTAAAAAATAGGCAGAGGACCTGAATAGACACTTCTCCAAAGAAGATGCACAGATTGTCAACAGGTACATAAAAAGGTGCTCAGCATCACTAATCATCAGAGAAATTCAAATCAAAACCACAGTGAGACATTACCTCACATTTGTCAGAATGGCTATTATCAAGAAGACTACAAATAACAAGTGTTGGCAAGGATGTGGAGAAAAGAGAATCCTTGTGCTCTGTTAGTGGGAATGTAAATTGGTGCAATGCTTGTCTTGTTCTTGACCTTAGACGAAAGGCTTTCAACTTTTCACCATTGAGCATGATGTTAGCTGTGACTTGTAATATATGACTTTATTATTATATTGAGGTACGTTTCCTCTATATTCACTTTATTGAGTTTTTATCCTAAATGGATATCGAATTTTGTCACATGCTTTTTCTGCATCGATTAAGATGACTGTATGATTTTTGCTTTTCTTTTTGTTAATCTTAACTGAAATGTTTACAGTTATCTTTAAAGAGAAGGATTTTGGTAAGGGAAGCTTTTTTCCCTATTAATATTTTACCCTTTTAATATAGGTTAATTTTTTAAAACCCTCTTTCCTTGTCTTTCAATCTATACCAGATTTTAATGGTAGTAAAATTATGAGCCATATTTTTCTATGGGGGAAAATTTGCATCCACCTAGCTGTCTATCTCTATGAGCAAATAACTGTCTCCATGGTGGTACTGTTCATTTCAAGCATCATGGTATTTGTAGCAGCAGTCTTCAGTGATGTATGAAGTCCTCCTAACTAATACAAAACTTTAAAAATAAGATTGAAAGTTATGTCTGATAATGAGCACATTGATATCAGACGTCCCACATAGTTGTTTCTTATTTATAATACAAATAAAAGGGGAGATGGTTAGGTTCATAGTCATGGAAAATAATTCAAATCATAAAAAAGATAAATTTCTTATGCCTTGCTGGATCCTATCCTATATGTAGGCTACTGAACAAGTACAAATATTAGTATATTAAATTTTTCATGGATTAGTAGAAGAACACGCACTTTGTCACAGCCACAGTCAGTTTTAAATCCTGATTCTTCTATTTACTAGCTATTTTATATTTTATGTACCAGCTTCTTAGCTTTTCAAGCCTCTGTATCTCATTTGAAAATTTTGGACTAATAAAATAATACAATTATGTTGGTTACTTTTGTTATGTAAAATTACCCCAAAATGTTTTGGCATATCACAATAAACATTTGCTTCTCACGTATCTAAGTCATATAGTTGATATAGTCTCAGCTCATCTGGGGACTCTGCTTTGGGCTAGACCTCAGGTGACTTGGCTCTGCTCCACGTGCCTCTCAGTTTTCACGTGGGATCAAAAGAATTCCTAGGAATTTCCTCTCATGGTTGATAGCAGAAGTCACAAGGGCAAACAGAAGCACTCAAGGCCTCTTGAGGCCCTGGCTTGAAACTGGCACACTGTCACTTCCATTGAATATCACTGGTCAAAGTAACTCACAAGTGGTAAGGAAATATACTTATTCTTTGTGGGAACAACTCTAAAGTTACATTACAATGGATGTGTACACAGGGAGCAATGAAGAATTGGACCATTAATGCCATCAATCTACCTCAACTAATAGAGCTTTACACAGGTGAAGGGTCTAATTCATAGTTGATGCTCAAAATATACCATGATTCTTGATTTGAGCTAACAGAATATGACTGAATTTTTGAGCAAAAAGGAAGTGCAGTGAAAAGATACTGAAGACTCAAGGAATTGCTATAAGTTTAAAAAATAAGTTTGAGAAAGTAGAAAGACAACTAAGGCCATTATAGAGTATACATAGCAAGAAGTATACCTTAGGTCGTGCTCCAAGAACATTCTGGTTCATATGATATATCTTTTATTGCAAGAAGTTGCCCTATCTGCAGAGATGAAGCTTCTCAAGGATATGATTTGGTAAAGGATGGAGTCATGAGGCAAGGAAAATGCTACTTTCTCTTCCAGAGAGACATACCCTCATACCTAGATGATGTCTTGGCAGGTAGAAAGTGGGCTGGTATTTACCTCCCAGCTGCCAGTGCCACTGCCTACTGAGTGCCTCTGTGCAGAAGAAAGGAAATAATAAAGATTGGAGCAGCAATAAACAAAACAGAAATGAAAAACAGAAAAATCAAGAAAACTGAGTCGGTTTTTGGAAAGATCAACAAAACTGATGACTCTTTAGCTAGACTAACTAAGAAAAAAATAGAAAATATTCAAATAAACAAAATCAGAAATGAAAGAGAAGACATCACAGTTCATGCCATTGAAATAAGAAAGCTTATGAGACCACTATAAACAGTTATATGCCAACAAATCGGATGATCTAGAAGAAACTGATAAATTCCTAGATGCATAGAGCCTATCAAGACTGAAACATGAATAAATAGAAAACTGAACAGATCTATAACTAGTAAGGAGATTGAATAAGTAATCAAAAATTTCCCAATAAAGAAAAGCCAGGACCAGATGGCTTCACTGGTGAATTCCACAAAACATTCAAAAAAGAATTAATGTCAATCCTTCTCAGACTCTTCCAAAATGTTAAGAGGAGAGAACACTCCCCAACTCACTTTATGAAGCCAACATTACGTTGATACCAGATCCAAAGACATTACAAGAAAAGAAAACTGCAGACCAATATTCCTTATGAGCATTGATGAAAAATCCTCAACACATTACAAGCAAACTCAATTCAACAGCATATTAAAGGATCATACACCATGATCAACTTGGATTTATCCCTGGGATGCAAGGATAGTTCAACATACTAAAATCAATCAATATATTACATCAGATTAATAGAATAAAAGAATAAAACTGTACTATCACATCAAAGGATGAAGAAAAAGTATTTTAAAAAATTCATCACTGTTTTATGATAAAAAACACTCAACAAAGTAGGAATAGAGGAAACTGTCTTAACATAATAAAGATCATATATGAAAAGCCCATAGCCAACATTATACTCAACAATGAAAACCAGAACGTTTTTCTTCTAAGATCAGGAAGAAGGCAAGGACACCTAATCTCACCACTTCTATTCTGACACAGTACTGGAAGACCTAGCCAGAGCAATTAGGCAAGAAAAAGAAAGAAAATCCATTCAAGTCAGAAAGGAAGAAGTAAAATTGTCTCTGTTTCTAGGTGACATGATCTTGTGTGTAGAAAACCCTAAAGCTCAACAATAACAACAAAAAACTGTTAGAACTAGTAAATGAATTCAACAAAGTTGTAGGATGCAAAATCAACATAAAAAATCAGTTGCATTTCCATACATTAACAGCAAACAATCTGAAAAGAAAATTAAGAAAATAATCCCATTTATAATAATATCATAAAGAATAAAATATTTTAGAATAAACTTAAGTAAGGAAGCAAAATATTTGTAATCTGTAAACTATAAAACATTGCTGAAAGAAATGAAACATACAAACACATGGAAATATATCCTATGTTCATGGATTGGAAGACTTCATATAGTTAAAAGATCCATACTCTCCAAAGCAATTTACAGATTCAATGCAATCCCTACTAAAACGTAAATGGTATTTTTTACAGAAACAGGAAAACCTATTCTAAAATTTATACAAACCTACAAAGAACTCCAAATAGCCAAAACTTTCTTTCTTGAGAAAGAAGAACAAAGATGGAAGTCTCACACTTGTTGATTTCAAAACATATTACAAAGCTACAGTGATCAAAACAATGTAGTACTGGCATAAAAACAGACATATAGGCCAATGGAACAGAATAGAAAGCCCAGAAATAAATCCACACGTATACCATCAAATGGTCTTTGACAAGGGTGCCAAGAATACACAATGGGGAAAGACAGTCTTGTCAACAAATAGTATTGGGAAAACCAGATATCCACACGCAAAAAAATTAAGTTGGATCCTTATCTTACACCATACACAAAAATCAACTCAGAATGGATTAAAGACTTAAATGTAAACCAGAAACTGTAAAATTCCTAGAAGAAAACATAGGGGAAAATCTGCATGACATTGTTCTTGGCAATGATTTCTGTTATACGACACAAAAAGCACAAGCAACAAAAGCGAAAATAGACAAGTGAGACTACATCAAATTAAAAAGCTTCTGTACAAGAAAGGAAACAATCAATAGAGTGAAAAGGTAACCTATGAAATAGGAGAAGATATGTGCAAATCAGATAAGGAGTTAATATGCAAAATATATAAGATATTCCTACAATGCAACAACAAAAATCTAAATAACCCAATTTAAAAATGGTCAAAAGGCTTGATTAGACATTTTTCCAAAGAAGACGTCCAAATGACCAAGAGATATATGAAAAGATGGTCAATATCACGAATCATCAGGGAAATGCAAATCAAAATCACAATAAGCTATCACATCACACCCACTAAAATGGCCATTATAAAAAGAAAGAAATAAACAAAATAAGCATTGGTGAGGATTTGGGTGCTTATTGAAAAATATTTAAATCAGGAACTCAAATAGATATCTGCACTCCTATGTTCATTGCAGCATTGTTCACAACAGCCAAGAGGTTGAAACAACCTAAGTGTCTCTCAATGGATAAATGGGTCTTAAAAACGTGGTATATACATACAATGGAATATTATTCAGTCATAAAAAAGAAAGAACTCCTTCATACGCTACCACATAAATGGAGCTTAAAGATGTTATGCTAAGTGAAATAAGCCAGTCTTATAAGGACAAATACTACATTATTCCACTTATGTGAGGTATCTGAAGTTGTCAAAGTCATCAAAGCAGAAAGTAAAATAGTGATTGCCAGAGGCTAGGGGGAGGGAGAAATGGGGAGTTTCTGTTCAACGGGTATAAAGTTCCAGGCATGCAAGATGAAAAAGTTCTAGAGATCTGCTGTACAATATTGTGCTTATAGTTTAAAATACGATACTCTATATTCAAAAAAATTTTAAGAGGGTAGATTTCATGTTATATTTGTTGCCACAATTTTAAAAAAAAGACAAATCAAAAGAGTATTCTATTCACGGTCTGGGTTTTAAACAAAAAGGATCATTTTTACAATGTTCCAGTTGAAGATGACTAAAATCAAAGTAAAGCAGAAGAAAAGGTCAATAGTCTTTTTATTAATATTGGTTTAGGTTAATATACCTCATCAAAAGCTCCCAGTGATGGTTTTTTGTTCAACTTCTTTTTAATTGGCAGCTTTTCACTAAGTTTTTCAAGAACCATAGACAAGAGTTTTAATTTGGACACTTACTAAATGAAACTGGAGTGGAACACAAATTATTTCAGGGAATGTTGAATCATTGGTAATTAGAACGTTTCAATTTTCCACTTCTCATACTACGTATGTGTGCTCATGTGTGGGCACACATACATAGCCTAAATGTGTGAGAAGCAGCAGCCTTCTAAAAGAGGAAATTGACTTTATTATCATTCTAATTTTGGATTTTAACAAGAAATTAGGTGGCTTCACAATATAAAAGCTCAGAATTAAAGGTTAATATTTGCTCAGAAACCTGAACTCTACTTCACTGTAAGAGGAACAGGAAATTATAGAGATAGAACAAAATGGAGAAATGAATACTTGAAGGGCATTATTCATCCTAAAGTTCCATTGCCTATGTCATAGGATTCCCTCCTGTGTGAATCTGTACATAATTCCCTAGCGCTAATCTTCATGGCTAATTAGAAATCAAGCATTCAAGACAGATATTTTCATTATCTATTAGAAATGAAACTTTATATAAATCTCTCCTAATAATTGATTTGATATTTCACAAACCCACTGTTCAGAATTACAGGGCACAAGCAGTTCCACTTCACATCATCAGTCAGCTTTTACGCATATCAGCTTTTTGGAGGTCAATATGGAAATCTACAATTCTAAAACTTCACTAACTCTTAATGGAATTTTAGTATCAAAAAGCCTCAATCATTTCAGGGCACAATAGACTTTGTGAAACCCTCTAAATTCAGAAGCAAAAGGACCATTCAACTAAACATTGAATAATGTGTTGTTTTACTGAATTGAAAGTGTTTGAATCACTGAGAATTTTTGGCACCCTAAAGTTAAGCTGAGAGAGAAGGGGAAATATTATTATTTGTGCCAGCCACCCAAGACACTCCAAGCTAGAATATTTCTTCTGAGGCACCTCAGAGTTTCTGTCATGACCTCATCCCTCCCGGAAGAACATCTTGTGAATTAGTAACTGTGCTTCAAACCATGTGATTCCACCCACTGTAGCCATAGCTGATCAGACCAAAATGAGCACCTGATCTCAAGGCAGCTGTCCATAAATTGGTGGGCTGCAGGCGAAGTGTTGACTGACTTCAAAACTCTGCCCAGAAGATCATCTTATAAACTGGATAGTGACTAACAGACCCAGTAAGATCTTCCCTCTCGAGGGGCTGGAGCTGAGGGGCAAGTAGTAAAAATCATCAATCATTCATGAGTAATTCATGATAGGTAATTCATGAGTTATTAGAAGTCAATAGCGTAGTAGCAATTATGAGATAGAAAGTAGAGCATAGAAAAATTTCAATAGTAGCATATAAACACGTCGATAGTAAAGCAGAGTGAGTAGCAAGGTTAGCATAATTGTAGTGGGAAGAGCTGAATGCCGGTTTCAGAGGGCAAATGCTAAAGGAGGTGATGAGTAACCAGAGATGCTGGCAGAGACCTTTCCAAACCAGAAAACTGGTATTCTGTTCCTCTAAGAATCCTAACTCCTTGGCCACTAGGGTTTATTTCTGTCTTCTTTACTTCATCTCAAAACCTCACAAGACACCACCAGTTGACAGGAATGAAGCAAAAGTTCTTTATTCCTAGCGATTAGGAAGGGCTTAAAGAATGCATTCATCACTACTATTTTGACTAATTTCAACCAATCTATAGTAATCGTGGAAATCCAGATACTTGAACTAATTAGGAAAGCAGGTCAAAACTATTATCAGAATTTAACTTGTGTTATATTCTGACTCTTCTTCTGTTTTTTCACCTGTTTCTAACTTTGGAAGTGGGGTTGCATATAGAGGAGCTTATAATGAAGAGAAGAAGGGAGTTGGCAATGGGAAGGCTGATAAGTATACTATGAGTCTCCAGTCTTTAGTTATCAAATAATCATATATTATTTTTATGGATACAGTGGGGAATTGACTTTTGTTCACGCTAGGGTTTATATATAGAAATAAGAATGCATACACTAACTTTTTCACTGCTCTTCCATCTTAGGTGGAAATGGTAGCCAACCAGCTGGCTATGGAGTCATGTCTTAAGAGATTTGCTTATAGATTTTCCTAACAAAGATCTACTACTCTTTAAAGCAGAGGCTGTACAATGATGACCTATTGGGTGGAATCAATCCAAGAAATGTTTGGCTTTGCCCAGACAATGGTCATAATCATATTAAAATAAAATGAATTAGTTTTCACATAAGAAAATTGTACCAAAAATTGCATTTCCATATTTTCTTGAAAAATAAGATCTAGCAACACTGGTCCCACATCTCACTATTAATAATTACCTAAGGATGAAGTATAACTCTCCCTTTGGATGCGACATGAACTCTCCCATTTGCTGTGGTCACTGCAATTTCACATTGCCCCCCGCCACTGGGATAGATCTTCAGGTATTATTTAATATTATACTTATGCACTTGTTTTGTTTCTTTTTTTTCTTAAAGATTGGCACCTGAGCTAACAACTGTGGCCAATCTTTTTTTTTTTTTTTTCTGCTTTATCTCCCCAAATCCCCCCTGGTACATAGTTGTATATCTTAGTTGCAGGTCCTTCTAGTTGTGGCACATGGGATGCCGCCTCAACATGGCCTGATGAGTGGTGCCATGTCCGCGCCCAGGATCCCAACCAGCGAAACCCTGGGCCACCGCAGCAGAGTGCGCGAACGTAACCACTCAGCCATGGGGCCGGCCCCAGTATGCACTTGTTTAATCTTAGAATTAAGAAGAAAATAAAATACTCTTGAATCTATAACTCTATTAACTGTGGGAAAATCAAACAGTGAGAAGGCTCTGAATTTCCAAAAACAAGAGAGAATGTGCCTTGGTGAAATGAAGAATATTTGTTTGAAATTTGAAACTATGTGTACCTGGATCAAAAGAGCAGTTTAAGGAAACATTCCAGGCCATCTCTCTCTTGTTCTTTAGGCATTTAGATTTTCAACCTCTGCCCTAGAGAGAGAATGGTTTATTGTTGGACAGAAACAAGTCTTTTTTCAGCAGTCCTTTACTAAGTAGCTGTTAGCTGGTCAAAGTTGTGCTGAGGGTTTTGGAGAAAACAAAGGAGTCATATTATGGCGTCTACATACAAAGAGCTAAAAATCTATTTAGGAAGATAAAATGAAAATATAAAAATGAAATATGTTCTAAACTTATTATTAATGTTAATAAATACCAATAGTTATCATTTATTGAACAAGAACTCTGTTGGAAGGCCACTTACATATACTATACTCCATTTTAAATTCAATTCTTAAAAATGGGCATTGTAACCCTATTTTAAGAATGAAGAATCTAGAGTTAGGGAGGTTAAATGAGTTGCCAAATTACAAAAGTATTATTTAGTGCTGGGAGCTGGAATTTGAACAAATTCTATTTGGATCCAAATCCTGTGCTATACCCAATATATCATGCTTTCTATATTTAAAATGCGTTTTTCTGGCAAAATATATCGATTGATAGTTATATCTTTTGATATCACAAGAAGTTTTGGCCTCTCATCAAGATGAAATATATTAGGAAATGAGATGAAATGTTAGAATTAAATTATTTTGAGACCTCCAAATTCCCACTGCTATGGAAATCATTTTGTACAATGCAAATATTTTAACTGGCTAACACTCCAAGTTTTCCAGATTAAATTCTTTGCCTTCTCTCCGTAGAGTACTAGTTATTTACCTTTGTATTGTTTGTCCACAGTAAGTATCTTAATTTTCTCCATGATGCATATTTAAATAACCAGTCTTCTAAATGAAAGCACAGTTTCAACAAGAAAAATTTCCTCCCATAAAACACACACACAGGAAATTATTAAAACCCTCATTTAAGCTTCCATTACAATATTATTAAACTCATGCCATTTTTAGGTTTGACATTATCTCACTCTTTGATTTCATAGCCCCTTCTCTCCTTAAAAAGGGTCTTAATTCATTTACTTTATAAATTCTATTTCAGATTTTCAAGGTCTCATTAGCAATAACCTGAAACATCCTTAACAAAAGCTAATAGTCAATAATATAGATTCTGCACCATAAAGAGAAATGACCTGAGTTTTATTTTATTATAATCAGAGATACTATTTAGTGAAGGCCTATCATAGAATTGTATCTGACTTCTTCTATGTTGTAGATATTTCTCCATTTTGCAAATGAGAGACTTAATGATTTAAGCAATTTGAGCCAAATGTTCCCAACCAAGTAGTGACGTAGTCTGGATTCACACTCATATCCGACTTCCTCAAATCTAATCTACTAAAATACACTGCCTCCTACCTCGATGACTGAACAATGAAAATGGATCACAAATGAATGAACTATTTATAATTTTGATTGGGTACTTAAACGGATGAGCAAAAGAAGTTAGTGCTCCATTCACCACTTACCAATCTACATCTGGGAGTGCTCTGGGGAACTGGGCAAGCTCAGAAATCTAGGGTGACAATCCAGAAAAATACTCCAGACAAAAACATGAATTGGAGTTAATATCATCTTAAAATGCATTTAATTGATATAATTCCTGTCAATACCAGAATACATAACAGCCTGATTAATCAGGACCTGAAAGATTCTTGAATGTGGATATCTGGCCCTGAGAGGGCAAATGTGGTTCAAAATTTAGATTTTGCTCCACTGACAAAATCAAGAGCCAGGGCCGACCTTGTGGGTATATAGCCTATGCAGCCACACAGGCCCAAACTTAGAAGGGCCCTGCACTTGGTTTAATGCTCTCTTGTCATCATCTTGAAATTATTAATAATTTTTAACAAAAAGCCCCACATCTTTCTTTTGCACTGGGCCCTGAAAATTACATAGCCAGTCCTGCCGTGAGCCCTGGTGCAGTGGTGAACTTAACCAGAAGCAGTGGTACAAAGTACTTTTTTGTACAAAAGGGCAATAGGGGCTAACAGTAATCTGGGTCTCTATGTGAAAGGTAAAAAACAAGGCACCTCTAATAGAAATAAGAAGACTGTAGTCAAAAGAAATGAGCTACTTTCAGAAAGTAGATACTAACAGATGTGTATTCATCATGCTAGCCATTTACAGATGTCCTGGTAACCAAAGTTACTGAAATAAATGTCAACTTGGGTCCTTAAACGATCCTCACTAATTTATACACAATCTTTCCCCATGCCTATTGTCTGCCATTTCATCACTAAATAACTGCTCAAAATGCCCAATTTATTTTGCCTTAGAGGACCTAGGGCTAAGGCGAAAAAGCAGGTTCTTACTTACTGTAACTTGTTATTTGATTGTGGAAGCAAAGTGGACAAGGGTCTTTAAACTGCAGTATTAAACTTGTTAAAAAAATAAACTGAAGCCTATTAAAATTTTCAAGAGTTTATCTGAGCAAAAATCAATTTGAATTGGACACCATCCAATCCAGCAGATATAAAGGAGTTCCAAGGAGCTGTACAAAATGAAAGACTCTTATAGGCAGAAGGGAGCACGAACAAGGACCTCATTCAAGGCAAAGCAAACCAGGTTGGTTATTGTAAAGTTATTTTTCTTAAGGCAATGGCAGAAGTCTATCATGCAGATTACCTTACCAGTGCTAATCAGGTGATTCCTGATCGACTGGTTTAAGATTCCATTTCTAGGAGAGCCAAAACTATAGTTAAGTCTCAATGTAGTGGCATGGGGTTTAGCATAAGCAACTCCATTTGGGGCCTGTTGTCTATTGTTTTTTTTTTAACAATTACCTCCTTTTTACGAGACTCTCAGCCTGAGAGATGTGATAAAAAATTTAAGGCATAGACACACTTTTAGAGTTCTCACAGTTTTTGCTGAATTTCTATGTGGCATTCAGAGATCACAACAATGGGTTTACATTCTGTAAGTTGGTCATTCTCTTCATTCCTTTTCTGAGTTCTATTCTTTTTTAAAAATTATTTTAATATCTTAAATATTGTTATCTCAAGCTGCGATAAATTCTCTTTTTTGTCTTTCATTTTTGTTAAGATCTGCTTTTTTTATTTTCTTTGGTGAGAAAGATTGGCCCTCAGCTAATATCTGTTGCCAATTTTCCTCTTTTTTTTCTTTTCTCCCCAATGCCCCAGTGTATAGTTGTATATCCTAATTCTAGGTCATTCTGGTTCTTCTATGTGGAAAGCTACCACAGTATGGCTTGATGAGCAGTGTGTAGGTCCCAAGCCCAGGATCCAAACCAGCGAACCCTGGGCCACTGAAGTGGAGCATGCGAACTTAACCACTATGCCACCAGGCCAGCTGCTCTGAGTTCTATTCTTACAGAGAGCGTTTGCTTGGTGGTTAGCAGTTGTGAACATGCATTTAAAGCTTTTGAGAGAAGACAGTGCACCAGGGAGACTACCATGATTATTATAAGCAGGATAATTCCCAATGTCTGAAATGCACTTCAGAGCTATGGTCCCCATGACCCAAACCAATCAGAATCAAATATGTCAAAGAAAGACCCCACTGAAAGAGTCGCTTTCTTAAGTCAAGCAGCTCATTAAGGGATCTTATGTAGCTGAGTCTCAACTTTCCCAGAACTGTCAATCCAAGTGCAGCAAGTGGTGTTGGCCACAGCACGAACACCTCCTTGCTCAGCTAAAAGATAGCCAAGGGCTATCCTCTTATCAAGAACAACTTTGGCCAGAGAGTCTAGGGATTCTTGCTGAGCAGCTATTGCTTTAGCAGCAGGTTCTTCAATTTCTTCTCTGTTAAGGAAAGGTTCCCGATCGTGGCCTCATTTGCACTTACACCTAACCAGGGCAGTAGGGATCTTCCTGATAATTCTCACTTGAGTTGGTGGCTTAGAACTAGAAAAGTGACAGCCATGGAGGTCAGAAAAATTTAAGGATCTGTAGATCACACAGGTAGTTTTATTATGGTTACCAATGTCTTGTGTCTCTTTCTTTGCACAAAGTCTGGGCTCAAGGTTCTCCAGGTTTGAGGTTATTAACCAGAGACAGGGAAATTGACTGGTAGGGTTAGGGAGCCTGACACAATAGAGAGAGGGCTAAGTTTTTTCCAAAGAAACTGAGGCATGGAAATCAGGGAGAAGTTGATGGTGGGCAGAACTATAGGATCACTAGCATTGTGGAAAATTCAGCAGTCATTTGGAGTTTGGATATCCCCCCACCAACCTGGCAATGGCCTGAGATACATGAACAATGGCATTATATCTCCAGGGCAGAGCAAAGAAGAAGTGGACAAAAGACTCACAAATCATTACCTTCACAGTGTAAGAATTAGCAAAAGGATGGTCAGAGAGGGAAGGAGGAATGGAAAAAAAAATGTGCTTGACCTGACATCATAGAAGGAAGCAATCTAATTCAATGTCCACCACTTATCTTCCTAGTCAATTTTATTTTAAGGTCTCCAGCATTTGCACAGGACCAGATGTCAGGTCGAGCCCTCTTAAGTTGTGAAATATGCGCCCAAGCTTCAAAGCCTTGTAATTTGGCAGCAGTGTCAGTGATCAAGAGTATTTGGTAGAGTCCTTTCCATGAATTCTACTTTTGCAAAAGCATCAGAGTAAAACAATAACTCTTTGTAAGTAACAAAAGACTTAAAAATGTCAATGGTTAAAGATCTGGTGAGGTTCATTTGATAAGGAAATGTAGTTATTTCTATGGCATATGATAATTTAGGATAATAATTGGACAATAAGAGTATTGATAAATTTTTAGAAACGTCAATTTCTGGAGTATCTATATTAGTAACATACCTCATACACATACAACCTCAGAAGGTTTATCATCACTTATTTGACAAAGCTTCCCATGTAATTTAATATACCAAATAAACCCAGTTAGTTTAACATCTCTCTTTTACAAGTCGAGAGACAAATCCTTTGTGATTTTCCAGGGGTCTTCTGGAAAATTTCAAAATTAGTTTGATGCCATCTTGAGGCAGAGCAAAATGGCGGGGTGAGCTGACCCAGGATTCTCTCCCCTCCAAAATACAGCAAAAGATTGGAAGAACTGAATTTCAGAGAATAAACATAATGCCAGCTCGTTAGAGACCTACAATACCAAGAAGGCGGAGATCATAAACTTTGCTTACTCCCTCGGAGGCGCTGGAATGGTAGGAGACACATCGCTCCCTCCCCTAGAGTCTGCGATTGCTGCTGGGCGGGTCGGGAAGGAGCAGGGGAGGGGCAGTGTGACTGGGGGATCATCCAGGACTCCTGCCACTGATTCAGTGGAGACCCTCTGATGGGGGGAAAGCTTCTGTCCACGGGGACCTCATAAATCAAGGGCCTTGGGAGACCAGAGAACAGAACTGATCTGAACCCAGACCGTCACGTGTGAGTAACAGCCCCTCCCCCCTAACAAAGCCAGTGGGCGCAGCCATCTTGCCCCAAGGCGGAGAGCTCATAACACGCCACTCTCAACCCCCATCTAGCGCGACAGGCTGTAACTGCAACTGAATTCTACCACCATGAGAAAAAACCGCTCCTCTACCATCCAGCAATTTATAAAAGCCCCAGACCAGAAGGAAAACAATAAAAACACAGAATTAAGTCCTGAGGACTTGGAATTAGGTAAACTAAGTGATAATGAATTCAGAGCAGCTATAATCAAAAAACTCAATGAGGTAGAGAGAAAGATAGAGCAACAAGCTGAGTTCTGGAGTTACTTCACAGAAGAGCTTGAAATCATAAAGAAGAATCAAACAGAATTACTTGAGATGAAAAACACAATGGACCAGATAAAACAGAATATGGATTCCCTGAATGCCCGTGTAGGAAACATAGAGGAGAAAATTAGCATAATCAAGGACAGACAGGCTGAATGGCGCCAGATAGAGGAAGAAAGAGAACTAAGAATTTAAAAAAATGAGGAAAATCTCCAAGACATAATGGATTCAATGAGGAGTAAGAACATAAGGATCATAGGAATTCCCGAGAATATGGAAAAGGAAAATGGAGCAGAAAGTGTGCTTAACGAAATTATTGAAGAGAACTTCCCAAATCTAGGGATCAATGGAGAAATGTGTGTAGAGGAGGGTTTTAGATCTAGATTTGTCAATGTAAAAAGACCTACTGCAAGGCACATAGTAGTAAAGTTGGCAAATAGGAATGATAAAGAGAGAATACTCAGGGAAGTAAGGAAAAAAAAGAGAATAACCTATAAAGGAGCCCCTATCAGACTATCAGCGGATTTCTCTACAGAAACCCTACAAGCTAGGAGAGAATGGAGTGATATATTCAAAGCTTTAAAGGATAAAAACCTTCAGCCAAGAATACTCTATCCAGCAAGAATTTCCTTCAGATATGAGGGAGAAATTAAATCTTTTCCAGACAAACAAAAGTTAAGGGAATTTGTAACTAAAAGCCCTCCATTACAAGAAATCCTCAAGAAGGCTCTCATACTAGAAAAAAGAAAAAAGGGAGAAAGGGGACACAATCCACAGACTAGGGAGACCGATGGATAGAACCAGAACAAGATAGCAAATATTCAATTATAGCATTAGGGTAAACGTAAGGAAACTACCAAAACAAGGACGATCTTAGCACTCTAACTACAAATTAATAAGACGAGTTGGAATAAAAAATGAAAATAACTATTTAGGAGGGGAAGAGCAAAGAGTCTAAATCAGTATTGGTCAAGTAGGTAAGAGACCACCAGAGAATAGACTATATTATACACGAGATTCTAAATACAAACTTCAAGGTAGACACTAAAATAAAGTACAGAACAGAGTCACAAATCATAAATAAGGAAAAATCTAAGAAACCCAGCATAAGAAATTGCAGTATTAAATGGGTAGGATAAAGCACACAGGAAAAGAAACACAGGAAAACAAGATAATGAGTGTCAGATTAACAGCATTAAATCCACATGCATCAATAATCACTCTCAATGTAAACGGATTGAACTCTCCAATAAAAAGACACAGAGTGGCAAAATGGATTAAAGAACACGATCCAACAATTTGTTGCCTCCAGGAAACACACCTCAGCCCCAAGGACAAACACAGACTCAGGGTGAAGGGGTGGAGGACAATACTTCAAGCAAGGAAAAAAATGCAGGTGTTGCAATTCTCATATCAGATCAAGTGGATTTCAAAATAAGACAGGTAAAGAGAGACACAGAGGGACAATATATAATGATCAAAGGGACACTTCATCAAGAAGAAATAATGCTTATAAATATCTATGCACCCAACACAGGAGCACCAAGATTCATAAAGCAACTATTAACAGACCTAAAGGAAGATGTTAAAAACAACACAATAATAGTAGGGGACCTCAACACCCCACTCACATCAATGGACAGATCATCCAGACGGAAAATCAACAAGGAAATAGTGGAGCTAAATGAAAAAGTAAAACAATTGGACTTAATAGACATATATAGATCACTTCAACCTGAAAGAGCTGAATGCACATTCTTCTCAAGTGCACATGGAACATTCTCCAGGATAGACCATATGTTGGGAAACAATGCAAGCCTCTACAAATTTAAAAAAATTGAAATAATAACAAGCATCTTCTCAGATCATAGTGCTATAAGGCTAGAAATTGATTACAAGAAAAAAGCTGAGAAAGGCACAAAGATGTGGAGACCAAACAACACACTACTGAACAAGCAATGGATCATTGAATAAATTAAAGAAGAAATAAAAAAATACCTGGAAACAAATGAAAATGATAGCATGCCATACCAACTCATATGGGATACAGCAAAAGCTGTATTAAGAGGAAAATTCATCGCAATACAGGCACATCTTAACAAACAAGAAAAATCCCAAATAAGCAACCTTAAAGCACACCTAACTGAACTAGAGAAAAAAGAACAAATGAAGCCCAAAGTCAGCAGAAGGAGAGAAATAATAAAAATCAGAGCAGAAATAAATACTATTGAAATGAAAAAGGCAGTAGAAAGGATCAATGAGACAAAGAGCCGGTTTTTTGAGAAGATAAATAAAATTGACAAACCACTAGCCAGACTTACAAAGAAAAAAAGGGAGAGAGCTCAAATAAACAAAATCAGAAATGAGCAAGGAGAAATAACAACAGACTCTGCAGAAATACAACAGATTATAAGAGAATACTACAAAAAACTATATGCCAACAGAATGGATAACCTAGAGGAAATGGATAAATTCCTGGACTCCTACAATCTCCCAAAGCTCACTCAAGAAGAGGCAGACAATTTGAACAGACCAGTCACAAGGAAAGAGATTGAAACAGCAATCAAAAACATCCCAAAGAATAAAACCCCAGGACCAGATGGCTTTCCTGGGGAATTCTACCAAACTTTCAGAGAGGATTTAATACCTAGACTTTTCAAGCTATTCCAAAAAATTAGGGAAGATGGAACACTTCCTAACACATCTATGAGGCCGATATCACGCTGATACCAAAAGCTGACAAGGACACCACGAAAAAAGAGAACTACAGGCCAATATCACTGATGAACATAGATGCAAAAATTCTAAACAAAATTTTGGCAACCAGAATTCAGCAATTCATCAAAAGAATCATACATCAGGATCAGGTGGGATTCATACCAGGGACACAGGGATGGTTCAACATCCGCAAATCAATCAACGTGATACACCACATCAACAAACTGAGGAATAAAAACCACATGATCATCTCAATAGATGCAGAGAAGGCATTTGACAAGATCCAACAGCCATTTATGATAAAAACTCTGAACAAAATGGGCATAGAAGGAAACTACCTCAACATAACAAAGGCCATATACGACAAACCCATAGCCAACATCATACTCAATGGGCAAAAACTGAACCCCATCCCCCTGAAAACAGGAACAAGACAAGGATGCCCTCTATCACCACTCTTATTTAACATAGTACTGGAGGTCCTGGCCAGAGCAATCAGGCAAGAAAAAGGAATAAAAGGAATCCGAATAGGGAGGGAAGAAGTGAAACTCTCGCTGTTTGCAGACGACATGATCTTATATATAGAAAACCCCAAAGAATCCATTGGAAAACTCTTAGAAGTAATCAACAACTACAGCAAAGTTGCAGGGTATAAAACCAATTTGCATAAATCAGTAGCATTTCTATACTCCAGTAATGAACCAACAGAAAAAGAACTCAAGAATACAATACCATTCACAATCGCAACAGAAAGAATAAAATACCTTGGGGTAAATTTAACTAAGGAAGTGAAGGACCTATATAATGAAAATCACAAGGCCTTTCTGAGAGAATTGGATGATGACATAAGGAGATGGAAAGACATTCCATGTACATGGATTGGAAGAATAAACAAAGTTAAAATGTCCATTCTACCTAAAGCAATCTACAGATTCAACGCCATCCCAATCAGAATCCCAATGACATTCTTCACAGAATTAGAACAAAGAATCCTAAAATTCATATGGGGCAACAAAAGACCCCGAATTTCTAAAGCAATCCTGAGAAAAAAGAACAAAACGGGAGGCATCACAATCCCTGACTTCCAAACATACTACAAAGCTACAGTAATCAAAACAGCATGGTACTGGTACAAAAACAGGTGCACAGATCAATGGAACAGAATTGAAAGCCCAGAAATAAAACCACACATCTATGGACAGTTTATCTTTGACAAAGGAGCTGAGGGCATACAATGGAGAAAAGAAAGTCTTTTCAACAAATGGTGCTGGGAAAACTGGAAAGCCACATGTAAAAGAATGAAAATGGACCATTCTTTTTCACCATTCACCAAAATAAACTCAAAATGGATCAAAGACCTAAAGGTGAGACCTGAAACCATAAGGCTTCTGGAAGAAAACGTAGGCAGTACACTCTTTGACATCGGTATTAAAAGGATCTTTTCGGACACCATGCCTTCTCAGAGAAGGGAAACAATAGAAAGAATAAACAAATGGGACTTCATCAGATTAAAGGGCTTCTTCAAGGCAAATGAAAACAGGATTGAAACAAAAAAACAACCCACTAACTGGGAAAAAATATTTGCAAGTCATATATCTGACAAAGGCTTAATATCCTTAATATATAAAGAACTCTCGCAACTCAACCACAAAACATCAAACAGCCCAATCAAAAAATGGGCTGGAGACATGAACAGACATTTCTCCAAAGAAGATATACTGATGGCCAATAGGCACATGAAAAGATGCTCATCATCGCTGATCATCAGGGAAATGCAAATCAAAACTACACTAAGATATCACCTTACACCCGTTAGAATGACAAAAATATCTAAAACTAATAGCAACAAATGTTGGAGAGGTTGCGGAGAAAAAGGAACCCTCATACACTGCTGGTGGGAATGCAAACTGGTGCAGCCACTATGGAAAACAGTATGGAGTTTCCTCAAAAAATTAAAAATAGAACTACCATACGATCCAGCCATCCCACTACTGGGTATTTATCCAAAGAGCTTGAAGTCAGCAATCCCAAAAGTCCTATGCACCCCAATGTTTATTGCAGCACTGTTTACAATAGCCAAGACGTGGAAGCAACCTAAATGTCCAGCAACAGACGAATGGATAAAGAAGATGTGGTACATATGTATAACGGAATACTACTCAGCTGCAAAACAGAACAAAGTAATTCCATTTGCAATAACGCGGATGGACCTTGAGAGAATTATGTTAAGTGAAATAAGCCAGCGAGAGAAAGATAATCTGTGTATGACTCCACTCATATGAGGAATTTAAAATTATGGACTAAGAACAGTTTAGTGGATACGAGGGGAAAGGTGGGGTGGGGGGTGGGCACAAAGGGTGAAGTGGTGCACCTACAACATGACTGACAAACATTAATGTACAACTGAAATTTCACAAGATTGTAACCTATCAATAACTCAATTAAAAAAAATTAGTTTGATGTCAAAAAGACTCCATTTGGAATTTGCTTTTGAGAAAATTTCAAAGGGTTTGAACACTTGATTAAATAGGCTCACAGATCATTATGAAATAATACTTATCTATTCAATCAAAGTGCTAGAAGAGATTAAAGCCAAATACAGAAGGTTACACAGCTGTGAATGAAACTTACCTCTTTTAATATTAGATTTTCTTAAATAATAAAAGACTGATTAAGATAATGTGAAGTACAATAAATTATTTTGATGAGACACAAAATCTTTGCTTCCCAGGTAGATTACCCAAAAGGTTAAAAAACAAAAAACCAAACACCAACAAAAAAAACTTTCACAATCTCTTATGATGAGAAGACCAATAGTCCAAGGAAACTTTTTTCTTTTAACAGAAAGAAAAACTAAATTATAATTTTGCACCAGTGTACTTCTGATATTAAAATTCAGTCTTTAAAAACTTAAATACATCCATTCCAATCTTAGCCAGCTTGATCATACATAAAAATTCTTTCCCAATATTCTTTTTCCAGAAACATTCTACAACTTTTTCAATATCCATACAGGTTTGGTCCTATATTTTTTCCTCTTTCTCATTCTGGAACAAGCAATCATTTTGTTTTCCTTACCTACTTCTCAGATACAATTATTCCTTTTACCATTATTATTTCTAAGTAGTTTTGATTATATTTTTTTTTTCGGTGAGGAAGATTGGCCCTGAGCTAACACCTGTTTACAATCTTCCTCTTTTTGCTTGAGGAAGACTGTCACTGACCTAACCTCTGTGCCAATCTTCCTCTATTTTTTGTGAGATGCCACCACACCATGCTTTGAGAAGCAGTGCTAGGTCCATGCCCGGGATCTGAACCTGCAAACCCCAGCCGGCCCAAGTGGAGCATGTAAACTTGACCACTACGCCACCTGGCTGGCCCCTAATTACATTTATTAATTAGGATTTTTAGCCCTTGGAATCTGTAATTCCTAGCAAAAACCAAGAAATAAGCAATTGTGAGCTGTCTGTTACACCTGCATTAGGGGTATTGGCAAATATATAAAAACTTTACATAGTTTCTAGAAGTATTATTCTTCATCAAAGTAAATTTTTCAATGTGACACAAAATTTATTGACTAGAAGATCAAAGTATATTTAGTTCCTCTGTAAAAGGAGGCCAAAAGTGCATAAATCTGCATTTAGTAATTAATATTTCAGTTTTGTCTTATTTGGAAGTGATCTAGATAGTCAATGAACATGCATCATTTAACTTAGCTTAATTTTAACGTTTCAAGTTATCAAAAAGATTTTGGAACCTACTTTTAAAAAGACATGCCATACAGAGGATATGAACAGGCATTTTTCCAAAGAAGTTATACAGATGGCCAATAGGCACATGAAAAGATGTTCAACATCAATAATCATCAGGGAAATGCAAATGAAAACTACATTGAGATATCACCTTACACCTGTTAGAATGGCTATAATCACCAAGACAAAAAAATAATAAATGTTAGAGAGGATGTGGAGCAAAGGGAACCCTCATACACTGCTGGTGGGAATGCAAACTGGTGCAGCAACTATGGAAAACAGTATGGAGATTTCTCAAAAAATTAAAAATTGAAATACCATATGACCCAGTTATTCCACTAATGGGTATTTATCCAAAGAACTTGAAAGCATCAACTCAAAGAGACTTATGCATACCTATGTTCATTGCAGCATTATCCACAATAGCCAAGATGTGGAAGCAACCCAAGTACCCATCGACTGATGAATGTGTAAAGAAATGTGGTATATATATATACACAATGAAATACTACTCAGCCATAAAAAAAAGATAAAATCATCCCATTTGCAACAACATGGATGGAACTTGAGGATGTTGTGTTAAGCTAAATAAGCCAGACAGAGAAAAACAAACATGATATGATTTCACTCATATGTGGAAGATAAACAAATACATGCACAAAGAGAACAGAGCAGTGGTCACCAGAGGAGAAGGGCATTGGGTGATGGGCGTAAAGGGTAAAGGGGCACATGTATATGGTGACTGACAAATAATAATGTACAACTGAAACTTCACAGTGTTATAAACTATTATGATCCCGGTAAAAAAAAAAAATACATGCCATAAAGAATAATCATTGTTGAAAAATTCATTTGTAAACTTTTTTCTCACATCTATTTAGTTTACTTGTTCTTAACAATTATGTTTAGATTGCACATGAAAATATCATGAGACATTAAAGAGCTAAGTATCATGTTAACGTCTCCTTCTTGCTAACAAGTTCTGCAAAAGAGATAACATCAGCTTATTTGACGTTTAGCAGACCTAGATAGAATAAATGTATTATATTTAATACTGATAACTCTAAAAAGATATCTGTTCTAATTAAACCAACAAACTTAAAACATCTTTTATTTACCAAAGATTATCCTATATCATGTGAATCTGAAAAACATTTGGGTTAGTTTCTATATTTCTGAGAGTATACTTGATTTATAGGCATACCTTATTTTATTGTGCTTCACTTTAGTGCACTTTGCAGATACTGTATTTTTTATAAATTAAAGGTTTGTGGCAACCCTGCATTGAGCAAGACTATTGATGCCATTTTCCCAACAGTGTTTCCACACGTCATGTCTCTGTGTTACATTTTGGTAATTCTCACAATATTTCAAGCTTTTTCATTATTATTATATTTGTTATGGTGATCTGTGATCAGTGATCTTTAAAGTTAATATTATAATTGCTTTGGGGCGCCATGAAGCACACCCATATAAGACAGTGGACTTAATCAATAAATATTGTATGTATTCTGACTGCTCCACAAACCAGCTGTCCCTCCATTTATCTCCCTCTCCTCAAGCCTCCCTATTCCCTGAGATACAGCAACATTAAAGTTAGACAATTAATAACCCTACAGTGGCTTCTAATGTTCAAGTGAAAGGAAGAGTTGCACATCTCTCACTTTAAATCAAAAGCTAGAAATGCTTAAGCTTAGTGAGGAAGGCATGTCAAAAGATGAGATAGGTTAAAAGTTAGGCTTCTTGTGCCAAACAACTTGAACCAAGTTGTCATGCAAAGGAAAAGTTCTTGAAGGAAATTAAAAGTGTTGCTCCAGTGAACACATGAATGATAAGAAGTCAAACAGCCTTACTGCTGATATGAGGAAAGTTTTAGTGGTCTGGATAGAAGATCAAACCAGCCACAGCATTCCCTTAAGCCAAAGCCTAATCCAGCGCAAGGCCCTAACTCTCCTCAATTATATGAAGGCTGGAAGAAGTGAGGAAGCTGCAGAAGAAAAGTTTGAAGCTAGCAGAGGTTGGTTCATGAAGTTTAAGGAAATAAGCCCTCTCCATAACATAAAAGTACAAGGTGAAGCCGCAAGTGCTGATGTCAGAGCTGCAGCAACTTATCCAGAAGATCTAGCTAAAATTATTAATGAAGGTGGCTACACTAACCAACATATTTGCAATGTAAATGAAATAGCCTTAAATTGCAAGGAAATACCATCTAGGACTTTCATAGAGAGAGAGGAGAAGTCAATGCTTGGCTTCAAATCTTCAAAGGATGGGCTGACTCTCTTGTTTATGGTTAATGCTTCTGGCGACATTAAGCTGAAGCCAATGCTCATTTGTCATTCCAAAAATCCGAGGGTTAAAAATTACACTAAATCTATTCTGCCTGTGCTCTATAAATTGAATTAAAAAGCCTGGATGACAGCACTTCCATTTACAAAACGGTTTGCTGAATATTTTAAGTCCTCTATGGAGACCTACTGCTCAGAAGAAAAGATTCCTTTAAAAATGTTACTGTTCATTAACAATGTACCTGGTCAGCCATGAGCTCTTGTTCAGCCTTAAGAACAAAATTTTACTCACCTGATGCCTCACACTGGACGCAGTACAGCATAAGTCAGACCCAGTCTGGCCTCAGATCTGATCTGGTTTCTGGGTTGGACCCAGTCTGATTCCATCTGGTTTCTGGGCCCAGTCCAGAAAAAGAAATGTTCAAATAAATTCCAAAAGCTCATAATGCAAAAGCTGCAGAGTTAGGATCCAAGAGGAACTTACCCACTACCTCCAGGGGCAGTGAAAAAGCAGCTAGCTCAAGGGGCTCAACAGGTAGCTATGTCTGGTTGCTCATTGCTCCTGAGGGCCATTGGGAGTCTCCGTCAGTTCCCTCTTCTTACAGCAAAACTGTTAAAAGATAAACTGAGGCATATTAAAAGTTTTAAGAGTTTATCTGAGCAAAAATTGACTTGAATCAGGCAACATCCAATCCAACAGATAGAAAGGAGCTCTGAAGAGATGTACAACAAATGAAAGACTTTTACAGGCAGAAGGGAGCAGGAATGAGGAAGTTATATGAGGCAAAAAATTCGGTTGGTTATCGTAGTTACTTTTGTTTATGGGATGGCAGGAGTCTATCAGGCAGATGACTTCACTAGTGCTAATCAGGTGACTTGTGATTGATTGGTTGAAGATTCCTTTTCCGGGAGAACCAAAACTGTTATGCAGTCAAGTCTCAGTTTGATGATGTGGGACTTAGCATAAGCAACTCTATTCTGGGCCTGTTGTCTTATTTTTAACATATTTTACCATCAAATTTCCCATTCAAAGCACACAGGTAAAATTTCAAGATACTCAGAATTTTATACATTCTTTTTTAACTGGAAGTTTAGGTTGCTGAGGTCTCCCAACTTTCCTCAAAAGAAATGTGGTACTTACAACATTCCTGGCTTTTCATATCACCCAGGGAGATATAAAGCCCTGCAGAAAACTGTTTTTGTCAGAATTACAATGGGCCTGCATATTTTAGCAATTTCAGCTACATTATGTAGTCTGATCAGCCTGGTCATTGACCAGTTGCTCACCCCTATCAATTGCACTAGCATTTAACTTGTCACTTTATGTTAGAAAGGTAACAAAAGTTTAAGAAGGTTACAAAAGATTTAATCCTCCACTAAAAAGAAAAAGAATATTACTGAATTATACAGAGAAGATATCTTCCTCCTTCATCTAATTTTGGTGGGGGTTTTCTTCCAGAAATTTTTCTTTCATGAGGTTTAAAGACGTGAGCTCCAAGAACTAGTAAGAAACAGCTTGTGGTTGCCATTGCAGGGCCTATCAAAAGAGAGGAAGAGTTAGTAAGTGTGCGGGTGTCCTCGTTCAAGGAAAAGCAAGTGAGTGGCATGTCTCAAAGTAGCCACTAAGATGTGCCATTTTGGAGCTACAGTCTCCCAAGTTGCCTTCCAGTGACAAAACCAACGTGATAAGCATGCAGGGGAGAGTAGCAGAGCTTTTGCTGTCATCAAGATGTCATTCTGGTGGATAGCCACATATAAGTTTATAAGTAGGCAGAGGTTACTAAGACCTCAATCACTTAGATAAACCAGACTCTTCCCTTTCTCTTGGTATCTGGGAAGGGGAGCTTCACTTGCCAATTGTTTGAAAAATATTCTTCCAAATGGACTATTTTAGTGTATCTGTCTCCCAAAATCTCTTTTCATTGAGTGGTATTTTGACCAATCTCAGTGGACAAGTCAATCACATACTCAGTTAAATTTTTAAAAAGCCGCTGCATTGACATTTCCTCCCATTGAACTAAATGGCTATTTTGTCAAGTGCATACAAAACCAGTGGATTTGTTGACCCATAATTATGTGGTGTTTAAGAAGTTCTTGGAGAAGCTTGTGCCTGTATGAACACAATGCCAGCAGAGATAAATAATACACTGTTGGATTAAGTGTTCCACGTGTAGAGGAAGGCGTGAATAAAACACACAATGTGAAAACATGAACCGTGCATATATAATTGAGTGGTAGATAGAGACATAAGCATGGAAAGGAATATGTTAGCAGAAAAAGAATTGCTGAGCTCAAGACAAGAATATATTATCGTGGAGACACATTAGCTGCAGCTGATTACTGAATATCTTGTTAGTTTGCAGAGGAGAATTACCTCAAGGTATCAGCTCAGTTTTATATGTGCTATCTCATTCTTCCATAGTCTGCATAGCTGTGTGCTCTGTGTGATCTCAACAACACAAAATTACCAAAGCAAAACAGCTCCCAGAAGTTGTTTGTTCCTTAACACATTCCCAAGCCAAGTTATGTAAAATAACCATTAAGACTCTTAGGCAATAAACCTCATTGTCATCTGTGTAGGTCCCCAGTGAGGAATTTATGGTGTTACTAGCAACACATAAACACATTTTCCATTGACAGGAATTGTTGAGAGACTATGCTGATGTTACTCACAAACTTATTGTTCTAAGAAAGATTACTCTAAGATTAGAGATCCACTTTATTAAAAAATACGTGAGGGGAATTGTGAGGCTTCTGTAGTCTGAAACATCCCAGTGGTATTCAGAAGACTGCCTTATCATACAACTTGCATTTACTGTCTCATGTACTGAACAATGCAATAGAAATACAGAAAACTTACAGCAAAAGAAAAAAATGTGAAAAGAAAAATTGTTCATCTTTCCTCTTTAGGAAGAGAGTCTTTTTAAACTAAAGATATTACAGTGAATTGAGAAAACAGAACACTGATATCAATGAAACCTCATTCTTAAGAGAGGACTCAGAAAAAATCAAGTTGGAAAAATATACTTTCTTTTTTTAACAGGCATGCATACTTACAAGAAGGACCAGGAAGCAAAAGAAAAATTAGTTACCGCCACAGAAATGTCTTTGTGGCATATGACTGCAAATAGAAATTCAAATAAGCTTAATTAAAGGAACACAAACACACACACACACACGTGCACGCACACATGCACACAAATATCCCAAAGTCACTTTCTGTCTAGCACTTGGTATTGGGAAAACAACGTTTAATGAGATTGTCTCTGTACTAAAAATATTCACCATCTGATATATAATCCACAATGATATTTCAAGTGGAAAGATATTTATTTATTTAGAACCTGTCTGATTCCATCAAAGTTTAAAAGTTGCTCGCAAAACTATACAAGTGAATGAAACTCAAAATAAGTGGGAAAATGAGACAGGTACATTTAGCTCACTTAATAAAGCCACAAGTGAGTTCAGTTCAAAATGTTCATGTATAGGTTTGTAAGGAAGAGAGAATGGTATTAGATCACATTAACCAGAATACTCTGTCTCATAACACCGTAAGATAATATGTGCAAACTACCTACACAGTGCCCAGCACATAGTAGGTACTCAGTAAATCTTAACTCTCTCTCTCTATGCTACCATGAAATGGCCTTAAAGGCCTGATATACAGGCCCCTTAAAGGTTAGTAGTTTAAAAATAACGGTGTTAGGAATTTCTACTTACCTACCAAAAAATTCGAGCTTTGTGATAATACACACAGTCAAAACTACATCATCCTTCACTTCCCTAATGGGAAAGCTCTTGAAACTTGCTAACACAGACAGATCGTCTCTTCTGGCAATCCGTATCGGGTGATTCACATTTTACAGCACAGGCAAATTACAGGCGTGTTGTCATGTGCAGTAATTATAACAGTAAGCCAGGACATAAGTGAACATATGCTATTCATGCGCTCTGGGAAAGACAAATTTTCTTCTTTGAGTAGTAAAACCTCTAAAAATGGAGATATAAAAATATACTGTGTAATGACATCATCATTTGATCGAGGGTGGAGTCTTTCATGAGGAAAGCTTTAAAGAAAACACCTGCAGACGTCTGTACTGTTCCTCATCTGTTTAATTCCACACCCTTCTGCAAGATACACTTCCGAGGCAGGTGGAAATTAGGATCTTTCTTTCTCCCTTGCTCTGCCTTGGGCTTGTCTGTGGGTAATGCTGCTCTTAGAGGTGGTTGAAGATCTCAGCAGGTTATCTGCTGGACAGCTCCCTTGGGTCTAGTACAATCCTTTTCTGTCTCTCAGGGCCTGTGCATGGTAGCTGAGTTGGCTATCGCTAATTTCTGTGTTACATACCCATTCTCTTTTACTCTGTAAGCTTTTATGTTGCTTGTATCATCAAATCTCTGTATTGAATTATCTGTTTAAAATGCTTAGACTGGTTTCTGTGTCCTGGCTAAATCCTGACTGAGATATGACTCGGATGTATTTGTTTCCATATCAACTACCTTAATCTGTAATCATACACTATACTGAAATTTTCATACACTGAAAGACGGTGCACTATTGTGACTTGGGATCAATGATTATATTATCTTTTAAGTGTAGTTCTCTTCAGAAAGAATTTTTGATTCTATAGAGTTGAAACAAAACTCAGTCCAAAGTGTTTTTAAATCTGACCACCAGACAAGCTTAAATTTTTTACCTCCTAGAAAGTATTTATAAAAAGAAATCAAAGACTGAAAACTTTGGGAGAAATACATGTTAATGTGTGCACTTTCAAGGCAGCTATGTACCCATCCAAGGCAGGTGGTGTATAACTCCTAGTGTTGATACATTATTAGTGTTGATTATTAAGGTTGATACATTATTTTTAAGAAAGCAACAATGGTAGTTTAGAATTTAAACTAAATTTAAAAACCAACAAATTGACTTTTAGTGCTGATGGCTTGGTCCATATAAACTTATAGTAAGAAAAAAGAAATTCATTCATAAGTCAAAATAACTATGGGGGATTCTTATTATCCCATAGTTACCAAAAATAAAATTCTTGTAACAAATTTCCTCAAAGAGTGGAATCCTTCCAACTTCCAGGATACCAAGGACTTTCCTGTACTTGTGCCTTGTTGTATTAATAACAGGACTTGAATTCTGAAGAGCATAGTAACTTTACACAGTACACTGGGATGCAGTATCATATCAAGTGCCATTTTAAGTCATTGGTGACTCTAAAGCACAGCTTAGCCAATTCATATCCCAAAGATGCATGTTGTATTGGTATATCACCTGCCAGTGATTAAAGACAAAGCTTGTTCTCATTTCATGACATGGCCTGGGATGTTGCTCTGGACTGTACCATTGCTTCATTGAGAAAATCAGTTTTGACTTAATGCCATTTTGACTTACGACACCATTTCCAGTAGGATGACTTACCCTAAGATATAAATCTACCTAAATTACATCAATATAAAGTCCCAATCTATTTTTCAAATGTCAAAACTTTGGGGGGAAAAAAAGAATAAGAAGCCCAGTGTTGAGACTTTAGAATATCAGAGGACATTAAGAAGTAAACATGAATCTTTTCCACCAATATTCTTCTCTCCCCCTCCCTCTCTATCTTTCTCTCTCCCTCCGTCGTTCCCTCTCCTCCTTTTTCTCCCCTTCTCTCTTACCCATCCATTCCTCTCTCTTCGCTACCTCTTGCATTTCCCTCCCTCCTTCTTCACCTCTTCTTCTTTCTCTACCCTTCCTTCCTGGCTAGGAAATTAATGAAAGGGGTGTAAATAATTTACAGTTTTTCCCCACAGGCTTCACTGGTGACTTTTCTGCATACAGATGTTTGAGAACCAATGATTTAGAAAGAAATTTTTGAATAATCACTTATTCTCCTATTTTCCTAAGGGAAATAAAAGGCCAGGAGATGCTTGTATTCCAGTTCTTAGATATTTTGGGATTGCTTCTCTCTGATCTTAGAAATTTACTGTTAACTTAAATCTCTTATTTAGGCAAATTTAATTGCAAATTTTAGCTGAACAATTGAAAATGAATCTTACTGTTTGGTAAGGAGAGTGCTTAGGCCAGATCTTCTTGAATTCTGAGTCTTAATGAAAGATCTCACTCACTGAGGTTTATTTTCAGTGTAGTTAAATGAATTACCAGTGACTCCATAAATGAAAAATCATATATGATATTTTTCGCCCCAATCACATAATATTGAGAAAAGTCAGTTATCCTCAGATGATTTCATATAAAATGACAATAATAGTAAGAATAATCATTATTATTGTTCTTGTTATATTAGCAATATCTACTGCCATTTTTTTTTATTAATGTTATGATAGATTACAACCTTGTGAGATTTCAGTTGTACATTTTTGTTAGTCATGTTGTGGGTACACCACTTCCCCCTCTGTGCCCTCCCCCCACCCCCCCTTTTCCCTGGTAACCACCGATCAGATCTCCTTATCAATATACTAACTTCCACCTATGAGTGGAGTCATATAGAGTTCGTCTTTCTCTGACTGGCTTATTTCGCTTAACATAATACCCTCGAGGTCCATCCATGTTGTTGTGAATGGGCCAATTTTGTCTTTTTTTATGGCTGAGTAGTATTCCATTGTGTATATATACCACATCTTCTTTATCCAATCATCAGTTTCTGGGCATGTAGGCTGGTTCCACGTCTTGGCTATTGTAAATAATGCTGCGATGAACATAGGGGTGCGATGGACTCTTGAGATTTCTGATATCACGTTCTTAGGATAGATACCCAGTAATGGGATGGCTGGGTCATAGGGTATTTCTATTTTTAACTTTTTGAGAAATCTCCATACTGTTTTCCATAGTGGCTGTACCAGTTTGCATTCCCACCAACAGTGTGTGAGGGTTCCTTTTTCTCCACAACCTCTCCAACATTTGTCACTCTTGGTTTTGGATGTTTTTGCCAATCTAACGGGTGTAGTCTACTGCCATTTTGTTATACATATTATTTGCCAGATACTTTATATTACTGGAATCTTCACAATAAGCCCATGGTTGATATTGTTGTCTGCATTTTCAGATAAGCAACTGAATTCTATAGAATTTAAATAACTGGTCTAACATCTCAAATTTAGCAAGTAGCCTAGCTGGAATTTGAGTCCAGCCCTATCTCTTTAATAATTTTTTTCTCTTTTATCATGTGAAACTTTCCCTCGATGACTATAAATTAGCATACTACAATTTCTAACAAGAGCCAATCTACATTAAATGCACCTCTTTATGAAGAAAACTTCACATATACAAATAGATAAGGCTTTTATTTTATTATGTATGGTGATTTACTCACTCATCAAATATTGACTGAGGTCCTAATTTGTGCCAGAGGTAGCCAGTAAATACAACAGGTGAGTTTTGGATTGGATGTTTTCCAATTAATTTGCAGTTGATACAGGTTGATGTGTGGATAAGGACATGCATTAGTGAAGGAACAAATTGTGTTGATGATACAGGTCAAAAGGAATCCTATGGTCACATGTGGTGGTGTACTTGTAAATGTTCAACAACAAGATCTCTACGGATGGAAAGGAAAGGAAAGGAGTCCTGATTTGTAGCATTTATTGACTCCCATGGTGTAAATATGACTATTGTGACCTATTTCCTGTCAACAATGTGATATCACTGAACACAGAGTTGGGTAGAGATATGAATAATGTACAAGCTGCCTCTAGCACACTACTGGATGGTAATTGAGTTCATAATGCATGTTCATTAAATTAAACCCTAAACACCTAACAGGCCTTCAGGTTTACCATTTTAATGATGGGTCTTGAGAGAATATGAGTTCGGCTGTTTCCAAGCATTATACTTTATTAATTGCAGTACTGTTTTGATCATTTCATTAGCATTCAGAAGCTAAATAAACCTGTTAATTTATGAAGACTCTGTATAAGAAAAGTGTCCATTGTTCCACCAGGAAAAATGTCATCACTTTGTTTCTTGTTTGTCATTATGTTCAGCACTCAATCTGGGTCCAGATTTTTTTCTCTTTTTCTTTCCTCTTCTTATAAGAAGATACAGCTGGGCTTATCAATTGCAGGGAAAAGGGGAGAGAAGGGGAGTGGAGGTAAAGGTGAAGAATCCATCGGCATAATTCATGCTAACAAATATTAGCTCAGGCAGAGCATGATTAATTTGGCTTAAATGAACTAGTTCCTCCCAGTTACAAATGTGCTAAAAGTAGGTGGTGAAGAGTAATGATTGAGTCTAAATATATAACCTATTAAACTGTACAAAATTGTAGCGAGTACTCATAAATATAAAACTTCGGAACAAGTGTAACTGCATTACACTGCAACAAACAAAGAAAAAAAAAATCAGAAGTCTTTGTATTATTTAACAAAAAAAAGGGGTAACAGTGAGTCTTCCATGCAGAACCTGTACCGGAGTTTCTAATTCCTTGATACCAGGAATTAGGAGAAGATTCCTCTTCAAGCCTCCAGCATTAATGTTCTTTCGATTGAAACTACCTCCAAAATGATGGTCGACATTCTCATTCTTTATGGCCCTATGGGGAGTCCAACTCTAACCCAATTAGATAAAAATAGTCAGTCCTCTGCTTTAACAGGACCCATGTGATTGCAAAACAAAGTATACGTTAGTCATTTTAAAGGCCCTCAGGGGGCAGACAAGTTTGCCTGCCTTCCATTTTCTCCTTTGAAAGTTTAGCTGTGAAACAATGAAAAAAAAATGTAAGTATCTGGCACCATTGGCTACTGTTAGGCAGGCCTCTCCAATTTTGGCCTGCAAGGGTATTATTATTTTTTCAAGGAAAATCATTAAGTTAGACAGTAACACTCAGAAGCATCCTGTGCAAAAAAAGGTCCAGGAAGAAGGGAATGACGTAAAATGGCAGTGGTTGCATTCTGACAGACATTATACTCATGCTCGAACGGTCTTTCCATTCTCTATCCTTTTGGGAAAATTAATTTTTGTACTGTCATAGTGCAGTAACTTATGCTAGTGAACTGGTATTGCCTATGCTAAATCTCATACTCTTTTTCAAAGGAGGCAGAAATAGAGATTGTGTGAACACCAAGAAGCACTAAGGTTCAATCATGTTTCCTTTAAGCTGGGTGTTTACTCCATCAAGTTTCGTGCTCCAGAATGAGCTTTTCCCTATTGTTTTTGAGGGCCTCTTTATTTGCTGCTTGTTCATGGTTATTCAATAATCAGAAGCTTACAATGAACTCTGGTATATACATACAATATGTTGGTTATATATATCAATATACACACACACACATGCATACACCCTGAAAACTGGCTATGATTTCTGGATCCGCCACTTATGTCTATGATCTTGAACAAGACAGACAAAACCTTGCTGAACTTATTTTTTAATGTTCAAAAAGAAATAACACATTATCTAATTAAAAGCATTTTTAGTAAGTTCAAGGAGATAATGAAATTGAAATGCTTAGCAAAGTTGCTGATATAATATCAGTGTTGAGTAACGCCTACTGTTACTATATTACATATTTTAAATCATACCTAGCACCTGAAATATATGAGAAATAACAATTAGATGGAATGATGAGCCTTTCTTTTCAACGATGGTCACACACACAAAGACAGACGCACACACACACGTATTCTGCTTTTGATCTGAAACTGTTTATTGCAATTTGTGTTTTCCCACAGTATTCAGAACTATGTTCTTCACATTGGGGCTCAACAAATATTTGTTGAAAGAGCTAATTCAAGTTAAAAGAACTTATTAGTTCTTTTTGGGAAAAAAAAAGAATGTAGTAAAATTTCCCTTGGATTTAGTTATCAAAAGAATTTTTGCTTCATCAAGCCTTAGAGGGCTTAGTAAAATGACTTAAGTGGGTGCGGTAGAAGGATGAACTGGGAAATCTGTACCATCAGAGTCTGGGTTGCATGGTGCGAAGACTAATATTTTACCTTGAATTTCTTACAAATCTGTCCAATTTTAATGCAATGGAGATGGTTATATATACATTTCAATTCATTATAATTAAATGATTGATAAATGTCAGCTCACTCCTAAAGCTATAAACAGTCGTTTATAATTCTGAAAGAAAATGATCTCGTGATGACTTCCAGATTTGAATTAATGGTACTCTCTGAGATATGTATGCACAACTGCTGATGCAGTTGATGATTTTTCCGGGTTTAATGCCAATTAGAATGAAGAGATAATATGATATTGTCAATAGAATACATTAGAAGTCTTCTAAAACCAACTCATGTACCCTGAATAATGTCAATGTCATATACAAACACCAACAACATAATAATCAATGTTTTTGGTGGCTTTGTACATCCAGTATGCCTAGTGGCTTCAATGGAAAGAATATTGATGCTGGAGGCTTGAACAGGAGTCTTCTCCTATTCCTGGTATCAAGGAATTAGAAACTCCTGTATGGGTTCTGCATGGAAGACACTGTTACCCTTTTGTTTGATGTTTATTTTTTTCATTTAGTGTGGGAATGATGCTTTTCCTCCAGATAAATCCCATAACATAGAACTGTCTAAACGATAGCCCAAAGTTGAGCATTATCTCTTTTAAAAAGCTCTATTTTTAAAACAGACATCTTTTGCTTAGATAACAGACTTACTTTTCTTTCCTATAAATTACACTTCTCCATATATATATATATATATCTCTATGGGTATGAATTTGTATACACACACACAATGTTCAAAGTATACGGGAATAAATTTTTTGCAGGCGTGGTAAAGCTTGGCAACATTTAGAATTCAAATTACTGAATTGAGAATTTTATTCTTCTTGGGAGAGGGAGAGAATATAGGATCCTTGCATCAATGTTTAGGTTTAGAGCCAATGCCATTTGATTATCAATTCCTGTGGTTTAGCACAGTAAATTAGTTATAAATATCTGTGAAAAGAAATAAATGATGCAGTGTATGTGGAAAATATTACATTTTATCAAGGTTAGACTTATTATATTTCATAATGTCAAAACAACATTAAAAAAACATGTCATGTAACTCAAGGCTTCCCGAACAGTAATGTGCACTGGAACACTGGGGAATTTTGCTAAAATGCAGATTCTTATTCAGTTTGCAGGAGTAGGGCCTAAGAGTCTATACTTCGACAAACCGCCAGATAGTCCAGATCTCTGGATCACACCTCAAGTAGCAAGAATCTAAAAGATGCCAGTGTAAATTATTATAAGTTTAAAACACTGCAATTTTAAGTTCTGGAAATACAAGCATAAGACTGGTACTTAAAAGCACAAGAAAACTTTTCCTATGACATCAGTCAGAATGTGAGATTTACAGTATGCATTGACTTGATTTACTTATTTAATCATTCCTTCACAGCGTATTGCTGATGATATATTATGGGCCTGGAACTTGAGTAACCCTTGCCCTCCTCCCCTGGTTGTTGTGACCCTCTAGCAGAATGGGATGATATCCAGAAGCCAGAAGCTCATCTGGATAGTGGACCCACAAACTAAGTTTGATTTCAGGATGGAGGCAGAAAAAACTACAAGTCTCACTCTGAAGGTAAATTCTTATAAACATTTTATAGATGGGTACAGGTCATACTTTAATATCTTTGCCAGTTTCCTCCAAAATCTGTCTCCTCTTATCATCATAACAAACCGCATCCCATTACGATTATAAAACATCTAAAAAAAGACTTTTGCCTTAATGGGTCCTATATTCTCTCCTTCATCCCAAAAGGAATAAAATTCTCAATTCAGTAATTTGAATTCTAAATGCTGCCAAGCTTTACCACGCCTGCAAAAAATTTATTCCCAAATACTTTGAACATTGTGTGTGTGTGTGTATACAAATTCATACCCATAGATATATATATATGGAGAAGTGTAATTTATAGGAAAGAAAAGTAAGTCTGTTATCTAAGCAAAAGATGTCTGTTTTCCTTAGGATTCTTTTGGTTACAAACAATGAAAACTCACCTGAATTTAGTTTAAGCAAGAAGGGAGTTTCTGAATAAGGATGTTGGGATACATCAGGAATAGATTAGAATAAGGGAATGGACTGCTGTAGAGAATCATGGAAATAATCTTTGTGTATTTTTTATTTTGCTTCTTTCTGCACATGGGATTTATTCTTCTGTCTTACTGAATAATAGCTTTCTCTGCTACATAGTTGAGAGAGTGGGAAATAGCCACTGGCCAGCTGCTAAATTTTTATCCGACTTCTTCAAGAAAGCATCCAGGGGGATACCAGTCTCTTTATCTTAATTCCCAATTTGCAAGGAAGGAATTTTGATTGCCTAAGCAGGGATAACATTGTCTATTTCCTAATTAATTAGCTGTCATTAGGGGATTTGATCACATCTTCCTTCAGCAGCCCAATGACATCATGTGGGTGGGAACAGGCTGCATTTTCTCTGCAAGGCAGAGATGGGCAGACACCAAAGCACTGTCCACTGTAAGCAGTGGATGTTGTAGGGTTGACTCCCAAATCCCTTTCAACTGTTTTCCAGTTTGTAGCAGCTATATCATTTAGGTGGGACTGACATCAGTTTCAAGAGGACTCTGATGTACTTAAGCCAATTACCATAGTTTTATTCCCTTGCCAGTTATTGATTCAAGAATGGAGGTTCTGAAAAAATAGGGGTAAATATGATAAGAGGAGAGGTTTTCTGGAGACATCTGGAAGAGATGCTACTTCATTCTTAAGAAAAATCAAGAGAAAGTCGGCCTAGTGGTCAAAGGGAAAACAGTTGGTACACTAAGAGTTGATTGCTCTTAAAATGTCCTTGCCAATATTGAGTATAAACCATCGAGATTTTCTTTTATTAATCTGGTAGTTTAAAAATAACTCATCATGTTTCACATCTTTTCATATATTAATACATCCTTTGATGACTTGGCAATAATTTGAAACAATTGGTACATGACACCGACAATAGCTTAAGTTGGAAACCTAAGTCTAAGGCAAGGCTTCTTATTCACATTTTTCAGAGGGCATAAATTAGTCTCAGAGTGCCACTTGACTAGGCTATTCACTTTACCTGCATTATCTCATTCTAATTCATCAAAGCATCATGAAATAAGAACTTTTTAACCACATTTTACAGACGAGGTCAATAAACTTAGCTAACTTGCCCCAAATCACACAGCTAATAAAAAGCATAGCTCAGATCAAAATTCACGTCTCTCTGTTTGACTCTTAAGTCCAAAGCTTTTAACTACTAGTAAATACAGCACCAATTATTTTAAACACTGCAAACATCCAATCAGAACTATGCGGACTTCCTTCCTAAAGAAGGAAAATTAATATGACGGTTGCTAACCAAAGTTTACTAGAGGTTATAGTTGAAAGCTCTCAGCGTCTTTTTCTGAATAAGAAGCTGTTTTTTCAAAAACAAAGTGAGCCTGTGAGGAAAAGAAAAAAAGAGGTTTCAGTCCAATGTTAATGTATTTCCTAATATTAACCATGAAACTTCATGGCACTCATATTCAGCTTACTTGAACACGAACTTTTAACTTTTAATCCTTATTTACCACAAGTTTGTAAGTTATACCACAAATATTTCATTGGTCATGGCAGTCATATAAATTTTAGGCAAGCTTAATTCTTTTCAGGATACATCTTCTTCCAGGAACGCTGAGTTTATATGCAAGAATTATTTTGTTTACATCTAACATATGATATATTTGTGTGTCTTGAACAGGAAGGGTGGGGGTGAGGTGTTGGGAAAGGTTATGTATAGTCCTTTCAGATCAATTCATCCTTGAACTAATTTCTTAATGCTAGTATGACTCAAAAATGACAGAAAAGTAGAGGAATTATTGATATAACAATCATCCACTGCTGATCCTTTGACCTGATCTCTATTATTAGATTTCTTCTAATAGCTTTTTTTAATCTTCATTTTCAGATGGGCAAATACATAAACAGAAGTGTAAATGTATTTCCTTCCAGTCCCTTAGTGTTGAAATACTAGTGCTGATCTTTAAACAAGCATTAAAAATGCAAACAAGCTTCAGAGTCAGATTATCCATAAGTGAATTTTCAATTCAAAACATATTACCTTTGTGACTTTAGGCAAGTTATTTAATAGCTTAAGCCCTAGTTTTCTGAGTGTCATAGTAATGCTTCCTCATCAGGCTGGGAGGATTATTTGAGATAATAATGTAAAGGGCTTAAAACTTATGTGGCATACATTTAATTTTTTTTAATATACTGTGTATTCATTACTAAAAGATTCTGCTTGGATTGAAAAACACAGTTTTTCTAATGTCTGTGGGGTTTTTTTCCCTAGGTAAGAAAAGGGGTCTACCAACGAACATCTCGCATGAATCCTGTTGTTTCAGGTTTAAAGTGTTTGGGCTACTACAGATTCTAAAGATGGTAGATCCCCAATCCAGTTTCCTCAGGGTTGATTTAGTAAGCATTTATTAAAAGCCAACTACATGTACGGCAATATACCAGTGGTTCTCAGCCAAGGACAATTGTACTTCCCACCGTGGGAAACATTTGCCAATCTCTGGAGGCATCCGAGGTTGATGTAACTCAGGATACAGCGAGCCTCTAATGAATAGAGGCCAGGGATGCTGCTAAAATCTTACAACACAGTCGAGTTTCCATAACAAATGATCCTACCCAAAATGTCAATAGTGCAGGACTTGAGAAATTCTAAACTATACTAATCCAAGGCAGAGAGAGAGGAGCGAAAGCAGGCACCTGGATATTGTTCCTGCTCTCAATGAACCTGCAATCTATTACGGAAAAAAAATGCATATTTAATAGCATTAGAGACTATAAGACAAAAATTGGTAATAATAGCTAACATTTGTTATGGGCTGTTATCAGGAGGTGTGTTGAGTACCTTTCATGTATTACTTCATTTAATCAGCAGGGTACAGTAGTATTATGATCTCTATTTTATTGATGAAGACATAGATTTAGCAATGCTACGGAATTTACCCAAGTTGAGGCAGCTGATAAATTTTGGAGTTGGAATTTAAGTACAAGTTTCTCTGATTTGAGAGCCAGAGTAAAAGTCTTAAGTTAGAAAGAACCAAGTGTAACTTGTGGTCAAGCTGACTTGCTGAGCTCAGGCTTTCATACAATTCTGTTGCTTTAAAAGCATAACAGTGTTGGGGCAGCCGGGTCGTGCGATGATTAAGTTCACATGTTCTGCTTTGGTGCCCTGGGGTTCACCTGTTCGGATCCCGGGTGTGGACCTATGCACTGCTTGTCCAGCCATGCTGTGGCAGGTGTCCCACATATAAAGTAGAGGAAGATGGGCACAGATGTAAGCTCAGAAGCAGCCTTCCTCAGCAAAAAGAGGCAGATTGGCATCAGATGTTAGCTCAAAGCTAATCTTCCTCAAAAATAAAAATTTGTAAATTAATTAATTAAAAGCATAACAGTATCAAATAAAACAAAGAGAGAGAAAACCATAAATATTTATAGTAGATCCTCATTATTCACAGATTTTGTATTTGCAAATTTTCTTACTGGCTAAAATTTATTTGTATTTCCAAAATCAATATTCACAGCATTTTATGGTCATTTTTGGACATGCGCAGAGCAGTGAAAAATGTGAATTGCCCAATGCTCATGTTCCCAGTTGAGGTCAAACAAGATGACACTCTATCTTCTTGTTTCAGCTCTCATACTGTACACAAGAGTCCCTTTTGTGGTATATTTTTCACATTTTTGTGATTTTTTTTTCCTGGTGGTTTTACTGTTTTAAACAACCTGCAAACATAGTGCCAACGTGCTCTCTAGTGTTCCTAAGTACAAGAAGACTGTGATGTGCCTTATGGAGAAAACACATGGGTTAGATAAGATTTGTTCAGACATGAGTTACAGTGCTGTTGGCCATGAGTTCACCAAAGACACAATCAATGAAAGAAAGAATTGATAAGTTGTACTTTAGCAAAATTAAAAACTTCTGCTCTGCAAATGACACTGTCAAGAGAATTAGAAGACAAGCTACAGATTGGGAGAAAATGTTTGCAAAAGTCACATCTGATAAAGGACTGTCTTCCAAAATATACAAAGAACTCTTAAAATTCAACAAAAAAATTAAAAAATGAGCCAAAGACTTTTACGGACACCTCAAGACAAAAGATATGTACATGGCAAATAAGCATATGAAAAGATGTTCCACATAATATGTCATCGAAGGAATTGGAATAGAACAACGAGATACCACTACAAACTTATTAGAATGACCAAAATCTGGAACACTAATGACATCAAATCCTGGTGAGGATGTGGAGCAACATGAACTCATACATTTTTGATGGGAATGCAAAATGGTATGACACTTTGGAAGACAATTTGGCAGTTTCTTATAAATTGAACATACTTTTATCATATGATTCAGCAATCATGTATTTACCTAAATGAGTTGAAAACTTACATCCACACAAAAACGTGCACATGGACATTTAAAGCAGCTTTATTCATAGTTGCCAAAACTTGGAAGCAACCAAGATGTCCTTCAGTAGGTGAATGGGTAAACACTGAGGTACATCTAGATAATGGAATATTATTCAGTGCTACAAAGAAATGCACTATCAAGCCATGAAAAGACATGGAGGAAACTTAAATGTATGTAACTAAGCAAAAGAGCCAATCTGAAAAGGCTACATACTGAATGATTCCAACTACATGGCATTCAAAGGCAAACTATAGAAACAATAAAAAGCACAGTGGTTACAGTGTGGGGGGATGGCTAGGTAGAGCACAGAGGATTTTTAGGGCAGTAAAATTACTCTGTATTATATCATAGTGACAGATACACATTTGTCTAAACCCATAGAATGTACAAGACCAAGAGTGAACCCTAAGGTAAACTACAGACTTTGGGTGACTATGATGTGTCAATGAAGGTTCATCCTTGGTAACAAATGTACCATTCTGGTGAGTGACGTTGATAAGGGAGGAGGCCATGCATGTGTAAGGGGAGGGAGTACAAGGGAAATCTCTGTGCCTTCCTCTCAATTTTGTTATGCAACTAAAAAGTAAATTTTTTAAAAAATAGAAGAGTTAAGTTATCGATGAAGGTCTCACAGTTTGGTCATGATGGTGTGAGCATGTGAAGAAGGTTTTCTGATATCAAAGTACCAGATTTGTAACACCCTGTTTCTCTTTACTGAAAGTCGAAAAGTCCATACATTTGCCCTTGTTATATAACGAATAGCAACACTAGAGAGGAAATGGCAAAAAAGCTTACATTTACTAAAGTATTTATTTTATCTCCAATAAAGTTTGACTATTGATACAGAAAAGATAAGAGAACTGAATTGTACAGATCAAAAGGAAGTCAGACATCACCTACTATAAATCTTTATTTATCCTCACTTAAGAACAGAACTCACTCTTATTCTTATCACAGCAATTCCAGTTCATTTCTTCCTATAGAGAAAGGCAGAGAACATTTGTGATGCATCTCTGCTATTTTTATACATTTTTTTCCACCCAAAGATTTAAATTGTCCATACCCTTGTCATATCTTCCAAAGTCTTCTGACAGGATACTTCATAGACAGAAATATCTTTCTGCAAAGCTTAATTTCTCTACTTGATTTGCATATAGCTCATAGATCTCTTAAGCATACATAATAAATATTATGCATGCATTAAGCATATTAGGCATACATAATACATATTATTATTGCAAAATTTCTTAATGATATAACACTTCTCTAAAACAATTGAAATTTATTGAGTTTTCCACATGAACCCAAAAATGTAATCATACTCAATATATGACTTTTATATGCGTAAGCAGATAGACCCATTGGACTACTAATTTGTAGATCTTTGACTAATACTTGAATTCAAATCCAGAGTTTATAGAATTACGAGATTCAGGAATGGATATTTTTATAACAACCGTAAGCATCTAACATCAAAGCCAATCAACTCTAGAGCTAGAAGGCAGATAAAATTGCATTTTTGAAGTTCATTGTGACTTAGATTTAAGCAATCAGAAATGATTTATCACATGAATTACCATATGTCCCCATTATTACAAGAGAAAGTTACACAAATTAAAACTGGTTTTCACATGAGGTAGAAGAGTAGATTGATATATGAAAGCGACAACAGATCACAAACATGGTTTATGTATTTAAAGGGTCAATATTAGGGCTCTTAGAAAATGTTACTTAAGAACTGTGATAAATGCATACTTCTTACAAAAATGTCAATAAAATTATTGGTTCAGTATGCAGATTTTCAATATGAAATCTATTTTGAAACTAGACATTAAATGAATATTGAAAATATTTGTAAAAGCAATCATTTATCTGAAAAGTACAGTATGAATCCAATGTATAAGGATGAAGATACATATAAGTGCCTAAAATCCATATGGAAAACATAATGCATAAATCATAAGCAGAAAAAGTATGGTTTAGGCCATTTAGTTTGTGTCTTTTTGTAGAGATTCTTAATGCTCCCACACTTCACATATATTTAAATCGATGTATTCAATCATTCATTCATCAAATAGGTGTGGAGTGTGTGTTATATGCCAGGATCTTTGACAGAATATAAAGAACAAGCAGTGAACAAGAGACAGTCTTGCCTTCACACATCTCAGGATCTAGGGGGAAGACAAGACAAGCAACAAGCAACTTTAAGACAGCATCTGAAGTGCTCTTCCAGGGGAGAGCCTAGAGGAGAACAAAGCAGCCTGGCAGCATAGACAGGACCCACACACCCAGGCTTCAGAAATGCATCATGAGGACATGTCCTCTAAGCTGAGACCTGAAGCAAAAACATGAGTTGAGGAATAGGGATGTGAAGAGAGAGAAACATTCTGATTTCTGCAGCCTTGATGAGCTTGGGGTGAAATGTGCCTGGAGAGGAAAGAGGTTGATGTATCATCTCCCATTTCATGCCCTCGAGGCTGAAATGCTGTTCTTCTGAGCTGCGATGGCCTCCTGAGAGTTCCAAGTTAACCCAGAAAAGTAACTTGGGAAATTGGATTATCCATATGAAATAGATTTCACAAGATAGAGCAATACACAGTCAAGATTTTCCAAAGGAGGCCATTTGGACCCTGGTTTCTGTAATTCACAGAACTACATGTTCTCCCACATATGTAACAACAGAGGAAGTTTTGATGTTTGGCTTTTCCAGAGCTGTCTTATATTCACTCTGATTTACCATGAGAAACAACAATAACCCACCCCCAAACACACACACACACACACACACACATGCACACACAAAATGCCTCCACAAATTGTCAAACTCTGCATCTTAGATTTCCTGCAGCAAAGACTAACATTTAACTTTGGCAGATCCCAACTTACCTATCTCTTTACATGGAGTGGGAGTATGGCCAGCTGCATGGGTGAGTAACCTCTGAAGCTGCGTTGGACCTCACGCTCAGGAGCACCCCAAACTTGGTTTAATGGTCTACTGTCACCATCTTTAAATTCTTTATAATTTTTGAACAAGGAGCCCTGTAGTTTCATTTTGCACTGGGTCCTCCAAATTATGTGCTCAGTTTTGGGAGAGAGGATGGGGACAGAATCATGAAAGGGACAAATCTAGATGGTATCGTAGACATAAAAGACTGTGGGAAAAAAGTTGTGGAGTCAGGACTTTCCAAATCTCAGTCTTTCACATAACTTCGCAACTATTTTTTTCTACATCTGTGTGCTCTCTAAACATTTTTTAAAAATATGAACTCACCGTTTTTCTAAATTAAATACTGATTTGACCTTATCTAAAGCAATGATATTTGTGAAATCATGAGTTTCATGACCCAGTCATGTATTTTTTCTAATATATTTTAAAAGCAACTGAATAACTTTAAAAATAAATGTCACCTAAAATCATTCTGAATACTCCCAGGAGTAGGCTTACTACATTCCAGGAAACACTGAGATGTATAATGAAAACCATGTATATTTGAAACTTTCTCCCTTAAGTTGACAAATCCATAAAGGTGCATATATGGTGGGGCAAAGTATTCTGTCTTCCTGAACTCTATTGTTTTATCATCACGCCCCTATAACTTTCTGTACTGTCCTCACTTAATAAAGCATCCTAACCCTTTGCCCACTCCTCCAGGCATTTGGTAAGGTAAAGTGGCCATCTTCATGACAGACCTCAATTCCTGCACTGTTGGTCACATAAGTCTCAGCTGAAGAGTTCAAGACACTCATCCTCCACTCTATCAGGCAGTACACAGGCCCAGCTTTAGGTCTGCAATTTTAAATATTTTCACTGTATGATTTTTGTCAAAAATTCCAGATATTACCTAACCAGCTCACTGTAAGCCACTCTCTGACTTATTTATTCCTTTCTTTCTCATGTCACTCAAAATTCCTTTCGCAGAAGAGAGGATGTCCCAGAGTTTCTCATGTCATCCGCTACAATCTCCTCCCAGACCTCTCTGTCTCCACACACTGAGGACTCCAATTATTTCAAAATGCTTCTTTAGTCCTTTTGTGTTCTTCACAATTTAAAAATATTTTTATACGTCACTACCGTTGTGTTCAATTATAAGATTTCCAAAGTTTTAGATTCCCACATTCTCTCTTGCCTTTAAAGAAAAATAAATCTATCCACACATATATCTATATCCATATAAATCTATAGATATATAGATTTGTATCTATATCTGTATCCTCAATGTCCTGTATCTCAGCTTGGCTATTAGGATTTGGTTTGGGCTTTCAACACAAACAAACAGATTAGGATTTTTTTTAAACAATATCTAATTATTATTTTTATTATTGTCATCATCAATATAGATCAAATTTAATCAACCATTGTAAATTCCTCAGGTGACAAATCACTAACTCTAAACTCATCAAAAAATAAATACTAAATAATTAAAGGATCTATCACATTGACTTTTTTTTAAAATGTGATACAGTATGATAAACTCTTTTCAGACTTCAAAAATACTTTAGAAAGATCTTTGGAGTTTTAAGTGAAGTAAAAGTGTATTAAATTAAAAAGGAAATTTAAAAATACATATCAGTTGCTATATTTTAAAGTCTTCCTCTCCTGAGGCTATATTTTCTTTTGGAAAAGAAGTGATGAGGGCCTCTATGAGCAATCACAATTTTTGTTTGACAATAAAATTACTGTTAATGTGCTTATTCGTTGAAAAGTTATTCTTTGGCCTAACTAATATTAATATATGAACTTATTCCAAAACAAGTATTGAGCTTATATGACTCTTCTTTATATCCATTTTCAGAGAATTAGTGGGATCAATCCCCCTTCCACACCTTAACCCACTCCAATCTATGCCCATGCTAAGATATTTTGGAGTCATACAGATATAATTACATGTTCTAATTCAATAGAACAAATTTTTGCAGACAAAATTTGGAAACGCTTTGGATTATTCTCTAAATTTGGAAAATAAAATAACATTGTGTGCTATATCTCTACTTCTATTATACTTTTAAAAAAGAGAGAGAATAAAGAATAAATATAAACCTTTTGGATTCCCAAGCACTATTTGGTTAATTTGTTTTGGTCTGATAGTCCTTTATTGAGTGAATCTTGGTCTTAGAATTAGGAAGTGACATTCATCTCAATAATCAATAGATGAACTTTCTTTCTCTTGTACCTTCCAAACAAGTAAAAAGATCCAACTGTTACCAAATTCAGAGCCCAACTCTAAACCTTTAGAACTTCCCAAGGATCTGCTTGTTTTACCTGAAAGAAATAGTTGTTCCACTTGGCTGTCTCGAAGATTTTGCTTTGTTTTTGCTTGTTTGTGATTTTCGGGGTATTTTAGGTACTTATTTTCTCTGACAACCTATTATTGAAGCTTCACGTTATCATGAAAATATTAAGCTCAGATAGAAATTTTAAAAAGTTGTGTCTAAACGCTGAATTTAGTGATAAATGTAAGTTGAGTTCCAAGATTAGTCAGCATGTCTGAAAGCAAATAAAATGTTGGAAGACAGTTTTTTTAAATTTCAGATGACACATATTTAAGAACAGATTTTGAAATATCAGTATTAAAGATCATTTTAGAATACATTATCACCCTCTATAAAACAGTTGTTAAAGCATCCATAAATAGAGATATGCTAAATAATAATAAGACATTTCTAGCCCACGTACAAAACATCCTAATTCCAGATGTTTATTATGAAAATTTAGTCTCTTGCAACTCCTATGTCCTATGTTGTCTCAAGGACATAGCAGTGGGAAGTTACAAAAAGCAACGCATATCGCACCATTCTACAATTGTGCATGATTGGCTCCCACAAAAACCCCAAACAGGAAGGTTTTGACTTCATTGATTTGCTCCTTGCCTTTTCCTTGAGTTGTCTGTATTGAAATATGTATTTTTCACCCGGGTTCACGAGGTCCCTAAGCCCTTTGACTCTAACCATGTCATCTCTCCCTCCACTCAAATGAAAAATATATATTTTTTAAGGCCTGAAATGAATTTTTTCCCCCGCCAAACTTTCAGTTCCCTGGAATGAGTTTTTGACAGCTAAGCTATTTTACCAAGCAATACATCATCAAAGCAACACAGACCTGACAGTCTATCACACGGGGCCAGAAGAAGTATTACATCGGTAGATCATAGAGCCACGTCACTCAGGTGATACATTCACTGCACTGTCACAGGCCTGTGGAAACCTACACAAGTGACTTAGACCTTTCAAGGTTTATTTAAAGGAATATAATTTATTTAGCAAATCCTGTCCAGTTCTGAGGGAGAGTATCCATTTCCACTGTACCTGGAGAGAGAGGTAGTAAGGGTCTTTTGGGGCTTAAAAAAAATTTAAGTGGGAAAATGAAGCCAAATCAAAGGGAATGACTCCCCTTCCATACTTAAAAATGGGAGTCCAGCTGTGATTTCCAATCTCCTTCTAAAACTCTGCTGTGTGAGAAAATTACAACCCTCCACCAGAGCCAGGGGCGCAGGAGATGAAGCTCATCCTTGGTGTCTGCTCACTCTTAGTTTCTGCATAAGTTTCTCTTCAGGTGCCAGCTCCCCCATTGGAATTTCCAAGCTACTCATGGTTCCTCACTGTGACAGGCTTTGTTCCAAGGCTGCTCATGCTCTCAGATTTCTGGAAGACAACAAGACCCTAAAACCCTGGCTCTGCCAGTCACCAACTCTGTGATCTTGGAACTCTTTCTTTCTCAGCATGTGTAAAATGGGAATACGATTACTTACCACATAGGATTTTTGTGAGGGTTAGACAAGATAATGCATGCGAAGTCTGGAAACTGTGCCTGGCACAGAGGAAGCAAGTAATTAAGACTAGCTCTTATCATTTTTACCCTCATTTCTTCTGCCTAATTATTCTACCTGCTTTCTAATTACTATCTCTTTGCATTTTCTGTAGCACTCCAACTTGGAGCCTGTCTCCTCCTTAATATTACTGCCTTAGGGGGTCCTTTCCTAATTACCTCCCTCTGTTTTATGTTTTCATAGCACCAGATACTTTTTCTTGGTAGTACTTATTGCAAGTGTATTTAGTTCATTGTTAAATATCTGTCTCACTCTGCGGTAAATTAAAGATGGCTACATATTCTTTGCTACTCCTTCCATTGAGAGTTAAAGGAAAATTCCCCACCTTATGAATCTTGGACAGCTTTAGTGATTTGATTGACTAATAGAATTTAACGGAAGTGACATTCTGTGATTTCAGAGACTAACTCAGAAGAAGCATTGTCACTTACATCTTGTTCTACTGGAACAATGTCTTTGAGGAAAGCCAGTGCCATGGAAGAAGTCCAATTACCTTGAGACTTCCATGCTGTGTGGAAGCCCAAGCAGCCTCTGGGAAGCCCACATGGAGAGGAACCAAGGCCTCAGCTGACAGTCCTGACTGAGCTCCCACTTGACAGTTACTACCAAATTGCCAGCCAGCTCTTGAAACTGGATCTCCCAGCTGCAGTTAGTTGCCCAAGCTGTGCCACACTGAATAGAGAGAAATTGTTTCACAGCCCCAATTCAAAGTGAAAATTGGTGAGCAAAATAAGTGATTGTTGGGTTTTAAGCCAATAAGTTTTAGCATGGTTGATTACCCAGCAGTGGATAACCAGAAAACTCACCTACATCATGAGTTCCCACAGGACAGGAACCATGTCTATTGTTCACTGCTAGATCCCCAGTGCCTCACAGGTGCCTGGCCTATAGCAGGTGTTCAATAAATGTTTGTTGAGTGAATGAATGAATGCGAAACATCAAAGTACTGAAGAGACTGGGATACGATTGGAAGAGATAAATTAATCTTTGTTATTTTGTTAGTTCATTTATCACTTCCAAATAATGATTCCTTATCTAGATAAAACAGAAGTACCACATCATTGGGCACTTTCAACTGATTCAGTTATAGTTATTGAACACCACTCTGCCCTGGTTGCTGGAGTTATAGCCATCGACTAGACAATCACTGAACTCTTCTAATTCATGATCGAGATCTGTATTTCTCAAACTGTCGTCTATGGACCTGCATCAGAACTTCCTGGAAGTGTTTATTAAAATTTCAGTTTCCTGGGCGCCACCTCAGATCTGCTGAATCAGAATCATTAGAGGAGAGACTCCATAATTTGCAGTTTTTAACAAGCCTCCTGGTGATTCTTATACACTTTGAAGTGTGAAGCCAGGTCTAAATCACAGAGAGTTTCTCAAACTTTCCTTGTAGTCAGCAGGACATTTAATAAAAACAAAACACAATAGATTTCTAGACCTCTCTCTAAATCCACTGAATCATAATCCCCAGGGACCTAACCTTGGAATCTTTTTTTGTGATTCTTATCATTAGGAAAGTTTGGAGAGGGGCCAGCCTGGTGGCACAGTGGCTAAGCTTGCACATTCTGCTTTGGCGACCCAGGGTTCACTGGTTCAGATCCTGGGTGCAGACCTATGCACTGCTTGTCAAACCGTGCTGTGGCGGTGACCCACATGAAATAGAGGAAGATGGGCACGAATCTTACCTCAGGGCCAGTCTTCCTCAGCAAAAAGAGGACGATTGGTGGCAGATGTTAGCTCAGGGCTAATCTTCCTCAAAGAGAAAAAAAAGAAAAAGAAAGTTTGGGGAACAATGCTCTATTTCTTATTTGTATTCTTATTTTGTTTGTGTGAAGAGGAAATAAGCACAAGAGGCCTTTGCGTCTCCAGGTACCTGGGTATTTAAAAAAAAAAGATTTAATGAGAAAGCGCTATTTCCCAAATCACATAACTAGTAAATCAGGCTGGACACTGTTTCCTAGCTCATTATATTTTTCAGTATTATAGCAGCATTTCCTACGTAAGGTATATTTTATTATTGTCAAGAAAAATTAGGATTTCTGACACCATACTAGGGTGGTAGTAAGATGGATAATTTTACATCTCCTCAAAGAATACCACCTAGTTACATACCTGTTTCATCTATGGTTATGTAGAGCCTACAAAAGGTCTTTAGAATAATTTCCCATCATGTACATTCATTGCCTAGCGATGTTTGGCATGAATTAGATGGGTAGTAAATGACTGATGAACGAATGGATAAATGAATGAATGAACGAATGGAGAAGAGACCTCTTCTGAGTCAATCTGATGTTAGTATGGATTTTGGTGGCTGTTACCAAATTAGGCAGGGTGGCATAAGAGGAACCATGTGGATGCCTTGACTCTGCACGAACTCTCTAAAGCAATAGTCATACTTTTTTCCCTCTTCCTCCCTCCAGCATGCAAGATTTTGACTGTGTGTGTGTTCTATAGAGGCAAAATGAAGTGCTGGTGTGAGGCTCCCAAACAAGTAAAAGCATTCAAGTGAAGATAAAGCAGAGTTTGAAACTGTCAGGTCACAGCATCTGTCTAGGCCCAACCTGCATAGAATGTTTTTATCATCACTAACATAATTACATTTCCTCATTTTAGAAGACTAAAAATTCATTCATCAGATTGTTTTTCCTGCAAACCTACCATGTGGATGGACTGTTTTAAGAGGGATGTAAACTCAGAGCGCAACCTCTCCTTTCCAGAACCTGACCAAATAGGGGGCAGAGAGGGCAAAATCCAGATGAAAGTAACACAAAGTGGAAAGTGTGTCCATCATTTCCCAAGCAAGGTCAAGATAAGTGTTCTGGGATATTTGTTTGATGCTTGCTTGACTGGTCGGGATAAAATCTGGGAAGACTTTAGAAGAAGCTGTAATATTTGATCTGAGCCTTGAAGGATTTCAACAGAAAGAGTGGAAAGAGACTTCTGAGTAGAGGAAATAATATGAGCACATCAGAGAGGTGGCAAGAACAGGACATGTTTTGAGAACATTTTTGTGTAATCGGAGTATCTATGAAGAAGAATAAGGGAATTTATTGGTAATGATAGAGTCAGGCCCTGAATGGACTTTAATGCTAGGTCAAGAAATAGGAACTTGGGGGCCAGCCCCATGGCCTAATGGTTAAGTTCAGCATGTTCCACTTTGGTGGCCTGGGTTCAGTTCCCAGGCGTGGACCTACACCACTCATCGGCGGCCATGCTGTGGTGGCAACCCACATACAAAATAGAGGAAGATGGGCAACACATGCTAGCTCAAGATGATGTTCATTCACCCTGAGCTAACATATGAGGGGCACCACCACAGCATGGCTGATGAATGGTGTCAGTTCTCGCGAACCAGGGCCAGCAAAGTGGAGAGTGCCGAACTTAACCGTTACACCATGGGGCTGGCCCCTAAATAGAACTTTTTGAGTTGATGGAAATGTAGAGTTGCATTGTCTAATACTGTATGCACTGGCCCCCTGAAGTCATTTAACACATGAAATGTGACTATTGTGACTGAGAACGATATTTTTCTTTTATCTAATTTTACTGTATTTAAATTAAACGACCACATGTGGCTAGTGATTGTAGTATTGAACAGCACAGTTCTAGATAATGATAAGCTGTTAAAGTGTTTTGAGCAGGGTAGGATCCTTTGGAAAACTGAAGTTTAGGACCATTAGTAGCTGGGGAAATATGATTTTAAATGGGGGCATCCCCACAGCACTTTAGAGTGGTGTTCTCTTATGTTAAAGGATTATTAAAGTTGTTATGCTTTCGGACCCCTATCTGATCTATCATGACATCTATAACAGCAAGGCTTTTTACTTCTATTACCCAGTCAAATTTCTTGCTATATCAAGTGGTAACTCAGGAAATAGCTTGTGTCACCCCCGTGTAATTTGAACATCTTCACTTTTCTACAGTTGATTCAGATTCCACAGCGTCTGAGGACCTTTAGATATTTTACCCCCATATAACTCCATCAGGGGTAAAACTGATAAAAATTGGTGATGCTTTAAAAACATACAATTACAGTGGCTTCATTAAAGAGTGTTTCCAGCAACTTATTCTTTGTATCAATAAGATACACGAGTACTCAAGTTAATGGTCAAACTTTTCCCCCCTCTTATAATGAACCATAAAATTACAGTTGGCAATCAAGAGTACTGTAGCAGATAAGTAAGGCAATTTTCCTCATCATTTTTCCTTTTGTTGTCAATCTTGTTGCAAAGCCCATTGCCTTTTCAATGAACCATGATGGGAATATTCAGATTGTACAATGCTCAAGCATATACACTTAGGTCAAGCCAGGCTGGTTTTGAGCTGTTCATTTTAAATAGGTTATGCCAAGTAAAATGTATGTCTGGAAAGTTTTTTATTAGATGATGTACTCCTATGGCTTAGACCTGTTTGAATAGGAGAGAAACTATCCCTTTTTGATTATTTGAAAAGAGATTCTGGAATTTGACCTTGCATATGCATGTTAGAACATCTAGTTTTTCGGGTAATTAAAATGCTATTTTGAATTATATTGCTATAAATTATTATGTATTAGCTATGCCTTCTTTGGATGTTCTATATATACAGATTTAAAAATGAAGAAAGAGCTTACTTTTGCTCAGAAGCTGAAGTTATAGTGAAGAGGCAAACATCTCTGGGCTTTGTTCTATAGCAACGTATTAGAAGAAGACAGTACAAGTCCCTAAATGGCTTTTATGGGGTCATTGTAGGGGCTATTAGGACCAGTGTGTAGTCATTCTGAAACCTAGACTCCTTCCTTATCTGTAAAATGGGGATGATGATATCGACTTCAAGGACTTGGTGAGAGAATTAAATGTTACAATATGTATACAATAAGTGGCATTTAGTAAATACATGGCGCATATTAGTACCATGAAAGACTAATACATTTGCTATTATTTTGGCTAACAGTTTTCATAGATAAACCCTGGCATTTCAGAGGCTTCATAGAATAGAAGTTTATTTCTTGCTGATAAACATTTCTGACTATCATATGGCTCTCGTCCAGGTGGTGAATCAGGGACACAGACCCCCTCCTATTCTGTGACACCACTATCTTCAACACTAGCTTCCAAGTTTGCCCTGGGCACTGTGACTATTCTAGCCAGTTAAAAGGAAAAGAATATGCAAAAATACTTGAAGATTATAAGTGGCATGTGTCATTTCAGCCCACGTTCCACATTGCACATGACCTCACCAAACTGCAAGGGTGGCTGGGAAATGTAATTCAGCTAAGTACTCAGGAAGAAGAGGAAACAGATTTTGTGAACACATTACCATCTGTGCCACAAATATAGTTGGTTTTCCAAGGTTGATGTACAATTCTACATGTGAGCTATTTGTCTTCTTATTTGTAGAAATGGACCTATCTTCAACAAGAGGAAGTTAAACAAGAACTGAAATGGCTTTCTATGAGAGTGGAAAAGAAACAGGGGGCCCCTTGAGAAGGAAGGCTGCACACTGGAGATTTCTCTTTACTCCAGGCAGATCCTTGGTCAAAGGGGAAGGCACCCAGGTAGCAAGCAGCAGCCTCCCGGGAATGTGTGCTATGGAAGAGGTGGCTAGGAGCACTGTAATCCCAGTGGAGTTGCACTATTGTTGTTGTTTTCAAATTAAAAATAATCCCTTTTGGTTTCTGCATGACATGACAATGCTATCCTTGGGATAAAGTTCTCATAGTTTTGGACCACTTTTCTTTGTATTGTTGCAAAGCCACCAGGTGAATCTAAAACAAAACGTGTTTATTTGTTTTAGTATATGATTTGTAAGAGATGAGGATAAAGGTAATCATTGTTGAAGTTGGATCCATGAAACTCACTCAGTTTTCTCTTATTCAAATAAAAATTTTCCTTCAACCTTACATTTCCATTTTCCTTCAGTTAACTCTTCTGTTTTCCACCCCTTCAAGATTTTTCTGCCTTCAATATTTGACAGCTCACTGCCTACTCCTCTTCAATCCACAACCATCTGGCTTCCCTCATACTGACCATATTCTTAACATGTTCACCAATGTCTTCTATGCCTCTCCTTCTCTTACTTCTCTGCAGCATTTGACCTACTTTGCCAAACCCAGAGAAAAGTTCCTCTGTCTTCTGTCTGGTTTTCTTAAGAAATCCAAATGTGTCTGTCATTGTAACTACTCCTATTCTCTTTATCTCTGTATCTAACCTAACACAAACCCCTGCTTGTTTATATATGCTTTCTCAAATTGCCTTCGAACATTGCCACTTCTCTCCAGCCCCACATTGAGGTTATCATTATCTTTGCCCAAATTGTGATAACAACTGAGCGGTCCCTTTCACCCATCTGCCCCTATCTTATTCCATCTAACTTTTTTTTAAGTGCACATTTTATTTTCAATTCTGACTAAACCATTTTTTTTAATTGAGGTAACATTGGTTTACAATCATCTAACTTATTCTTTATGCTGCAGTCTGAGTGGTTTCTTTAAAATGTACATCTCCTTAGGTCCCTTCATGAATAAGATACTGCAATTGCTCCTTATTGCTCCTGTGACAGAGTTCTGACTGCAAGTTGGTGTCACATGGCCTTACTCTTGCTTTTCACTTCTTCTGGGTCGCTTGACCATCTGACTTTTCACTCTCTTGGATTCAGGTGCCCTGAACGTCTTTCAACTCCTTCACAGTGACTTCATTTCCTTAGTATGCTAAGAGCATTTGAAAGAGCAAATTCATAGAAAATAATGGATATATTAATTGCATTGAACGGGGTACAAAATTTATAAGTCAGTAGGATTGATGAACAGTAATTTGAAAGCTATTCCTTTCATTATTCTTTTTCTCAATTGGTCACATTAAATGTAACCAGTGACATCTTATTGGTGTCTTCTATGAGAATGTTAAGTTCTGGATGTTGTCTTGCTGGCTGGAGACAGAGAAATTAGAATCGGTGGTTTTCTTTTGGGCTTGTTTTTCTGTATTTCTATTTTTACTAGAATCAAAATGGCTTCTTTCAAGATGCTACCATTTCAAAAGAGTAAATAAAGCCCTTGCTTTTTATGGTCATTCTTTCTCAGATGTTTGAGATAGTATAAAATATGTCAGTTAAGATACAGTCATCTCCAAGTAACCACAACAATAACCAAAGGAAGAGTAACTTTATTCATAGAGTTTTTATTGTATACTTAAGAAATCTGTAGGTAGACCATACAAAGGTTATTGAGAGGCTCAATTATATCAGGATTCTATTAGATCAGAGTACATTTCAATTTTATTGGCCTATTTCTCACGGTTGCAAATATGAAGGAGTAATCAATGCCTCAAACAGGCCGGAATGAAAAGGAATGTAGCAATGGGATTTCCTCTTAAGTGTAGCTTTAATCAGAAAGCATTCCCTCCCGAGAAGCCCCAGAGTAGACTTCCACTTATATTTTATTGACTATAAATTTATTGCATGGTCGACTTTAGCTATACATGACTGGGAAAAACATGTAGCTAGCAAAAGAAAGTAGAATAGACACGATGGGCTAAAATCCATTATGAATTGCCCCTTGGGGCTGGTCGCATTGACACTCCAAACAAAATCAAACATCTGTTAGCAAGGAAGCAATTGGAAGGCAACACTTGGAGACAAAAGACCCATCCCAGCATACGCCCTATAATATCTAGTAATAATTATCAAGGATTTGCAATGCCTCCATACAATATTTGTGGCTAGTATCCTCACACAAGAACAGCTTTCTGTATAATAAAAAGCAAAAATCTGTGTTCTGTAAGAAATTTGTGATTCCTTTTTTTCGTAATTTTAAAGCAGGTTTTTAATAATTTCTAAAAGGACAAACACCATGCCATACCACCCTGAACATGCCAGATCTCATCTAAAAGGACAAACAGGTACATGAAAAGATGCTCAACATCACTAATATTCATGGAAGTGCAAATCAAAACAATGAGATAACACCTTACACCTGTTAGAATGGCTATCATCAAGAAGACAAGAGTGAATGATTGTTGGTGAGGATGTAGAGAAAAGGCAACCCTTGTGCATTGTTGGTGGGAATGTATATTGGTGCAGCCCCTACGGAAAACAGTATGAAGCTTCCTTAAAAAAAAATTAGAAATAGGACTACCGTATGATCCAGCAATCAACAATACTGTCTTATAAACTTCAAAGTTGCCAAGATTAGATCTTGATTATTCTCACCACAGAAAATAAATTATAATTATGTGGCACAATAGCGTGTCTAGTATTTTTGCTGTAAGCATCTTTGCCACAAGCAGTTTTGCTGCAAACATTTTCACTGCACAATTAATTGCTGTAAAGGCATATTTCACTGTAAAAGATAAAATGACTGGTTGATTGACAGTTTTGGTTTCATTGTGCTTTCATTTGGTTACAAATGGTTTTCATTTGGTTACAAATATGCACCCTAGTATTTGGATGAAACTGACACCTCTCTTAATGAAGGAAGACATTTCGGCGAAAAAAAGAAAAAATGTGCAATGCCTAACAAGGAGATTAATCAACAAGAAAACAAAAAGTGTAATACTATGAGTGAAAGAATGGAAAGCCAAAGTGCTTAGGTAACAATCCACAAAGTAAAATCAGTTCTTTGCACAGTATTGCTGACAATCGACACACATTTAAATATTCAAATATTTGCAGTCAAATATTTGGTGCTTTCATTTTTCACAGTCAAATCTTTTTAATTTTGTTGTTCATTTTTTCAGGTTTCATTATGAAAACTATTTGTAAGCAAATGAAACCATAATGAAATCAAAACTGTCAACCAGTTATTTTATCTTATATGGCAAAATTGCCTTTTGCCAATTAGTTGTCCTGTGAAATGTTTGCAGTGAAACTGCTTGCAGCAAAGATGCCTATGGTGAAAATACCTAGAACCATTATGATGGAGGTGTGAGCTAACGCTATGGTGGTAACCATATTGCAATATACAAATGTATCAAAAAATACATCTTACACCTTAAACTTACACAATGTTATATGACAATTATATCTCAATAAAAAATAAAATAAGTAAGAGGGCCTTTAGCAACTTTTTAAGAATCTCCATCATATACCACTTACTCTCTGAGTAGAAATTACCTTAGACTCAGAAGGAATAGATGATGACTCTATATTTTCACAATACATTATATACTAAGAAAACGCTTCTGTTTACATTATACCATTTAATCAACCCCCTGAGTTGGTACTATGAACTTCCTTTTGCAGATGAGGAAATGGAACTTAAAACAAAGACATTTAGGAATTTGCCCATTCTACTAAGAGGTCCATCAGAATTTTGAACCAAGTCTTTTACTTCTTCCATCTTCCCCCTTTCATGTTTCCATGCATGGTAAGCCAAGTAGTTATGTTATGACAATTACCTTACCTACTTCTGAAAGAATTTGAGGCATTTGAATTCCAAATAATAGAAAGAACATATTTTGTAAAATTTTAAGAGCATTCTTCACATCAGGATTTTTGGACTCCATTTGTTCATTCCAAATGTTTATCAAACTCTTGGTCCGTCTAAGGCACTGTGGGATAGACGAGTACAGTCAGTTGTGTTCTTGGAACAAAAACTTATAAATTAGAATAAAATATGCACACAACTGTCTATCACAATGACCAAGACACATATGAAAACATTAGGGATTACATTATGCTCCTTTAGCAACATACTTTTGGCAAACCACGCTCACAGATAGTTCATTTGAAGCTTACAGTATCCCTCTCAAATAGCTATTATCACCCTCCTTCTACTGATGGGGAAATGAAGCTCAGAGAAGTAAAACAGAGCAGCCAGGAGATGACTCTGTGTCCTCTCAATCCAAAAGCAACTTCCTGCCACCTTGCCAATATAAATGATCAAAATTCACCCCAGAGGAAGATTGAGAGCTTGTGCTTTGTAATCAGGCAGGATCGGTTTTGAATTCCAGTTCTGCCACTAAGTAGCTGTGTGAAATAGGTATGTAATATCAGTACCGACCTGTAAATTTCTGAGGAGATTGAGTAAAGTAATCTATATCAAATGTTTGGTGTGTATTAAGTACAGCATCAATATTAGCTATTATTAGGAATGACACCTAGTACTGACTAAGCATAAACCATGCAGGCTGCACTATTCTAAGCAGATTTCATATATTGACTCAATTAATTAGTAATACCATTAAATGAGAATTCAACTGAGTTATGCAAAGAAAATAGTTTTATTAAATAAACAAATCAACTCAACAAGTACTTGGAAATACTCTTTACCCAGCAGTTTCTGAGTCACTAGTGATACAGCAGTAAAGAAGACCAAGTCTATCCTCTCATGGGACTTACATTCCAGTAGGAGGAATGAAGAAGAGCATGATTTCACATAGTGAGAAATGCTAGGAAGAAAAATGAGGCAGGATACTAGATGAACATTTGGAAGATATGATAGTTTTTACAAAATGTTTGCAAATTTTTTGACATCCCTGCCCCAAAAGGTGGAATTTAATTCCCCTTTCTTTAAATATGGGCCATCCTTTGTGACTTGCTTCCAACAACCAGAATTTGGCATACGTGAGCAAAGCAGAAGTGACACTGCGTGAGTATCTTCCAAAGGCAAGTCACAAATGGCGATTTGGCTTCCACTTGGGCCCCCTGACCTCCACCATGTTTTGGGAGTCCGGCTAACCTGAAGCAGCTCTAACAAGGAGACTATGTGGTGATACCAGAAGAGACAGAGATAGATGTCTGAGCGCAGCTGTTGAGTTTTCTCAGTCCAGGTGTCAGGCATGTAATGAATGAGCCTTCAGATAATTCCAGCACCCACCCTTTAGCCACCTCAATGAGTGAAACAGAAGTGAACTGTTCCCCCCAAGACCTGCCCAGACTGTGCATTAGAAAACAAAATAAATGTTTTTGTTTTAAGTCATTCAATTTTTGGTGATAAGTTACACATCCACAGTAACTGAAACAGATGGTATTTTACACAGGGTATCAGGGAGGTTTATTTGAAGAGCAGATATTGGAACAGAGCTCTGAATACTATAACGTAATGAGCCATTCAAAGATATAGAAGACAAACTTCCCAGGAAGACAGAATAGCAAGTACAAAGGCCCTGAGGTGACATTGCACTTGATATTTTTTTGTTTTTGAGAAAAATTCTCCCTGAGCTAATATCCACGGCCAATCCTCCTCTTTTTTGCTGAGGAAGATTGGCCCTGAGCTAACAACTGTGCCCATCTTCTCCTACTTTATATGTGGAACACCTTTCACAGCGTGGCTTGATAAGCAGTACATAGTCTGTGCCCGGGATCCAAACCAGCAAACCCCGGGCTGCTGAAGTGGAGCACGTGAACCTAACCACTACACCACTGGTCTGGCCCCTGCACTTGGTATTTTGAAGGAATAACAAGATAGCCAGTATGGTTATAGTGGAGTAGAAGACAGAGAAAAATAGGAGATAAGGTGGACCAGATAATGGAGGATCTTACAGTTGGCAAAGAGCTTAGATTTTGTTATTAATGGATTGGGAAACAATTGGAGGATAATTAGGAAGAGGTTTGATGTGATTTATGTTTGAGAAAAGATCTCCCTGCCATTTGTATGAATAACATACTGGTACTAAGGCAAGAGACAAAGAGAGAGGTCCTTTAGGAAGCTAAGAAGCAAGGACAGTAATTAGGAAGGATATGATGGTGGCTTGGCCTTGAGCCTTATCCATGCAGTTGGGTGATATGTGGTCATATCAGGGACAGAGTCTGTGGGTAGAACCAGTAGACTTACAAATGGGTTGGATGAGAGCAGAGAGGGAGAGGGAGGCCGGACGTGCCAGGGCTCCCCGACCTTCCTGCACAGAGTTTAGCGGGCGAGCCAGCGGCATGAGCATCGTGAGGAAGCTTGTTAGAAATGCTGAATCCCAGGCCCCATCACAGTCTCATTAAATCAGAAGCCGCATTTTGACAATATGCTCAGATCATTCATAGGCAGATTAAAGTTTGAAAAGCATTGTTTTAGACACATGGATATGTCAAGTAAGAACTTGGCTCTTCAAGCCTGACCCTAACAGGATCAGGCAAGACTGGACATTTGTCAAAAAAGACTTTTAAAGGAAAAGAAAATAGCCTTTTATTCAAATTCTTAAGATAGGCAATATAAATCCACAAAATTGTTGCTTGATGCCTAGGAACAGAAATCTGATTCTCTATTACTAGGAGATTCTACAATAATTCCTTCTGGGAATTATCTGTCACTCAGTTTTTAAAGAATTTAAGTTTTCCTGAAAAAGTATACTTAGAATCTCTATCTTGAATTGCATTTTCTGTTTTGGGTTACTTCTAAGAGAAGAACACAGTATCAGTATACTTTCATAAAGCTCCAGATAACTCTGTTAAATTTGCATGGTTAGGAGATATATTTCATTTTCATCAGAAAGCAGTAGGCCACCACCAAAATGGCTTATTACCCTTCCTTATTCCAATTGCCAAACTATACTTAACATCGTTTCTGCTTACAAGTTGAAAACTCAATTCCACCACTGTGGCTGTCTCAGCAGTTTTCCTTAAAATTCAAGCTCCATGCTGCTAATAATAATAAAATAATGTTAATAAATGGTTTGCCCCAAATTTTCCTTTTCATCTAATACCATATGCATAATATGCAGGGCCTTAAACAAAGATTTTTCAAAAGCCACATACTAAAAGAAACAGCAAAATTTCTAAACAACACAAAGGACAGCAACGTGCTTCCAGTAACGACTTTGGAGAACAAATTGTCCTTCAGGTTCCTGCAGTTTGTAGATTAAGAGCATTTTTCAAAGTTTTGTACAAAGTTCAAGATTACTAAAAACGGAAATTTCAGATGGGCATGTTCACTGTGAAGGTGGGAAGACAAGATTAGAAAGATCTTCTTAAATTAGCCTTGTTTTTTTCCAGCACGTTACAAGGAAGTTGAAAGTATTGAATATAATGCATTTCTAGATACAATTTAAGACCTTTAAGGTTACAGAAAATAGATTCTATAAAACTGAACCCAAAATGCATATTATTTCTTCTAGGATACAATTGTAACAAGTCAGGCCTGATGGCAAAAATCCAATTACAGCAGTAAAGGTTGCTCTCAGTTATTCCTTTCTGTGAATGAAAGGAAACGACCAAATGAGGTGAGGGGAAGCACCTGCCTCCGGAAACACATGGACTTCCATTTGGTATCAGTTTTTTGTTAGTGAGAGAATGAAAATGGATAAAAGCATCCAGTGCATTGCAAGTGCCTTCGATACAGATTTTTGTACTTTTTAAGAAACGGAGCAGAGAAAGAAAATAACTTTTTTCACGATGGTAGTATGTTCTCTAAGAAAGATGATACAGTGTGATGGTGAGTCAGTGGTTGAAATCCTAACTCTAGAGAATTCTATGACTTCAAAGAGGTTACACAAACTTTCTGAGCCTCAGTGGTTTTTTGGCAAAGTAGGGCTAATTACCATGCAGCTCTCTTAACCTGAAATGGGATGAAGTGAAATCGTGTGTGTAACCACCTGTCAAACAGTCAGTGCTCCATAAATATTAGCTATTATGATCAGCTCAGCCTTTACCAAATATGTATTCTTGGCAGGCTGCTTCACTTTGCCTAAACCAGTTTGATCTGCGCTGTTTGGGGGCCGGCTCATTTAAAACCTAGAAAATTACAAAGACCATGAACACAATTAATGTAGCACTTCCCTGATTTCTACACTAGAGAACAGCAGCAGTGATGACAGAGGAGACCGCTTTGCTGTTCTCGGGAATCCAGTTGTGGAGAAAATGACACCGTGGTGAGCCCAAGAGTCTGGATGGTGCTAAATTCTGCTTTCTCTCTAACTTTTCTTCTCTGCCTGATCTTTGTAATGAACCCAGTTTGTCTAATCAGCAGAATATTTATAGTTCTAAAGCAATTCTTTTGTTGCTGAAAACAGGTCCCAACCAGAGGTGAGAATAATGAAACATTTATCTTATTAAGATCACAAAAGAAGAGACGGTTCTCTGTTATGTGTGTTCTCTCTCTGAGTGCAGTACCTGATTTACTCAGCATCCCACAGCCATTGATGGTGATGTCCCTGCTCCCAAGCCACCATTCCCTGCTTTTGCTCACTGATACAGCTAACGACTGCCTGCCTCTCACCAACCCCAGATCCAAGGTGTTTTTGATCTGCCATAGACGAACAGAGAGAGCATCACAAAGACTGAACAAATCGGGGTTCCGAGGTCACTTCCACCACTTACCAGCTGTTTGGTCTCGGCAAATTTGCTTAACTGGAATCTCCATTTTTCATCTGTAGCATGGGAATAATTCTGACTCTTACTGAACATTTGTGAAAATTAAATGAGATAATTACGTAACAGCCTCTGGCATAAAGTAGGGCCTTAGTGAATATTTGTTACCAGGAAGCTGTGGTCCCAAAACTGCAGCTCTCAACCAAGAACAATATTTATTTTTAGTCCAACATGCCTTTCCTGTTTGTTGTTATACACTATTGGGTTCAGAGAACTCCTTCTCTGAGTTCAAGGCTCTCTCCCAGGGTGACAACAAGAGGTCACCTTAGGCTTTGTAAAAGTAGTTTTCAGGTAATTCCCATAATGCCACTGTAACATCTGGGCCTCGTGGTTTCTGGATTCATCTGGGAAGATGAGAAACACTTAGGAAAAGCAAAAATACAGACTGGACCCAAAAAGGACAATATAATTGGAAAATACTTCCTCATGTAGAGGAGAAGGAAATTTAGCACTGCCCAATAGAAATACAACGCAAGCCACATCTGTAATTTTAAATTTTCTGGTAGCCACATCTTTTTTTTTTTTAAGATTTTTTTTTCCTTTTTCTCCCCAAAGCCCCCGGGTACATAGTTGTATATTCTTAGTTGTGGGTCCTTCCAGTTGTGGCATGTGGGATGCCGCCTCAGCATGGCTTGATGAGCAGCGCCATGTTCACGCCTAGGATTTGAACCAAGGAAACACTGGGCCGCCGCAGAGGAGCGCATGAACTTAAACACTCGACCATGGGGCCAGGCCCCTGGTAGCCATATTTTTTAAAAAGTGAGAAGAAACAGCTAAAATCCATATTGATAATATATTTTATTTAACTTAATGTATCCAAAATAGCATTTCAATGTGTAATTAACATAAAAAAATTAGTGATATTTTACATTCTTTTTTTGGTGCAAAGTCTTCAAAATCTGGTATGTATTTTACACTTACAGCACATCTCAATTATAAACAGCCGGGTTTCACGTGCTCAATAGCCATACATGGCAAGTGGCTGCTGTATTAGAGAGCCCTAGTATAGAAACCAGTTTGCAGTTGTGTTGAAAATGATTATTTTAAATTCGTAAACCATTCACCAAGGCCAATGTACACACCATTTTCAAAAGTTTGCTTCCGGTTAGAAAATAGCTTGAAGAGAAAAATCATCTAATAGCGCTGATAAACTGTTCAGTGAGCAGGGCTTCTGATTTTAAAATCAGCGATGTTTGATCAGTGCCCCCTGCTGGTCATGTGCCAGATTAAACAGTAAAGAAAGAAAAGTTCTGTCATGGTTGACATTTGCCTAGACTTGGACACCAAATAAAATTTATTTTATTTTCCAGATAACTATCAACTTAGACATATGTAATCAGCTAACAAGCATTTAACTATACCACAAGGTACATTGTCAAAAGACTTAATCCCTTCATACCTTGGTAAAATATTCTTTTCTCTGGAGTAGGTGGTGTAACTAAAATTTGGAGGAAAACAAATGGAAACACAATTATTTCTCATTCAGCAAATCCAAATGGGAACTCCTAATGTCAGTGTGATAAGTAGGAAATTTACACATGATAAGGAACTTTGATACCAAAAGATGACTAGGGCTTTTATGTACCTTTGTCTCCAGAAGCAGCCAAAACTGAGGGCTGATGTTCACTTAATTCGAAATCTCAAAATTCATGTTTCAAATAATGCCTGGAAAACAACAGCTTCTCAAGTAGAATTTCCTGGTGCTGCTTTGGTGACCGGGAGGAGAGAATCTCAATGGAAGGCTCCCACAGCTGCATGAGTGATAAAGATGACTAAGCATGTTCCCGTACTTTGCCAAGTTTAGAGAAAAGTTTAGTTTTCTTGAGGTTTTCTCAAGAAAGTTCACAGTTCTTGGTTAAGTGGCTTCAGATGGTGCAAGTTAACATTCAGGAAGGTTGTAAATAAAACAACCAAAGGAATGTATAACCTTGATATAGCAAAGGCCACAAGTAAATTTGTCCCCTCTTGGGGCGCTCTCGTCCCTTGTCTCGCCCCAAATCCCTGTCTTCAGCAGAAGCACACCTCTGCCTTCGGCCCCGTCATGTTGACTTTCTCTCTACCCAAACTCCCCATTCTGCACCACAAGAATTCCTGGGATCAGCTAGGAAAGACAGAATTTCCCTTAGGCTTTGAAGGAGGGAAGAGAACTGAGGGGCTGATCAATTGACAGCAAATAATCTTTGGTGGCTGCTAAGATAGGCTGGGAGTCCAGGTCCACATTCATTCTCCTGTAGCTTGTATCATTCAATTTATTTATTTATTTGTTTATTTTTTTGAGGATGATTAGCCCTGAGCTAACATCTGCCACCAATCCGCCTCTTTTTGCTGAGGAAGACTGGCCCTGAGCTAACATCCATGCCCATCTTCCTCTACTTTATATGTGGGATGCCTACCACAGCATGGCTTGCCAAGCAGTGCCTTGTCCGCACTTGGGATCTGAACCAGCAAACCCCCGGCCGCCGAAACGGAACATGTGCACTTAACCGTTGTGCCACTAGGCCCGCCCTGCTTGTATCATTCAGAAAGCGAAGAGGTACCAGGGATGTACCAGGGATATACCAGGGAAGGGGATTGTTGAGAATGAAGGGAATAGTAAACAGCTTTTCTTTACTGTCACCAAGAACAAATAAAGAAGATCTTAACTTAAACCAACTGCTTTCTGAAAAATGTATGTTTACGAGTGTTTGAAAGTAATGTCTTGGGAGACACAGGGTGCTCATCCTGAATCCTAGTTCCACCATTTACTGGCTGTTTGATTGGGGCCGGGTACTTGACTTTAGGAGACTTGGCTCTGTCATCTACAAAAAGGGATGATAGTACGACTTACTTCATAGAGTTGTAATGAGATTAATTAAAATATGCTTGTAAAGCGCCCAATGCATGGCAAACACTTAAGAAAAAAAATACCAAGATATATAAGGGTTTCTGAATCCTTAAACACATGTGCAAGTATTAATCATAATTTATTTATAAATTTGAATCCTTCAGGGTACTTAGTAGATTGCCCAGCCAAGAACATTCAAAACAAACTAATTACCACAATGCTTTCTATTCCCACTACCACTGCCCCAGTTCACACTCTCAGTTCTTTCCCCCGGACTTTTACAATAACCTCCCCATTCTGCATTGTTGCATAATAAGCCACCCTACAACTTAGTGCCTTCAAACAATGGTTTGTTATTTCTCATGATTCTGCATTTTGGCTGGGAGGTTCTGACTCTGGTCTCACCTGGGCATATTCAAGTACTGGGTAGGCTGGGAGCTGGGCTCAGCTGGGATGATAGGAGAGCTGGGCTTCTTTCTGCTTACCTTGTCTCTTTTTTCTTGGTCTCTCATCCTCAAGGAGGCTACCCTGGGCTTACACACTTGGTGGCTGAATTCCAAGAGGGAGGCTCCCAATGCAACAAGCTCTTTTTAAGCCTCCATGGGCAGCATGCTTGTTGATGACTATTGGCCAAAGCAAGACACATGGCCAAGCCCTGAGTCAATATGGGCGGGGACTACACAGGTGTGAACACTAGAGGCTCGACTCACAGGGGCCATCAGTGTAGCCATCTGCCACACCTTAAATGACTTCCGTCCTCCAGTCAGTCTTAGCATCTCAGTTGTCCTCAACCAGGGCTGAATTTGCCCTCCCACCAACACTCAGAGGAAAGGTTTTTGATTGTCGCAAGTAAGAAGAGGTGTGCTACTGACATCTAGTGAGTAGAGACCAGGAATGCTGCTAAACTTCCTACAATGTTCAGAACAGCCCACCACAAGAGGCAATTATCTAGCCCAAAATATCAACAGTACCAGGGTTGAGAGACTCTGTTCTAGATGCGAGGTTCTGTGATAACACTAGGAATGAAATTAGACCTGATCCCTCAAAACAGGGACTGATTTCTTATGGGGAAAGTCAGGTAAAAAACGAGTGCAATAAACTGATAGATGTTCTAAACAATGGTGAAGGATTTGATGTACTGGGGGCCAAAGGAGGGAAGAGTCTGTTCAACATGAGGTGAGAAGAGTCAGGTAGACAGTGAGGAGGAAAGATGAGCAATGCAGGCACAGAGAAGGGCATAAGTCAAAGCCAGAGGGCTTGAAATAGATTGACATTTTCAAAATTTACCATTCTTTCAACATGGTTGAAGGACAAGCTATGGACTGAAAGTAGAATGAGGTTGAGAGAGGAACTGGAGATGTCAAGCAATGGGCAAATCAGCTTATATGGCTTATGGCAGTGATTTTCACTCAGAGTTGCACATCAGAATCACCTGGGGATGTGTTGAAACAGCAGTTCTGAGCCTCATGCCAGACCATTTAACTCTGACTCTCTAGGCATTGGGATTCTGACATCTACAGATTTTTAAAACCTCCTCAAGAGACTCCAATTTACAGTGGAAGTTGAGAACTGTGCTGACTTTATCTGGTAGGCAATGGGGAAATACAGAAGAGTTTTAAGCAAGGGGCAGCAAGATATTTTCGAATGGTGTTTATCAGAGTGTGAAAAATAGATGGGAGAGCGGCAAGACGAGAACAGAGTCCTATTCCTTTAGGAGATAACCAGGGCACACACCTCAGGTGGCAGACAATGAGGACCCACACCAAGACGCAGGGACTGGGCTATTAATATGGTGAGTTAACAGAACTCAGATATTAATTTGAAATCGAAGGATAAAATGGAAGAAGTCATGAGAGAAAGAGAAGAATTTAGACAGAAACACAAATGTTGCATGATTCCACTTCTATGAGGAATCTATACCTAAAACAGGCAAACTCATAGAAACAGTAGAATGTTGTCAGGGGTTTGGGGGAGGGGAAACAGGAAGTTGCTGTGTAACAGCTATAAACTTTATGTTATACAAGATGAATAAGCTCTGTGAATCTGCTGTACAAATGGTGTGTATAGTTAACAATACTGTATTGTGCACTGGAGAATTTAAGAGGGTAGATCTCGTGTTAATATACTTACCACAATTAAAAAAAAAAGAAAGAGGAATTTAGGAAAGCCTTTGATTTTCTGGCTTGCCCACTTGATGGGACAGAAAGGCCAATTACTGGTTTGAGATCATGATACGGGTTGGAGGATTGTGAGTCAGATTTGGACACGTGGAGTTTGAGATGCCTCTGCTCCAAGCAACTATTAGTGTGCAGCATCAGGCAGATTCTCAGAAGAGGGCTCCAGTTTGTAGTGATTTGTGAGTCATGGGGATGGGTAAGTTTGACTAAGAGAGTGTAGAAAGTGAGGGGAAGAGGCCAAGGACTGGCTCTTGCATCTCAGCATTATGGAAAGAGTAGGCAGAGGACATCCAGCAAAGAACCCTCATAAGGAGGGTTCGGGGAGACCCTACCCTTCTCCATCCAAGTCATTTTATATACTGCTGCCAGGTAACTGTTCAATAATGAAAACATGAGCTCCTCATTCCACTGTCAAACTCTTCAGTGGCTCATTGCTCATTGGCTGAAGACCATGCTTGCCGTTTAAAGTTTTTCCCCTTGAGACCTTGTATATATATTTTCCTGGCTTCATCCTTCCCCATGTTCCAACATTCTCCCTACCCTCTACTAACACCACTTTAAACTCTGAACTTGTTGTGCTTGTTTCCTGCCTCTGGCCTCTGCACAAGGTTTTCCTTTGACCTACCCACCTCCCTTCCTTCTCTTTTCCTTGTTCACCTGCTGAAATCCCAAAACTCAGTTCAAATGACCTCTCCTCTGGACCCCCAGTTAGAAAGCTCCTTAAGTACTTTGTATAGCCCTTTGCACAGAATGGCATTTCCCAGGAAGAGGCAGTAGATGATGGTGGTTAAAAGCAGGGAGTCTGCAGCCAGAACTGGTTAGGTTCAGTGCGGGCTCCCTACCACAGCGAGCTTCGCTTAAGAAGAGACCTTGCCTTCTTCTTGCTAATATCACCAGTGGGCGAGCATAGTCCTGCTTACATTTAAAAACAAATGTTTTAATAATTTAAAATTTATTTCCTATTATCTTCTTAATGTTCCTAATATTATCTATTGTTTTCCATTACTTAAAAAAAATCCTTTTAAAAAGAGTTTGTGTGGATTATTTTATAGGTGTATTTATAAGCACATATATAAATACTTACCTTAATTTTTAATGATTTTAAAGTTTATACTAGACATTAAATTCAAATGGCTAGAAGTTTTAATTAATTTAATTTTAATTTTTAATAAAATTAAGGGCTTTTCTTGTATATATTAGGAAACAAATGGATAATTTATAAAGGAAAAACTTTTTTTGTCGTTAGAGCCTCTATTAACTCCCAGACAGTTCTGTATCTGGTGCAATGAATGACCAATTCCTCAAGGTAATCAGGACCATAGTTGCTCAGTTGATTAAAATACTGATTCAGGTGAGATTCATACACCTCAACTGCTGTGAGCAAAAGTATTTAAGAATAGCTTGTTGGATGCATGAGTCAGAATATTTTTATCAGAGGAAATGGTATGAATTACTCTTGAGAGTTAGTTAAGTAGAGAGATTAAGGGTGTCTCTGTTGTTAATTAAATTTTTATATCTAGTTTCCAAAAGATAAAGGGATTTGTATTCAGAATGACCTAGATTCGAATCTTGGTTCTGCCACTTCCTAGCTGTATTCATTCATTCATTCAACTGTCTATTGAATGCTACTATCAGCCAACTCCTTTTCTCTGCACATCTTGACTTCCCTGCTTAGTTAACTGTTGGAGATAAGAATGGCACACCTATGATCAAATCTTTGTTATACTACTTACTAGCTAGATAACATTGAGTAAGGCATTTAATCGCTTGTTGCCTCCATTCCCCTATCTATAAAATGGGGATATAACACTATCTACCATATAAGGTTATAATGAAAATTAAATAGGTTAATAGGTGGAAATTCATCAAAGTCAGCACACTTTCTCTGTAAGGGCTCAGATAGAAACTCTTTCTGGTTCTGTAAACCATGTGGTCTCTGTTGCAATGATTCAAGTCTGCAGGAAAGCAGCCACTGACTGACTATACAAATGAATGGATGTGGCTGCATTCCACTGAAACTTTATTTACAAAACTGTGGTAGCCAGATTTGGGCCTCGGGCTATAATTTGCCAATCCCTAGAGACCAAGCCCTGGAACATACCAAATTTTATCTGTCCTTGTTATTATCATTATTTTACTTTTTTGGAGGAAATGTTTTATAATCAGTGGCATCTTACTTAGCTGTTCAGCCAGATTTGTATTTGCCTCAGCCAGTTACTTGGGGACACCACATACCAGAAAACACTTTAAATTAAATTGTCTGCTTTAGGTTTTTAGACCACCCTGGCATTATGAATTCAAGTCAAAAATCCATGTTAGTAAGAGTTTGTGGTCCAAATTCTTAGGGGAGTTGACTTTTTCTTCCTTCCATCATGTGCCAAGGTCGAAACATGAAAGTTCCTTATCGCCCTTTTCTGCGTAGTGGTTTTATTACCTATTTGCTCTGACACTGAGGATTTAGCTCTTGGGTGTCCCAGCTTTATGTGGAGGTTTCCTATTAGACCTGCTCCTTGGACATTTTGTTTCCTTTCTTTATAGTACTTAAAATAATAGAGCATTTATGATCAATGGGGTCCTAAATTTGATGAAGTATGTTATTAAAGCTAAGGACATATTAGCTACTGCTATCATGATCATTTCTGCAGTGGACACTGGGGGGTGCTCTGCCCAGGTTCCCTTTCCCTTCCAGTACATCTCCCCAGCCCCCTGGCATTTTGAGTGCTTTTCAAGAGACACCTAGAAGGTTACTCCACACCTTCCTCCCCAGAGGTGGCCTACAGCCACTGACTGACAAACTGGTGGATGTTGTGGGCTGAATTATGTCTCCCCCAAATCCATACATTAAAGTCCTAACCCCCAGTACCTCAGAATGTATTTGGAGAAAGGGTCTTAAAATAAACGACTAAGTTAAAATGAGGCGCTTAGGGTAGCCCCTAATTCACTCTATTCTTATAAGAAGAGGCAATTTGGACACAAAAAGAGACAGCAGGGGCTTGCATGCACAGACGCAGCAAGAGGGTTGCCATCTGCAAGCCAAGGAGAGAGGCCTGGAACAGATCCTTCCCCTATGGCCCTCAGAAGAAGCCAACCCAGCTGGCACCTTGATCTTGGACTTCAGCCTCCAGGACTGTGAGACAGTAAGTTTCTGTCGTTTAAGCCACACAATCTGTGGTATTTTATTTATGGCAGCCCTAGCAAACTACTAAAGTGGGGGTACAAAATGCTGACCCTCTTGCCTCAAGATGGAGCAGCTCTTGCTGATCCCATCCCCTTCTTGTCTGTATTCCCTTATTTCTGTTCTCCCAAGCACACTCCCTCCATAAGTCAAGTGGATCCAAATCCCTGGGTCAGGTTCCGTTTCTAGAGAACTGGATCTGAAATAAGGCCTACACTTGTCTTAGCCTGTTCTAGCTTCTATAGAAGAATGCCATAGACTGGGCGGCTTAAACAACAGAAATTTATTTCTTGCGGTTCTGGGGGCTGAGAAGTCCAAGATCAAGGCACTGACAGGGTCAGGATCTGGTGAGGGCCCACTTCCTGGTTCACAGATGGCCATCTTGGCACTGTGTCTTCACATGGTGGAAGGGGCAAGGGAGCTCTCTTGGATCTCTTTCATAAGGGCACCAATCCCACTCACGTGGGTTCCACCCTCATGACCTAAGAACCTCCCAAAGTTCCCAACTCCAAATATCATCACATTGGGATTTTAACACGAATTTGGGGGCGGGACACAAGCATTCAGCCTACAGCAGTGCTTCAAAACCTTCCTATGTTCCAGAGGCTATTATTTTTTGCAGGTGAATGTTGAGGATGTAAATCAGATTGGATGGTAAGAGCCACTACCATCAAGAGAAAGATGAAAGTGCCCAGTAAATGAATAATTTTCTCACAGTGATAGCATGTTTTTGCATCTGTGCTGATATTCCCAGCACACCAGTATATTTCAGTGATGTTAAAATATCACTCGTCTAAAGAATACTACCACTGAAATAGAAGATACATTCAAACACAGTATCTGACTTGGCAAAATGACTTAGGAAAAATCTGGCATCCTTAAGCACATGTGGAGAGCAGATTTTTAAATACCCACATCAATCTAATTACAAAAAAGCAGGGAAAAATATTAATATCCTAGGCATATGCAGGGAATTCAATTATCTTTTGCAATATGTTGTGATTTTGCATGTTATGAAACATTGCTATTTTTAATCTTTAGATCGTGATTCATCTTTAGAAACTTTGTTTAATTTCTGAGGACTTTTTCAAAGTTTGGTTTTATTAGAACGCATTAACATAAATAGCTTCCTAGAGTGTGTATGTGCATAAGAGAGAGAGGGAGAGAGAAGTGAGAGATAGAGAGAGAGAGAGACAAATAGATACATGCACAAACATGTTTGTGAAAAAATTTAGATATTCATTGCCTCACAGTTTTAGAAGCTAAGAAACTGTCTGTATGTGGGAAGCAGAAAAGGAATTTATGTATTTCTCTAAGATGCTATGGTCTGTGATAAAGTTGTATTAAGAGAGCAGTGCAAGCATTGTCAGAACCACTCAACCAGGAAGTAAATTATGGTTAGGTCTCCACAGTCTGATTGAAATGGAAACTTGAAACAATTATCAGGTAATTCAATGAATTTCAAAATAATTGCCACAATTCTCCACTTCACTGTATCAAAGGTAGGTGAACCGTACTAAATTAGAGAGAAACAAAAGGGACCCATGACCTTCATAGAGATGGTACTGTATCTCGTTCTTATTTCCCTGGACAAGTCTTTATCTATCCTTTATTTTCCCCAGAATTTGTCTTCAGAATAATAAGAACCCACACGCAAAAATATTGCAAAGCATGAAAGTAATCCTTTGCCTCTATTATGAAAGAAGAATTTGATTGCTTAGTTTCCTGTACTGCCCCCTCCCTCCCACCACACACACACACACATCCTCACTCACTGTTTACTACTTACCTATGAACTACAAAATATGCTTGATGTAAGTCTCGTCCTTAAAATAAGGGCTCCCAAACTTGTCTCCTCCTTAGAATCGCGTGGGGAACTTTTTGAACATTTACATTCCCAAACTCCAGCCCTGAACAGTTCTAATTCCATAAGCATGGGAAACATTTCCCTAGAGTACGAAAGTTAAATAATAGGAAAACTTAGTCAGTCTTGCTTTCTAACTTCGTATACACCAGGAATGCAAAATGTCTTGCAAATATATGCTACCATTTTCCCTCTCAAACTCATGACAGACGTCATTAATTGATCATGACAATCTTTCCAATAACTTCACAGTTGCAAAATCCTCATTACGGCATTATTGGTGGTTACTAGCAACTGAAGTTGAGGGAAAAAATCAAACCTATTTGTCTTAAAAGAGAAAAGACACAGGGTTAATTTAATTGCTATAAAAATAATCGAAACTTAAGAAGAAGCAACATACATTTATACCACAGTAATTCCACTTGTGGTTTGTAAATTCATTTTTTCTTAAGGTCACATGCTGATTTAAACATAAAGAATCACCTTCTTTGTCCCCTAGAGAGGTCCATTTTATGTGTTATTCAGAAGATATTTCATAGAAATCAAGCTGATAGACAACTGTCTCGTTAAGTAACATATAATCTTAAATCTTCATAAAAAGAAGCAGAGGGAGAAAGTTATTAAAATTTGCAAAACTCCCTACCCATTTTCTCTTCATTCTGAGAACACATTAGTCATAAACCATTCAATGTTAAGAAGATTCTGATTTACAAAGCTTAAGTGAAGAAGGTTCTAGTTTTATAAACTTAGTTTAGGAATGTTACACTTTCAAGGGTGGAATAAAATTTTGATTAAGAGTTTGTTCACAAAGAGAAGTCAATACAAAATGTGAGGCGAAGGCAAATGTGACAATGGAAATATAGAGCCAGCAAAGGTTGCGCATGGGAAATTAATTGTTTTCAAATTGTGTGATGTAATATTAACAATCAGAGGGAGGTCTGATATTAAAATCTAATTAAAATTGAATTCAGACAGAAAACTTCAGCTTCTATAAGTCTAACTTGAACTCCTCAAGGCAACATGATTTTGAGAGGCCAGACATCTCCACAATGACTTTCCTTTGATATTTTCCTTCACAAATAATTGAATTGGAATACTTCTGTGATATAGTAAGCCTCCAGACCATGGATCCAGGAGCATGACTAAAAGAAAGGCATAGGAGAAAATGTGAAGAACATATTGGATATTTGTTTAGGCTTTTTGAGGTATGGCATAGTTATAGTGTTCACTTATGGCCTAACTGAGAAAGATAAGATTTCTCCCCCCAAAAAGATGGAGATTTTGGCTCCCAATCCCCAGGCTTTTCAGTATGGGAGCAGTTATTAGGAAGGAAATGGGAAAAAAATGAAAGTGGATTTGAGATGATATTAAAATGTGTGAGCTTATTAAAATAGTGTGATAGCCTATTTTTCTCAGTCATAACTGGCCCTGGACAGAGCTTGATTTCCGTAGCTTGGGGGATGCCACATGGCTAATAAAATATCCAAAGCTTGTGCAAATCAAATAGGTTTTGTCTTAGTTTACACTGCTCCAAAGGCAAAGAGCCTCTGTGTATTGGGGGGCTGGGCATGGTTAGCTCTAAGAGACAACAGAAAAGTGTTGGGGGCGGTTGACCTGAGCTTATATCCAGGTAATTGGCTTAGCTTCAATTTCACTTGGCCTATATAAATGTTGCTTAAAATGGGGACTAGATAAAATGATTGATATGAGTAACTTGCATTGATTCTTCTTATGGATAAATTTATATTTGAAAATAGAGGAATCACATTCACTAATTATTTTCTTACACACATATTCATTGTCGTTTACCATTTTTAATAAACCCCAACCCAGCCTTCAGGCAGCATTTATAAAACATGCTTAGCATCTATTTAAGAATAGAAAGGTTCAGCCAAGTTGCCCTTTTGTTTTGTCTATCAATCAGTTTTAACTGATAATTTTAATAAATAGAACTGAGTCTTCTTGTTGTTGGAGAGGTATACAAATATATGGAACCTCCATCCCATCACCCTCAAGGCACTTCTGGGGAACTGACATTCACAAGGTAAATACTTGGGGAGAAGGTTGTCCCCTTAAAACTTAAATTCGAATGTTATATAAGCCAGAAAGAAAACAGTAATGTAGAACATCTTTTTCAAAATGAGATAAGCTCTTTGTCTGAAGCATGGGCTCTGCTCTTTGAATACAAGGGTGAAAAGAACCTCTGACCTGTCTGATGATAAAATCTCTTCCTTGGATTTTTAACATCAAGTTAGCATTAAAAGAGCCTTTTATATTTCATATGTTACTGAAACTTACCCATGTAGCAACACGTTTGATATTGGTGTGGTGCCAGCTTACTTCCAGAAGTGGTGAATTGAAGTTAAAATTGAGTATAGTACAGGAGGTAATAGTATGGTAATTGAAAGTTTTTGGCATTTATTTGAGGAAGAAATTGAGGTCTAGAAACTTCACATTCAACATCTGTGAAATGAGGATAATGAGAATACCTATTTCTAGGAATGATATTCAAAATATTTAACAACTGGTTGGACACAAGCCTAGAAAAATCAGAACAAACATACATTTGTTAAAAATAAATGCCAGTCAACACATGTACCACTGAGGATCAACTGGAATATCAGCCATTTTTATCTCATCAGATTGTTGTCACATATAATGAAGCCATAAGCCTTGTGTGATAGCCATCCTCCAAGATGGCCCCCAATGATTCTTGCTTTGTACCAGGATTGGTCTGTGTGATCAACAGAAAGAATTCAGCAGAAAGGATGGTACGTAAACTATTTCTGAGATTATATTATAGAATTCACTGCAGCTTCCATCATGATTGCTGTTTTTCTTCTTCCTTTTAGTCACTTACTCTGGGAGAAGCCATGTCATAAGTAGTCCTATGGAGAGGCCCCTTGTGGTAAGAAACTGAAGCCCCTGACAGTAGTCATCTGACTGAGCTTAGAAACAGATCCTCCAACTTGGGTCAAACTTCAGATGACTCATACCCCAACTGAAAGCTTGATAACAACCTCATGAGAGAGGCGAAGCCAGAGCCACTCAGCTCAGCTGCTCCTGGATTCCTAACCCACAGAATCTGTGTGAGATAATAAGCGCTTGTTATTTTAGGCTGCTAAGTTTTGGGATAACTTGTTGTGCAGCAAGAGACCACTAATACACTATCTAGTTGGCATGATTACATAAAAGAAAAATGAAGAGAAAAAATAAACATTTTAGGACATAAAGATGTGTAGCCCTTAATGCTGAAATCTGAATGAAGATTCTTAAACAGATCTTAAACAAGAATCTTTTTTGCCAGAGATGGTGTTAAGAAAAGATCATCACATTCAGTTGGATAGGACCCACACAAGGGGGACACAACCAAGGATGTCAATGGAGGTTAAAATCAAACCCATGCTCTTTTCTCCAAAAAGTGTGACTAGGCTCAAAGTTGCACCCACCCTGAAGAACAGGTGCCTTTCTCCAATTAACAACATTTATTCTCTTGCCAAGACTCGTGTCCATGCGGTTTTGTTCACTCAGAGGAGGGGTCTTTTCCCAATAAGCACAAAGATACGACACGGACTGGCAGTGGTTCCAATATTGGTGGGAGCAGGAGGATTGAAACCTTTTAAAGGAGATTTTTCTAGCCTCAAATCCTGTCTGCCTCATTTATTTTATGTGCATCTTTGGATATGTTTTATAACATCAGTTTTCTCATTAGGAAATGAGAAATGAGAACAATATTATCTGTATAATTGGATTATGGCAAGAATCATATGAGGTCATTTTTGAAAAGCACCAAGCTCAATGGGCTGGTACATAGCAAATGCTCAATAAATGCAATTTTCCTATCTCCTTTATATCTGAGTTTCAGCAGAATGAAAAGGCTGTCTATGGAAGAAATTGCAAGCCTGCCAAAAGAGTCAAAACTCATAATGCCCCCTATTCTAGAAATCACTAGGAATGGAACCTTAAGCGAATATGTTATGGACTGAATGTTTGTGTCCACTCCCAAATTCGTATGTTGGAAGCCTAATCCCAATGTGATGGTATTTGCAGGTAGGACCTTTGGGAGACAATTAGGTCGTGAGAGTAGAGCCTTCACAAATGGCATTAGCGTCTTTTTAAGAAGCGACCAGAGAGCTAACTAGCTGTCTTTCTGCCATGTGAGGGCATAGCAAGAAGATGACTGTGTGCAGCCTGGAAAAGGGCCCTCACGGGAGCCCAACCATGATCTCAGATTTCTAGTCTCCAGAAACATGAGGATAAGTTTTTGTTGTTTATAAACCACCTAATGTACAGTAATTTGTTATAGCAGCCCAAGCTCACTAGGAATATTCAACAGAAAGTCCTGAACTATTTAGCTGTCAACATCACAAAAATGGGATATATAGATAGATGATAGATAGGGAGGTAGATAGATTGAATACATAGGGAACATATATATCAAATATAAATGTAAATGTACATATATATATATATATATACCTGAAACAGAGACTAAGCAATATTACTCCCCTATTGTATAATAACTTTAATAAGTTGCCAATAAATAAGAGTATAGAGAATTTCTCTCTAGATATCTAATTACTAGATTTCTTCTCTTAAAATGAATAGGGAAAACAATTTGCATAGTTTACTAAGAACTGAATAGTCTTAATTAAAGATTTCTCTATCAATATTACATATACTCCAAGAGACTCAAGATGATCTACAGGAGAAGAGAAAATTTGCAAAGAAAAAAGAAACCTTACTGTAATGAATTTCTCTGCACTAGCAGCAATTAATCTCATATTTGGAGAAAAATGTCAAAGAAAGACTAAAATTATGCTCTGGTTTATTATTTAGGGTTTTTAATGAGAATGAATATGAAAACTATTAACTTTAGTAAAACGGATCTATTATAAGGATATCTCTAGGAGTGAGTTGGACAAGGGATGTTGCTCACAGAACCTACTAGAAGTAGTAGCCAAGGGATTTCTAAAGGCTATGAAGGGGAACTAGAGAGGACAGTCAGGACATTGGCTTGATTGTCACAGTCAACATGGCAACAGATCATCTGCAATCATTCCCTCTTAGCCCTTTTCTTTTACTCAAGATCCAACTTCCAAGGAACAAGCGTCTCATTGGAAGCTTTGGCGAGCTTTGGTTGGGTCACTTCTCTGGCAGGGACCAGAGCAGGGAAGGTAGAACAGGTGATCAGTCTTCTTATCAGAAGGCCATTACTTGGATCTACAATCACATCAAGACTAAAGATAGCAGAACAGAAATACTTCCCCAGGGGGAAGGGGAATTCTTTCCCTACAGTCTTCAGCCAACAGTCAGCAAGGACGCGAGGCCTCCCAACACCCCTGTGAGTGAGCTTGGAAGCGGATGTTCTGAGGACCACCAACAGTCATGCGAATAGCTTGGAAGAGGATCTACCCAGTCAAGCTTGGAGGTGACCATGGCCGCAGTCAGTATCTTTATTCGAAGCCTTGTGAGAGACTCAGATGCAGAAGCAACCAGCTAAGTTACACCTGGATTCCTGACCCACAAAAACTGAGGTAATACTTGATTGGGTTTTTTGTAAATCACTAAGTTTTGGGGTAAGTGTTCGGCACTAATAAATAAGTAATATGGACGCTGATTTTTATAAGGAATGATTTTGCCAATTATTAAGCTGTTGTCCTAACCCATCCTTCTACACTTGGCTTTGCAATGCTGGAGGTGGAACTCTGCAAACCCTATTTCCTCTTTGCCAGGTGCTCCCTGTTAGGCTCTTCCTACATGGGGCAACAGAGAGTCATGGGAGGCTAAAGAAGGGAAAAGAGACTTGCTTCTTCCTGTTTGCTTCTTATGGGCCTCCTGTTCTTGTGACCATCACCTTAGCTATGCTACACAGCTGCGTTTCTGTTCTACACATTTCAGCATCTGCAGAACCAGCCTCATTATGTCCCCTTTGAAAGTACCAAGCCCTGCAAAAATTGCAGAGTCTCATGGCAAATAAATTATTGTAGTTTTAAATCACTGTTTTGGGGGATGGTCTGCTTTGCAGTAATAATAACTAAATTTAAAATTACTACTACCTTTTGGCCTGAAGGAGAGAGGGGAGTTTTGGTTACCAACAATACAAAGCAGAAAGAGGTATGTGCTATTAATTCCCCCTCCTAAGAGAGGAAACTTGGAGAATAAATACACTAATCTCACGATCTTCCCTCCTGCTGAGCTCCTGATGATTCTGTCATTGGCTGAACCCAATGAGACGCCAGAGGGAAAGGGTCCCTATTAATATAATTCACTCCAGTTAGCCTCAAGAGGCATCAGGCAATAGAAGGGTGTCACAGATCTGGAGGTGGAAAAAAAAGATGTCCAACTCAAACTCCTTTAACTAATCTGAGGGCTCTGTATGAAACACAATTTAAAACCCACTGCCCTAGACAGGGCTCACCTATGGAACAGACACTCTTCTGGAATTCCACTGCTGTTTAAAATTCTGCTGTAGATTATCTCACCTTTGTAAAGTTATATACATGGATCTAGGGATCTATAGACCTATAGATAGATCAGTAATAGATATAAAATGTGAATATGGATTAATAGACCATAATGGCAAGATGGTATTGGCAATTACTATCATTTTAAAAATTTTCTTTCTTTGGCTTTATCTATTTTGTTTTCTACAATGAGCAAGTATTACTTTTGTCATTCTCAAAGTCACTAAGCAAAAATAAGAAAGCCTCCATAGGAAGATTCTTTTAAGTTCAATTTGTGACTCTCTTCTCGATTTAAAATGCAAATCATCCCAGGAGAGAAAGAGTGGGTTAAAATTTAGGCCTTCAGGGTAATATGAATACATTTTAAGGACTTCAAGGCAGGCAGCTTTGATGGGATTGTAAAGGAAAGCTTTGTGGGAAATGGAAGAGGAGGCACAGGTGAAGAGATGCAATGAAATCATCGGACAGGGATTAAAAGTTTCTGAGTCTAAAGATCTTTGAATACTCCGGTTCGCTTGACAGCAGGACTACTGTTTGAAGAACAATGTCAGTGAGTAACAGCAGGCGGTCACAATGGCTGCTATCCGTAGGATGCTATCTGTGTGCTTTGCCCACATCCAACTCAGTACTTCTCTCAGCTGCTTGTCTGCCTGGTTCTCCAAGGTCCTTTGATATCATCTAAGAGAGGCCGAAACCCCAAGATCTAACTAAAAGTAATTGTGCCTCTGTCTTGAACTCAAACCTTGTACTTAAGAATCATGTCTCTGAAAGACAGTGACCCTAATTTACAATACTAACTTTCATTATGAGGTTACAGTCCAGCTAGACACAGGTTGAATGGCCTCAAGCATGTTTGGCCTTTCAGCACATTAATTCTTTCACTGCACTCAGACCTTCTAAAACATAGGATCCACAGAACTTGGAGCTCTATTTTGGATTGTTTGGAAGAATCGTATTAAACATTTCCTCCAAAGCAGTAATCCAGGCTTTTGAGAGTCAGCATGACACTTAAATGAATTATTCATGCAAGACTCTGCAAGATGGGCAAGTTTCCTGCCAAGAGATGCACAGCAAGGGGTGTTATAAAACTGAAATTGGTATGTGGTAGAGGGGAGCTGATGGAGAAGATTTCAAAAGATGATCTCTTTGCTGGAGAAAAAAAAAACCCTCTAGACCTTTAAACTTTGCTTTCACAGCAGAGAGCTTTCTAAATGCTCTGATTCTCTCCTTCCATTCCTTGTCGTTCCGAAGTCCAAGACACTAAAACATAGTCCTCTCCTAAGCTGGCTTAATTAGAATAAGAAAGGAGGTATGGAATAGACCAATCAGTTCTAAAAGGACACGTTGGCATTTCGTTGTGTGACTCTGGTTGCTTCATTCTGCGCAGATGAAAGGGGCTCAAATGGCAAAGTCATTGCGGTGGCAGGGAAGGCTCTATCTTAAACAAACAAGCAGGCAGCACATTGCCTCGCCTTCCGTACAGCAAAACAGACACGAAACTTAACTTCAGCGCTGACATATGGCAGCAGTACAATGACGATTGCCAGTCCGAGGATTAAAGCCTTTGAGTTTTCCCCACAGTTGCAGGATTTAATACCTTGATGCAGTGCTCTGCATCTGTAAATGAATAAAGCTTATGTCACTGATGGTGGATCCCGCTGAGCAGCGGTAAGTAAGCTCACAACAGAGATAAAAGAAGCCATACCCGAGTAAGCCAGTATAAGAATAAATACAAACTACAGATATTACTTATCTGGTCAGGCTGTACAATTTCTGGGCGAACAAATCATTCAGCACTGAATAGTCCTGATAATAACATTATGAATAATGCAAACCATCAGCAGTGCAAGGGAGGCCATCATTAATGCAAAGCTACTCCAATGCCTCTGAAAATGCTCTTTTTATTTTAATTTATATCTTAGCAAATGTCAAATACACACCATTCACAATTAGTCTGGAGAGCTTAACAACAGTTTATTCTAATTCAGTCTCAATTAGGGATTTGGTGACGACTCATGCTTGCCTCCCAGCAAAGCACAAAGTGATCGTCCACAGGTTATTATCCCACCAATTCTGACCATCTAAGAAAGAGCAGCAGGAAAGTAATGAAAAATACATGTGAGTTCGAGGTTCCTGCTCTTTCCAAAATGCTTTTAAACATTGTGTAAATAATCTTTAGAAAAACACAAAAACTTTCTGTTACAATGAACCACAGAACATGTACATACCTCCCCGGACTCTGCAAATGCTCACACCCAAATTCTGCAACTTTGGCTGCATGCAGACTGCAAACAGGCAAGGAAAAGTGGAATGTGCTGGGTGATGGTTTCACTTTCAAGGTAGTAAACCAGAATTATTTATTTGTGAGTGGGGATATGCAAATTAGGCTTATGTTGATATTATTCAATTTCCCTCTGGAAGTTGTTAGGGTTCTAAACGACTGGGATGATTTTTTCTCGAAGATAAGCATCACTTATTAAGGACTGGGGTATCCTTTTCATAAAGAATAGCATTTCCATTCTACAGATCCATGGTCATGGGTATGTTTGGGAAACATTCAAAGCTTACTTCCATGCTCCTAAATTTTAGAATTAAACTTAATTCCTGATCCTGCAAGCTAGTTAAACGTTATGATTACGATTAATGAAGAAGCACAAACCCCCTCATTCCGGGTTTGATGCTCTAGTTTTAAGTGCTTTCTTGAGCATCCGTGGTCCATATTTATTGACTGCTATTAACTACAAAAGCTAAATAATAAGGGCAGTAACTTGGCCACTTCCTAATTTCAAATACACAAACTTAAAATTCAGTGGCTAACGTTTCTCTCGAATCACTAAGTGATTGATTATAAATGCAGAAAAAAATTATTCCTCAAATTAAGTTAGTGAGTATACAAGAGACTATCCAGAAGTTTTCTCCACATATCTTAAGGTGGATTTTAAGAATCAAGCCCTAAAAAGAAATAGTAGGTCCCAATGATTTCTATTTGTCATTGGTGGACCATCAGATAATATAAGAAATAAGTATGAACCCCAGTTAGGTATGGATAATGACAAATTGTGCTGTAAGCCAAGCTATCACCTTATCCTCTGGAATTTTCATTTTTTGAATTCCTATGAATTTGGCATAATCATTTATTAAACATTTGGTGCATGACATCTTAGGTGATTAATATCACAAACACATGCCCAAAGTACATTAAGTAAGAGGATGTTGCCATTGATTCTTTTTATATTTTGGTAAACTTTCATGTTTAATCAGGAAACATGAGGGCTGGCCCTGTGATGTAGTGGTTGAGCTTAGCACGCTCCACTTTGGCGTCTCAGGTTTGTGGGTTTGGATCCCAAGCACGGACCTACACCACTTGTCAGCCATGCTATGGCAGCCACCCACATACAAAGTGGAGGAAGATTGGCATAGATGTTAGCTCAGGGCTAATCTTCCTCAAGCAAAAAAAAAAAAAGGAAATATGCATCTTAAATAACATTAGAATTAAATACAACCAGCACAATTTTAACATTTTAATTATATAATTTTTGCATATGTTATACTATGCAAACATAACAAATTAGATTAGAAATAAATATAAGATTGCTCCGTCTTGTAAACGTCTAACATAATATTTCTCATTGCACATAGGACAAGAATTTCCAGTGAATATAGCCTTTGTGATTTTAATTTGTTTTCAGCAAAACAATCTATATTTAAGAAAAGTTCATAAAAGAGACTCTAGAAAAATATTTGGGCATCACACACTCTGAGATTTTATATGTTATCTTTTCATTTTGATAGACTTTCCTAACATGGATGAAAAACTTTTGTAATTTTACGTACACTGAACGCTACTGATTGAAATGAGTGTGTATCAAACCCATCCACATGCTATCTGTCATGATAACATTTAGCCAATAACCAAAATTGTTGACATATCCACTTGAGACACATCTGAATTCTTCACAACAAAACAATCTATAAAGAGCTAGAATGATTTCCTCTACTTATTTTTAGAAATTGACAATATTAAATAATTGTATTCATGCTTCATTCCCATAGTTAATGATACTATTGATAACAGGAGTAAGTCAGATTCTCCTACTGCCTAGACTTCCACTGGCCTCTCTGGATTTTATATTTATTCTTTTAGGCAATCAGGATCCAATGGGTAAGGAGAGCCACTATGTGATAGATGTCTGCATAATGCCATCTTCCAGAGCGGTTTATTTTAAAGAAAGGAGTAGCTAGGTGACTGTGAAAATTAAGCACTATGTTAAATTTTTGACATGTCTTACACACTCTTTTCATTCATTCACTCATTAAAAGTGTGGTTAATGCCTAATATGATCCAGGGATTGATCTTGACGAAGGTATACAAAATTGAATAAAATAGTGCAGTTCTCAAGGAACTTAGATTCTAGTTGGAAGATCACATAAGTGCAAAGTGAAAATAAGACCAAAAAGGACAGACATTTTCATTTAGAATGCAAGATGATACAAAATGTCTTTCCAAACAGGTAACTGATGCTTGCATTCAATCTTGGAGGAAAAGTCATAGTCAAATGAAAAGTGAGGGTTGCAGTATTCAATCTAAAGAAGAAGTATTTCCAGCGGGATACACACCTGCACCATGATCAGGGAAGTCCCAGTCATGACAAACACTGATGGAGGAGAACAAAGCCCATTCTTAGCCAGATAGTAGTACACAGCAAGTTAAATGTACCTTCAGAACTTCAAAGGCTAATTTTTGAACTGTCCTCTTTATGTAGCAAGTAATAAACCTGAGGATGTTTTAGTTAACTCCAAAGATGTTATAAGTTTCAATTAGAGTTTCATAATATAGTTTCAAAGATTTAGTTAAAATAATGGCAGGGAGATAAACTCTAAGAGTGAAATAATAACAAATAATAAAAACAGCAATGTTGTATACTTATAATACAGTCAATACACCCTTATAATTAACTGATTAAATTCTCACAATAATCTTTTGAAATACATATCATCATTACTGATTTACAAATGAGGAAACTGAGGCCCAGAAATTTAATGGAGGTATGCTAGACTTCATAGGATATATTTCTGACCCTTTCAGGGTGACAACAGAGAGGGACAGCTAAGCCTTCCCCTGGGACTTTGCATCAATAGAGAGAAAATAAAATTCTTCATAGGCTCTAAGTCAGACTCAGTACAGTAATTTTAACTCTTTTTATAAGCGATGGCCATTCAACAATTTCTAGTTCTTAGGATCTGCATTGAAATTACTGGTACTTCTTTCTAAAATTGTGTTTTTGCAGGCTGGGCTCCAATATGCTAATTTTGGACTTGGATATCCTCGAGGATACAGAAGTTCAGAAAGTGGGTTCTGAAACATGCATTGATATTTTTAGGACATGTCCATCACTTGTCCCAAAGCACCACTTCACGAAATGCCATCCAAAACCAACGCAGACTCACACAGCATTGCACAGATTATGAACATAAAATAATCTCCCATATTACTCAGTTATTATGGATTTACAAATTTTTTTCCGCCAGGCTCTGTTTGATTTTGTCTTCGTATATTATGTGCTTGGTTCTCTGATCTAGATAAGGTATAAAATTAAAAATAAAACAATCTCATAGGAAGAAAGTTGAATTATTGAGCCATAATTTTGAATTGAGTTTCTTTTGAACACACAAACCATTTGAGCTGTGCCCTCATCTTTTCTGCTGTCATCGGTGGCTCTCTGAGGAATTACAGCATCTCATAATTCAGACTTGTTTATTCCAGGGTTAACAGCACAGAAAGCGAACATCTTTTTATGCTTAAAATATACGGTCACATATTAAAAGTGTTGGAGATGATGTTTGTTCTTGTATCTAAGTAAAAATAAAAATGGTCCTTAGATGGATTTTATTCTTTCTAAATATTTATTGTGTGACACGCGTAAACAACACAACTGCATATTATGGGAACAGAAAGCTAATACAACACAACTACAGTGCAGCTGAGAAAAAAGTAAATGTGTACCTATAAAAATAATTTATTTTTTTAAATAAACATAATTGTAAAACAGCCTACCAAGAAAATTATAAATATTTAATAAAAATGAAATAATTGTTGAAATGATAAAATGGAGTTAGCAAAGTGAGAGAGTGAGATGAGTATTGTCAAGCTAGAGTTTTGGAAGAGCCAATCCTAATTCAGAGCTTTTTTCTAATTGAAGACACTTGATGACAAGCAGAAATCTACCTCCACTAGCAAAGTTTATACTGGTAATTTCTTAAGAAGATACAGGGGAATCTTATGGACTCCTAGGGCAGGAACGTAGCTGGCCTGACGTAGGATAGAGCTAGGAACCAAAATGCCCATAGGAAACACTCTTTACACATCCCATGGCTCTTGCTCTCTCCTGCAACTGCATGGGCTCTCATTTCTGCATCCTCCTAAACAAAGGCAGCTTAGTCTAACAGACTAGGGTATGGATTGTTGAGTCAGCCTGCCTGAGTCTGCAACTCAGCTTCATCCTTTACTCGCTCTCTTATCCTGCGCAAATTATTTAATCATCATTGCTTTATCTTTCTCGTCCATTAAGTGGAGGTCATAATAAAAGTGCCGACTTCATATGGTTGTTGTGAACATAAAATGAATAGGCACTATTATTCTTTATTCTCTGGAATTTTCCACACCGGGACTTCTCTGGAACACGAGTTTTATGAGATGTTATGCAAAATGTGCTGTGAACAAATGCATGTGGTAGACAGTGGTTTAGACCTAGTTAACTAGGCATCTTGACCATGAGATTACTAAGAACCTGGTCTGGGACGAGGTAAGGCAAATGAGGCACTTGCCTCTGGACGAAAATTTCAACAGGCACCCAAAAACTCAGTAATCAAGAGAAATATTTTAATGCAGTATTTTTTTAAAAATCAACTCAGTAAACAGGTTGGCTGCCTGTTTTTATAGATGAAATTTTATTGGAAGCAGGACAGGACTAGGGTGTGGTCTGGGAGGAAGGGCCGTGAAATGCAGCATTGCATCGTCATTAATCAACCCTAAATTAAGATAGGTCTTGTTCTTTTAATTAATGGTATTTAGAGAGGAAAAGGTTGCAGTCCCTAACTACCAAGGAGGGCTGTAAACAAACTCCCTTGGGGTAAGTAGATGAGGCGAGAATGCAAGATGTGAAAATGTTTTCCATAGTAAAAGGAGATAATGGCGGAAAACTATGAGAATCTAGAAAGATCCTTTGGCATTAAAAATAATTCTACATCATACTGGCCTCTGGCTAAGACTGGGAAAAAGAAAGAAGATGGGTTTAAAAACACCTCTCCCTCTGTGAAGGTTTTCCCATTTCTGCCTTATAATTAGACAAGAACCACAGCAGGTATCCATTAAAGCAATGGTTTCTAGATAGGCTTGTCAATCTCAATCATCTGGAAGACTTTCTGATGGTGTTTTTAGTTGGGCCACACCCCCACATGCTGATTCAGTGAGTGAGGATAGGACCTAGATCACCATACCTACGTTTATATCTTTACGTGGAGGAACGTGGCGACACGTGTGTCCCCATGCACATATGGGAAGGCAGTGAGTGTACTGATTGAGAGTACAGCCTCTGGAACCGGACTGCCAGGTTGAGATTGCCCCTCCTAGATGTGTGACCATGGGCAAGTCGCTTAACCCCCATGTCTCAGTTTCCTCCCCTGTAAAAATGAAGTGATAATAATAGAATTTACCCCATTGGGTTGTGGTGAGGATTAAAGGATTTAATAGCTTAGAATAATGCCTTTCATATAGGAAGCACTATAAAAGTATTTAGCTATTGCAATTATAATAACAGTAATAATAACAACAATAATATGTTGAATATGTTGAATATGTGTGCACACATGAGAGTGTATGGACATGAACAAGCTTATGATGTAAATGTGGGTCACTGGAGGCCATCCAGGAAAACAGAAATCACTGGGAGGCAGCTCAGAAACCTCCAGGCTGCCATGCCAGGGCTGTCCCTTTGGAGCTGAGACCACAGCCATCCAGTGGGAGCAAGAGCTTATGGCAGAGTTTCCAGAGTGGCTAGATCTGCTGCAGAAAGAAGCAGGAGGGGCTGAGCTGATATGTTCTGCTTTCTTGGCTCCCCCTACCCTCCCTTATAAGGAGTGAACATGAGAGGACACAGACGTTTGCCCAGCACAATGCGCTGCAGCATTCTTGTCCATGGAAGCGAATCTGTGCATGTGTTAGGAATATATATATACATATGTATATGGGTGTGTAAAAATAAATGTGCACCCACACATACATACAGATTATATCATATGTAATTTGAAAAAGTTCTCCAGACAAATTTGGCTTAGACCACATTGGGAACCACTAAGGCAAAGAGAATCTGTGTACCTGGCAGCTGCTGTGCTTGTGTATGTGTTAGCCTAGCCTGTTGGCTCAGTCTGTACATATGGTGTTATTGGTGAGGACTGCTAGCTGCTGGTTTCTATTGGTGGACTATATGTTTCAAAGCACCCTAAAGCATCTCGTTGCCAAAGCAGAGAGTCTTCTTACACCAAGACCTTTAGATCTATACTAAAGCAAAACCTCCAAACGAAGATAGTCATTTTTCATATTCAAACCTTCCAGAGTAATCTCTGTTAGGAATAACAATCAAAATTAAATAGAAGGGTAAGTAAGCCTCAGTGAATCCCCATTATGATCTAGGGAAAAGACAAGTAAATACAGTAATAAATAAAAAGTGACTTTACAGGTCACAAGATAAAATTCCAAATAAACAAGGAATAGATGGATTTGGAAATGGCTGAACATGTTTTCAAAGGCAGAAACTCCAAGTGTTGTCAGCTAAATGTATTTTGTGACCTCACTGACCTTTCCATAAAAATATTGTTGAGGAATTATGTTACTTGCAAATTATTAAAGAGGGGAAATAGTGTACACTGTAGCAATAACATTTTAAGCATCTCTTATAAATAAAACAAAAGTTCAAATTTTAATTAGGAAAGGTTAATACGAGGTATGTTGCAGAAAGAGAAAAGGAATTTTTTTCAGTGATTTTTTAGAAGAAAGGAGGTATAAAAATATTGGAATTGAAGAATCTGTCAGAGAGAAGATATATAAAAACTTGACCTTCTTTGGCATTTCCTTTACAATACTTTCACTCCATCCTAAATTGTCTTGACCCATCACATTAGCCTTTCTCGTTTCTCTTGAAATATGTCCACACCTTGTTTCAACTCCATTTTGCTAATTTCAGCTTCCAAATAAAGTTCTTCCTACCTTCATCTTTTTTTTGACTTATGCATTGATACTTTTATCTCCTTCCTGGAGGCTTGTCCTATCAATTTTATGAGTTTTCTTTTGTATTATTCTTCCTTATACTTTATTATTATTTTTACAAAATACTGCACCCATCAGATAATTTTGGTTTCAGGAAACAAAGACTTGATCAAAGAACCACAGGAGAAACGGGAGGTTTTGAAAGGATGTCCGTGTGTGGGAACTCAAGCGTATCTCGGCAGCCATGCTTATGAAGGGCAGAAATCCAGGGAGCTCTAAGGTCCAGCCGTGTCTCTATTTCTGCCACAGTGATACTGCATGTCTGTTCTTCTCCAGACATTTTCTCAATTCTTACTCTTTTTCCTTTTTTCTTCCTCTCACTCTAATCTTTTCATAATTGTTTCCATTGCCTGTTATTCTCTAAAATGGCAGCCCTAAGACCTGCATCAACATGACCTTCCAGTTATAGCAGTGAAGCTCAGTTAACTTCAATGAGAAGCTCCAGGATTCTCATTTCAAATACCCTATTTAAAAGGAGTAAGTGACAAGCACTTTTCCAATCAGCTGTGTCATAGAAGCAGGTTATGTGGACTGCTGCCTAGTCAGAAGGTTGTGGACGGATGTGGACAAGAGTACACTTTCTAATTTGCCTAGCACATAAGTAAACCTCCAAATCCCTCCTAATCTCTTCAGAGGCCTGTATTATGCAAAGCTTTAGCTCTTCGATTTATTCCCATAAGCCATCCTTTTGCTCATGCTCTCTGACTTTTTCTCAAAGAAGTTTAGTTGTCATTAGAGCATGAGTTCATACTATTTTAGCGGGTTTCAAGCAGAAATTGGGAGAGGTATATTTCCTCTACTTTGAGAGCAAAGCAGAGAGAAAAAACCTTTGATTTTAAACAAAAGTCATTTTAAAAGAAAAAGGGTAAGGGGAAAGATCAGTATTGGAGGGAAAGAGAACAGATTCTCTTTGTGTGCGTATATGTGGGAGGATACCACCGAGATGTGACTAAGAGACTGTCTCCTTCCTGCTGCCTCCTCCCTCCTCCCAGAATAGGACTCCCACCACACAGAACCAATGTGCTGGCTTCCCCATTCTCCTTCTCTCTGTAGGGCACTAGGACAGAGACAGATATTAAGGGTGGAAGCTTCATTTGAAGAGGAAGGAAGTGACCTCAAATGCAATCAAACCCCATCTTACTCATATTTCGTGGATGTACACTAAAACCCAGAAAAGCTGGGTCACTGGCTCCAGCCCTAAAGCTGGTGAACAGCAGGACACTAAGGAACCACCCATGAGATCCTTATTCTGAAGTGACATCTCTCCCAGGACTGGGTGGCCTATTCTTCGTAGGAAATGAAGCGATCTTGCCGCAACCCCACAGCTTCACACAGAGGCTACAGTGTAAAGTCAGAAAGTCTTTACATGTGTTTCACTTCTGCCAACCATACCCCCTCCTGCCCATCAGAAGATGCTCGAGTCAGGGTGATACCTTGGTAGAGTTATTGAGTGTTATATAATCTTGCTTTTCTTTTTTATTGTGTAAGAAAGAAAAACAATTTTATGAAACACTGAAATTGAAAGTTGTGCATCATTATTACAGCAGGAGCTAGAGGGCAGATAGAGACAGAACTGATGAATAAAACTTATGTGTAAGATTACTCAAATTTATCTGGGGAACACTTGTAAGACCATGCAAAACTTTTAGGAGCAAGGTAACTTATGGCATCAGGAACACACATACACCTGGACAAAATCTTTTGTCTGCAGACTAAGAATTCAAGTGAAGTTAGAAAAATTATTCTAGTTAAAGTTTTAAAACAGGTTATGGTTCTAACAATTTCATTCATTCAGAATAAGTTTTTGAGGCATTGACCTAGGCACAAAGATGATGAGAAGTGTTAACAGCAACTAAGTCTTCTTGAGAATGACGTTTAGATGCTCCTCATTTAGAGTTTGCTTTAAACCTCACCTGTGGGTTGAGGGTTGATTAAAGCCATTCTTATTATACATCCAGCACAGACTTCTGAACCTATTTGAACCTAGCGGTAATGACTAAAGAAGCACCAACATCTGATGATAGGAAAAGTAATAGAAAAGGGAAACGGGTTTTTAATACAGATATCAAAAACGGAAACTTACCAAATGCTGACACACATCAAAACTGCAGTTTCTAATACTTGATTACATAGCACCAAGATTGCTTTTTACTTGCTTCTAGTATGTAAGTCTTAGTGCGCAAGTTAGATTTAAATGAGCAAATTTGAGGATGGGTTTTGGTAAAATCCTCTGTAATGATAAGCAGATCATTGGCCATAGTAATAAATAAAAATATTTTAGGGTGCATGTTTTGTTTATATACAAATACTAATTCAGAACCTTAATCTTCGAGAAAAAGGTCAAGTCTTCAGTGTTGCAAACAGCAGATGTTTTAGGGTTGTTGGCAACTTATTGCAGATGAAATGGATTTTTATTTTTTGATGCTTGACTCAATTGACGTATCTTAGTGTTAGATCCCAGTCCAAAAAGGTGCTTTAAAGAAAAGTGGTATAGTATGACTTTAGTTACAGAGTAGAAATAGAAGAAAATTATTGCAAAGAAGCCAATGGTAGATGTGTCTTTTACAGCCTCAACAGAGTGGACATCGGGAGTGGAAGTTTAATTTAGTGCACTGGAAAGCCAAATTCCATAAATGGTATTATCTTGATGGAAAATTAATCTCTTCCAAATTAAAAACTGATCATGCTGTCAAATCTTACTTGAACAAAGTGGATAGCTGTGTCAAAGGTAATGTTAGCCACTACCACTGACATTTTGATACAAGATCTGAATCCAGACCTAAGATTCTCTGGAGGTGAGATGTGAGAGAAATTTTTGCAGGAGGTGTAGAAGCTAAAGGAAAGGAACACCAAACCAATGAAACATCAGTTTCAGCATTTCAAATTTTCACAATATTGTGAAGGTCAAGGAAACCTGAGAGAGCCCAGGAAGAGATCACACATCTAGAAGAAAATTCAACATCAGTTGGAAATAGTTAATGCCACCAAGGTTGGAATTTATAGTGTCGTGTGGGCAGGGAATATGTAGGAAAACTGATTTCCATATCTCTTTGTTTTCTAATTGTTGAAAGCGTATGTGTCCATAGCTACAGATCATTTCAGATTTACTTTGAAACTTGAAAGACTATAGTAGATGAGGCCACATTTTGGGATCAGCACAAGGGCGGTGTCCAGCAGAACACCTTTGAGACAGAATGATAAACACTGGGCTTGAAATCAGGCTACAAAATATGCATTTCAGAGCAAATTTTAACTGTGTACAATGTGAAATGTCAGCTAGGCAGAACTGCCAACAGTATCTGCAGGGCAATCATTCAAGTTTAAAGAGATCACCTAACTGACATTGGGGCATTGGGTGAGCAGGAGCTGCAGGTAGCCAATGAGCATTTTTGGTTTATTTTGAGATGTTAACTTAATAACTACTATTGGCATGATGTTGATCTAGATATTATGGGTTTTACAAATGGGTAAAGCATGCTGTTCTCCCCTTGAAGTGTTTACATTTTGTACATTGCAGATGTCTTAATTATCTATTGCTGTATATCTAGCCACTTCAGAGCTTAGTGGAACTGTAAAAACCAATTACCATGTGTTGGCTCACAAGTCCACAATTTGTGCCAGGCTTGTTGGGGACGGATCCTCTCTGCAGAGATCAAGTTGACTTGGGTTACTTATGCAGCTACATTTAGCTGAAAGCTTGGGTGGGACTGGAACATCGAAGATGGTTCACTCACATGTCGGGTATCTCAGCTGGAGTGACTGGAGTGGGTGGCGCTGACTGTTTCTCTCTCTCTCTCTCTCTCTCTCTCTTCATGTCTATAATAATTCTTCAAGCCTTTCACATGGGAGCTGGATCCCAAGAAGGTAAAAATCAGAGCTTCCAGCCTAGGCCTAGAAGTCTCACAACACAACTGCAGCCACATTCTGTTAGTCAAAGCAAGTCCTGGGGCCAGGAAGGACTTGAGGGGAGGGGAAACAGACCTCAGGACTTAATGGAAGGAGTAGCGGGGCATTCAGAGATGAGAAGTGTTGGCAGCCATCTTTGCAGACAATCTGCCACAGTCTGTAGGACAACTATGTAACTAAGGATGCATGACACAAAACATAAAAGACAAAACAAACCAGAAATAGCTAATGTTTGTTGAGCATCTATTTTGTTCCAGATAAGAGGTCTATACGGATATGTATCTTACTAAATCCTAGGAAATAAAATAAATTCAGTGAAATAAATCTAGGCTTTGCAGATGAAATCATGTTTATTATGGAAATTAAAAGATTAATAAGTATAAGTAGACAGGGGAGAAGAAGAGAAATTTATTCCAAGTTGAGAGAACAGCAGGAAAACAGCAAATTGCAGGAGTTAAGGAAGAAGCTTGGATGAAAGGGGTAAGTGTATGTGTCTGTGCATGAGTTTAAATAGTGAGGCATAAAGCTGAAAAATATGGCAAGGATTTATTTAGTCCTGGAAGGTGTGGCTGGAAAAACAGAATGGGATTGAAGTGGATGGTAAAATGTATGAACTGTTGAGAACATTACAGAGAGCAGGGCCAATATGATCTGTGATTTGGCCAGAAGGGATGTTTTTCAGATTTTCTAATTTTCTGAGGGTTGAGATGATGCTAGCTTTTTCATCACTGCAAAACAGTATCTAGATTTAATTTAATTTACTAAATTGAAAGAAAAAGCTATATCCAAACTCGAGTCCATGTCCTTAAGTGTGTATTCAGTGACACCGTGTGTACCAGTGGCTATGTGGAATCTGCCGCCTTCTGTGCTCATCAAAGCCTTTGCCCTCCATGACCCACTTATCTTTGGCAGAAGTTCTGATCATAAAGATTCAGACCCACTGTGCTGGCATATTGCAGGTACTGAATGATTATTTGCTGAAGGATTGATAAGCTGTCTCCTTTCTGAGTCAGCATCCTCTCCTACTGCCTGCATCTCCACTGTCAAATGAGCTTGCCTGAGGAGTCCATAATTGACCCTGTCATTCTCAAGGAGGAATCTTAGGGTGTCTAAATGCTTCCTGTCAATGTTTGCCAGGGCACAAACCTCCATTAACATCGCTTTCAGACTGTCACCCTTCAAATTTACAATTTAGAAACATTCCTGCAACACCCTGGATACCTAGGTGGATGGGTACCATTTTGGAAATCATTTATCCTTTGGAGATGTGAATAACTGGCAGGCCTCGACTGTAGTGCTCTCATCAGATGTTAGAATGTTGCCAGTAATCAAACCTATTCTCCTGTCAGCTGCTTTCCAACATCATTCTTTTCCTTCTTACAGCAAGACACTTTCTGGCTTGCACTGACATAGGGAAACAGCAACATGCATGCTTGCTTTGAGAAAGTGAGATGAGAAATTCCGGATTTGGCAGAGACAATTTATGGACACACTTTGAAAACAAGGGGTTCTGTCAAAGAGCTATGAGGCAACAGTGCGTCCTAGTGGATAGCACTTTACCCTAAAATAAAAAACACATTTTAATTCCCTGCCTAGATGGCTAACCTCATAAGCAATTTTGAAAATGATAATTTTAGTGCAAGTTTTCTGACCTTCTCTGAAAGGTTCAGATCATCCTCTCAGAGGTCAAACATATTATGTTAGGCTTTCTTCTAGTAATTTGATTTTGTGGCATATAAACCTCCAGCTTCAATACATTCATTTTAAAGGAATCAGCCATGTTTTTAAAATGGAAATAGACAGTAATACCTGGGAAAATTGGAGAACATTATCTTGGTGTGAAACCAAAGTGCTGCTTTTCTTGCTTAGTATTTTTAGAAAGCTCTGTGTAGGTTTGGAGAAGAGGAGGAGAAAAGGCAATAGAAAATCTGAAAGGTGGAGTTTGCTAGTGGTTAGACTTTATCCCCCAGCACGAATACTCATGTGTTCATTTCTAAAGTTTGTATTGAATTTCTAAGAACCTTAAATTTAACCAGTGTATCAGATAGGATGCCATCAGCTACAAGTTACAGAAAAATCTAACTCATATGTCTTAGATAGTAGGAAATACATTATTTCCCATAGCAGGAAGTCTCGAGTAGGCGGTTTGAGGTTCGTTAATTCTGAGCCTCAGTTAAATCAGTTATTCCGTGTCAACTTCTCTGTGATTCTCTTGACTTTCACCTCATGCCTTCAAGGTAGCTGCCAGAGCTCCAAGCATCACATTATCATATGGCAGTATGTGGCATGTTTTTGACTTGTACCCAGAAAAGTATCTGCTGTAGAATTCTCAGATGACTCACTTGTCAGTGTTATATCTGCTGCCCAGTCACTAGCAAAATAAACGACGTTACTATGTTTGGCTTATACTAATCAACATTTACCCAGCTGGGCTTATGAAGCTTATATGTACCCAATTCCTGAGCACCATTGATGTAACGACAGCAAGATGAAGGGGAGGAATAGACATTGAGTTATTTTCTCTTCTGCAGCTATGGCTGGGTAGTAATTAAATTTTTGCTGCATAACAAACCACTTCAAAATTTAGTGGCTTAAACAACACCATTTATTTAGCTCCTAATTCTGTGAGTCAGCCATTTGGGCTGGGCTCAGATGAGTAGCTTTTCTGTTGGTCTCAACTATTCCCACACTTGCATTTGTAATAAGTGCCAGGTAAGCTGGGGACTGTTTGGTCTAGGGGAGGCACTTAGCATTACCAGCTTGTTCTCTTCCATATGTTCTTTCATCCTCCAAAAGCCTAGTCTGGACTTGTTCACATCGTGGTAGAAAGGTTTCCAGAGCCACCAAAAGGCAATCCCCAACATATGAGTGCTTTGTAAGCCTCTGATGGCATCATGTATACTAATGTCTCATTGCCCAGTGAAATCACAAGGCCAATCCCATTTCAAGGCGTGGGGAATGGTCCCACTTCTTAGTGAGAAGATATACAATATAAGATTGCGAAGGTGTGGATGCAGGAGAAGAAGAACATGTAGCCATTTCACAAACTATCACACAGTTTCTCTAGAAATTGCTATGCTGAGCTGCTCTCCAATTTTCTTACAATACATGAACGAAGGCAAAATTCAGAAGAATAATGAGTTACACATTGCTTTTTACATGCCATACGTTATTTTGAACGTGTCACTCGTTAAATTAATGATTACAGTCTTATAAAACTCGAAGTGTATAGTGGAAAGCATATGGTGTAGTGGAAAGAATATGGGCTTTCATGTCAGAAAGATCTGTGTTTGATTCTGACACTTTCCTTTTACAAGCAATATGTATGTGACCTTGGGAAAGATATTTAGCCTCTCTGAATTGGTTTTCTAATCTGGAAAATGGGGATGTGTCAGTTTGAGTCCTCTAAGAAACAGACACCAAGAGAGAGTTAAATATGCAATGGATTTATTGGGGAAAACACTTGTGAAGGATAAAGAGAGATGGAGCAAAAGTAGGCAATATTTCAGACCACAAAGGAGGTCTGGCACCTGTGAAAGGAGAAAGGGAAGGGAATTGGGTGTGAAGAGCCTTAGACCACAGCACAGGGCTAAAAAAGTCTTAGGGCTGGCAGAGAATCCCCAAGCCAAACTTGCCCACTGGAAGAATCCTGCAGAGGGCAGGACTGGCCCATATCTAGTCTCCCTGCTGGGCTTAATTAGGAGCAGGCAGTCCAGGGAAATGTTGGCCTGGTGTGAACACAGGAGCACATTCAAAGAGGTGGCAACTAGAAGCCGTCAATCAACAATGTTCCCTGCGGCTGGTTCTCTTGGAGGGTGAACAGTGCATTTTCTCAGCTGCCGCAGAGTAAAATAGTGCTAACCTTGTAGGATTGTTGTGTTAAATAAGGTAACATAGAGTCTGCTATATTGCCTGGCATATGATAGAAGCTACATGATACTTTCATTCCAACTGCTGGAAGTATAAATAGCCTCAAATTTCAGTCTTCTTACCCAAAAGCTAAGTTCAACACTGAGTGTAGATTTGGTGTTCAACAAAATATTACCCAATGTTCACTAGCTATGGTAAGCATCTATGTTAGTTGTTGAGCCCAATCCTATGTTCAGAAACAGTTACCACTACAGTTTCTATGACTTGTACCCCTCAAATCTTATTGGTACAGCCAAAGAAGCCATTTCTATAATATACATCTCTACCATATTGAATACAGTCTATTGCTGTGAAGTGGGCAGCTAACCCAAGATGAGCTCATGAAATGTCTTCCCTGGGAGCTGAAAGATAGAAAGAGTCAATTCAGTTTCTCTCTGAGGGTTGGATCAGTAGCAGGAAAACTCAGGATGTCACAGAAGCTGTATTTCCAACATGTGGCCTGGGAAGTACAGAATGTCAGTGTGTTAGCAGGAAGAAAAATGAAGTAGATTCAAGAAAAAGAGCAGATACAAAGACGGAATGAGTTTCCTTTCGGTATTTGAATCCTTTATTTTAACATTTCTGTCATTATATGTGTTGATGTGGTACATAAAATGATTACCATATTTCCCTTATTTTCTTTAAACTGGTTTAAGTGGACTTTCTTATATATAATTAAAAGTGTCCCAACCAATATGCCAGCATACGTATGTGTGCAATCTGATTACAATTAAGTACCAAAGAGTTTTTTTTCTTCAATATGTTATTTGGTAGTTATAACAAAAATGATTAAAATATAATAAAAATGGAAAGAGGCCACCTCTGTAGCAATTCTGCCTTTGAACAAATGGAACTTTCTATATATGAATCCTTGATGGCATCAAATTTAGAATAGACACATTAAATAAACAAATCAAAAGCACACTGAAAAACATATTTAAACTGTAAGAAGAAAACAAATTGCTTGAAAAAGCTTACCAGCATGTGACTATGAAAATGAATATAGGGATTTTAAACATTGGGGATTACTAAATAGAGAAAAGCACTTTACAGGCCTATTTGTTAGAGCTAAGAATTAGTGAATATTAAAAGATATTCACGGGGTGCTAGTAAAAACTATTTAATTGGAAGTATTTAAATAGATGGTGGCTGATGATCCTCTTGTGGTTATATAAAATGGATTCCACTCTGTACTGCAGATTGAACCAGGTTATCATTAAATCCGTAATTCTCTATTCAAAAAGGCCTTCAGAAACAACAGAATGTATGGGACATGATGAGAACTGGAAAGTTTCCGATAAACACATAAGATGTTCAGCATCACTACAATCACAGAAATTAATAAAAGCATTAATGAGAAGATTAGGATATTAAACAATCATGCAATATTAAGTGTTTGGCAAACATAGGGGGAAACAGAAACTCTTATTCTCCACCTGGTGGAAATATAAATTGATTCATATCAATTTTCTTATGTTAAGAAATATGATCATAACATAGAAAAACTGATAAAGTGTATATGCTCCAATCCAATAATTTTAATTCTATGCCTATAAACTACAGACATACCTTGTTTTATTGTGCTTCACTTTATTTTACTTGAGAAATATTGTGTTTTTTACTCGTTTAAGATTGTGTCAACCCTGCGTGAGCAAGACTGTTCGTGCCATTTTTCCAACAGCATTTACTCATTCCATGTCTCTGTGTCACATTTTGGTAATTCTCATAATATTTCAAACTTTTTCACTATTATTATGTTTGTTATGGTGATCTCTGATCACTGATCTTTGATGTTACTATTGTAATTGTTTTGGGGCACCACAAACGGTGCCCATATGGGCACGAATTTAATCGATAAAGGTGTGTGTTCTAACTGCTCCACTGACCGGCCATTTTCACATCTCTCTCCCGTTCCTGGGCCTCCCTATTCCCGGAGACACAACAATATTGAGATTAGGGCAATTAGTAACTCTGCAATGGCCTGTAAGTGTTCGAATGAAAGGAAGAGTCACATGTCTCTCATTTTAAATCAAAAAGTAGAAATGACTGGGACCAGCCGGGTAGCATAATGGTTAAGCTCATGTACTCAGCTTCAGCAGCTCGGAGTTTGCAGGTTCGGATCCCGGGTGCAGACTTACACACTGCTTATCAAGCCATGCTGTGGTGTCATCCCACATACATAATGGAGGAAGATTGGCACAGATGCTAGCTCAGTGACAATCTTCTTCACCAAAAAGAAAAGAAAAAAAAGAAAAAGCCTAGGAATGATTAAGCTTAGTGAGGAACATATGTCGAAAACTGAAACTGGCCAAGAGCTAAGCCTGTTGCAACAAACAGCGAAGTTGTGAATGCAAAGGAAAAGTTCTTGAAAGAAATTAAAAGTGCTATTCCAGTGAGCACATGAATGATAAGAAAGGAAAACAGCCTTATTGCTGACATGGAGAAAGTTTTAGTGGTCTAGCCAGAAGATCAAAGCCGGCACAACATTCCCTTAAACCAAAGCCTAATCCAGAGCAAGACTCTAACTCTGTTCAATTCTATGAAGCTGAGAGAAGTGGGGAACCTGCAGAAGAGAAGTTTGAAACCAGCAGAGGTTTGTTCACGAGGTTTATGGAAAGAAGCCGTCTCCATAACACAAAGGTGCAGGTAAAGCAGCAAATACTGAGATGGACGCTGCAGCAAGTTGTCCAGAAGATCTAGCTAAGATAATTAATGAAGGTGGCCACACCAAACAGCAGATTTTCACTGTAGATAAAACAGTCTTATATTGGAAGAAGAGGCCATCTAGGACTTTCATATAGAGAAAGGAGAAGTCAATGCCTGGCTTCAAAGCTTCAAAGGACAGGCTGACTCTCTTGTTAGGAGTTTATGCAGTGGTGGACTTCAAGTTGAAGCAAAGCTGATTTACCATTCTGAAAATCCTAGGGCCCTTAAGAATTATGCCAAATCTACTCTGTCTGTGTTCTATAAATGGAACAAAAAAGGCTGGATGACAGCACATCTGTTTACAACATGATCTACTGAACATTTTAAGCCCACTGTTGAGATTTACTGCTCAGAAAGAAAGATTCCTTTCAAAATATTACTGTTCACTGACAATATACCTGGTCACCCAAGAGCTCTGATGGAGATGTACAATGAAATTAATGTTGTTTTTATGCCTGGTAACACTACATCCATTCTGCAGCCCATGGATCAAGGAGTAATTTTGACTTTCAAGTATTATTATTTAAGAAATACATTTTGCAAGGTTATAGCTGCCATAGGTAGTGATTCCTCAGATAGATCTGGACAAAGTAAATCATAAACCACCTGGAAAGGATTCACCATTCTAGATGCCATTGAGAACATTCATGATTCATGGGAAGAGGTCAAAATATCAACAATTAGAGGAGTTTGGAAGAAATTGATTCCAACACTCATGGATGACTTTGAGAGTTTCAAGACTTCAGTGGAGGAAGTAACTGCAGGCGTGGCGGAAATAGCAAGAGAACTAGAATTAGAAGTGGAGCCCGAAGATGTGAATGAATTGCTGCAATCTCATGATAAAATTTCAATGGATGAGGGGTTGCTTCTTATGGATGACCAAGGAAGTGGTTTCTTGAGATGGAATCTACTTCTGGTGAAGATGCTGTGAAGATTGCTAAAACGACAACAAAGCATTTTGAGTATTACATAAACTTACTTGATAAATCAGTGGCAGGGTTTGAGAGGCTTGACCTCAATTTTGAAAGAAGTTCTACTCTGGGTAAAATGCTATCAAACAGCATTGCATGCTACAGAGAAATCATTTTTGGAAGGAAGAGTCAATTGATGGGGAAAATTCATTGTTTTCCTGTTTTAAGAAATTACCACAGCCACTCCAATTTTCAGCAACCACCACCCTGATCAGTCAGCAGCCATCAAAAATGAGGGAAGACCGTCCACCAGCAAAAAGATTATAACTCACTGAAGGCTCAGATGATAGCTAGCATTGTTTAGCATAAAGTATTTTTTAATTAAGGTATGTGCATTGTTTTTTCAGACATAATGCCTTTGCACACTTAATAGACTGCAGTATACTTTAAACATAACTCTTATATGAACTGGGAGACCAAAAAAATCATATGACTCACTTTATTATGATATTAGCTTTATCGTGGTGGTCTGGAACTGAACCCACAACGTCCCTGAGGTATGCCTGTGGAATTACTCTTGAACATGTGCACAATACGACATGTACAAGATGTTCACTGAAGCATGTTTTATAATCGCAAGAACAAAGAAACAATCCAAATACCCATCAATAAGGAAATAGATAAATAAAATATGTTCATATGACTGATTCCTATAGATCAGCTGAAATAGTGAGCTAAATCTATATAAAAGTGGCTAGATAGCACAATCGTAATAATGAATCATGTATGTTGAGGTAGCATTCCACAGTATGAGATCATCTCTGCACATCTGGGTCCTCTAAGAGGCAGTCACGAAGAGAAGATAAAACATTCAAGGAAGGATGCTGGGAAAGGCTGGGAGAGCCATCAGACTGTAATGCTAGTCTGACACTAAGAGAAGGGAAGGGAGAGAAGTTTGAGTGGAAGAGACCTATACTACCTTGGTGTGAAAGGAAGGTTCAGCAAAGCCAACAGAGAGTTCTTGAGCTAAAGTCAGCAGACACATGTCTCAGACCAGATCTGCCTTGTATTCTCTCAGTCACTGGCAAGGAGCAGCCTGTGGAAGACATGGCCTCAGCACAAACACAATGGATTTAAAAATGCAGCAGTTGGGATTCTCCCAGTAAAAGGAGGTCTGTGAGACACTCTCGTGACTGCTGTGCCATCGTCAAACAGTCAAACAAACACAGACTATACCAAATATTGTTCATGGAGAAATTTATGTGTGTGAAATATTTTTAGTGACGTATTTTTTAAATGAACAGGAAGGATACACAGCAAAGTCATAATAGTACATTCCCTTTCTAAAAACAGAGGGAAATGGGATTGGTAATAAAACACGATGGGGATCCAACTGTAACTATAATGTTTCAAAATTTTCATTTAACAACAAGACAAAGAAATAGAAAAAACTGTTGTCACTAGGCAATTCTGACTAGTGTGTATAATGATGTTTTATTATTTTTATTGATTATTTATGAAAAGTTTAATATATTTCAATTAGTATTTGTTGAACGAGAACGAATATCAGCAAAATTAGGCCAACTCTAAATATATACCATTCTACACTATTGCATAATGTGGACTGGGATGATGGTGTTTAATTGGAACCTGAATGATGAGATTTCTTGTCATGAAGAATACATGTATTTTCTTCCGACATAAAGATAATACTAGATAAAAACACCAACCTAGACAGGTTTTGTCCCAAGAAACCCATTTACAAGCTGTAATATATAATTTAACATAATATGTAATATATAAACCTTCCTTATGAGGCTTAAATCCCTCCTAATCTTGTTGGGCCTCCCCTGTACCACTGCCTTTTCCTTCCCATAGAAATATTTACCATTAAAATGTATAAATATTTGTTTTGTGACCATTGATGGTGAAATTGGTGCAGAGAGCCTTCAAAAGTCAGTAATTGATGATAATTTAAGGGAATGAGAAGATTGACTCCATAATCATTTACTTATGACTTTAAGGGGACAGTTCTAAAGAAATCCAGAAGGTCATAAATAAAATAGGCTCATTTAGTGCAAGCAGTTTTTCCCATTTAGCAATAGAATTTTGAGAAACTAGTTTATCTCTTGGATTTTCCTGTGGACTGGAGTCTATTCTTACTCAATGCCTTAAATTTTCCCCAGGGAATAAAATAGAAAAGACTTCCCACCAGAAAAGGATATTGGAAAGCTTGCAATCAAATCATTACAAAAATACCGAAGACTTACATTGCTTTCCTCTTGAAATAATCAGTATCAGTTCTTGCAAGTCCAGGTTGTGAAGAAGGATGCTAATAAAACAGTATGTGAGACACTGTTATTACCTACTTAAAAGCCCAGTCCTCCTCTAATGCTTCCTCCTTAAAATAGTTACAGTCTTTTTTTGCATGTCCACTCTCTTCCTGTACATTTTCCTTCTCCATGTGCAATAGCTTCAGGTCAAGGGTTGCTCCTGAATTGTTTAAGCCGATCATTGTAACCCAAGTTCTCCTGTCAATGATTGATTCGAGCGTGAACATGTGGCCACATTCTGGCCAAGGAGGCAGGTGAGAAAGGCCGCTGGGGGGCTCTTGCATGTTGTTTTCCCACTAACAAAAAAGAAAAACAGAAAAAACACAGCTCGTCCTGACTTGTGATGGTATTCTCCCTGCAAGTGATGTCTAGAAATGGTATGATCATCTTGCTATCCACTTGAAGATGAAGCCAGAATAGGAAGGACAGAATCAAGAAAACTCCAAAGAAAAAAAGATGGATCACGATGCCTGGAATTGCCCTATATATGTACTTGTGTGGGTACACAATTTAAAGATAACATATCCTTTTATTATTTACACCATTTGAGTGGTGGTTTTCCTATGACTTGCAACCAAAGCATTCTGAAAAATAATATCTTGAGATTTTTGTCTGTTGCTTTATTTAATTTTGTGTATTATTTTGTTTTAAGATGGTATGTGCCTTATTTGCTAGGATGAAATATCAAGTTAATTCCAGACTTTTAACATTGGCTAATTATAGGATGCATTAAAAATCCAGGTTTGACCTTTTCTTCATTTCATTTTTCTTGCCATTTGCTCTTTGATCATTTCACTGTCCATGGGCAAAACTTTCTGACATGGACTTTGAGGAAGAGTCGAAATTTAATTCAGATAGTTTAGAAGTTTCTGTGCAATTCCAATGAATTTTTATATAAATGTAGAATTTTACTGTACGTCACGATTTCAATTTAGTAAAACCGTTGGCTGAAAAGAGGTTAAATCTTTTGTTCATCTATAGATAGCTATAATATTCTTATTTAGATATTTATGAATGGGCCTTGTAATAAAGATAATCTGATATTTATAATACCTCTTTGCCCAACCATGAGACACATTTGCAATCTGTGAAATGGGTATTTCGACAATATAATTAAAATGTAAAAGATTCTTCCAGAAGATTGCTCAAAATTATTGATAAGACTTCAAGCACTTGGAAGATGCTCTCTTTAAAATATTAAACCAATTATATGAGCTTTATTTTTAGTTTCTCTCTTACTGGATGGCTAGGAATCCCTATAATATCGAAATTGCTTCATTTTACTTTGCATAAAGAAGGGTGGGGGTGCAAGAGAGGGGCACGGATGCTTGGCAAAGTCCACTGTTTTCTACTCCAGTGAAGAGCTGTTCATGGCAAGAGGCTGTGGAGGTGAGTTAATCCAAACACTTGTTGATGGCTCTTGACGAAAGCGGCTCCCCCACAAGCAACTTCCTCTGGGAACTGTCGATTCATAAATATAAATCACATTCCAATTCAGCATGTTCTCCAGTCTCACAGACCACAATACTCAGTGTTTCCCCAGTAAAGCTTTCTATTTCATTTCACTTTAATGCACACTACTGTTCTGCTCTCAGGCAGAAATTCCCACTCCTGGCTTTTCGATGAAGAATGTTTATTCTGTGAAATTTCCATAAGAGGGAAGATACTGAATTTAAGTGTTTTATTCTCTTGGGTGATATTAATTGGCTGAACATAACTGAATAAAATCCATCCAATTGAGTAGCCAGTCAACAGGAGGACAAGAAGATTAAAACAAAAGAGTTCCAATGTGTAATCCCCCATTACAGATTTTTCACAGGATGCAAGGCTGCACAATATCACAAAATGTCCGGTGTATGATAGATTTAAATGTGAATATTTAGTCTTTGTATTCATTAGAATCATTCTCCCATTCCCCTAGCAACTGAATAGCGTTGACTACATATAATCTTATGGTTTAGGAAAGGGTTTTCCTAACTCCCTTTAGTCACTTTATACCATCCCTCCCCAACACTCAAACAGTGTCTGGGGTTGTTCCTTAATATAATTAAAATCAATTAAGGCGAAAAAATTGTATTCACTAAAAACCAGGGGGGAAACATGGCTAAAGTATGTCGTGAAATATATTTCACAGTTAATGTTATTTAACATATTTTAGTTAAAAGTAGACATATTAAATGTCTTCCAGAACAATAAAATACCACAGTAGCAGAAAAATATTTTAAACAATGTTTTGATTATATTCTGCTTGATCTTATATCCATTTTTGGACATTAGAAATATCAATAGATTATTTCTGTCTCAAAACTTTCAGTCCTTTGTATTGTGCTGAGTGGAAGATGTTAATATAAATTAGGATGTGCAATGGTCTATAAAACATATGATTTCCAAGTTGGGGTGATACAATTCACAGGCTAGCGAGGGTTCCAATTCCTGGACGCACTGGGGAGGCTGAGCTGGTACACTCATAAATTATCAGCAGATGTGGTTTGAGTGACGTGCCCAATTCCAGGCAGCTTTGCAGTGGTCATTGTATCTGGAAAGTGATCACTGGATGACCTGCTTTCATATTTGCATTATTTTGCATATTTCGGTTTTATCATAAGCTCATTTCATGAACATTGGTGAGAATATGAATATTTATATGGATTTGTATGTCATTCCTCACAAGAATTAGTTTATATCCTGACAGCAAGCATTTGCCCTCTGACTTTCTTCACACACTCACAAATGAGGTTCAAATTAAGCCAAAAGGAAAAATTATCTAGAGAGGTGGAGAATAACTTACTATACACTTAGCGTATATTTGGGTGCAGACGTGTTCTTACCTCATAAGTTCTCTTTCGATCAAAACAAGAGGAAATCTCCTAGGGTAACATTAAATCATTTTTATAATTTACCTTTACAATCTCTTCATTTATTTTTGGAGGAAGTCATATAAGTTAGCCCTGTATTTGAGTAAATGCTGGAATAATAGAAATAGATCTTTGCTTGTCACTATGATAGCCACAAGCCAAGAGTAGCTTTTAAATATATATTTAAATTAGTTAAAATTAAATAAAATGAAAAATTCAGCTCCTCAGATGTACCAGCCATATTTAAAGTGTTCAATAGCTGCGTGTAGCTAATGATTATGTATAGGACAGTGTAGCTCTAGAATATATAAAACAATCATACAAATCAATGAGAAAAACAAACCAACAGAAAAAAAGTGGCCTATAATGAACATTTTCATGATCACAGAATGTTCTATTGAACACCTCTTATATAGAGAAATCACAGCTTACATTTTTGAATAATTTCCAAAGAAATCAAGCCACATATGTGGCATCTTCTTTGGTGTTTAATGATTTTCATTTTTGGACCAGAAGTTCGATTTGGTTTTGTTTTCAATTTTAAAAGAAACTCCACTCATTGCTGTAAGCCAGTGGGCGTGGGGATCATTAGCAAAGGGATGCCCTAAGAAAGCAGGGCTGAAGAAAAAGCCAAAAGAGTGGATCAAGTGGTGTGCTGTCAGTAGAAAGAAATGTGATCTTAAAGATGAGTAAAATGTGGCCGTAGGCAGACACTCTCTGCACTCACCTGCTTTGTTGAATGAATGTTGCAGATCAGCTGCCACCTGCCCTTCCTCGGACTACCTTCCAGCACACTGGTGATTCCAGTTCCCCTTGCTGAGTCATGTGCTTGCTAAGAGTTGGTTGCATTTGGTCCCCTAACCATTTATTCCGCTTGAATGTTAAGCTTTAAATTCTATTGAAACATTTAGAAATGATTTAAATAGTCCATATTTAATAATATATATGTTCTATGAAATAAGTCAGAAAGGGCATGTTGCTCAGAAATTATTGTAAAATTAGGTATATAATAGTTTTAAATAATTGAGAAGAACAATCATAAAAGCATAAAAGACCTCACTCTGTAAGGAAACTAAAGCTGGGAATCTTAGATGATGCACCTTGAGAATCTTTAAATGAATAAAAGAGCAGTGGGGAACTTTTATCAGTGGACCCACGCTCAATAAACAAAAAACCTTGACTTTACATCAAACGATTGATGAACAAAAGACCATTTATATTTTTATACTAAAAATGCTTGTGTGTGCATCTATTGTATGGTCCCACACGTTAAATGATGTTTATATGAGTGATCAAATATCAGTGCCAGTTATGTTACATTGAGTTCCTACTACATACTCTTCTTTACCAACTAAACTCTAAAGGACAACAAAACCACTCATTGAATTGTATTTTATTAAGAAAGAAAACATTCACATTGTTGCCATTGGTCCATTTAAAATGTTCAAATCCTAATTTTCTAATTTTTGCCTTCCTCACCCTCAGTTTCCTCCTCCATAAAGTAGATGTAACAATACTACTAACCCCAAACTTTGTGGTGAGCATTAAATGAGATAATATTATAAAGCACTTATTACGGTGTCTGGGACTTCAGAGAGCAAGACATTTCGTAAGATGTATTTACACAGTACTTTTCAGAACTCATCAACAAGACTCAAAATTTACAGTCCCCAGATCACTGCTCAGCCCAGAAATTAGACGGAGAAAAAAAGCAGCTGGGCCAGTGGCCAGCCATCTGGTTGCAGGGCCTGGCCAGATCTCTTTCTGTGCAAGCTGGCGCAACTCCCTGTGTGAGGTGCTCAGGTGCTGTCGGCTCAATGCTCGGCGCTCCTGGCCCCAGTCTGTGATCAGGAGACAGCCACAAAGTGGTCATTGTCAAATATCCTGGCATACCTGGTCATGGGAAGCACTGTCAGCCTACTGCAGACAATTGGGGCTAAGGGTCTGGGGGAGAGCAGAGGGGAGGCCACACTGCCAAGAGCTTTAAGGCCATTTACAGTATTGCAAAAGCAAAATGCCCATTTTTGTAACTTATTTCCTCTTCCATTTGGAGTCTTGATCTAACTTGTAAGCCAAGTCCAGAATAGCTGCACAATAAATGTTTGTTGAATATTAACTTTAATTGATGGTTATGTGTCCCTTCTAGATCTAAAAGTCTATGTCACTATGGTACAATAAATGAATCCCATCCACAGATAGTCCTCTGGCAGCAGGAAAGACAAAATTATTTGTCCCAAAACAATAGAATTGGCAATGCTACAGTATAAATAATGGGAAAAATACATGAGTGATGGCAAACATTTATTGAGTGCTTACTACGTGCCAGGAATCTGGCATGCATTATCTCCTTTAGTCTTCACAATAACTTTGCGAGTTAAATATGATTAGTATTTCCACTTTATTTGGGAGTTTATGGCAAAACAAGGGGAAACTAGCCTAAGGTCATAGAACTTGGATTCAATTTCAGTTCTATCTGATTTCAAAGAATGGGCTCTGTAACAGTGAAATTAATTCCCTCTTAGAGAAATTAAGAATGGGTGGAGGGTGTGCCAGCTGAAACATAAAAGAACATAGGCCATTTGGCTGTTTTAAAACATGGCCAGAAATGCTTCAATATTCTTCCCATGAGAAGTGGGGACTATGTCCCCTCCCCTTGAATTAGGCAGACTTGTGACAGTTGAAACCAATAGAGTATGGCAGAAGCGACTCTATGTACCTTCATTTTGGAGGAAAATAATTACCCAGTTAGGCCCTACCCAATGCCTGGCCCACAAAAATCATAAGACAATGTGAAGTTGTTATTAAGCCACAAAGTTTTGGTTAGTTTGTAATGCAACAATAGATAACTGGAACAGCCATGTTCTAACACAAGCAGCATGAAAGTCAAAAAGTTTGCAAGTGAAAGTGTGACGTGTTTTGGCAGCAAATACTATTCTAAAGACGCAATTTTATGAGAAATGACAAGCCCAGGGAAATGAAGCATGACAAGGGTGACCAGGATTACCCAGGACTTTCCTAGTTTTAGCACTGAAAGTCCAAGGTCCCAGGAAATCCCCCACTCCAGGGTAAACCATGGCAGCTGGCCACTCTACCTGGAAATCTTAAAGTGCACAAAATAAACAGGACTAGGTTTCTCCTCTTGGCCTCCATGGTGAGAAAAGCGTTTCATCTCCTCTGGAAAGTCTGTTATCTTAGCCAAGAGTCACATTGCCCAGTGCAATTGCTTAGTTATGAACTCAAGGTCATTCCTACTAAATTAAAATGTAAAGATAATTTATCCTTACTAGTCTCCTCTCTCAATGAAGTCCTTTGATGGAAAGTCCCAGTACACTCATCTTAGCTTCCAGGAAGCCTAGAGGACTTTATACTGCATCTCAGCCATGGCTTTAGCAAGGCTAGCATTTCCCAGAGAGTGTTGCTGCTCTGAATTCTTGTACCTTGAGAAGCTTTAAAAAAGATAAAGGGATCCCATGATTAGTCTGGGAAGCATTGTGTATTGTCTATCCTTTCCAGAGAATCTCAGTGCACGTTACATATTAAGAATCTGAGTAGGCTTGCAGAAAAGTAACCTTTTTGTAGCAAATACAAATCATAAGGAGATTTATTTCACTCATTAGATTGGCAAAACCAAAAATTATTTGTGCTATCTGCACTTGGCGAGAGAATAGGAAAACTGTTCCTAGGATGAACTGTGGATGAAAGTGTAAACTGGTAGAGATGTTTTTGGGAGGCAATTTCACAGTTATTATTGAATATAAATGTACATATCCTTCCATCCAGCACTCCTACCTCTTGGTATCCCTCTTAGAACAGATACTCATCATTGCACAAAGATGCGTATACAAGGGTTTTTATTGCCACAGCCTTGTAATAGTGAAAACTTTAAATCAGCCTAAATGGCCACCCACATACTACATTTATTTTACAAATGTTTATTGAATGCCTGTTACAGAGCAAACAATGTTCTAGTCACAGGAGATGGACCAATGAAAAATGGAGATAAGATACTGGTTGTGCATCATGGAGTCTACACTGAGGGAGTTTATGGAACAATTGGTGAGGAGGAGAAGGGTCCATAAGCAAAATAATAAGCAAACAAAATCTGGTAAATATATACCACTCAGATTCAGTTTGGCTTATGATAACAGAAACTCCAAATAATAGTGGCTTAAACAAGGGAGTTTGTTTCTTTCCGTCAAAGTCTAGATAGGTGGTTCAGGAATGGTTCGCTGACTATAGTCATATGAGGCCCAGTGACTCCCAGCTGTCTGCTCTCCCACCCCCAGAAGTGACCCTCATCCTCAGAGTCTAACATGGTGCTCGAGCTCTCACATCTACATTCAGGAGAAAGGCAAAAGGTGGGAAGCAGCATGTATATTGGAATTTGTACATACCATCATCACCTAATCTCACTAGCCAGATTCTAGTTTTATGATCATGACTAACTGCAAGGAGAGCCACAAATTATAGTGTTTTTCTTTTCTTCTGAGCATTCATGTGACCAGAAGTTCTGGTGATGAGGAAGCAGGAGAGAAGAGATTTGGGATGACAACTAGTAGTTTTGCCATAAGATAGCAATAAGTTATGAAGAATGCAAATTAAGTGATTTGTTAATGAGGGTGGGGGAGTAATGTTAGATTGGGTTGGCAAGGACAGAATTTCTGATGATTTGATAATTATTTATTTGATAAATTGACAACTTGCATGAGAAGAAGTAATCTAAAATTGAGTGGCTTAAACAACACACGTTTATTATCTCACAGTTTCTGTGGGTCAGGAACTTGGGCATGATCTCGCTGGCCCCTCTGCTTCACATTCTATGACAAGGCTGGAATCAAGGTGTTGGCCAGGGCCAAAATCTCGTCTCAAGGCTCAACTTGGGCAGGATGCACTTGCAGGCTCGTGCGATGGGTAGCAGAATTTGGTTTCTCACAAGTTATTGGACTGAGGGCCTAACTTCCTCACTGACAGTGAGCCAGAGATCGCTCTCAAGTCCTAGCCACGTGGGTCTCTTTAACAAGGCAGGTTACTTCCTCAAAGCACATACGCCAAGAAGGCAACAAAGAAAGTTGGCTATCAAAACAGAAGTCACCGACATTTGTAGCCTAATCTCAGAGTGATACCCTTTTACTTTTTGCTGTATTCTACTTATTAGAAGAAAGTCTCTTAATTCCAGTCCACACTCAAGGGGAAGGAATTACATAAAGATGTGAAAATAGCAGAAGGTGGAGCCATCTTAAAAGACTCCATGCAGCACCATCTATGAAAATATATGCATTAAAGTCATTCCAGGTGGAAGGATCAACTACTACAAAGATCCTAATTTGGTTACTTTTTTGGCATGTTCACAAAAAGAAAGAAGGTGTGTATCATTGGAGTAGAAGGGAGAGGAGTAACATAAAATGAGAACACAGTAGGAGGTTGAGGTCAAATCATACAGGGTTTTTTAAGCCAAGATAAAAAGTCTGGATATTAATGGTTATAGAACCTTTGGAAGATTTTGAGCAAGAAAGTGATATGACTTAATTAATGTTTTTCAAGTTCACTGTGGGTCATTGTGCATGATAAGCCAAGGGGACTGAGATGGCATGGCCAGTGGGTAGAAGGAAAACTATAAGACTACAGTGTCCTGGAAGGCAAAAAAAATAAAATAATTTTGACCATGGCGAATACTCCTGAGCAGTCAAGCAAGGGACAGAGAACTGACCATGGGTTTTGGAAACTTGAATGGCATTAGTGATACTGGAAGGAGTTTTGAGCAGTCATGGCTATTAAAGGATGACAGGAGTAAGTAGATGAAGAAATTGAAAAGGTAAATATGGATAGCTCTGTAAAGAAATATTGCTGTGAAGGTGAGTGACATGGGAAGCCAAAGGATGGGAGCACGATTTTCTGCATGATATTAGGTGAACTTAGCAAGGTTATGCCGAGACAACAGACAAACTTGATGTTCAGTAGTTCAACACAACAAACATTTATTGCTCTCCCATGCTACAAATCTAGTTAAGGTTTGTACGGGGCTTTGCTTGTCATCCTCACTCAGGGACTCAGGCTGATGAAGGTTCTGTGTCAACACTTGCTTGCATGACCTCCTGGCATGAGGTAGAGACCATGGAAAGTTCTGCACTGGGTTTCAAAGCTTCCATCAGAAGTGACTGACCAAAATGAGTCCCACGTCCGTGGCTAACTTCAAAAAGCTTGAAGAGTACACTCCTACCATGAGTCTGCAAGGAGAAGGAAATATTTGAAAACTCATCAAAGGGAGGCTTAACAACCATTTCTAAGAGCTTCTATCATTAAATATTTGGGTCAGAAACTCCACAAGATAACTACCACAAGTAGTGAGAAAGAAATTGATAATACAAGACAAAGGAGAATTGCCAAGATGAAAGAATTGAGAAAGTATCGGTAATTTAATACGAGCAGAGAGATTTGATCTGTCGTAACTATTGTAGCAGGAGGAACACAGAAAGTTTGGAGAGATTGGTATATTTGATAGGAATATTTAAATAAACAGCAACACATCACTAAGCTGGCCTTTAAAATGAATGAAGTTTATATTGATCTAAAAGTTATTGTTACTCAAGAAAAAGTTGCATAAAACACTTTTAAAATAAAATGCATAGAGAATATAGAAGTTATTTATATAAACAGCCGTCAGTGCACACATATGTGCATGCACACACATACTTTTCCTATGCAGTACTAGGATGGCACTGGATGGTATAGGACAAAGAAATCTGATGTTTACACATTAGACTGATAAAAAAACCTTGTTCCTTTGGGAGACTAGTGTGGGACTGGGAGTGGAGAGAGATGAAGGGAACTGTTGCTTAAGTTTTATTTTTTGTGGTTTTTGTAACATAATGTTCATGTATTATTTGTACAATTATTTAAAAAACTAATTAACTTTGTTTAACCCAGCATTTCCTAAATGAAAATCTCCCTAAAATATATACACCACTTATGAAAATCTCAAGGAACAAACTGGGGAAATAGGGCTGACTTTCCTCTAGGCCTTTATTGAGGACTCCATGGGGGGATGAGGACAAACTTAATATTCCACTTCCAAATCCTGGTAAGATTCATCTTGTCTCTGGCTCGTCAATAAAGCTGGGAAACTGCATGATGCTGTCATTTTATTTACATCCTTATAAATAAACTTCTCATATTTTTTCTTTTTAAAAATATATCTATGATGTTCAATTTAGTCCATAAAGGTTGCCAGGTCAAATAAAATTAATTTTCTTTCCTGTTCATTTTGTATTTGCATATATGCAAATCAGTTGAGGAGGTCATTTAGATTTTATTAAAGTGCAAATAAGGGCACCCAGGTAGAACCACACAAATATGGCGCATAAGGAGAACTCCTGGACCCAGCATCTAGGTACATGAAAATTTTTTCCCAAACCCGCCCTTGAGAGGGCCACTGACTTTGCTTTGCAATGCTCTTTTATCCAGTTATCCAAGCATTGGAATTCTCTTAAAAATAAAATAACAGTTATGTGTTATTGTGAAGTGAGACTTTAAAACCACCAGTATCTTCATCATTAAATATATATTTTAGAAATGCCAATCCAAATTTTATAATCAAGTAGTTGAATCCATTACTGGAGAGATCTATGCATTGACAAAACAGATATTGTTATGTAAAAGAGATGATTATGTACAATAAGAATATTGAAACAAAAAATTATGATGAAAATTAACCTAAACAAATACAGGCTATTTTCTCACATGACAAGAAGCCTACAAGACAGTAATTTGCTGTGTTGTTTCAGCAGCTCCAAAGTGATAGTGACCAGAATGTCTATGATTATTTTTACTTTCCTGTGTTGGTGACAAGATGACTGCAGCAGCTCCAAACATCACTCTCCATTACATTCAAAGGAATAAGGTAGGAGATGGTACAGGGCAGAGCATTTCGCCTTAGGATCACTCTTTAATGGGGAAGGAATTCTTCCCAGAATCTATCCAATTTATTTCCCCTCACATATCATTGAACAGAACTAGGTAACATTTTCAATATTAGAAAAGGTATTTGCCTTATCCACTCCCCCCACAACACCAGTGTGCCCCTCTACAACATGGAAAAGAGGCCAATGACTTTGGGAAAAATAATGACCATAGTGTGCATCAGTGACTCTAAGAGTAAGTCCTATACTTGGCTAGGCATTCTTCTAAGCCCTTTACAAATATTAGCTAATTTACTTCTCACAATAGATATATTAGATAGATACTGTAATTATTCCCACTTTACAGATGTGGATATTGAGGAATGGACAAAGTAAATAACCGCACAGCAAGTAAGTGTTCTGAGTCAAGATTTGAACACTGGTTGAAAGTCAGAGTTCCTAACCATTATGCGAAACTGTCTCTCAGGAAATAAGTGGAATGATGACTAAAAAAATAACGTGTATGGAAGGTTCTCCCACACTATTGAACAGTCTGCTGTATAAAACTGGGAGGCGAGTCTTGCACAGACCTTCCAGACCCTACTCAAAAAGGCACCCCTCAATTATAAATGAAAACCAAAATACAAGAAAATATAAATATGAAAAATTAAGCAAGCTTATCTTGTCACAAAAATTAATAAAAATGAAACTCAAAATGACAAAAGAGCCCAGAAAGGAGAAGGAACTAACTTAAAAGGAAACCCAGAAAGCTAGAGTGAGGAAGAGACCGTATAACCTGGGGACGCAGGGACTCCGGTTGGAGTAATTTTATTTTCCTCTGCATCGAACCAAAGGCCAGCTTGAGATAGAGACTCATCAGAGTGAAGGATCAGGGAGCCAGGAGGAAATGACTCACATTCTTCCTCCTTGAGTACCTGACAAGGAAGGCATTGTGATTCTGTCCTCATGTGAGCTACAAGGAGAAATCAAACATAGTATCCCAATCAAATTTCCCCGCTGAGGACCGAGACTGAAGTTGTCTCGGTGAACTAACTGTGAAGTTAACACACGGGGCCCTTGGACTATAAATGATGCCTTAGCAGGCATCTCATCACTTTAAAGACCACCTCTAACCTTCAGGCCATGTCACAGATAAGAAGAGCTGAATTTAAAGAAAGGGACATTCAGCCGACCTGCCCTCCTCGAGTTAAAGAAAGAAAATTTAACACATTCACTGGATAATATAGAATAGAAACTAGTTTTCAAAGTTTTATTACAAAACAAAATATTTTTTCACTTTTAAGAATCACTTTAAAATAATGATTTTCCTTTAGATAGTTGTCTTTGGTTATGGGTTAACTTTTATTCCTTTCATTCATGGAAATAAACAAACGAAAAAAACCCACAAATTTATTCCTTTCTCATCAACTCACAGCCAAATATCTAAGAGCTTGAGAGCAGCATACTCTTCATGAACATGAAATACAACACCCCAACATTCAGAGGCAAAAATAGTTGTTTTTGCTTTTTTAAAAATAAACTTCTTGCTTATTTACAATTTGACCTGCAATCATTGGCTTTAATTTCCATCAGTCCGTCAATTACGGTTTAACATTATGATCATTTTTCTTTCACTGTAGACTAATTTTATTTCCTCTTGGAGGGCATTCTGGCATTCCAGAATGACAAAAAGCTGAGGCTGTTTTATTGAGGCTGATGATATAGAACTGGAGTCAGCAAACTTTTTCTGTAAAGGGCAGATAGTAAATATTTTAGGCTTTGTGAGCCATGTCCTCTGTCATAACAAGTCAACTCTATAGTTCTAACGCGAAAACAGCCAAAGACACTGTACAAACAGGTGTAGCTGTGTTCTAATAAAACTTTGCAGAAACTGGAGGGGCCTACTTGGCCCAGGAGTGGTGGTTTGCGGACCTCTGATAGGGAACGCCAGCTCTCAAGTGACTGAAAGATTTAATATGCGTCTATGTCTATGCTATTTCAAAGCAGTTTAAATAGAATAATGAATTTACTGTAATGGCCCTGTCAACTTATGTCGTGTAGGCTCATCCTTTTGTAATTTTAAATTAGTAATTTGCTTTGTTTTTAGCAAATTGTTGATGACTGATGAGAAGTACGGAGAAATTTATAATTGCATGTTTTAACTAGGAAATTCTGTGGTGATGCACACTGAAACAATAGGGGAATTCCCAAACGTGGTAACAGTCCAATAAAAATCATATCTTTTAGCACTATCTCCCCTTCTTAGTCACTCCTCCTCACTGTAATCAGCTTCCTCACCTGGCTGGAATTGCTGCTACAATAGAATAGAATAGATTAGATTGCCATTATCATTGCCATTTCATATGTGAAAATACAATGCCCATAAAGATTGAGTGACTTGCCCAAGTTTCACAGACCTATGTAGTGGCAAAGCTGAGACTGGAACGCAAATGTCCTGACTCTGTCCACTGTTGTTTGTACCACATTACACTGCTCTCAGTAGAATGAAATCCCCATAGGTCCTACACAGTGAGTGACCTTTCAGCTTTTTAGCAGAAGTTCCAGGAGAAGCACCCAGATTTAGGAAACTGAAAGTGGCACGGCTCCCAGACATTCAGCCAATGTTGACCAGACATTTGGATGATGCTGAGTGGCACAGAGATATGAGTTGATGGCCTGAATCGTTAGCAGCAGCATTTCCATGTCTTTAGTGGTTAACAGGTGGAGGTTGGTTGATTTTCACATATTTGTGAAGCTTGCCCAGGACTTCAGTAAGTATCCGAATCTTTATGCGTTAGGTATCATCTGCCTATTTAACACCTGAGTCAGGGATGCTCAATATGTGGCATGAGTCAATAACTAAAATGTTGACTCCATGATATATGTGCCTCAAATCCCCCATCCACACCATGGCCAATATCACTTAACAATCATCACTTACCTTAACATCAATGTGACCTCCAAATCTGGAAGGAAACACTTCACATAGACTCCATTTGCCAATTTGAATTTTTTTAACTGTTAAAATCTATTTGCCATCGTAGCTCTATCTGACCATATTACTAGCTGTAATTCAGATCTGTGATTCAGATCAATTCAGGCATTGGTTCCAGTCTTCCACAGTAGCATATGCATTTTTTGATAAGCACCAACTTTGGCCCAAGACTAGTAGTGTTTCAGGTTGGGAGCTAGATCATCAGTGCGTGCAAGAACGCAACTGTGTGTAGCAGTAGCTCTTTGGGTCTTGGTAAATGGCAGAAGTTCAGAGAGGTAGTTATGTCTTGAGCATCAGATTGTAGCAGAGGAAGGGGAAGAGAAAAACAAACAAAGTGAAATCAAGAAAAGACAAGGAGAAAAGTAGATGCAACCATCATTCATTGTTGCAAATAGAAGCTTCTGGAGAATGGTGAAACAAAAGGAGATGTTCTCCTATTCCTACTGAAGCTTGTTGGACTCCTTTTTGGAATAAAGAACATTCTTCAGTGTTACACTGATAAGTCAGGTGTCTTTTAATCTCTGAATCATCACTAATGTTCAATTAGTGTTGCATAACTTATTCTACATCTTTCTCTTAAAGATCTTGTTTTGTTCATATATCTGTGACTTTTGTGGCTTACTGCAAACCTTTTATATAACACAATTATATAATTATGTGTTTATATTTTATATAAATGTGATTTATCTACATTTGAAGTGATGTAATGTAAACCATAAAAAAATTCTTAATTTCTGCAACTCCCGTCTCTCCCCTAAAATTAACTTAATTTCATAGCTAGCTGTGTAAATTGTCAACTATGCTTTTATCAAGTGACATTACTCTCTTTAGCCAATAAATATAAAACCCAGTTTATCAGGATGAGACTTGAATTATGCGAGTTTTAAATTACATTAGGTCTTACAAACACACTCCGGCATTAAACATAGGGCCCTGAAAATCCAAGAGTAGAGTTAGGTGAAATCTCTCAAAAGGTCTGAAAAACTATTAGCTATATAGAAACTTATGAGCCCAAAGGGATAATGGTGCACAAAGGCTCTATAGCAGTGAGCACTCTTGTATTATCTTCCCTAACTACCCCAAAAACTAAAATATCATGGAAGGAAAGAAACTATGCTTTATTGCTAATTGAACCAATAACCAAAGTTTGTGTCTGTAGTTCTAGGACTGAGCACTTGCTTACTAAAGTCCACTTGAGGTGACAGAGCTGAGAATTGTGGGCAATTATTGGTGATAAAGACTCAATAATTATGTCAAAAATTAATCTGTATTTTCCATTGCAGAGAATCTACCAAATAATTTTACTGGCCATTATCTTGATTGTGAGGACAAAAGAGGTCACTATAGTCGTGACAAACTGTCTAGAACGTGAAAATAGAGATTGTGGGTGGAGAAACGATAGACATGATGAACCTCAGCTAGTCCTTTGTCTGGTCGCATATTTCAAAGCTTATATTTCACATTCTTTTTGTTCAGAATAAAACTAAATTTTGTCTCCTTCTCACATTTACGTATCTGTGTTTATTTCCCAGTGTTTGGAAATTGCTTTGCTTTCAAATTCCCTTCTCTAGTTTAATAATTTAGGATTCCCTTGATCAGTTATTCCTTTCTCCACCTCTTTCTCGAGGCAGATATTTCCCTTTAGCCAAATAATGTGCAGCAAATAATTGTCCGAGTCCTTTTTTTCATGAGTTCTCTTTGCATTTGGAATCCTGCTATTTAGCTTTGGCATGGAGACCCCTGTCTAAACAGTGTCTCTTAAAGCATGTGGGGAAATAGACAATTTTAAATTAGAAAGCCGAAATGGTTATTACAGAGGGTATTCAATGTTAATCTTCGCCCCAAAATTTTCATCCAATATGAACAAAACTTTTTTTTCCTAGGAAGGTATATAAAGTGGAATTATTGGTAAAATTCACAAACACATAAGGTTGAGACTATGTTTTGGACTGTTGGGTGGGTTAACAGGGTGAGCGCTAGGATATGAAATGTGAGATGGCTTCCAAGTGTGTTCTAGCTGGTAATCTTATTCAAAGAAATTCTGTGAATGTAATAATTAAAGTTTTGTATGTTAAAATTACTGTAATTTAGCCTTTTCAATTATTCTAAGAAAAAGTAAACCAGTAGTTATTGGTCCGTTAATCTCTGTGATTTACATCCTATTACGGACTGAATATGTATGTCCTCTGAAAATTCGCATGTTGAAACCCTAACCCCAGTGTGACTGCATTTGGAGATAGGGCCTACAAGGAAGTAGTTAAGTAAATGATGTCATAGAGTAGGGCCCTGATCCTCTAGGATTAGCGTCCTTATAAGGAGAGACATCAGAGAGCTTGCTCTCTCTCTCTCTCCCTTCCATGTCTGGACACAGCAAGAAGGCTGCCATCTACAAGCCTGGAGGAAGTTCTCACCAGGAACCAAATTAGCCTTGATCTTGGACTTCCAGCCTCCAGAACTGTGAAAAATAAATTTCTATTGTTTAAGCCCCCCAGTCTACTGTATTTTGTTATGGCAGCCCCAGTCAGCTAAGAGACACCTGTTGGTACAAGCCTTAAATAAGTGCTAGTTTATATGTAGAGGCCCCAGGAGACAAAGGCCTCCCGCTCTCTCTATGGATTATGGGAAATAGTAAGGTGCAGCAGTTAAGGGCAGGAGTTTGGACTCAACTGGCCCTGGTTACAAAACTGGTTGTGAGGCCTTAGGCCTCTCTAAGTTTAATTTTCTATGTTAGAAAATAATTCTGATAATAGCAACTGAAACTTAGTTAAGCTGTGAGGATTAAAGAAGATAAAAGAAGTGAATCTCTGGGGCCAGCCTGTGGCTGAGTGGTAAAGTTTGTGCGCTCTGCTTCAGCAGCCTGGGGTTCACCGGTTCAGATCCTGGGCATGGACCTATACATGGCTCATCAAGCTATGCTGTGGTGGCATCCCACATAGAAGAACTAGAATGACCTACAACTAGGATATAAACTATGTACTGGGGCTTTGGGGAGAAAAAAAATAAAAATAAAAAGAGGAAGATTAGCAACAGATGTTAGCTTAGGGACAATCTTCTTCACCCCCCCCCAAAAAAAAAAGAGAAAGAAAGAAAGAAACCATTTTGTTCCCCCATCAATGTAACAAAATACCTGTTGGGCAAACTTTGCTCAATTTTCTCTCCTTCCTCCAGGCCTCTGAATTTTGACCCACCCTCAACCTGAGGCAGCGCATAGTTCCTCCTTAACGACCCTTCCAGGGAACAGGCAATAGGTTGACCTTAGAGCAAACTGTTCTCCTGGCTCATCCCACTTCCCCACATCAGATACTTCCTAGCCTTGTTTATTCCTCCTTATAAAGAAAAATCCCTTTGCCTAATGTCCTAGACCTTTGCTGATCTTATGATGAGAGTACCTCCCCCATCACAAAAGTCCCATTCACCACTCTTGTAAGAATCCTTTAGAATATTCTCTCCTTACCTAAGCCCATTTATTTTTTATTTAATGAAGGAAACTTGAATGAAATAAAAAGTTGTCAAAAGCCTTTGGGAGTCTTAGACTAATTGGCTCCTTAGAATGTTCTTTCTTTTTTCCCAGTGACTGCGGCTATTTTGGTTTCTGCCACTATAATTGAAAATTGATGGGTGTAATAAAGTAAGCCATGATGAAACTGGGGAGTTTTACCTTCCTTTTAGGAAGATCTCCTCAAGAGTATTTAGTATCTAATCCAACTCTAAATGAAGGGGTTTTTTTGTTATTTAGGATCTTGCAGAGCTGAAAACGGAGCTATTTTACCAAATTAGTTTCAGAGTGATTTTATAACATACATTAGAAAATTTAAACCATCTTTACTCTAGAGAGCAATGGATATGATTAAATAGTTCCATAATATTCTGATCAAAATGTTTGCATATTAAAGTGATTGGGATTCTCTCTAGAGTGATGTGTTCTACTCAGAAGTAAGTTGGGCCTCGGGTTTGTGATGTCCTGGAAAGAACTGTGGTTTAGAGTCTCATAGGTTTGGGCCCGCATTTCAGTTTGCTGTTTAGCAGCAGCTGAGTGACTTGGGGCCTCAATTGTCTCACCTGAAAATTGAAATAACAACACTTATCTCTCATGGTTTTGGGGAGCACTGAGTGTGGGCAAAGTGCCCAGTGCAATGCCTGGCGCAGGCTAAATACAGAAATGCTGTTATTAATAAAGTAACTTTCTTCAGTCTTCCTCTGTCCTTATGCTCAATGGAAGAAAGTCTCTCCCTGTCTCTGGATGAAAAGTTCAGCAGTTCTAGGAGTTTATTGGTCAGTTTGAAGAATTTCAAAGTCCTTTATTGGTTTAAGTTACAAAAAACATCCTCAGCTTGGATGCTAGAATGTCTGGATCCAGATAATATTGATTTCAAGTAAGCCAGCATATGGGATCTGGATGGTGGACGGGGGGGTGTGTGGAGTATCTGGTTTGCCTCTATTTATCTCTAAGCCTGGCAGGTGTTTGTTGCTGATTCTTCCTTTATTAGAGGCGTTTGTTGGTTCTTTGGAGACCAAGGCCCTCCTCTTATTGGTGAACTCTCTCCTCCAGCTCCATTGACTGTGGCAAATAGATTTCCATTATGCTGGTCACTTACTTCTGTAGCAGTTCGTTTAGAATCCAGAATTTAGAATCCAGATTTTCTCTGCTGATGCTTTTTCTCCTCCAGGAGAGTCTTCTTGGACGAGATTAGACCACTAACCCCTGACCCTGCACCATGCTGGCTCTCACTCCCTCATGGTCCTCGTGAGGACTACAGAAAACACTTGCCCATCCTTTGCTCTAACAGGTACTTGGCGTGCAAGGTGATTCCAAGGCAGGTTTCTCTCTTTCAGCCTGTCTACCCTACATTGTCTATCTCTTGCTCTTTAGATTCTTCAGATAGAAGACAGACACTGGTCTACTGTGTTATTTCAACCTCAGGTGACCCATTTCAAGGTTGCTTTATGATTCTGAAGTTACTTTTTCTAGAAGCAAAGGAGGAAGCACCTCCGACCCTTCTGCTTTGAGAGAAGTAGGTGAGGTAAGACTCACAGGATAAAGATGCTCCACCATTCTTTCCCAAATTCTTACCCTCATTGTTGGTGAACTGTTTCAGAGACATCTGACTGGTTCTCAACCAACTAAAGTTTGCAAGTTCTATCAGGTAGGCTCTTTTCCCACACTTTTAGATGTCTGGCATCTGATAACTAATAGATTTGCGTCTATTTTAACACTCTCTTCCTTTATTATTGGCTTATTAAAGCTATTCAGCTCAGTAAAAGTAAAGCCTAATTTATGGGAATACATAGGTTATTTGCACAATTAACATTAGCTCAGCATCAGAAAGAATTCTGTGAGGTGATCTAAGAAACTCCCAAAAGGCTCAGAAGGGAAAGTAAACAAATAAAAAGAAAACAAAAGGATGAGTTTTAATACTCAGCACAAATTTCAGACCAACGTCATCAGCATGGGCGTTAGTGAAGTAAGTGGTATCAGCCTTAGTGGACATTTTGGCTTCCTTCTCAATTCATATCCTCACGGATAGAATAAAATTAGTAGCTACTACATTAATGGGCCACATAAGCACCTTTCGGTCAATGACAGACCACATATTGATGGTTGTCCCATAAGATTAGTACTTTCTAGCCCAGGTGAGTAGTAGGCTATACCATCTAGGTTTGTGTAGGTACACTCTAGGATGTTTGCACAATGATGACATTGTCTTATGACACATTTCTCAAAAATCTCAGTCAGGCAGTGCCATCCTTTAGCACTGCCTGACTGTATTTGAATGTGCTTTATTAACAGGCACTGTGCTAAACACTTTTATATTCATTAACTCATTTAATATTCAAGTCATTCAGAATGTCAGAAGAATTTAATAATTTGTCCAGGTTCCCATGATTAATAGGTTTAGAGATATGAAGCTGAGACCAGGTCTATCTGGATCCATAACCTGAGCTCTTAAACGCTGTGCTAGTTGATATTATTCCAGACCATTTCCTAGGTTTTGCAGAAAACTTGTCCAAGGTCTTGTGTCTCAATTATGCCATGAACATACTCAGTTTGTGAGAAGGAAAACATGTCTGAGAGCTTGCTCAATATTTTTTCTTTAGTTTGGCTGGAGAAGTATCGTGCTATTTACCAGCTCAGAGAATGAGATTTCTCTTTAACTTTTCTACCTGGTCCACCGGGGATACAATTAAAATCAAAACCACTAATTTGGTCATGGATGCAAAAAGTGCATTTTGTGAACATGAACAATAGAAAATAATTTCCTACTTCTTCTTTGGGGAGAACCAGACAGCCTACCGTTAAGTAGGGGTTAGAGATTACGCAATGGATGGTTTTTAAACACCCAAATGAGATAAATCTCAATTTATATAAAGAATAAAGCAATATGCTTAAGAGCTGAGGAGGCAATAGTTGAGATCCACATTTCCCAAACTATGCTTTTCACAATGTCCCACACGAGATTAATAGGGATTCTGTGAAAGAGTTGTAAGAACAAACACCTTTGTGAAACACTGGATTAAACGGGCTTCCATCTTATATTTTTGCAGTCTTTAACATGCATTTCAACTCTCAAAGAAGGGACATAGTTCGCTTAGTTCCACATTCCTTTGATCACAGAAGCCTTTTGTTCCCTCCATCCACCCACCCCTCAGAGGGACAAATGCTATGAAGTGGGGTGCCGGCGCTCCAGAGAAGCTTCTTTGAGAAATGGTAACCTAGGTGGTCACAGGAATGAAGCCACTGTTCTAATAATCTACGTTAAGCGTGATTATTGGGAGAGAAATAGTCAGAATATGGGAGTCTTTTTATCTAAAGAAGAAAAGTCAAAACCGTTTTTTGGTGAGAAGGAAAGTGTCCAAGTCAGATGTTTCACCAGTAGGAACACTGCATAATGAGGTGGCACCTTCAACCTAACCATCTGATGTGTGTACCCTGAGATGGATGGCAGGACTTTGGCTTCTATTTGAAAAATTTAAGTGAAAAATGCTTATTTTTGGCACCAAAAGTCACGATGTTTTTTAGATACTGATTTCCCAGCTGAAATAACTCATCATAATGATATGCACAGACTGTACACTACAGCTAAACTTCCTTCTGCCATCTGCAAACGGAGCGTAAACAGTAGGAAGGCATGGCGGCTATAATATGCAGCTTCTTTTGGTAAAAACCAGAGAAGAGCAGATGTTAGCAAGGGGAGTGTCACAGTGCTTTCCAGTTTATTTATTATTATACATCCAAAATTGTTAAAGCAGTGATATTAATTTCATCTTACTGTAAAGGAATAGAAGATGAGCTCTTCTCATAGAAAGAAGCTCTTCGTGCTACTTTGGAAAATAGTGCAATTAAGATCCCTTTCAAGAAGTTGATGTTACAGGATTCCAAGACTGACTTTGCTCTTAGACCCTCCTTCCACATGGCTGAGCCCAACAAAATTGTCATCCATCTAGGACTCTTCAGAGACTGAACAACCTTATGCCATGACCCTTATAAGCTTGTTCCAAAGTCACTTGGCCAGTCCTGATCTTCTTGGATGACCCTAACATTTCAGCAAACATTGCAACCATCAGCTTTTAAATCTGTTCTTAATTCTATATGAAAATAGTTACTGGGATTTCTTGACAGCATGAATTCTTTACCCTCGAATCTAAAGGATTCCAATCAAAGGAATTGGTTCTTTAAGAAGTTTTGTTTAAATAAGTAATAAAATAATCTTAAACAAGTGCAACAAGATACTAACATTGAAAATCTCAGCTAATGGGTAAATGGGTGTGTGGTGTTCTTTGAGCTTTCTGAATTTATTTTTTTTAAAGTACATTGCTTTGGGTTTTTTTTGGTGAGGAAGATTGGCTCTGAGCTAACATCGGTTGACAATCTTCCTCTTTTTTTTCTTTCTCCCCAGAGCTCCCAGTATATAGTTGTGTATCCTAGTTGTATGTCACTCTAGTTCTTCTATGTGGGATACAGCCACAGCATGGCTTGATGAGCTGTGCATAGGTCCACACCCGGGATCCGAATCAGCCAACCTTGGGCCACCAAAGCAGAGTGCATGAACTTAACCACTCGGCCATGGGGCCAGACCCTAAATTTTTAAATGACATTAAAAGTCTATATTTTTGCACATGCATGGTACTTTTTAATTTAGAAATTAACTTTGCTTGCAGTATCACAATTAAATCTTACGACAAGCTAGGGAGGAAGTTCGGGTAGGTATCTGAAGCCCAGCCATATAATTGGCCCAATAGTTCTGGCTAAAATGGCGTAGCCTGGGTTCTGCCTGAGGCCACGGTGTTTCAAAGGTCGGCACACCTTCGACCATGCCACAGCATCTCCTGCAAAGGTTATGCTTTCAGGATTTAGTTTTGGACCTGCTTGAGAAGGATGACCTTTGCCAGTTAGGAGAATGGGTAAGAGATTGCTATGAGTTCTTAATGTATCTGCTGGCTGGTTACTTCTTCAATGTGTGGTGAACCTGAAGAAATATCCTTTCTTTGTAATATCATTAGTAGCAATAGTAATAGAACTATCTAACTTTGTTGAACACTCAGCTATATTCCAGGTACCGCTTTAAATGCATTTAATAATCACAACCACCAAGACAGAGAATGACAGAGAGAGAGAAAGAGAAATTATTAGTTTCCTCAATTATAGCTAATGAAACTGACTGATATAGGCTCTGAGGATTACATAATTTCCGTAAGGTCATTTAGTTACTTAGCTAGAAAGTGGTGATGCCAGGAATTAAATCCAGGAAACTCTGACTCTTAAAACCTAGGGTTCATAATCACAAACCCAGGAAAAGCAAATAGACTGTATGCGTGCTGCCACTCTCAACTCCTATGTCTGTGGCAGACATTGCTAATCAATTTCAGCACTCTGTTGGCCTACCTCAATGTGCTTTCCTTCTCCAGACAGTTCTCCAAACAATCACTACCATGTGATTGGGGTTGGCGTGTAAAATGAGTTGACATTCTTTCATCAACTATACTGACTTCAAAATTCATACACTGAAGTGCTAAGATATATTTTGAGGGAAAAAAATAGATAATGCATTTTATTATCAATTATCAAGTATTATCACCCAATAATAATAATATTGGGTGATAATTATTATTATTATTATTAGCTGTTGATAAGTAGGAAATGAAGTGAATGTTAATTTGGTACTGCGATGTATGCAGTGTGAGAGTGATGATCATGGACTTTGTTTGATATGGAATATGCATTTTTAATTATTTAGGCAAGCGTAGTCATTGTAACTACTTCCAAAGTATAAATAACACTTTAGATACCATGTGTCCAACCATCTCCAGGATTCCAGTAGAATGTGTCTTCCAGTGGACTTAACTATACAATAGGGAGTTGCGCAAGCATTTAGTTGCTTTCTACGTGTCCTCTGATTTGACCAAGGCTGGCAGAGGAGGGAAGAATTTTGCAAGGAAAACAAAAAGACACACATATACTTTCAATGGGTGGGGTGATGAATGCGATGACCATCTGCCCATAGTCCTGAGGAAAGTATAAATGCCCTGAAATCCTTAAGGGAGGTTAAGACCTCCCACGTTTCATTAATGTTTGGAAAATCCTCACTTAAACTATAAGGATGTTGAACTACCCATTCAAGTGAAGCCCAGCAGTCAGCTACAATTAGAAGTCAGCCCACAAAATTCTCCGCCACCTGTTTCAATTATAATGACTGCCAGACATTTTTCCAAGAAAGGTGGCAGACAATTATGATTTTTGACATGATGAATTCAATGAGGGTGGTTAGGAGGTGGGAATGGCTCTCAGAGAAGCTTTGCTTCTAGCAGTGGAGTGGAAAGATGTGAGGTTTCTGGCAGGATTAAAAGGTCAATAGTTCCCATTCAAAAACTGTTTTGATATAACTTGTGGTATACATAGTAGTTAAGATGTTAAGATATTTTATAAAGATCGATGATATAAATTATAAGGGATGTATATATATATATATATATATATATATATATATATATATATATAGTGTGTGTGTGTGTGTGTGTGGTGATTGGTCCTGAGCTAACATCTGTGCCAATCATCCTTTATTTTATGTGGGATGCCACCACAGCGTGGCTTGATGAGTGGTGCTGGTCTGCACCCAGGATTTGAACCCCTGATGGCTGAAGCAGAGTGCACAAACTTAACCACTACACCACTGGACCAGCCCCGATAGGATTTTTATTTTTTATAAGCAGTTATGGATGCTTCCATTTTGACAATCATAGTCATTATCTTGTTTGCTTTCACCCAGGATAAATAATTATATCTTAACGGTATTTGTATTTGTCTTACAGTGCCCAGCAACCATTTGGTAAGAGCCTATTTTGTTCCTTGTTAATTTAGTTATAATTTTCTCGTTTATTCCTTCCCACAAAGCTGAATGCTAGATATTATTACAGATGAGAAAACTGTAGGGCTTGTGGGGTCAGACAACTAGAAAGTGGAGGAGCCAAGATTTGAAATCTGAAACATTGGACGCAAAATACATCTACCTAAAAATCTGAAGGCTATTTTTTGGCTTTCCTCACTGTAGATAAGCAAGGGGCCTTTGGACATGTCCCTTTCTCTGGGCTCATTCTGTACAATAATGAAATTAAACTATTCTATTTTTTTCTACCAAGGGATTCTAATCCTGAACAATGACAAATGTAAGAGCACAAACATCAAAACATGTTATAGGGGTTTATACATATTTTTTTAAAACAGAGAGAGACATATAGATATATGGATACAAAGATAGATACAGTTATGGAACTATGCTATATCTATATGCTTTCCTTATATGCTGTAATTAGTAGAGTGCCGTTGTGAAACTTATTTTCTTTAGACTTCAATTTCCTCTTGCGTTAAATGTCTAGTTGACTAGATCAGGGGTTCTAAGGATGGTGCATCAACTTGGCATCAAAGAATCCTCTAAATCTCCATTTAAATGCAGATTTGTGCATAGGGGCATCTTCAAGAATATGACTAAAGCTATTACGGATTTTTCCCAGGAAATATGCATATGCAAATAGATGCAAGGTTTATATATAATGACAGAGTATTGACTCCTGGAGTATGAACTCCAGGGGTTTCTGTTCTGACATTCTGTCACTATAAAATGCTATCTTCATAACAGGTTTATTTGAAAATGACCTTTTAAACATTTTGCATTATATTGATTTTTTTCCCTTACAGTTTAATGCGAATTGAAGGAAACACAGTATTCTTAATTTTATTCCTAGAATATATTTTGGGGCTTCTTACGCATTTTGATACATATTGCCAAATTGCTTTTTAAATTTTTTACCAATTTGGGTTACCAGCAGGAGTTATAAGCAATTTATCATCTCCCTTGCCAACCCTAACCATTATGATCATTTTTCATCTTTGCCAATTTTATAGGGACTAATAACATTCTATTTCTTTAAATTTTACTATTATATTACTGCACTCGGTTTACATGTCTCAGTTTTGAACTTACCACAGCTACAACTAAGTTGTAAATTTTTCTAACGTCATGGCAAAACCTGAGAATGAAGAGTATTACCCCTCTGCTAAATTATAGTTTCAGGAAGAAGTACTATTATGGGTGCTTTCTCTCTAGAAAACTGGGTTCTCATGTCTGCATAGTAATTTGTGTGTTTATCTTACCATATACACTAGGTGTCCCCATTAACTCCAAAACTTCCTAAGATTTGTGAAACGGAGAGGCACAGAGGGTCCTGGGAAGCAGGATAATTTAGAGAGGGCTTACAGTAATCTGCTGTAAGCATGTGCTTCAACAGCTGCTGGGAAGATAAAGAAATAGCAGATAGACTAGGGTAGAAACTGATTAAGGGTATTGAAGGATTTAAGAAAGTCCTGTGCTGTTTATCCCAGTGCAAAAGGGACTTTCTGCGCAGATTTGGAGAGACCCATGAGCGAACGTGAGATTGCTCTGCCCTAGAACCAAAATGGATGCTAAGGCAATTTTCCAACCATTTCATAACTTCTCAGTGTCCCTCAAGATTAGCTGTTTCATTTGCTTAATAAAAAAAAAATCTAATGCAATAGGAAGTTGAGCAATTTTTCCTATACCAGCATTTCTTGGGGTGAAAAAATAAAACTTCTCTGTCAGATATTACAAAATATTGAAAATTTATATTACTGTGTTGTAGATTTTAATCTATAAATCATGAAGGGAATGTGCCATTACTTTTCTTTCTGAAAGTCAATTTGCTTCTTCTATGAAAAGAATATTTAAAGAACTGATGGAACAATTTCATTCCTTCTGAATTTTCCTTGAGTTTAACTGATTGTTTTGAGATTTATGCATTGTTTTAGGTCAGTGTTTCTCAAAGTGCACTCCCGGACCAGCAGCGGAAGTAGCAGCACCTGGGAACTGGTTTTTTTTTTTTGAAAGAGTCACCCTGAGCTAACATCTGTTGCTAATCTTCCTCTTTTCTTTTTTTTTTTTTTTTGTCTCCCCAAAGCCTCAGTACACGTTTGTATATCCTAGTTAGAAATCCTTCTAGTTCTTCTATGTGAGCTGCCCCCCAGCATGGCGACTGACTGACAGTGGTGTGGTTCTGTGACTGGAAAGTGAATGGCCCCTGAAGCAGTGAGCGCCAAACTTTAACCACTAGGCCATCAGGGCTGACTCTGGGAATTTTCTAAAAATGCAAATTCTTGGGGCTGGCCTGGTGGCACAGTGGTCAAATTTGTGTGCTCTGCTTCAGCAGCCCAGGGTTTGAAGTTTCAGATCCCGGGTGTGGACCTAGCACCGTTCTTCAAGCCATGCTGTGGGGGCAGCCCACATAAAATAGAAGAAGATTGGCACAGATGTTAGCTCAGTGACAGTCTTCCTCAAGCAAAAAGAGGAGGATTGGCAACAGATGTTAGCTCTGGGCCAATCTTCCTCACCACAAAAAAAAAAAAAAAGCACAAATTCTTGGGCCCCACCCCAGATCTACAGAACCGAAAACTCTGGGGATGGAATCCAGCACTCATGTTTTGACAAGCCCTCCAGGTGATGCTGATGCCTGCTGAAGTTTGAGACTATTAATCTGAGAGACGTCCAATTATGTAAGGCATTTAACTTTTATGTACTGAAGTTCAAGTTCAACATGATTTTGAAATTAATGTTTTATTTGCAATATATATCAACTCAGATTTTTCCTAGTGACCTTTCTTGATAAAATAGAGCTTATTTCAAATGACATCTTATCCTTTATTGTAGAATTATCAACATGACCATAACTACATCTTCTCAGTTAACATACTTTTATAAAAATGTTTAATTATTATGTCATAGTGTGTAATTAGCATGCATGTGGCTGAGGTACTTACATTATTTGAACTCCCTTTTTATCTTTACAACAGTCCTGTGATACTAGCACTACTATTATATTTAGGTACGCATATATTCATCAGAAAATATTTTACCATTGTGCCTGTGTTATTCATATACCAAGGAAAAAACTAAGAAATATCAATTTGTTTGCAAATAGATAATAATATAAATAATTCAGAGATCACTTCCACGTATTTCTACTAGATAGGAAAAGGTTAAATATATAAAGCTAATTTTTTCATGTCCTAAGTATTATAACAGGATATTTTCATCATACTGTGTTAGGATTTGAAAATTACTGATCCCTTCAAAATTAGAAAAGATTTATATACTTCACAAAACCTGAATTAATGAAAGTTAATAACTATTATGAGATCACAATTTAGAAGTAAATAAGAAATGTAAATAAATCCATAAGTAATACCTACGTAACACAAGCTTAAATCTTGAAAACTGCCTTCAAAGGAAAAAAGACCTTGACTATAGGATACTTTCTATGTGCGGTTTATATCACTTTGAAACGGCTCCATCTAGTGGTTGAGTCTTTTAATTACATCTTTTATTAAAACGGTACACTTCATTATAAGGTGATTCTACTGTTTAAATTCATCAAAGAAGCATGTGTTGTATTTTTTAAAATTCACTTTAAAACATAGTTGATTCTCAACTCCATGTAGGAATTTATTGTTTTATAATATAAACATTTTCCCTGTGGAATTATAAACATACATCATAAACATTGTAATCATCATAATCATTCTGATACATGTTGTACCGCAGTTAACTTGTTTGTATGCAACTTACTGAAGTTTACCCCCCACAAAATGTGCACTGATTCTTATAACTGCAAATACTGAGTTACTTACTGAGTTACGTAGTTGTTTTACAAAACATTAAAAACGACTTCCTTTCCTAAAAGCAGAAGGGAAGGCTTGGTATCAGCTTTGAAAAACACTTTTTTTCTTCTGTGATCAGGTCTGCTGTGCAGTTTCGTGTTTTTGTTTAGGCTGCTTTATAGTCTCTTGTATATAATTGAGGTATAATTTTCATACATTATATTAGTTTCAGCTGTACAATATAATGATTCTATATTAGTATATATTGTGAAATGTTCACAATGTCTAGTATATTCTAGATACATGCGTATTTTTAAAATATAAAACTCAACTCAATAGATTTTGATAAGCAGATTAATTAGGTGTTTTTCTTACTATTGTTTATTTCATGGTTTCCCATTTGGTGCTTTAGCTCGTTCATTTACCCTGCAGATATTTATTTTGGATCTCTTATGCTAGGGCTGATTTCTGTTGTAGAGCAATGAATAAGACAAAGTTGCTATACTTGTGTAGCTTACACTGTAATAAGGGCAGAGAAGGAAAAAAAAATCATGTAAAAATACAGATTAATAGGTGCTGGCCCAGTGGTGCAGTGGTTAAGTTCGCACATTCCGCTTCGGCAGCCCGGTGTTCACCGGCCCAGATCCTGGGTGTGGACCTATGCACCACTTGGCAAGCCATGCTGTGGCAGGCGTCCCACGTATAAAGCAGAGGAAGATGGGCACGGATGTCAGGTTGGTGCCAGTCTTCCTCAGCAAAAAGAGGAGGATTGGCGGCAGATGCTAGCTCAGGGCTAATCTTGCTCAAAAAAAAAAAAAGATACAGATTAATATAGTAATGACTGCTATGAAGAAATAAAAAGAATAATGCAACAGGGCCTGATCGCTTTAGAATCAATAACTAGAAAAGTCTTCTCTGAAGAAGTGACCTTTAAACAGACTATAAGCCAGTTTACACAAGATTTGGGAGAAGAACATTCCAGACAGGAAAAACAGCAATTGCAAATGTCCTTAGGCAGGAATGAGTTTTACTGGGTTCTAGAAACACAGAGAAGGTCAGAGTGGCCAGAGCATAGCTTTGGGGGAAGAATATAAGAGATAGGGTCAGTGAGGTAGGCAGGGGCTAGCTCATATATGGTCCTGTGGTTAGGAATTTGGATATTGGCTACGTTTACTAAGAAACATTAGTAAAATCAGATTTATACTTTAGAAAGTTCACTGGGATTGTTTTACAGCTTGGAAAGAAGGGCCAAAATTAAGCAAGAAGACCAGTCATAGGAAAGAAATGCCTTTGCCTTGGTTTAGGGCAGTAGTAATAGTGGTACAGAAACACGAATGGATTTGAAATATATTTCAGAGTTGGAACTGATAGGAGGTGATGGAGTACAATGAAGAAAAGAGTGACCCAAGCATGATTCTAAGTATTTGGCTTGACTACTTGGATGGATGGTGGGGTCATTTATTGAGATGGAGAACGTAGGGTAAAAGGAGTTAGGAGTGCAAACGGAGACTTCCTTCATGCATCTGGTTAGCATTTTCTCAAATGCATTCATTATTTGGCATATCTGCTCCTTGTGACTCTCATTCATTTATTTAACAAATATTTAATAAATGAGCATCAGATGCCAGGCGCTATGCTAGATGGTTGATATTTCCAATAAAAATGAAGATGCATTCTCTGCCCTTATAGAAGCTCTAGACTATTCAGAGAAATAAAGATGGTAATCAAATACACATACCATAAAAGTAAAACTGCAACAGTGATTAGTGCAAAACATGAGAGATACATAATATTATCATACATCAAAATATAGTGATTTGACTTACTTATGGCAGCCGTGGGAAGTTTTCCTAAAGAAATGACATTAAACTTGAAAGCAAATCGGTGATTCTGTGAAGGAGAAATAAGAGATTCAAGGGCCTCATGATAGGAAGGAATTTTCCAAATACTTGGAGCTGATGAAAGACAAGAGCCTTAGCCTGGATTCCTTGATAGCAGAGGCTGCAGCAATCAGTGTATAGGCTGCTAATTTACTAGGGAGTGCAATCCTAATAGACCGGTATTAGGTATGAGGGAAGGGGAGAGTGAGGCAGGGAAAGACAGAGAACCAATAGAAGGTGCACTAGTGAGTTGGCCACTGTTAAATGCAAATGATTGCACTAATCCATGGGACTATCATGTACAATAGAGAGGGGAGGGGACGTGGGAGAAAAGAGAAGTTTGAAATTTACTCACCAGCTCCCTTCTCTCTTTGGACAAAACTTTGCCCCATAGGTTGTTAATTTCTCTATGCTTCCAACTTAAGCAGGAGTGGGCACCTGGTGGGGTCTCATGGCATCTCATGCCATAGTGGCTAGGGAAAAGCCCCTGGCAAGAGGTGCATCATGAGCACTACTATTAATTTCCACCTGCATTTAGTCAATCACAGTCCATGTCAATCTGCTCACTCCACCAGTGGCTGGTATGAGACAGACACGGTCTAGAGACTCTGAAGCAGGGCATAAGAGGTATTTGACACAATCACTATGACAGGAATGGAGAGAGGAAGGGAAGAATGGTAAATGATGGGACTTGGGAGCTTAGCAGGGGTCTGACCATGCAGGACATTGAAGACCAACTGAAGCTTTTTATTATTATCTTAGGAGTAATGGAAAGCCATTTTGGGGAGTTAAAGTAGGGAAACAGCAAGAACAGATCTGCACTTTAAATATCACCCTGCCTGTATAGTAGAGAACAGATTGGAGGGGGAGCCAATGGACAAAGAAAGACCAGTTGGCATGAAAGTGGTCCAGTCAAAATGGTCACAGTGCAGAGCAGTGGGTGGATCCAGGAGATACATAGGCAATGACATCAACAGGATTTAGTGAAGGATTGAGCATGGATGAAGGGAGAAAGCTTGGTATGGAGGATGGTGCCTAGGTTTATGGCTTGAGTACTTGGATGGATACCACTGCTGAAAATCACTGAACTGTACAGTTGGGGGTGGGTGTTGAACAGGGCTGGAAGGGGAAAACTATGCATTCACCTTTGAAACATTAAGTTTGAAATATCTTTCAGACATCAGAGAGGAGATGTCAAGTGGGAAGTCATATGTAAAAGCCACAGATGTAAGGAGAATTCTGGGCTAATACTACCTTGAAGTCATCTGTCTGCACGTGACAATCAAACCCTTGGATGGATGAGATATGTTAGGGAGACAATAGAGTGGGAAAGAGACGCAAGATTGAGTCTGCAAGAACTCCAAGGTCCAACAAGTTTGGATACCATATTTTCCTCCTGGAGAATTGCAGTGCAGCAAATTTATCAACCTATTTCAATGACTGTTTTTTAGATTGCACACATTCAACTGTTTTACACATATTGTATTGACTGTTTACCCCTATTGTATGTTTTGACCACATAGCTTAAAAAGAAGTTTCTAAACATGATCAATAAGTTAGCTTTAAACTCAAACACCTTTCTTTTAGCATTTCTAAGAGAATGTGGAGAAACAAAGGAATAAAACAATATACTAGAGTATAAGGATTATGAGCCTGCGTTTTGGAGTCAGACAGCCCTGGGTTTAATTTCTAGCTCTAGACCATGCTGGTTACACTCATCAAGTTATTTACCCATCTTGTGCCTTAATTCTACAAACAGAGGATTGTTTTAGAGGCTTAGTGTGACAATATATGTAAAGTACTTAGTACACATAAAACACTTTTTAAAATCAAACTTTTCAATAGGTTATCTGCTGAGCCAGATTGGGTGTCCCAATTACCAACTAGCCTTATTTGAAAGTATGGCACATTGGACATTTTCTTGAACAGTGACATTTCTACATTGTCTTAAAAATAATCAAATGAATATACATTCATCTTAATTCTGCATTTATCATAAGTGTAGAATTTATTGGCATGTTACATTTTGTAGATGTTGATGATATTAAATGGTCTATTTGTAAATATAGTCATTCAAATCAAAATCACTTCATGCCTCATTTGTAATTTATTAATTTATTCTACATTTATAGATATTCCGGGATCAGAGGCAATTGAAGATAAAGTTGATATGTAAATTCTTATTCTTCTCATCTGGATAGAAAAGGATACAAACATTTTTAGAGTACATGAAGTCAAACTTTTATTTGGAAAGTTGAATTTCATGTATAATGAAAATATTTTTAAACCATACATATTCGTAAGCATAATACAAACACCACCTACAATACAAACACATTTTAATAAAGTTCTACTATGAATATTCTCTAAGCCAAAAAAAAGTCATCAGGTAAACCAGTTCTACATACCTTTTATCTCTTTTGATGATGTAATCAAACAATTTAAGATACAAAACAAAGTAAACTTTGGCTCAACCCTACTCATTTCACTATGGGAACACTAGGATATATACTACCACAGATTACAAACCCAATCCCTTTATAATCAATTTAAAATTGTTACAAGAATCATATCTTAATGGCATGTAAACATCTTAGGGTTTCAATTGGCAATTATGTTTTAAATGCTTAGAAAAACACACCAACATTTCTCATTATTGTTCTCTCTTTAGCTCATCTCTTCCATGAATATAAAATAGGAAAAAAATATTATTTGAGACTTCCAGCATAATTTCATTGTGCTTTACACTTTTATAAATATGGGTACATCTAAAATATCAGATGCCTTTATACCAATAGAATAAATCCACCAAATTCACATTTTCTTATAAATACACATGCAAAATTAGTGAAAAACACTTTTGTATAGCAAAGACCCTGCTTAACTTTCTTCTGATTAATCATTTTTGATGGCATATGCAAATCCCACTGCTCATTGAACAGTAGATTTATTTTATTTCCTGTAGATTTGTTTTTCTATAAAAATATATTTATGTGCTCACAGGAAAAAAGTTGAATTGGTATGCATGGGGTGACTTTTCAATACATCATTAGATTAAAGGTTTGTTTATGAAGTTAAAAGGCATCTTAGCTTTTATCATTTTCAATTTCTTTTCATTAAAAAAACACCCTGTGACAAAGATAAGGTAACTGAGATCATCATTAGCACTTTATAGCTGAGCCAGTTTGAAGCAAAGGGGTCAAGCAACTTGCCTATTTATGTACAAAATCAGTGCTGGAACCAGGAAGAGAACTTGGGTTTTCCCAACTCTTGGACAGCTCCCTAGGGACTCACCCCCACCAACAATCCTTGAGATGATACAAAATCTATGACATTAAAATAATATTGACAGTAGACTAGAGAAAGTCAGTCAGGGACCTATTCCTTCTGTGCTGAAGATTCCCAGTAGAAGCCAAATGGTATCGAGAAAAGGTAATAGAGAGTGATAGCAAAAGGAAGTCATAATGCAACCTCATTTTTCATATCCATAAGTTTTGGCCATTCAGAAAATATAAGCAGAAACAGTCTTATTGCTCAGCTAAAGGAGAACTTTAAGATCTAGGCAAAGAAAACATTTCATTATTTGTGTGAACTTCTAACTTAAAGATTGTTAAGTCTTTAAAAAATCTACTTCTAATGCTTTTTTCAGATTACCTCCAACCTACATGATTCTCTTAAAATCTTTTTGGCTAATGGCAAAGAAAAGAACTAGAATAATGGCAGAACTAAACTCATAAGTCCCACCCTGGGCCTCATCAGTAGCTGAGTACCAGAAATTCCTCCCAGATAAGTCAAAACCTGATGATGCCTCCTCCAGAAAAGATGTGCCTTAAAAATCAGATGGGGATAAAGCTCAAGGTGAACTGATGGATGTGTGGATCCTCATACTCACAGAAGGTGAGGACCAAGATGCCTTCCCTCTCTGGAAATTCTTATTTGGGGAGTGTGGTCAAATCCTGAGCCCATGAAGTATTGTTTTAAATAAGACATTCTTTTGCCTCCCATGCATTTTGGAGGACACACAGGTTTAAAACGAGAATTAGATATTCCGAGTGGATTATTGCATGGACCATTATAAACATCCCTAATTTTGGTCCACAAGAAATATAGTGGGCTACATAAATCAAAGTTAAGGAATTAACAATATATGCCCATAGCTACAATTCAAAAAATAAAATCTCTGAGTCAATTTCAGTTAAGCATAATTAAGAATTTCATAGTAAGGTTAAAAAAAATGCTTCCAGAAAATGAGGAGTTGAACCTTGAATTTTACTGACATGCATGCACAGTCCTTCATACTGTTTCTAAACCATTTGAATGTACAATCTTAGAAGGATTAGTAGCCCACATCAGGAAATAAATTCCCTGAATTTGTACTGACTTTGACAGAAGGAGAACATAGAAAAAGACCCCACCCTGAAGATGTTTAAAATATGATATAGGCAAACATATGTATAGGAATTTCTACTGTAAACAGTTTTTCTTTTGGGGGGTTGGGGTAGGAAAACACTTGACAACAAAAATTTATTTGGAAAAATATGAAAACATCTCCCTCAATATTTATATGACATTTTATTTTGAGACTGTTGGAAAAAGCAATATAAGAACAAAACCCAAATGCTTTATACAAAATCTTCAGTTTTGAAACCTCATGTTATAGGTTGTAGCTCTGAAATGATGAAAAATGGTATCTTACTATATAACTCTAGCTATACAAACATGCCTGTTAATGCTCTTCTTCTCACTTCAAAATAAAACACATCTATATTTTAAATTGTGTAAATATTAACATAATATGTACAATGCATTCATGAAACATATGCAAGCATACCATTATATAAACATAGAACAAAGGTAAAAGCAGTCAATTTAGAAATGGAGATATTTAAAAGATACAGTTATTAGACTCCAGCATCATGGACACCTCGTGCCTGTTCTTTCATAAGATAGCCTTCTGACCACTGCTTCCGTTGCAGCAGAATTTAGTTCAAGAAAAAAACAAAAACAAAGATGTTGGCAGATGTGATAACTGATAGAGATAACAAATTCCTATTGAAACTGACAAAGTTAGAATTCTCTTTAAATATGACCATCTCTGGGCAAATAGTTAGGAGCTCAATAAATACTAGTTGATTGTTCGCCTAAGACTTCTACTACTAAAAATTTAAATAACTTTAGACTGTATATATTCAATGACTGTTTTAATAAGACATTCATATTCCTCTTTACATTTTAAATAACCAGTTTGCTTACCATCTTTTAAGACAGTTCTCAGAGACTGAATACACATGTGCATACAGAGAAAAACCCACAAGGTAGCAACATCTATGCAAACACAGTGAATAGTAAAACCAGGCAAATACGGAGGACAGGGAGTGGATACTTTGGATTCAGTTGAGGTGAATCTAAATACAAGATTTGTGTTCTGCATTTTGAGCACCTGAACAGAAACAACAACATAGGCCTGTAGTGTAGGTATTTTATTTTTTCAAGGCAGCGCTATTGTTCTCAACATGATAGCAGGATGTTCGAATTCTAGATGAAATCTTCTGCCAATACATTTCTATTCCTATGTGAAAGTTCTAGCCCATTTGAACAGATAAATATGGAAGTTTGGTATGAACCACTGATGTTGTTTACATGCGCTGTGTTTATGCTCGGAGGGGAAATGTTGCTGTAGAACTGCCATTGCTTTCAACAGATCCTTTCTCCTTAGACCCAGTATAAGCGCCAATAAATGATCCATCTTCATTGAATAGGCCATGGTCGCCTTCTCCATACTCAACTAAGCTGTCAGCACTTTCTGTTGCCTGCATATCCCTGTTGAGGGACCGAAGACTTCCCTTGAGAGGTTTTTCATCACTGTCACTAGAAAACAAAAAGAATAGTTCAACAAAACCTAAGATAAGAAATTGCCATAAAGCAAACCTCACGCAGCAGGGCTAATCGGTCTCATAATTTTCAGGATATTCACATTATCATTGAAGATGGAGAAATAAACCCACAAATGACACTTCCACAAATAAATGTTTAAAAAGTCATAACCAATGCACGTCATTGTGAGTAACTGGGAAACGATTTTTATTATTCATAACACTTCCGCTTCTCTTTAATATTGGGAGCCTTCGTGGGAAACGCAGAGCTTCAATCTGTCAGATACACATAGGACAGACGCTGTCTCCCTTGCTTTCATGAACTTTCGGAACTCGTCGTCAGCAAGTTTTGATCTTCTGTCTTTACCTTTGATCCTGTACATTCCCTCGAATCCTTGCAAAAATTTCTCTTTTGTTTAGGTTAATCAATCAATTTCTGTTTCTTATAACAAAGGAACTTTCTTTAATATAGTTTAAAACTCAGGTTTGTTAAATGAAAAAAAAATAGCCGGCATTTTTAGAACATAAAAACTACAAATATCCTATATTTTTGGTCTGGGTTTTATTCTTCAACAAAAGCAACTCTGAATTAGTAAAATGTCTATAAAATGATACCTTTTTCTAAATTTCTGATGAAGATTTCTTTTAAGTACTGACTACTGTCACACTGTAAAGTTATATACCAAATTAAATGATTTTTATACAATTTTAAAAATAAGAATTTGGAAAAAATATAATAAGAATGTGATTAGCACTTTATAATTTGTGGTCGTCACCAGTGCTCCTCATCAAATAGGTCCAGCTCTCAGCTGTCTGGAAATATGGTAGGACGGTACTTCTTTGCATGTGACTTGCTTTGGCCAAAGAAAAGTGAGCAAAGGTGACATGGGTCACTTTACAGCCAGTCCTCAATTTGCCATGTTCTATCCCACTGCCGTGGTGACCCTGGATGTTCACCCACCAGCCAATCACTCCTAAGTGACCAAGATGACCAGAGCCATCTGCATTGGACACACAACTTGAGAAAGAAAAAAAGTTTGGGGGCCAGCCCTGTGGCCAAGTGGTTAAGTTCACTTGTTCCACTTTGGGGGCCCAGGGTTCGCCAGTTCGGATCCTGGGCATGGACCTACACACTGTTCATCAAGCCATGCTGTACCAGCATCCCACATAGAAGAACTAGAATGACTTACAACTAGGATCTATAACTATGTACTGGGGCTTTGCGGGGGGGGCAGGGGGGGCGAAGATTGGCAACAGTTTTTAGCTCAGGGCCAATCTTCCTTACCAATAAAGCACAAAAAAAATGAAAAGAAAAATATTTTGGCATTGTTTTTCACAGCAGCATAACCCAGCCTATCCTGACTCATACAATAACTGGCTCCAGAATTGGGATTCTACAGTTACAAAAGCAAAACCAACAAACAAAAGCAAGATATAGCATTGGCTTGGGGGCCAGGCAATGAGGAGTTAAGAAACTATTTCCAGAAGCTGGAATGATAAGAATTCATGTTATGCAAGGGCACAACATCCAGGAAACTGTCTTCTGGGATAACTTGGAGACTAAATAATGTTCCTGATGAACATGTAGTTTTAGGGAAAGAGGATGGAACACATCTTAACTCTGATGGGATGCCAGGTGAAATCGTTTAGGGGATGATTTTCTCTGTCTCTTTAAAGAAGCAGCAGAGCATGGAGAAATTAGTTTTTTGACAAGGCACTGTCCTAGTTTTCTTGCCTGTAAAATTGAACTAGTAATACCTGTCTTTCAAACAGTCTTTAAACTGTTTCCAACTGTCTTCAAACAGTTGACATTGGTCCCCTGTGATCCTTGCCTTGTGGAATTTGAGCCACAATTTATAAATTTGTAAAGTTTCAAGTTTTTCTTTCTCTCTCTCTCTTTTCCTCCCTCCTTCCCTTCCTTTCTTCCTTGCTTCTTCCCTCTTTAATGCTCCTTATTCTGGAAAGAACTTAAAGTGACTTATCAAGAAATAGAAAAACATAAAGAGAGTATTTACCAAGCAGGAGAAAGAAAGGTAAGTATAGAGCAAAGTAGAGCCTATGATGAGGCTCAGATGTATATCAGTTAATGCAAGATAGCTAATCAGAGTACTCTTTATCCCTGATTATAGCAATGGATGCAGGCATGGCCCAATCTGGGCCAATCAGGTCTCTTATTTGATATGGATCCTGGTCTCATGCGTGCTAAAGGCCATATAAGCCTGGAAATTGCAATAGCTCTCTTGGCTGCAATATACAGAGGACGTGACAGAAAACAATAGCATCCCAAAGAAGAAGAGCTAAGGAATGGAGAGGGTGGAAAGGGGAAGATGGAGAGAGACAACAGGAGAGTGGGAAGTACAACACACCCTCAAGAGCTAGCCGCCTCATACCAGATTTCTTGCAATTTCTCCCATGTATGGCGACACACTTTTATATCCTCACATATTTGGTCATGCTCTGCTCAGCAGCTAACACTAACAATCTTTTTCATCCTTTAAAGCCTAGCTTATTTCTTTCAAATGATCCCTTTCCAAAACCCATCCTAGGCAGAAATAGTTGCTCTCTTTTTTGCTCTCTTATTCTATTTAATTAAATACAGCCATTGGAATAGAAAAGTTTTTTCCTCTGTAGACTAGGTTCGTCTTGAAGACAAGGTTTGTAACTCACTCACCTTTGCAGGTACACCCAGTAGGTGCACAGGATATATATTTATGGATGTAAACTGAATACAACCTGGGTTCATAATGGCCATGCTGAAGAGTGACTTCATATATTTTAGCTGCCCCAAATAGATATTCAGTCTAAATAAAAATAGTGTCCTTTGCATAGCACATAGAGCATCAAGAAAGCTTCTTGGCACCACTTCTCCCTAGTTTGCAGTTACAACCCCACGCCTGCACACAGAAATTCAGCTGCTATCGCTTAAGTAGGCCCTATTTTTACAAATTGTTCTTTATAGGGGCATTACAATATAGTCCTATAAGCTTCATTTTAAGAATAAACACTTCTTTTTGTATTTTTAAGCTTATAACCTGATGAATATGTGTTTTGATAAGTTTTAAAATAGAACATTACGTTTACCTGTATTCACCAAAAGTTTCATCTTTTACTGACTGAACTTCTGGATCTGGATGCAAATCTTCCTTTTCTTTCACTAAAAAAAATAGAGGAGAAAGTAATACAAATAAATTTTACAGACATATTAGCAATGCTGTTGAAAGATGAATAATCAATAAGAATAGTATTGCTCAAATTTTTTGATCCTAATAAATCAAGTTGGGGTGTTTTTTCTTGTTTGTTTTTTTTTTGCTGAGGCAGATTCATCCTGAGCTGACATCTGTGCCTATCTTCTTATATTTTGTATATGGGTTGCTGCCACAGCATGGATGATGAGTGGTGTTGGTCCATGCCAGGGATCCAAACCTGCAAACCTGGGCCACCGAAGTGGAGCGTGCTGAACTTAAGCACCACACCATGGGGCCAGCCACCTAAGTCAAGTTTTTTGTGGTTGTATCTACAACTCATCAGTTATCCTTCACTTAAATAAAAAAGAAAAAGGATTTTCTGGGTTCTCCTTATTTGTCATCAGAGTTACAGAATGTTGTAGATTTTCATGTGACTATTTGATATTATATGGGCAATAAATCTTACTGGAAGAGTCAAATTTAGTTATGGCCTCTTAATGAAGAGCAAATTACTAAATATTCATTTTGTTATCCTAAACTTTTTGAAGATGTCATAGGCTCATATCAGATCTCTGCCTCTAAACTAAAGTGAATAGAAGAGTTGATTATGGTTGTTCTGCTCTTTCTCTTACTCAAAATTGCCTCAATATTCAGAATATTTAGGTCTGTAGTGACATTTTAAATTAGACATTCTAAATAGTGGGATATAGAACAAGGAAGTTCTTGCTTCACTTTAACAGGAAAACAAACAAAGTCCTTCTTTGCAGCACCTTTTACTACTGCTTGCAAGGATCTAGAAGATTCTCTCAGTTGTCCTAAAATGTGAAGTGCTGACTTATTTTTCCTTTAAGAGCACCATTTGAGAAAGCTTCTTTAGAATTTAGATAGAGCCACACTTCACAAATGAGTATTTGTTGGGGATACTCAAAAGGAAATGCTATATCTTTTTAAAGTTTCCAATTAATGACCTAGAACATTCATTAGTCACTGAAAATTGAATTCATAATAATTGAGTCTTCACAGGAAAAAAAAATGAGATCTATCATTGCATAAATTTTCCAAGTCATTTTACAAAATATCAGAAATTATGCTCTTGTTTGTTTCTTTGACTGTTCAATATACATAATAGGCTCCCAATAAATATTTGCTGGACGAACCATAAGCCAGTAAAGAACTTCTCACTAATCTGAACATCATCAAACTAATAGCAGTAGGATCTAAATCATTCTCCCTATATAAAAACACCATGACTAGTAAGCAAAAATAATAATAATAGCAACAACTATATATATATAAAAGATAAAATAAATTTGAAAGTTGAATGAAATTAAAGCCAACCATTATATTAGCTAGGATGGTTTTTATTTATGTTTTGTGTACCATTAATTCAGGAGGCAGTGTATCCAATATATATCATGGTAATAAGAAATGCATTCCCAGCAATGGTTAACTCTAACAAAGTTGACTAGTGGAGCCAATACTATTAGAATGTACTAGTGCAAAAAATCTCTGAGTGATGAATGTATAGAGATATACTATAAATAGGTCCATGGGGCCGGCCCCATGGCCAAGTGGTTAAATTCAGACACTCCACTTCGGCAGCCAGGGTTTCGCTGGTTTGGATCCTGGGTGAGGACACCACACCGCTCATCAGGCCATGCTGAGGTGGTGTCCCACATACCACAACCAGAGACACTCACAACTAGAATATGCAGCTATGCACTGGGAGGCTTGGAGAGAAGAATAAAAAGAAAACAAAAAAGAAGATTGGCAACAGATGGTGGCTCAGGTGCCAATCTTTAAATAGGTCCTTTCTTCTTGAGACATGAAAATATATGAGTGTGACTTCATAATATGTCTTCGCAACATCTCAACATCTCTGATATTTTACAACAGAAAATAGAAGCTTGGAAATATTATAAGCCTCATTAGAGCCTATTTCAAGCACTAGAAACTAGAAAACAAGTTACCATCTGGAGATAATATTCTGGACTACACATAGTCCCTTTGGTCAGTTAATATAGGGATTTCTTTTCCTTTCAGTACACTGTATATCTAATCTGCTAATGTAAATTTGACTTAAATAATTTAAAAAAATAAGTCTCTGAAGAACACCTCCTAGAAAATACTATTTAATAAATTGAAAGTCATAAAAAGAAACACTTTTACCTGAGTACTTTCCACCTTTGTTCCTCTTCACAAAGCAAACAGTTAACAATATTAGCGTGAGAAGAGCAATCGCACACATCAATCCAATAAACCAGCCTTGAGTGGAGATGTCATCGTATAAACCAGCATATTCTGTTGTACAAAGAGAAGTCACACAGTGAATGCTAGAAAGGCTCTGGGATTATGCCCCTTGGGGGAAAATTAAACATCATTTTTAAACATACAAAATAGCATCAATATTAATTTCCTTTGAGCGACCGTAGAGGGAATGTGATTTGAAGGACATTTCCCCGGGAGAATACTGATAAATCCTTCATTCTTGATTTAGAAAGGGTCCTCTCAAGTTGCATTTGGTTCTGAGGATAAAAACCAAAGAGGAAAGTGGAGGCAGACGAAGTTACATACAGCAGCAGCCACAAGCAAGCAAAAGCACAAGCCGCCTTGGTTATATGCAGGTTGTCATGGAGCTTCTGTGTTTTTATTTTGTTGTGGTTTTCTTTTTAGTTTTGTTATTAACGTGTTAATCAGGAGGAGATATTTTTAGGCAAGTACTCTGGTAAAAACAGTAAGGGATAAATTGGACCTGGGTAGAACATTTTTCATTTTGATGATTTTAAAATACTACGCCAAAACAAATTGAAACTCTTTTTTATAGCTAATGGACGCCATATTTTTATCTTTAATATAGGGAGAATGTAAAATGAAATAATCTACAGAACACAGATCTACTGTCTAATACTGCCCCAAATATAATCTCGTTTCTCACCTCTCCCTCTTGTGTCAATTACATCTTCAAAAATGCTATTGTTATCAACCCAATTCTTAGTCAATAGACGAACTACATGTTCAGCTCCCGGCTCAAATACCTCTACGGGGTGAATCTTTTGAGTAAGATTTACTCCTTCTGATATCTTCCCGATACTTTTACCTAAGAAATGCACACAGTTAAATCAAACGAATTGTTTAATCATTTAAAAGCAGGACGTGAAAGGTGAAAAAATATTGTTATTTGAGATGAATAAAAAAGCCATTTGTAGCATTTTGTTTTTCAGGTAGTTTTTGAATTATCAGGTGATCAAGAAAATCAACATTTCAAGATTTTCTTTTTGAACATACTGAAATTGAAGAAATGAAATGAGCTTAATTCATGTCCTTTTAAGATGACGTACTGGTTGATGAAATGGTACTATAAATCTGCCCAGTCAAGTGAATGGTTCAAAACCAAACACGGACTTCAAAACTCACACAAGGTAATTTTGTGCAATTGGACTTTCACAAATCTAGCAGAAAAAGGAATATGACCATTTTGGCTTATAATTGGAAGTATATGACATTATAATCCTTACTATGTATTACTTCTTTTTGCCTTGATCTTCTCCATAAATATTGATAGAATAGTAGGATAATATGGTCATATATTAAATATTTAAAATTGGTAGAAATTTAAGGTACATAAAGTGCAGGTTTATAGGTACATTTAAATGAAATGCAATGAGATTTTGAAAGCGTTTGAGAAATTAACATTTTTCAAAAAAGAAACATGAATATGTCAATATATTAATTGTAGAATCTCATAGCAGCAGATAAAAATGAGTCAATTAAATATATATTTAATTTCTGATCTTGCAACAAGATATCTAAAATATTTTTGAATTTTATTGATAATTTTGCTAACCAGAAAATATTAACAATTTATACTGAAAATAAAATACATTCCATGTTGAGAATATTGGGCGTTTTGAAACTCTGTTTTAAATGGATATATGTTACATGTTAAAATTTAGTTATAACTTTTCACTTTAGAATAGAAATTGACCAAATAATTACTGATAACAAAAGGGCTTCATTAAAAAATGGTACTATGGGAGAAATCAGGCCACTTATATTAGTTGAGCAAAGCCTTTAAGACTGAGCACCATTGAAACAGAATGCAATTAATTTTGACTTTGAAAAACAGAAGTATTAGTATAACATTAAGTAGAACAAGCTTTTGAAAGAGCAAAGCAAGTGTTTCTTATTCAAACCAGTAATGACACAAAAAAGAATATTTCTGATTATCTCCCTCTTTTTCCCCATCTTAGATTATGGAATGGGAGCCACCTGAAAATTGGAATGACAGCCTGAAAATAATTTTAAAAAAGGTTGTGTAGCAAATCCCATTCTCTGAATAATTGTCAGATGACCTTAAACTGTGCTATCGAGGCAAAGCAAGGAGAAGAAAGATACACAGAAACAGATTCCAATTTGGCCAAAAGTTATCATTTTTAGAGTGTTTAGTGATAACAAGATGTGTCTCCTCAGTGGAAATATATATATTTTTCTTTTTTGCAAAGATTATGCTGAAATCCAGTGGGAAAAGAGATTACAGTTTCTTTCCTGTAAATATGGCAAGATATGCCTACGGAAGAGAAATCAGTGTCAACTAGGAAAGGGGCAGTAGCAGGAATACTGAAAATGCAGATTCCTGAAAAAGAGCACAAACATAGCAGTAAGAAACATTTGCAAATTACTGACACATAAGACAGTGAAGACATTTGCTGTCAGACACTCAAGCACATTAGTTACATCTTTAATTGGCTGAAGAGATGTAGCATCATTTATAAAATCATATCAACAGCATTTTCCATCCTCTAAAAGCAATTTTTGAATTGTTTTATGAACACAATCAAGCCCAAATTTTCCAAATATTTCGACATATATTAGAATGTGTAACTACTACAAAATTGTGTAGGCCATTTTGAGAATATTTTTTTCTCACATGCTGCAAATCTGCAAGAATGGGATTAGCATTTCTCACGCATATTATAGTCATAGTTCTAACGAAACAGAAACCCTCTCCATGCCTTCAAACCCTGTTTTTAAAAATACAGAAGTTGCATATTTAGATTACTACTATTCTGACTTCTTTTCTTTGTAATGAACTCTCGACGCCAGTTTGAACACTTGAGAAATAAGATCCTTTTAGTTACCAGAAAGTTTTCAAACGTCATTTTTAAATCTAACTTTTATGAGTAGGTAAATGAGTTCCTCACTTCACTTGGTGTGTAATTCATCCTTGGAAATAATTTGTGGGTCTCTTGGGAGAAATTATGTGAATATATATACTTTTCCCATAAAAGAGAGTTTTGAGTATGTGGGGCATCTGAGGAAAACATAAGCCCTTCATTATCTAGATGCAGCAAGAATAATAAGAGGGAGAAACAACTAAACTGACAATAAAGATCAGAGCATAACCATTCACACAAACACGTTGATTTCCAGTGATTCGCAAACTTGAACATATTTTAATGTAGATCTTTTATAAATGGCAATTTAATTTTCTTCATTACTATTTTCTCTTTTCCCATTGATTCTACCTTTTTTCTAATCTAAAATTTGGATTTCCTGTGATTCATTTCCCTTTCTTACTCCACCTTCTTATTTCTTTCCTGAAGCCCTGTTGATATCACAGAAAGCTTAGCAGAAACAATGATAAAATCATAACTGGAGAAATAATTTGGTAAAGGAAATAGTTCTGAGTTGGAAAAAAAATAGAAAAGTGCAATTGAATTAGGAGGATTTTCCAAATGAAACTACAGATTTACGGGCTGTTTTCAAGGCAGTTATTTGGCATCAACCAGTAGACAGTAAAATAAAACTGATGTATGATTCAATGTATATATGAGTCAAGACACAGAAGTGAAATGTATTAGATTAGTGTTGCAAAACGTCTATGAGGGCAAGAGACATATATTTTTCTGTTTGGAAACATTTCCAAAAGAAAAATATCCCTCTACTAACCTTATGAATAACTTTATGACCTTATGTCCCCCTATTTTGATTAAGTAAAATTATAGTTCCTGACCTTAAATACACCAAGGCTATAGTTTGATGCTGTTACATAGAAATCCATAAATTGAGTCAATGTGAACTTTACAAACAAGATAAATAAATTCTGTATATATGTCAGTGAAAAACAAAAGGTCAGACAGATTGAGATCGCAATCATTTCTAATTTACAATGACAAACGTAGAACATTCTTTTCAGTGTAGTTGTTTAAAAAACTGCATGCAGAAGCCTCTGGTACTTACTCCCTTCTCCTAGTGTGGTACTTTCCTCAGTGATTGGTTTTCCACAGCCCTTTGAGGTGCAAGCCCTCAAGTAGAATTTGTACTTGGTAGCTGCATTGAGGTTTCTGAGATGCCAGCTAGGCTGTGATGGAGTTGTAATGTTGATATCATTTAGTTCTCCAACCTCATAGGTGTCATTTACTAGAGAAATAAACATGAACAATAACACTTCAAATTTCATAGTCTTAATAATTCAAGTTAGGTTGCCTCTTGTTTTCCCTTCTGTGAACGCTTGTGATATGCAAGGCATTATCTTAATTATTCATAGCCGTCAATTCATTTAATTCTATGAGGTAGAAACAATTAGTATGACTATACCATACATAGTAAAACTGAGGTTTGGCAAGAATAAACACCTTGCCTAGATCTAGGCCAGTAATTAGCAGACTGGGATTTATTTGAATACAAACCATAGCCTTTTGACTCCAGAGTCCATGTTCTCAATCACTTGCCATACTAAAGTCAATCATTCCACCTCCATTGTACCTATCAAAATGAGAGACTCTTCTCCATTATCATATTTTCACTGTATCTTTGACTTAAGCACGTTTAACCTCCTTTGGGGGGAATAATTTGGACAACGATCTATTTGTTTTCTATGGTTTTGAGTTTAATATGTGGCACCAAATAAGTACTCACTATATGTAGCATCAATAAACTAATTAATAAATTAAATATTTTAAATATCTACTGTGTACTAAGCACTATGTAAAATGCTAAAGGGAAAATGATGAATTTAATAGCTTCTTTCAAAGAATTTGTAATCCAACAAAGACATGAGATTTGTGCAAGAGCACAAAGTGCTGTGGGATTACCAATAAGAATAGTCCAAGAGATGAAATGGCACATCTAAGATCATGCAACCACTAGCGGCAGGAAAAGGATTAGAATAAACCCTCCTGACTCTCAGTCCAAGATACCACATACGAAAACAAAATAAAAGTATTTTCTTTGACATAAAAATGCCTTCCTTGTTCTGTATAATGCATTAGATCAAGAAAAACGAAAAACAAGCTAAAGATCCAAATATTGGAAAGAAGTAAGTAACATTATCAAACTTTATGAATTATCTGAGAATATTGCTGTAAAATATCACAAAGTCAATTTAAAAACTACCACAAACAATGTAAGAATTCAGGAAAGTATACACAGAGATCTCATATACATAATCAGCAACTATTTAGAACATATAATAGCAATAAAAAAGATAAACTAAAATACTTTGATAACTTGCTATTAATGGAAGACAAAATAAGTATACAATTAAATCATTTAATTTAAAAATCCACATATCAAACAGTACAATAATCCCAGAAATTGTTACTATTTCAGCTTTTTCTCTATATATTCCAAGAACTTGTTTCTAAAGTAAATTTAAATCTTAAATACAGATCAACATTAAGGTTGGAATTTAATTCATGTTAAGTTTCTTTATTGTTAGGATAAAGATAAGGCATATCTTTACCAAATAAATTGACATTTAAAAAGTCTTCAATATTTCTTCAGTGCCTTCTACATTTTTGAAAACCAGTTCACAGAATTGTGTAGGCTTAAGAGCTCAAGACCTAGAATAAGATTGATCTGGGTTTGAACCCTTGCTTAACACTTATTTTACTGCATGACTCTAGGTAAGTATATTATATACGCCTCAATTCTCTTATCCATAAAATAGTGACAATACAGACCTTATAGATTTCCTATTTTAATGAAGAAATGCAAGGAGAATACTCATTACTGATCCTGCTACAAACAGTCACTCAAAAATGCTAAAATTAGATCAATATCCTTGATCTGTTGGGATTACAGCGATACAAGCCCACCTCAGAGCAGGCCATCAGAAGCTAAAAATGGCACCTGACTTGGACTGCTGCAAGACTTGAATTGATGGCAGAGTGGCACATCAGGGCTATGATCAAGTTAGTTTTTCCAAGCAGTGTAGACTGGGTTTCTGTAGTCCTAGTGTTTTTTTTTTTTTCTTTTTTTTTTTAATTTTTTTTTAAAGATTTTATTTTTCTCCTTTTTCTCCCCAAAGCCCCCCGGTACATAGTTGTATATTTCGTTGTGGGTCCTTCTAGTTGTGGCACCTGGGATGCTGCCTCAGCGTGGTCTGATGAGCAGTGCCATGTTCGCGCCCAGGATTCGAACCAACGAAACACTGGGCCGCCTGCAGTGGAGCGCGAGAACTTAACCACTCGGCCACGGGGCCAGCCCCAGTGTTTTGGTTTTTTTAGGAATGTATGTCCTCAAAGTCTAAAATCTTCTATGATCTCAGTCCCCTCATTTCCATTTTGAGATGATGCTTAGATGTGAAGACTATTAGAGTGGGAGGGGCTATGATTAAGAATGACATGATTTCCTCTAAACATGTTCTTTTCAACCCAATGGCAGAGCAGCATCTGGGTTTAGCCTATTTTGAGTAATAGTTGAAAATCAACTCTTTAGTTTTCTCGATATTTCCTGCCTGTCCCAATAGGCTATCAATAAAGGACTCCACAAATATAAGTATATTTAGGGTTGAGACTGGAAACATACATTGGAGACAGAAGAGAGAGTGCAGTGTGGAAGTTACCTGTGCTTTGAATCTGCATTACATCATTTACTAACTCTTTTCTTTGGCATGTTTCTTAATTCTTAAGGCCTCTCATATACAAATATCAAACACATGTTTTCTGGTACTCATTGGCATATTGCTTTTCTTCTGTAACAGGGTTTGGCAAACCTTTCTGAAAAAGCTAGACTGTGAATAATTTAGATTTTGTGGGCCATTCAATCTCTATCACCGCTACTCAACTTTGCCATTATAGTGAGAAAAACTTAAATGGGTGCATATGGCTGTGTTCCAATAAAACTTTCCTCATAAAAACAGGTAGTGGGCTGGGTTTGGCTGCAAGCCAGCTTACAGGCCCCTGTGCTATAAAGAAGTATGCCGGCCTATAAACCATGATCATCAGATGCTCAGCATAACAAACCAAATACTCAACCAAAAAATGAAACAACAATAGGTTAATCCAATTCAAATTTTTACTTACTTATCTGGTACTGTAATAGATAGCCAGTTAAGTTTCCATTCAATTTTTTAGGTAGTCCCCAGGATAAAGTGGCAGTGTCTTTATCAACTTTGATGACCTTGAGAAAAGTTGGCTGTTCAGGTACTAGAAAACACAAGACCAAGAAGAGACACTCATAAATTGGTAAATTTCTAAAAAAAACCCAAAACCATTAGATTATAATTTTTCAGAGAAATTGAGAAGTTAGCTCATATTTGAAGTACATATTAATTAACTACTAATAAGAGAGGAATGTTTAATTTGTTCATTGGACAATTCCTATGTTGACATTATAATACATTGTTATTCTCTCACCTCCTTCTGGTGTTTGAAATGTATAAGGCTCACTTTCTGGACCAGCTCCCTTTGAATTATAGGCTAAGACTGTTAAGTGAAATTCACTAAAGGCATCTAGGGAAGGAACCATTCCATAGCTTCTTTGTCCTGAAAATCTCAGAATGTTTACTTCTTTGGGATGAGTTCTTCCATCCAACAGACTTTTTGTTTTCCACCAATTTATCTGCAATGAAAATAGGAACCCTGTAACTTATCAGCCATGTGGCCACAGTGGCAGATTCTCTTTTGGCTTCTTCTGAAATCAGTTCTTATTTGCAAGAAGATATTAACTCAACAATGAGAAGAAAATCTAAGATAAAAACCTGATATCCTTTCAGATGTCCATGTACTCTGTCCTTTGGAATCGATGACCAGGTAACTTTAACTAATGTGCTGTTTATAACGTCCACCCCATGGATCACTGGAGCCGTATCAGGATCTGTTAAGCACATAAGAATGATTAGCTTTCAATAATCTCCAAACGTGATTATTAGGAGCTTTTTCAAAAGGTGATTTTTCATATTGTTTATTCTGAGGAAAGCACTTTTGTGAAATCAATTCCAAATGGAACCAAGAGAGTTTCTCATTACAGAGGAGTTTCTCAGCCCACACAGGTTTCCAGGGGAAGAGGATAGCCTGTTCCACACTGAGAAAGGTCACTCTCCAAATGGATACAAGTGGGCAATGTAACTGGAAACTTAAAACAATGCCCAGGGAAATACTCTGTGGGCATTTTGCCTTTGGAAGGTGAACTATAATATAACTAAAATTACTTGGGAGTTTGATTCATATTAATAACAACAGCTAACCTTATTTGAGCATGCACTATGTGTCAGGCACCGTTCAAAGGGCCTTACCTGGATTGGCGCACATCATCCTTAGAACACTCTATAAAGTAGACACATTATGCTCAACCTACAGGGGAGCTAAACACATGCAGAGCTGCCAAGACTAATATCTTGGTACACGGTGATGTGTAGTTTCATTTGTGTAGAATTTAGATAGCAGGTGAATAAGGAGTTTTCATTTCACATTTCCAAGCTTCTACTCTTAGATCAAAATATTACTTTGGATACTGGAAGAACAATGAGAATAACTCCTAACGTGTAGTGATATGGAATGCTGTGTCATTCCTGTTTCCAATAACCTATTTGCAGGAGTTATTAAGGTATAAGTATTTAATAGTAAGATCATATCTCATATCACCAGTACCTCAAAACTGTTTGTGTATCTGTGTGTGTGTTTAATTCTATACACAATCTGGGTCTGTATCTCCTCTGTGTGAGGAAGGCTCCAGACACGTCACTGAGTCGGTGGCACAGCAGCAGGTGGCTGTTAGGAGGGCCTTGACAAGGAAGGGCAAATGTAATTGAAAACCTTATGACAGTTATGCTGCCTAACTGATTGCAATGATGATTCCAGGTCTTTGATTTTCAATATAGAAACAGCTTTGTTGGGAAACTGAATATAATTAAAACTTTCAAGGTACATCCTAACCACTCTATACTGATCAACTGTCCTGCAGTCAACCCTAAAGTAGGAACCATGTGTTCTGTTTCATTTTATCTCCCACAGCTAGTACAACCTCTTTGCATGCAGTAGTTGCTGCAAAAATGTTCATCGACAGAAATGCAATATACTTGAGAGAAACTGCTGTTGAGTGCTTGGGAGTTTCAGCTGTATCACTTACAGTCTTCTCCAGAATAGAGAACCACTGACTGAGGCTCAGGGCCAGAGCCGAGGTGATTGACGGCTTGGACTTGGACATCATAAGGAGCATAGACAGTAGGCGTCATCACCCGCAAGGTGTGATTTGTGACTGTTTCTTCTTCCCATTCCACTGGGGCTCCCTGTGGCTTCCAGGTCACTCTGTATTCCAGTCCTGGTCCATTCTGCTCCATGGATTTCAAAGGCTAAAACAGAAGGCAGGACTCATCCAGTGTGATCACAAATATGTTGACTTAGAGATGGTGGTAAGCCATCCTAAGTGGCGTGAGAAGTGCTGCTATAGATGGATCATTTCTTGGGAGATCTTAAATCCCTTTGTGGTCTGGAAAGACTTGTGGACATTTTTGTCATTCTGTAAGTTTATTTTGAAAGTTAGTCCCTCAGCTTCCCACATAGTAAGAAACTCACAATTTAGATGCCTGGAATATGCCCTTGGGGCTAAGTCTAACTTTTCATATATGAAAGAATTGACTAAGAAGTTTCATACGGGTTTAAGCTTTTGTTTACCTTTTTCATCTATATTCCACTTTTTCACTCCCAAAGAAGTGACAGGAATAAAAAGGACATGGCCTCGAATTCCACACTTGTGAATGGGATTTTCCCATGGCTTTTCAGTCAGAATACTTTCTTCCACCTGACTCTACCCATCCTTCTCTATCTTCCTTCCAAGAAGAGAGAGATTGAGTAAATTTTTACTTTTGAAGAATATGCATGCTTATACATCAGAAGATGTAGCCCCTCGCAATAATAATATAATATATAATATAATGCAATATAATAATATAATTCTCCAGCTCCTTGGACAATCTGTTTCTGTTTCTTCAAGATAAAGTACCCCCTGACTCCACTTTATTTTGCTGTATAGGAATATTTAGTGGAGGAATTTCCAGTATAGGAAATTGGTTATTTCTGCTTTGTTTTTAATTGAGTAATATTTTGATTCAAAAAAAAATTTATGTGATTTAAACCACCTGCTTCATTTCACAGACATGAGAATGTGCATTTAAATGAATAAGTTAAATAAAATACATTAAAAGTGTGATTTTAGTCCTAGATTATAAGATTCACTTATATAAACAGTAATTTTGTCTGCATATGCACGTGATTCAATAATGTCATATGTAGTATTCTTACAGAATTTCCAGGGCTTCTTGACTCAGCCTAATTTGTTAAAATACTTAGAGAGATTGTCTGGAATTAAGTTAAAAGCATAGGGTTCTATCAGCAAAATAATTTCAAGTCTATGCTTATTCCAAGATGAATACTTAAATTAGCTGGGGGAAAAAATCAAAGCAAGACAAGATTTTCTGGTCTCTGTTTCTAATTTGCATTCAAAGTTTTCCCCCAAGATAATTTTTACTATCATATGGATATAAATTTGCCCAAGCTTTTGGCATTGCCCAGATGAATCAGGCCATAAGCTTTTAATTCCACAGTGCAATCTGGAATTACATTTTCCTTCAGCCCCTCCTGACAATAAATGTGTACAAATAGTATTATTCAATTTGCATATGTTTTGCTCCAAGGAAAACAGTTACATTTGATAAAGCTCTCTGGAAAATTTTAAACAAACTGTGCCACCGTGGGTAACACTTTTAAGAAAAATATTATCTAAATTGCCAGCCTCTTTGGTGCCTAGACTCCTAAATAAACAGCACGAATAGTTTGTAGTATTTGGCTTTCAGACAATGGACAACAAAACCTCAGCCAATTCTCAGATAGACCCCCGACAAAGCTGGAAACCAGAGGAGCAAGAGCAGAGCTGGGGTGGGGCTGAGGTGGGGAGGTGGAAGCGAGGCTGGGGGTGAAGTAGACCATAAGTCTTCCCCTCTCATGAAGCTCATTCGGAAGGAATCTCTAGAAAAGAGGTTCTTCACTTGGGCTCTAGGGATGGCTAGACGGGGTCCACGATGCCCTTCAGAGGATCTGAGAAGCTATGAACTAGTTAGGAAAACCTTCTGTGAATAACTTTCTAGAAAAAAATCTATACTTCTGTCATGTTTTCAAAGAGATCTACGAACAAAGCAAGGTTATAATGACTGATCTAGAAACTGGACAGATTGCCGTACTGCTGTCATTCCATTTTATAGCTGGTAGGTTTTATTATACTTGTAGTAGAAATAATAAAGTTTAGGTCCTTTAAAAGTGAAACAACTGAGCTGTGATCATATAACCAGGTAATTGAAGAAGTTCCTATTTACCAGACATTAGTCGATTTGGGTTTTTTGTTTTGTTTTGTTTTTTTGACGTCTTTGAGATTAGACAATTGCTATTTTATTGAAGTTCAAATTTAACATAAATATACTCACACTTAAGAACAAAGGGAAATGTTAAGGAAAAATCATCCTGATATAATTATTTAACTGGCCAGGTTGCAGTGGGCTCTTTTTTTCCTGTTTTGAGGGATAGGACATTATCATTTTTTAATACTTAAAACATATGAGTGAGTCATGACCACCCTAATATATGAAAAGTGAATTTTATAAGATAATGCTAACTAAAAAGACTAGTTCTATCACTGAGCTATAATTTAACATTAATAAATACATTAGTGTTAAAAAAATTTGTGTCCTTAATATTCAGTGACAAATTTATAAAGAAAATTCATACACAAAAGAACATGAGCTCAATAAGATAAAGAAAAATTTATTTTTGACTGTAATATGAGGTTCACCCATTCCGTTAGTAAATGCACATTTATTAATAACCTATCTATAAGGCTCTGTATCTTATTTTCCTCCACAGGATTTTCCATTAAATGACATATTATTTTACTTCTAATGTATTTGCTTATTTCCTGTCCTTCCAACTAAAATATCCATTCCAGGTGAGCAAAGACTTTTTTTTTACTGCCATATATAAACCGAGTTCCTCATAATTCATTAATTTTAATTGAATAGTGTTTAATACTAAAATAAAAACATAAAACAAAAATTAGGGACATCTAGTCTGTTCTTAGTGTTTATTGGTGTTGTTAATCCTTTTGTGAAAAATGAACTTTTTTAAAAAACAAATTGCTTCTCTCTGATCATTATCTTGTAGACAGAAATTATTTTGTAAGTCAGTCTCTGGAGGGGGTTTGGTAATTCATTCATAGCGTCTGTTTGTCAACTTGGGAAATATCTGACATTTAACTCCTTTTTATAGAATAATCCATGCAAAATAATAACCAATGAATAAATGTTCTTAAACTTCACTGTGTGCCTATAGTTTTAGATCTCTGACATTTCAAAATAATGTGAAACACAATGGAACATATTATGAATGCAAAAGTCAATGTAGTTCCAAATCTCTCTACTTCCTTTCTCTAGTCAATTAATCACTAAATTACCTGTCATTTACTCTTCAAAGACAAATTAGAAACACTTTCTTGGTGTAATCCCATTTGTACAAGAAGAGAGCATTAGTAATTAGTCTTGTGCATGTATCTTTGAGGGAAAAAAAGAGTGACTTATGAGTAAGATGAACAGTAAGGACTGAAGATTCCTGCCCTCTTTTCATTGCTCACTTTGCGCATGGCATCTGGGTAAGGTCATTTAACTGAGTCCCAGCTTCTCTGTATGAAATGTAAAGCTGATACCATTGAACTACAATAGCCCTCGCAGAGGAGTGGTGAGGATTAATGAGCTAATGTTAGTAGAACATGGTATGCTTCTCTAAGGAACTGACCCGAAAATTACATACTATTATTTTCATCTAACCAGTTATTTCATCTATCATATGAAAACTTCTATGGAACTTAAAAGAGGATAAAACAGATATTCTAAAAGAATAAGATACTAACATAATTTCAGATTATAAATTAAGTAATTATCAAGATAATGTGGTAGCAACCATTTATGGTGACAAATTCAAGGAAAGAATAATATTCTTGAATATATTTAGTTTCTGTGTATTAATAATTTTTTTTAAATTTTAAATTTGCAAAACAATTTCTCTGAAATGGAATAAAGGGTTAGTGTTGATACAAAAACATTTACTAAATACTTTGCAGGTATGGGCCATGTGATTATGTAATCAGTACTAAGACCCAATATATGAAGGAAAAAAAAATCGAACCAAACTTTATATACCCTAAAACTATTCCAAAAATCATACTTGGAATGAGGTTTGGAAATAACTTAGTATATTCCAGCATACACTCAAAAATGTTCTGTATTTATGTAAAATTCAATTAATGCAACTTTGGAAGCCCATTATTAATCAGAATGGTTGAATGATAAACTAGTTTCAAGTGAGTTAATGTACTAGTTAATAAAATATGTCCAAATAGTAGAGGGGTGAAAAATGTTCTCCATTGTTATAAAACAAATTTAGAAATGACAATCAAAAAAATTAAAACCGTCTGAGCAGATATAAAATTTTATGCCAAGTTCAAAGAAGAAAGTCTATTTAATCACTTTTAACTGAGATCTACAAAGTGGGAAATAGTGGAGTTTGAAGTCCAAAAATATCCATGATTAAATCCTGTTTTTGTTGATTTCTGGTTGTATGGTTACGGGCAAGACTGCCAATAACCCTGGACCTCAGTTTCGACATCCAGAAGAAGGTGTTAATGATGCTCTCTTGATAGGGCTGTTCTCAGAATCAGAAGTGAGTATACAAAATGCCTAATAGTGCCTAATAAGTGGTGACTATTATTGAAGTCATTTTTTGATAAGCATAATGCTTATTAGAATGTCTACTAAAATTTAGCAAAAGATTTTCAGTATCTTTTGAATGGGAGAGGATTTAGAACATTGGTAATAAAAATATTAGAAAGCTGAAACTTTTGGTAATAGATTTCCATTAAATCAACCTGTATAATCTTCCTTAAATTATTTACCACTGTTAAACTCTATTTCACAACATTCTAATCACAATGATCTTTAAAATATACAAATAAAATATATTTCTAAAATATAATCAAATGTACAAATCTTATCCCTTTATTCTTAAAAAATATTGATCTATCGCTACACTTAGCATGCAGACCTAACAGAAAGAAAAAAAGAACACAAAGTAATACAAAACATATGAAAGAATACACACCTCCCATTTTATAATCATTTCCTTGGGTTGAGAGGCTTGAACTCTTATATTTTGTGGATTCTTGTCTGGAGCTGAAAAATTACAAGCATTAAAATTATTCTTTTCTATTGTATGGTCCATAGGTAAATTATTAAATAGTGCCTTCTCCCTCAAAAACCAGATTTTTAAATAACTTTGATTTATATTTGTCTGTTTCTATCTGACTCAGTTTGTAAAAAGATTTAAGGCTGGTTTTTTTCCAGCTTTATTGAGACATAATTGACACGTAACATGGTGTTTAAGTTTAAGGTGTACAATGTAATGGTTTTATACATGTATATATATCAAACATACATATATATACACACATTTTATATTTATACATATAAGTTGTTAAATAATGACCATAGTAAGGGTAGCTAACACATCCATCACCTCACATAAGGCCGCTTTTAAATATATCTATTTCTTTAAGGAGTAAAATCGTGTTTTTGGAGTGATATGATTACTATCCAATGAAAACAAATGATTTACTTTATATATCTTCATTACATTTATTTTTTTTTTTTTTAAAGATTGGCACCTTAGCTAACATCTGCTGCCAACCTTTTCTTCTCCTTCTTCTTCTCCCCAAAGCTCCCCAGTACATAGTTGTATATTCTAGTTGTAGGTCCTTCTGGTTGTGCTCTGTGGGACGGCAGCTCAGCATGGCTTCATGAGCAGTGCCATGTCCACGCCCAGGATCTGAACCAGCGAAACCCTGGGCCACGAAAGCGGAGTGTGTGGACTTAACCAATCAGCCACGGGGCCAGCTGCTACATATCTTCATTTTAAACCTGCTTTTTAAATTTTTAGACTTGCTTTTTAAAATCCTAAACCCACTTTCTAAATGTATATTTTAATTTTAAACCTGCTTTACCTTTTCTATTAGAATTATTGTTAGAAATGTATGTTGTCAATATTTGCTTCTAAGTGAATAAAATTAAATATCATTTGTTATCAACAGCCCAGTTTCAGGGTCAATAAATAGGAAATAGCAGGTAATGTGCCCATGAAACATATTCAGATGGATCCAGTTTATACGGAAGGGCTAAGTAGGGAGTTTAGTGCCAAGTTCAACTTATATTAAAATCACGCAAGTATCTGATTCAGTTATTACCTCTGCTTGCTTTTTCTCAATGCAAAAAGGAATTATAACCTAGCATATTTATTTCACCCAGGAAAAAAAAAATAATACCATGCTATGACCATATTGATAACATGCCAATTCAGTTACACAAATTTTTGTACTATCATTCTTGAAATTAAAAAAAAAGCATCTTGGGAATTGAGATAGATATTAAATATGTATCTATTTAGATACTGAGACAAAAAATACACTAAATGCATAAAATTAATGACATTAGATACATTGAAAATTTAATAAGGTGCCTATAATGAGTCAAAAAGTTTTATTTCAGAAAGTTGAAATAAAGAGAAAAGCGAGAAAGTTGACTTTCTCTATACATACTGGATGTCAGTTTAGAACTTACTTTACTATATCTGGTTTTAACAAGATATTTAGCTATCAGAAATTACTCAGAGTAATGTTTGCTCAAATACCTCCCCATGATTTCCTGCTATCAAACATTTATATACTACTTATGAGACTGCTATAGTTTGAATATTTTGTGTGTGGTTGGTTTCAGAACTTTTCAAGCGCTCTATTGGGAGAAATCTAAAATCTTATACCATGCTATCAGTCCATTTTTTTTTTTAGATGTTCAAAGTTGGGGCAAATCTAAACTATTGTGTTAGAAACCTGACTTGAGAACCTACATACCTGCTGGAGGTGTCTCATGATGGTCTGATGGCTGGCTTGGTTGGCTTCTCCCCACTTCATTCACGGCTATGACCCTGAACTGGTATCTCACATATGGAGCCAAAGATAACAAGACTGTTGTTTCCTTTCCTTGGACTCTAGTCAATTCCTCCCATCTTCCAGGTTCCTCTTTGTTTCCTTCAAATTCTACAATATACTCTGGCAGTAGGAACATAGAAAAAAGATCAGAACAAACTGAATTGTTATACTAAGATTCATATAAAGTATTAAAAGTTTTAAAGGATGTTTTAAGAAGAACAATCCATCAACTGTGGTGAAAAATGGCTTTAATATTAATTTTGACTCTGCAGTGTAAGAAACATAGTTATCCCAGGTCTTCCCTACCGCTAATATTGCTATTGTGGTCATCTCCAGCCTCCCAGGTCAGCCGAACACTCCTGTTCTGCCTTTCAGACAAATGAAGGTTTTCTGGTGGATCTGGAACATCTAATTAATAACAAAAAATAAAGGTAAGGAGAATGCAGATCATTGCCTTTCTTTCCCAAATTTCTTCACTCAAGCACATTGCCAGCCCCCTTCCTCTCTGGGTCCATGTCTATACTCTCAATTGTCCACACCTCACCAGCCCTTCAGGTTCTATTCAAAGGCAGCTTCTGTCACATCTATTCCCTATTGGACGTATTATCTCCCTCTACTCTAATTACGGTTCTCAAAGGGCCATCCTTGCCCATGGGCATCAGAATTTTTTTAGGATCACTTAATAATGATGAAGATTTCTGGGCCCCACCCCTCCGGCTTACTGAAGGAGCTGGGCCCAGGAATCTGTATTTCTAAACAAGTTCCTTGGGTGATAATTATGCACACTCAAGATTGAGAAACATGACTGATCTGAAGTGAATCAGTATCCTCCAGCTTATATACTTATTTATATGCCTGATTCATTGCCTGCACGTGACTAAACAGATCTTCAAGAATAGGGGTCATATTTTACTAATCTTTGCATCGCCCACAGTGCCTTGCACATAAATGTTTTATGATTAAATGAGTAAGCACAAACTATATTATCACTTCCATCATGAATATAATTATCATACTAGAGCAATAGAAATTAGGTCCTATCACTGTAGGAAAAAAAGATAGAGAAACATGAACTCAGGCTTTTCTTTTTCCTGCAACTGCTTTGGATTTTTATTGTAATTTATAACAACGAATTCTCAGTATATTATAGCAACTTTTATATCATCTTGGCATAGAGTTATGAAAAAGAGTAGGGAGTCAGTTTATATTGGAAGAGTAAGATCTGGCACTGATAAATGTTGTGACAGAAACTAGAAAATTGAGTAGGTGATGACAAATTTTAAGAGTGTTAAAGTCCAAGGAAATTTCTAGTACTTTTAAAATAAAAGCATCAGTAAGAAGAAATCTTACCCCTAGTGATTTTTATTTCCAAAATTTGGGTTCAATTCTCACATTTATTTGAGGAAATTTATTTTTCTCAGAGGAGACAATGAAATAACATCTAAAAGTAGCATCTATTGACACTGCTGAGTATTTGCCAATTGCTGGTAATATTACACAGACAAAAAATATTGCTTTCAATTCAGAAGAGAACATGTTTACTTTTCAAATGTGATCAGTGACTGTCCAAACTTCAGGGCCTTAAATAAGAAATTATTTCATCAACAGGTTTCCGAATCTCTGAGCTCAGAGAACTGATATTTCTCTTCAGCACTTACTAAGAGCCTACTCATATCTGAACTTTTCCTGAAGCAATCAATACGGCATGTTGCATCCGACACCAAAATCTGCTCTTTCTGAGAATCATGTGGAGCTAGAATTGCTGGATTACAGTTGCGACTTAAAAGAGTGATACTCTTAAAAGACGTTTATGTCAAGGCTTTTGAAAGTAACTTCTGATTGAAATCAGTCAGGCATATGCTTTTAAAAATTGCCTTCCATGGAAAAGAGTCTTTTAGAATCTACACATGGATCTGTCACTTGTTACTGTCAGTTACTGAGATATGCTTCTTAAAATCAGAGATGGGCCTAAAAAATTAGAATGTAAACTCTAAGAAGTGGTTAAGAAAATGCAGCTTATCTCATCGAATATTTTTTCTAAAAATTTTATTTTCACTCTAAAAATAATTGGTAATTATTTCATATATAAATAATACATATAATAATAGCCATGATTTATGTTAAATTATCAAAATGTAATGGTTCTGGAAGAAGACAGCCTAAGCATATGACTGAAATATTAAATTTTACAGGGCAATTAAGACAGTGTGTACCAAGTAGGGGGAAAGTCCATGAATCCTGACACTTATCCTCCTACACTTGTGGTGCTTGAGATAAATTCAAGATTATCTAAAGCTAAACTATTTTATCTGGTGAATTACTGTTGGAATAATTACTAGAGGATTCAACATTTCTGCTTATAGTCCCTGAAGTAGCTGAAACTCCTATGGCCAAACATCTTGCCTAAAGGTACAATTCTATTGAACCAAGTCCATACCTTCTACCACCTGGGGACTGTTCTTTTTTCTTCTTTATCTTGCTTTTGTTTTTTTTGGTAGAACCCAACCTGGTGGCCATTTCCTTTACCTGAGACATATTGGCCATCTGCTTTACTTGAAACATAGTGGCCATTTATTTCACTTGAAATACAGTGGCCATTTGCTTCACTTGAAGAGATCCATCCTGTGTATTCCTTTTTCACCAGTCTACATCAAAGCAGACTGAATTGTTTCCTCTCAGTCTGTACCACCTCCCCCTCATTAGCAAGCTTCCTGTGGATCCCAGCAACCAGAGTGCTAAAGATACAAATGCCTGTTAATGACAATGATTAATCCAGACATACGATAAAGGAGTTTAGGCAAAACCAAATACTTTTAAGGAATATCAGCAAATTAAAGGAAAAACTAAATGATGCTCACTAAAACAGAATTATAAGACAAAACTGTAAAATTGTCTATATCAGTCAGGGGTCCAGTAGAAAACAAATAGTTCACACATTTTAGGATAGTTCAAAGAGCTTTTAATAAAGACTCTTTCAAAAGATATGGGCAGGAGGGTGTCCGCCCGGTGGCGCAGTGGTTAAGGTCACACATTCCACTTCAGTGGCCTGGGGTTCCCTGGATCCCAGCTGTGGACCAACGCACTGCTCATCAAGCCATGTTGTGGCAGGCATTCCACATATAAAGTAGAGGAAGATGGGCACGGCTGTTAGCTCAGGGCCAGTCTTCCTCAGCAAAAAGAGGAGGATTGGTGGCAGATGTTAGCTCAGGGCTAGTCTTCCCCAAAAAGAAAAAAAAAAAGATATGGGCAGGATATCCAGGGTCAGGGTGAGGGGAACAGTTACTAGAATCCCCTTAGAGAAAACTGGGTGGAGAGCGCCTCCTAGGGAGAATCACTGATTTTGGCAATGGGACACAGCCCAGGGAGGGAGTATGGAGAACAAACACACCCACCCACCCGCCTCTACTGCCAGAGGTCCCCAGGTTTCATTTCAAAGCAAATGAAAGCTTGAGGTTAAGGGTTTGTTGATATTGTCCATACAGGTTAGATTTCCAGATCAGAAAGCTGGTGGAGAGTGAATCTGGAAGGGAAACTGGACGAGACATCCAGCAGATGGTCTAAGAGCTTTAAACATGGGTGATTGCAGGGGTAATTACATTGATTACACTAGTGAAGTGTGCACATTGTTTTCCAATTATCATTATCATTAAAAAAATAAAAATCAAAGGCATTCCTTTGCAGGACCCTTGAAGTCTCTCCCCATCCTTCCTGTAGGCCTGGAAGCTCAGTCTATGCCTTTAGTTTAGAGCATGACCACTGTGCAACCCCCTCTGGACCCCCATTCTGATTCCTCTACACCAACCCATCTCCATTCCTCAGCCCATTTCTTTGCACACAAGAGCTCTGGAAACTCAAGCATGCTTTAGCTTTCTTCCTGCTGATAGCATTGCCTACCTCCCACTCCTTTCAGCGACATTACCCATGTAGGGAAAAGCAATTTAGCATTAATTAATTTCTTTAAAACCAGAAGAGCAGAAAGCATTTGAAAGCGGGGTCACTATTTAAGTGAAAAATTCAAACTAACAATATATGTGCAGGGGCTCAAATAATCATTGGTTTAATTGCCAAAGAACAGTGAAATTTAATCAGTAATGGAGAAGAAATGAACAGAGATTTCTCATTAGTTAGTGCACTTACCAAGGATGGTTACTTGAGTTATATCAGCAACGCTATCTAGAGCAGTTTGAGCTGAACAGGAGTAAATACCTTTGTCCTCTAAGGTGACATTAGATATAGTCAGATTAGCTCCATCAATAATTATCCTACCAGGAAAAAAAGTGAGTGCTATGATGAGGATGAAAAGAACAGAAACATAATCCTTTCGAAAATACATGTTCCCCATAGGAAACAATTCAAGGAAGAGTAAAAACAAAACAGAACAAAAAAAACTTCACATAATGCAAATTTTATTAGAGGATACCAAAGTGGAAAACTGAAGATAAAGCATTACTCAAGCATATGCAAATTTCTACTCAGCCATCAAAGGGATCAGTTTTATCTCTTTTTGTTTTAAATTACCATATCCAACCATCTGTGATGCATGGGGCAGTGATGGAACTGTGTTGCCTGGTGTGTCTGAAGAGTGCCCCATACTTCACAAGAGCTGAGATACATCTGCACAATTCTTAAGGTATGGAAGGGAACTGCCCACACAGGATCAATTAGAGTGCTTCTTACAAAGGCAGATTTCTGAATCATACTTCAGTTTCCCAGAGCCAGAATATCTGAGATGGAATCTAAAAATCTCTATTTTTGACAAGCTTCCCTTTTTTCCACAATTCCACCTCCCAAGTAAAACGCATACTAAGATCTATAACAATTAAGCTTTGTGACTTATTTGAACAGTAGATGGCAGACAAGTACTTCTTTTCACAGATCATTTACAACTAGCTTTTTATCATTTGTTCTATTTTTGCTGATTTGTAATTGAGTTTGTACACGAAAATTCTTTTTCAATAATTATACCTTTTACCCTATACCTATGTATTGTTAACACAATTTTCAATAATTATACCTTTTACCCTATACACATGTATTGTTAACACAATTATTCAAGTATTTTTTAAAAACTAAAGGGCCATTACATCCAAGATATATTCACAGCAGTTTGCTATTTAGTTGAAATAAATAGTGTCATTCTTGTAGGGAGGGAGAGAAACTCTTATATAATTGAAGTTTTCAAGTAAAACTCATATAAACTGCTGGAAAGTTTGAATTATAGAAAACTACTTAAAATTGTAGTAAAATCAAACAAGGTCTACAATTTGATTATAGACAAAGTCAACCTCTCATTCCTACACCAATAACTAAACAATTTTCCAATTGATATGACTTAGTATTGCAAGTCAAGAATCTCATAAAAGATGCAAAATATGATGTCAAAAACAAAACGTGGGAGGAAGTAAAAATGTACTGCTTTTAGAATGCACTCAAACTTAAGCAACAATCAACTTAAAATAGACTGCTAGATACATAGGTCATTATATATGAATCTCATAGCAATTACCAACCAAAAACCTATATAGATACACAAAAAAATAAATAGAAAGGAATACAAACATAACACTAAAAAGACAGTCATCAAATCACAAGGGAAGACAGCAAGAGAAAAAGAAAAGAAAAGAGAAGAACTACAAAAACAGCCAGAAAACAATTAACAAAATGGCAATAAGAACATACCTATCAATAATTACTTTAAATGTAAACGGACTAAATGTCCCAATCAAAAGACATAGGGTGGCTGAATGGATAAAACAAAACAAGACCCATCTATATGCTGCCTACAAGAGACTCATTTCAGATCTAAAGACATACACAGACTGAAAGTGAAGGGATGGAAAAAGATATTCTAGGCAAATGGAAGGGAAAAGAAAGCTGGGGTAGCAAGACTTATAGCGCAGACAAATTAGACTTTAAAACAAAGACTGTAACAAGAGACAAAGCAGGGCATTACATAATGATAAAGAGATCAATCCAGCAGAGGATATAACGCTTGCAATATCTATGCACCCAACATAGGAGCCCCTAAATACATAAAGCAAATATTAACAGACATAAAGGAAGAAATGGACAGTGATACAGTAACAGTAGGGGACATTCACACCCAACTTACATCAATGGATAGATCATCCTGACAGAAAATCAACAAGGAAACATTGCCTTAAACGACATATTAGACCAGATGAACTTAATAGATATATATGTAACATTCCTTCCAAAAACAGCAAAATACACATTATTTTCAAATGTACATGGAACATTCTCCAGGATAGATCACATATTAAGCCACAAAACAAGTCTCAATAAATTTAAGAAGATTGAAATCATATCAAGCATCTTTTCTGACCAAAACAGTATGAAACTAGAAACCAATTATAAGAAGAAAACTGGACAAGACACAAACACATGGAAGCTAAATAACATGCTACTAAACAACCAATGGGTCAATGAAGAAATCAAAGAGGAGATCAAAAAATACCTTGAGATAAATGAAAATGGAAACACATTCCAAAATGCATGGGACGCATTAAAAGCAATTCTAAGGGAGAAGTTCATAGTGATACAGGCCTAACTGAGGAAACAAGAAAAATCTCAAGTAAATAATGTAAACTTACCCCTAAACAAACTGGAGAAAGAAGAAAAACAAAGACCAAAGTTAGTAGAAGGAAGGAAATAATAAAGATTGGAGTGGAAATAAGTGAAATATAGACTAAAAAACAATAGAAAAGATCAATGAAACTAAGAGCTGGTCCTTTGAAAAAAAATAAACAAAATTAATAAACCTATAGCCAGAATCATCAAGGAAAAAAGAAAGAGGGCTCAACTAAATAAAATCAGAAATGAAAGAGGCGATGTTACAGCAAACACCACAGAAATACAAAGGATCATAAAAGATTACTAAAAACAATTATATACCAACAAATTGGACAACCCAGAAGAAATGGATAGATTCCTAGAAACGTACACTCTTCCAAGACTGAATCAGGGAGAAATAGAAAGCTAAACAGACCAGGGGCTGGCCCCATGGCGGAGTGATTAAGTTTGCACACTCTGGTTCAGCAGCCTGGGGTTCACCGGTTCAGATCCTGGGTGCAAACTTACACACCACTCATCAAGCCATGCTATGGTGGCACTCCACATAGAAGAACTAGAATCACTTACAACTAGGATGTACAACTATGTGCTGGGGCTTTAGGGGGTAAAAAAAAAAAAAAAAAAGAATCAAAGAAAATCCAAACAGATCAATTACTAGTAATGAAACTGAATCAGTCATCAAAAAACTCCCAACAAACAAAAGACCAGGACCAGTCAGCTTCACTGGTGAATTCTATCACACATTCAAAAAATATTTAATACTCATTCTTCTCAAACTCTTCCAAAAAATTGCAGAGGAGTGAAGGCTTCCAAAATCATTTTATGAGGCCAGTATTATACTTGTCAAAACCAGATAAGGATACCACAAAAAAATAAAATTACAGGCCAATATCCCTGAGGAACATAAATGCAAAAATCCTCAACAAAATACTAGCAAATCTAATTGAACAATACATTAAAAGAGTCATACACCATGATCAAGTGAGATTTATCCCAGGGATGCAAGGATGGGACAGTATCTGCAAATCAATGAATGTGATACACCATATTAACAAAAAGAAGGAGAAAAATCATATGATCATCTCAATAGATGCAGAAAAAGCATTTGACAAAATTCAACATCCACTTATGATAAAAACTCTCAACAAAGTGGGTATAGAGGAAACAGCTCTCAACACAATAAAGGCCATATATGACGAACCCACAGCTAACATATTCAGTGGTGAAGAGCTAAAAGCATTTCCGCTAAGATCAGGAACAAAAAAAGGATGCCCACTCTTGCCACTTTCATTCAACATGGCATTGGAAGTCCTAACCCCAGCAATCAGACAAGAAAAAGAAATAAAAGGCATCCAAATTGGAAAGGAAGAAGTAAAACTGTCACTATTTGCAGATAACATGAAATTATATACAGAAAACTCTAGAGACTCCACCAAAAGACTATCAGAACTAATAAGTGAATTCAGTAAAGTTGCAGGATACAAAATCAATATACAGAAATCTATTGTGTTTCTATACACTAACAACAAACAATCAGAAAAAGAAATTGAGAAAATAATTTTATTTGCAATGCATTAAAAATAATAAAATACTTAGGAATAAATTTAACAAAATAAAAGACCTGTACTCTGAAAATTATAAGACAGTATGAAAGAAATTGAAGAAGACACAAATAAAAGAAAAGATATACCATGCTCATGGATTGGAAGGATTAATATTGTTAAAATGTCCATACCACCCAAAGCGATCTACAGATTCACGGCAATCTCTATCAAAATACCAAAGGCATTTTTCATGGAACTAGGACAAATAATCCTAAAATTTGTATGAAACCACAAAAGACCCTAAACAGCCAAAGCAATCTTGAGAAAGAAGAACAAAGTTGGAGGTATCATGCTCCATGATTTCACACTATACTACAAAGCTACAGTAATAAAAACTGAATGGCTCTGGCACAAAAATATACACATAGATTAACAGAACAGAATAGATAGCCCAGAAATAAACCCACGCATATATGGTCAATTAATATATGACAAAGGAGACAGGAATATACAATGGAGAAAAGACAGTCTCTTTAATAAATGGTGTTTGGAAAACTGGACAGCTTCATGAAAAAGAATGAAAGTAGATCACTTTCTTACACCAATTACAAAAATAAACTCAAAATACATTAAAGACTTGAAAGACAGTTTGAAGACAGTAAGAACTGAAACCATAAAACTCCAAGAAGAAAACATAGGCAGTAAGCTCTTTGACATCTGTCTTACCAAAATTTTCTTGGATATTCTCCTCAAGCAAAGGCAACCAAAGCAAAAATAAACATATGGGACTACATCAAACTAAAAAGCTTTTGCACAGCAAAAGAAACCATCAGCAAAACAAAGAGGCTATCTACTGAATAGGAGAATATATTTGCAAATGATCTATCTGATAAGGGGTTAATATCCAAAATATATAGAAAACTCATACAACTCAATACCAAAAAACAAATAATCTGATTAAAAACTGGGCAAAGGACATTAATAGACATTTTTCCCAAGAAGACATACAGGTGGCCAACAGACAAATGAAAAGATGCTCGAGATCACTAACCATCGGGGAAATGCAAATCAAAACCACAATGAGATATCACCTGACACCTGTCACAATGACTATTGTCAAAAAGACAAGAAATAGCAAGTGTTGACAAGGCTGTGGAGAAAAGGGAACTCTCGTGTACTGTTGATGGGAATGTAAATTGGTGCAGCCATTAGGGAAAACACTATGGAGCCTCCTCAAAAAATTAAAAATAGAACTACCATAACATGCATACCATCTTGCAATTTCACCTCTGAGTATTTATCTGCAGAAAACGAAAACACTAATTCAAAAAGATATGTGTAACCCTATGTTCATTACAGCATTATTACAATAACCAAGACTGGAAACAACCTGTGTCCACTGATAGATGAATGGATAAAAAAGATTTGGTACATACAACAGAATATTACTCAGCCATAAAAAGAATAAAATCTTGCCATTTGCTACAGAGCCAAGGGCATTATGCTAAGCGAAATAAGTCAGACAGAAAGACAAAAACCATATGATTTCACTTACATGTGGAATATTAAAAACAAAACAAATCAGAAACAAACTTATAGATACAAAGAACAAACTGTTGGTTGCCAGAGGGTAGGGAGGTAGGGGGATGGGAAAAATAGATGAAGAGGATCAAGAGGTACAAACATCCAGTTATAAAATAAGTCAGTTATGAGGATGTGACGTACAGCATAGGGAACACAGTCAATGATATTATAACAACTTTAAATGCTGACTGATAGTTCCTAGACTTGTCTCAGTGATCATTTCATAATATATATAAATGTCAAATCACTATGTTGTACACCTGAAACTAATATAGTATGTCAACTTACTTCAATAAAAAAATATAACAACAAAAAGTAAAAAACAAATCTCACTGTAATTCTAAATATGATAAAGTTTTGACATAAATTAGCTTCTCAGTTCATGTTAGTTATGTGTCCATTTGGTACAATATAAGAATATTGCATATACCGACAATGTTTGAAAATTTTACCTTCTTAGATGAAGAAATGCAATTTAATAACCACTTCATCAGGGTTGTTTGTGCCTTGCACAAAGCTACTCATCCACAAGGGTTCCTGAGAGCTGCAACCTAGCCTACAGTCTTCTTGCCAAGATTTATACTCTGGCATGGTGCTGCTTTAGGCCAGAAAGAAAGGGTAACTTTTTAGTAACTCATTATCCCAGAGGAGGTCTCTTTTTTAATCTTACAAATGTGCCTCAGGTGCCCTCAAATTTATCAAAGTAGAACGACCCACTGATCCTTAAAATTTGGTAGGTATGTTGTCCCTAGGGAGCTTATTAAAAACATTCATGTCTTGGCCTCAGTCCATATTCCAAATCAGAAACTTTGGAGAGGAAGGGCAAGGGCCATTGTATTTGAACATGATTCATAGGTAATTCTGGCTCACGTCAATATCTGACAACTATTTGTGTTAGCAAGGAGACACTCTGTTACGCTGCAGTAACAAACAACTCCAAATTCTCAATGCCTAAGACAATAATCATTTATTCCTCTCTTACATTATGTTTCCATCATAGGTCAACTGGATCCTGAAGAAGAATAGAATCTTGAAGAAGCCCTATTATTACATTTGTTAAGCACAGTATAAATTTTAAAAATGGTTTCTACTCTCATAGAAGCTGCTCTCCAGCTTCATCTTCATCTCTATTCCTCCCAGTCCTTTCCTCTGTTTTTACCTGCTTATCTCACCTGAATAACCTGCTATATCACCCTACAACCTCTCACCTCTTTCATCTGCAATATCCAGCTTGCTAGTTCCCAACCCATGTTAACCTCTGCTGTTGTCTTATTCCATTCCATCTGTGTAATAACCACGTATCGCTGAAGGCAATATGACAAAGTCATTCTCTCTTTGGACACCTGCGTTCGCAGCTTAGTTCTACTAATTATGACTTCTGTAACCTTAAACCAAACTTTGAGCCTAATTTGCCTTAACTAAAAAATGGGGATAACAGTATGTTTTTTCTCCCCAGGAGAAGTAAATGAAGTACAACACATAAAATAACTAGTGTATAAAGCGTAGCATAGTATGTGTTCATAGGGTGTTAGTAATGTTAATTAAATTGATTTTATTCCTTGCTGGCTTGTAACTAATCATATTTCTTAAGATCCCCATCTCCTGCCTCTGTTGCCTCTCTGCTTGAACTGATTACCTTACTTGCTGATTCGTTAGAGAGGGACTCTTCCATCCTTATAATCTCTACCTATACTAATGCCTTAGAATCTCTGCATCCTTATTCCTCTCCCCTACCCGCTGTGCTCTGCCACCTTCATTTGCTGTCCTTTCTGAGGATGAATAGTAGCCCTTCCATGATACCAAAGATAGAGCCCTCCCTCTTGTACTCTTGACACCCTTTTCTCTCACATCCTATTCACAGACACATCCATATACTGAATATCCCTCTCTCACTTGCCACTCCAGTCTCTCCTGCAGGACTGGGTCCTTGGCTGCGCCTATGGTCAAGAACAGTGCCCATTACATTTCTTAAGCAGGGGCCAAATTTTGAAAATGGTTTGATATCACATCCATCCTCCTTTTCATTTTTGATAACAATAGTGTGGGGTCTAGAGCAACCTGCAGAAAGCCACAGAAAACTGCGTGAGGTTATTCCAGCCTTCTTTATAGGCTTGCTGTGAGAATTAACAAGGGAAAGTGTGTCAGTGGGTATAATGGGCCAGAGAGGCAGTTTCCAGCCTTATCATACCCCTACACATGACAGGGGACAGGGGGTAAAAGAAGAAGGAATTTCACCTCTCATTATTCTCTATTTCCTTTTGATCAGAAATTTAACCTCTTTCTAGGTAAAAGCTTCTGGTCCCCAGCCTAGTAATAAGGAGAAGGTGTCCCAGCAGAAGGTGAGAAATGGGAAGTTAATAAGGGTTCTCTAAAATTCAGCAGATACCTGTAATTTCTTATCCCTGCTCTATTTCCGTGCCTGCTCCTGGCTCCAGTCAAGATCAGCCAGTAACAGTCCCTCCTTGCCTTCCTGACTCTGGAGATCTCTTCTGAGCTAAGGCTCCTGTTCCTCACCCCCACCCCTTGTTTAGGAACAGCATCTGTGTCACTTGCTTAGTTCTCTTAGATAGCCCTGGGCTTATCTGAGTGTCAGCCCCAGCATAGCAGAAACTATAAAACAGAGTGCCACAAAGAATCTGGTTTGAGTTTCTGCGGTCAGAGCCTAAATATGCAGGTCACATTACCAACAAGGTCTGAGTCTCTGCTTCCCTTCTTGACTGTAGCCCAGGTGTCATATGGAAGACCTCAAATAACTAGACAGTAGTGAGAAAAGAGGGAGAATTTGGGGAGCTCTGAGCAGTTAACAAATCAACTGAGAACTAACACAGGGCTTCAGATCTCTATTGCGATATGCAGCCTTTTAGGTATCAATAATTAATCTCCTCTTGTTTCAATGATAACTGGTTGCAATATATACACTTTCCACAAACCTTTACATATACAGGAGGGGTGAGATGAAATAAATTAAGTACCAAGGCTGAGACCAATGTCTTTGCCCAGAGGTGGCACACACACACGCAAATACCAATAGAAGCCAAGAAGGTAACAGAAATGAGACAATCCCACCAGATAAATTAAGTAGTACAAATCACAATAGCTAAATTAGACTGAGTTCTTAGTATTTTCTAAGAGCTTGGCATGTTAAGCCACAATAACCCTATGACAAAGTGCCTTTAAAACATTTTTTTTAACTGAACTGTGTTATAAAATGTAAAACTAAGGCACAGAGAAGTTAAGCATCTTGTCTAAGGTCTTAGACCCAAAAGATCACAGAGTTGGGATTCAAACCCAGACCAATGGCCTCCAGAGCCCACGACACTGCTGCTGTCTTACCAAGGAACGCAGGTCCTATCTACAAATCTTTGGTTGTACATTTTACACAGTGATAAACAACAAAACATAACTGCAGGTGAGATTTGGCTCTAGGATGGTCAATTTTTAATCCTACTTAGTAAAACTTCAAAAGGAAGGAGAGCTGACCTCTGCATGCTTTCAAAAGACAGTGTAGGCATTCAGTAAACACTGATTCTTTTCTCTTACTTGATGTACTTAATGTCTAGTGCTATTCAGCATCTACTCACACTTTCTTCTTTATTTTTTCTATATTCTCTCTATAGAGGCTGGAAGGCTCAAAAACATGCTTGCCAATACTTTCTAATGGGAAGGATTCCATTAGATTTAGATTCTGCCAGATTCATGTGAGATGGGAGAGAAACGGGAAATGGGCACTGTCTCCTCTGGGGCCATATGAGCAGACAGTGACTTTGGCAGACATAAGAGCTCTCAGTGGCTGGACTCCCTAGCAGTAATAATGGGGCGAGATGGCAGTGAAGACAGCAGCAATTTCCAGACATATGGATTGCAGCTGTAGTGCCATGTGATGAAGAACCCAAAAGTTTAGCAAGCAGTTTCCTTTAGGCCTATCTTCTCATCTTTCCAATAGTTTTGTGAGCACCCAAGCCCATGCAACAAATATGCCTCAATTACTTGGAGTGGTTTCTGTTTCATGCACTAACAGGATGGTACACATTATGTGAAAAGTCAGTAGCAAAAACACGAAGACAAAAATGTGAGAGAAACATGAAACAAGGACATTGTATGAGCTTTTAAATATTGTCTTGAAAACTAAAATTTATTAATCGGTTTTTGTATTTTAATTCAGTGTGAATATTTTTGCAACTAGTTTTTTCAAATGCAAGGTTTAATCCCAAGCAAATATTACGACTTATAATAGTTTACCTACCTGCCATCCTCTGTACCATTAATTTCAAAGGCTTCTCCATCTTTACTCCAGGACAATTTCAAACTGTGTTTCAAATATGAGTCACATGTGCTTTCACAACGTAATTCAAGTGTATGTGATCTGGGGACACGAGGATTCTTCGGAGAAATTCTAAGTTTTGTAGCATCTGTTTGTACCAAACAAACATACTAGTTAGAACTACAGAGTACAGCTTACTTTGTTATCAAGTGTCTGGAATTTAATAACCAAAATGGTCAATATAATAGTCAAATCCTCATGCAATGTTTGTCACACTGTAATTGCCTAACATCATATATCATTACTATTTTCTTTCCATTCAGGTCTGGGTATCAGACAAAACTTGAGTGGAAGTATTAATTAATAAAAATTTCCCTTACTACTTCCTGGAAATAGGGAGTGAGGAAAATGTGAGCAAGGAAATGTCTCTAGATGTTGAAAATAATATAAATTCTCCTTTTAGTGCTTCTGGACATGTGATCAAAGCACCAAAAAGAAAATCAATTAATTTTCTGTTAAAGTGTTTATTATTAATTCAAACCTGAGGTTAAATAGTGAAGCCCATGCATAGATTAACTAACAACATGAAGGTGGGGAATTGGAACTTCAGCTCCATGAAGGTAGGAGCTGCACCTCTTGTGTTACATTCAAGTAGCCCCAGAGCACAGAAGAGAGCCTGTATACAGTGGGCACTCAATACATACTTGCTGAATGAGTTATGGTGAGTGATATTTTGAAAATAAATTAGTAGTATGAACAATACGAAGCTCAAACATTGGTACTACGGCTATCTTGAAAAATGTTTGTTTCATGATGACTGTTTCAAAATGTAATCCTTATTCTTAAAGGACATATTAAAGGCAGGATACTTTACCCCAGTGTAGCACTTGGTAACCCTCTCAGAGGCCAAATCTCATGAGCTGACCTCCAGGTCCACAATCATGTTCTAATACTCGCTATCTACATTACGGAAACTGAAGAAACTTTACAAGAAACTGATTAAAAACTTAAAGTGTTAGTAAAATTGATTATTTAGTATTCTAGGCATGAAACCTGAAGATATTATTAAATTGAATTAATTTTGAGTGAATCATTAAACATCCTACTCCTAATTCTAAATTTAAGACAGAAAGCCATTTACTAATAATAGATATCATTTAATAAGCACTAATTCTATTTACTAAGACTCTTCTAAGAAGTTCACATTCATTGTAACCTTTTATAACAATTCTATGAATATTAATATCTACTTTCCAGAAAAGATTAAGGTTAAAATGAAATTAAATAATGATACTAAAGTTTCCTTCCTGGTAAGGGGCTGAGCTGGGATTTGAACTCAAGTATGGCAGAGACCCAAGCTCATGCTTTCAATCATTATGCTATATTGCCCCTTATTCAACTCCATTCTTGACATTCCTCTTTTATATGCAAAAATTATGTCCTTAATCCTTCATTAATATGATTCCTATATATCCCTTATATATAAAATGGACATTAGAATAGACCAAAAGTTTATGAACTTGTCCGTCTCTCTGGCTGCTAGTAGTTTTGAGGTCCACTTTGGGCCAAGCACTGTGTTGAGCAGCAGTAATATGAAGGTTCATTTGGATTCCAGGCTTCACTCTCATTGCCTTTAACCTGGCTCAGTTGCTTAACTTTGATATAGGTTGGCTTTATAAAGTATACAAAGAATCATCTTCATTGACTTCATATGGGTATTTTGAAAATTGTACATGACACTTGAAAATGCAGAGAGACATCAGACGTAAGTAGACACTGTACGAGAATACTTATGTGCTTAAAAAATATAGTCCATGGGCTTGGCATGTTGGATAACTTTAGGATATAGAAAGAAACAAATACTGTGAAAGAAAAAAGAATATAAGACAGCAGAGAAGGAAGGAAGGAATGAAAGAAGGAAGAAAGGGTATGTGTGTGTGTGGAGAGACAGAAAGAAATGTTAAGAAACCAGTGAAAACAGACGATTAAACGAATATGTGCTCTGTCATCTAAGTCCCAGGCCGTGACATTGACATGTCACAATAAACACAAATGCTCCCTACAATCACCACAGGACCTCTCCATTCTTTGTGTTTTCCTGAAAAGTATTCTCTGAACAATTTTAAAATCAGAATATTAGTGAAACCCAAGAGACTATTAATGGCTTCTCAGGATTTTATTCTGAAGAAAGAAGAAATACAACAGTGATGATGATTCAAAAAGAAGAGAAAAACCCTCTTCACCCTGTCATGCCCCAGTCTTTATGAGACTGAGCTTTTATGAGTTTATTTGTGAAATTTTTAGCTCGAAGAGTTGATTACTGGTGACATTACACTGAGTTGGTTATTGTAATAAAATACAGATACAGAAATACACCAAAATGGAGCATCTTTAAATACTGCTGGTCATTCATCTCCAACAACACCTAGCTCCCTCTTAAAATTCTATAAAGCCGTGTGCACATCATTGGCATATCCTATAATCCTGTGATGACCTTTTGTTGAAACACAATCTAGGCGTTTTGAAATTGACTAAAGAAATTTAACAGGTGCTTGAACTTCAACTGTATTGTTTCATTTGGGAAAATGAAGACAAACTGAACCCACGTGAGAATTCATGCAAAGCAAAAGCAAAAAATTACTTCTAATATCCAAATTGGCTGTGACTGCAGTTTTTCCTTTAGCATTTTCTACCCAACAAGAGTATGAGCCAGCATCTTCTTCTGTGGTTCTGTTGATCTGTAACGTGCCATTCTCATAGATGTGGTACCGTCTGCCTTCAAGGGGTTTCGCTTCTTCTACCTTCTGCCTACGGACATAGAAAGCACAAGTCAACGTGGGATGTGACAGAATTGTATACTCTTTTTGAAACTGGTCACTGATGTTATTCAAGCTTATCCCCTAAATGCTTAGTAGACCTTGGGCCGGCCCTGTGGCTGAGTAGTTAAGTTCACACTCTCTGCTTCGGTGGCCCAGGGTTTTGCCAGTTCAGATTCTGGGCACGGACATAGCACTGCTCATCAAGCCATGCTGAGGTGGTGTCCCACATAGCAGAACTAGAAGGACCTACAACTAGAATATACAACTATGTACTGGGGGGCTTTGGGAAGAAGAAGAAGAAGAAAGAAGAAAGATTGGCACAGATGTTAGCTCAGGACCAATCTTTCCAAAAAGAAAAAAAGAAGAGCTTAGCAGACCTTAGGAAATGTTCCACTGGGGTTTACATTTTTCCCAAAATGAGTGATAGGTGTACATTTTACCTGCCCAAGTAGACTGTGGCTGGAGGAAATCTGGGTCCAAGCTCTATGCTTCTGCTGTATTTTTAATAGCTATCAGTACTGTTTTGTAACTGTTCTCAGAGCTTAATAAATATTTTCTGGCTTATTGATGGTGAACTCTTTAGTTAATGATTGCTTCAGGGTACTAAATGGGAAAGCCAGTAATTGCAAGAGATAATGAACCTCCTGCTGTCCTGGGAGAACATTGGTCATTTGGAAATATCAGAGGCCAGGAAGTCCTCCCTGTGCTGTGGACATGGATTACACTTACCCTTATCAACCCAGAGTCATTTTCTCCTACATTCATCCATTTTCCAAGCGTCAGCGGCCACAGCTTGATTTACCCTGCACGTTACGCAATAAGAGACTGCCCGAGCTAAAAAACCCAAAGGCCAAACTCTGGCTGCTGTCCAAACAGGACTTCACAGGGTCACATCTAGGGCCAGGCAAGTGAAGCATTTGCCTCAGAGGCAAAATTTAAGGGTGTGCCGAAAAGATTCTCAGTAATCAAGATAAATAGCATTTTAATGGCGTATTTTTAAAAATCAAAATTAATGCAAAAATACCCACAATGAAAAAAACACCCACATTTTAAACAAAGACAGAATCTGACTCTGCCTTTGCATGACCCTGCCTCGCTCACCTCACTCTAATGACAAAATTAAGAAGAATTTAACCAAGCTTTTCTAGTGAAGTAACAAATATGGTAGATCCATATGACAATGTGTTTGAACTGATTATACCAATCAATATATTGAAATTAAATGCAAAATACATCTTGGAAAAGTTTTAAGCATACGTATTTGAAACGAAATGCGGACTTTGATAACCACATAGATTATATCCAAAATAATAACAAGAAAGTGGTACATGATCTTAGAGTAATATGTGACCATAATGAAAAACTAAATCTATCTGAAAAATTGTCTTGGTCATCACTTCAAGTCTTTGCTTTCCTTTGGGAGCAGAAACGGCTCTCCATATTTCCCCATGTGAGAGAATCCTACAAATTTAGTCAATGGGTCCAGGAGAGGTAGGTGATGAAGTTCTCTACCTTATTTCTCAGAGGCATTGGGTCCATGTAACAACATGGATGCAATGCAGTCTGTCAAATGATGGATGAAGAAACAGGCGAAATTTACAACTGACATTCTCTTAAGAAAACCGTGTACCAGCTTACCAGGACACTATTGCCTCCGGTGAAGAAAAGAACTCGCAATATAAGAAAGCACTGTACCCAACCACCGTAGCATAGTTTTCTTCATCTTCAGTTTGTATCAATGGACGAACATCTATGTGAAAATGGCATAAATACAGTTTTAAACTTTCATGTAAGAAATAATACGAGCAAATTAAGTTTTTCCATATCCTAGCCATATTAATGTTATAAGAATCAAAACAGCTGAATATTATAGTACATATGCTTGAATTAGAAAAGTATTCAAATTTAATATATTTTTGAAAGTACAATTTTAGTATGAAGTCTAATGCCCAAATGTAAGTTGGAACGTACTTTGATTTTTGCCCATGTTTTATGTGTGGAGAATTCAATCTACTTGTGAGTATGACCTTGAATAGTTTCTGTTAGAAAATAGCAAGTAACCATCTGCTCCCAGGTATGCTTACCTACAACATCGATATTGGCATTGGCAAGGATAGTTCCATGGGCATTCGAGGCTTCACACTGGTACACAGCAGTGTGATTTGGTTGTAGGTTGGTAAAACTGATTTCCCTGGAGGAGACGACATCACCAGCAAATGGATTTTCTGCAAGAGATTAAAGAATGTCAGTTTGATAAAAAATAGGACATAAAATATTTATACACCATTTATTAAACATGTCACACAGTATTTATATTTTAAGACCAGTTTAGGATGAATAATAGTTCATTGAAGCCAATTCTTTAGAATTTCTTAACATCCACCATGGCTTTTTCTTTCCAGACTCTTCTGCAGTTTCAATTTTCCTGCAAATTAATATTTATTGTCAAAATATTTGTTGATCTCTAGCTTATTGCTTCTCCATACCCATCCCCATAAGTAAGATTCCAGATTTTCTGTTTAGCATTTAGGTCCCATTATGAACTGAACATCTCCTACTCTTGTAAATTTAGGTCCTGGTACCGCCCAACATAAATCACGATGTCAACACAGTCTGATCCCCTAACCCATCAACACTGGCTGCTGTTTTCCCCCTTGGCACTTTTGTTCCTCTCTTTCACTTCTCTGCCCTTCTGCAATTTTCAGACATACAATTCATTTCAATTGTCTTGTTTTGCTATTTAACCACTTCAGGTACATAATTCATATATTTCATTTTTCCAGTAAAACTAAACCCTTCTTGAGAGCAGGGGCCAGGTTTCCTACTTTTTGGCAATAAATCCTTCCCCACTCCTGATCCAGGCATAATTCTGGAAATATCTTTTGGAAATGAGAAGACTTAACACTTCTGGTGCATTTATTAAGAGCAAAAGAAGTCTGTTGAATGTGGCACACGCGTCATCTCATTAGTTCTGCTCAGAACCTGCAAGATCAGCACTAATATGGCCATTGTGGAGGTGAGGGGACTGGTTTTCAGAGGAGGTGAATGACATGGCCCATAGCATTGGCCACATTTCTGACCCCAAATCTCATGCCCTTGCTGACACTACAACCAAGCAGTGGAAAGGAAAACATATTCGCCAGGAATGTTGAGTGAGGGGCAAAAATGTTAAAATTTTTAGTTTAAATGACATTACAAGATTACAAATAAACCTAATTTCTTTTTTCTTATTGTGCCTCCATTATATAAAATAGTGACCATAATAAATTTGGGGTTATAGAAAATATTGAATACTACATATTAAAATAGAAGAGTTTTCTCATACATCTTTCCCTCTGGGAGTCAGAAATGAATACATTTTTATACTTGACTATGAGCTCCATGGGAGCTGGACTTTCTCTGTGTGTTGTGCACTGGGTCTCCAGTGCCTGAAAAGCAGCTATCATAAAGGAGGCAGTCAGTAAATATTTCCTAGAGTGACTGAAAAATATTTATCTTGGAAGGTATTTTATTCCTGGAAGGTCCCTGTGGTAGGCAGAGTAATAGTCCTTAAAAGATGTCCATGTTCTAACCTCTACAACTTGTGAATATTTTATCTTACATGGTAAAAGGGACTATACAGACATGATTAAGGTTAAGGACCCTGAGATAAAGAGATTACCCTGGATTATCCAAGTGGGCCCAATGTAATTACAAGGCTCCTTAATGTCACAGAACCTTTCCTGGCTGTGGCCAGCCAAAGGGAGATGTGGTTATGGAAGAGTGATCAGAAAGAAGAGAGATGCAATGTTGCTGGGTTTGAAGATGGAAGAAGGGAGCCATGAGGCAAGGAATGTAGGTAACCCTCTAGGAGCTGGAAAAGACAAGAAAAGCGATTCTTTCCTAGTGCCTCCAGAAAAGAACACAGCACTGCTGACACTTGCATTTTAGCCCAGTGAGACTTGTGTTAGACTTCTAACTTATACGATTGTAAAATAATAAACGCATACTGTTTAAGCCAGTAACTCTGTGGGAATTTGTTATAGCAACAATAGAAAACTAATACAGTCATGGGTCACTTAATGATGGGGATATGTTCTGAGAAATGCATGGCTAGGCAATTTCATCATTGTGTGAACACCGTCGAGTGTACTCACACAAACCTAAATGGTACAGCTTACTATATACCTAAGTTATATGGTACTAATCTTAAGGGACCACCATCATACATGTGGTCCATCATTGACTAAAATGTCGTTATGCAGCACATGACTATACAATCCTGTAGGACAATTTATCGCTTATCTCTTGAGAATTAGCAAGATAAATAGCTCTTCCAAGTTCCTCAAGCTAGCTGAACTCTTAAAGAATGCTGCAATGAACTGAGTCTCTGATCTGATTCTGTACTCATATACTCTGCATTGAGTTCCAAAAATTTCAGAGTTAGCCTCTTCATCCCCTTTAGTTCTTCTTATATCATCTGTCTCATGGTAAACTCTAAATTAACAGCACATTACAAAAGGAAGAAGTGAAATTATGGCCTCAAGTTTGAGATGAAATACAATTAAACATTGCTCAAAGCTGCCTCTGGGGTAGGAAGGAAAATTGCAAAGTATTGCGGCACTTACAGGAGCTCCCAGGATTCAGGAAAGCCAAGTTCTTTATCAATATCAAACAAAACACACTAGTCCTTACATAAGTTTTCTTTGGTCAGCTCAATGAGCAATAATGCAATATAGTGGGAGAAACTTCAGCTCTCGACTTAATCATTTCTGGGTTCCATTTCTAGCTTTAGATTTACTTGGATTGTGTCCTTAAACAAGGAATGTAACCTTGCAGTTGCCACATCTGCAAACTGTAGAATAAAAAAGTCTCTTTCGTAGGGCTTGTTAGAAGGCTCAGAAATATTGGATGCAAAACATTTGAAAAAGGTTAGGCCTGTCATCAATAATGGTAATCGTTTTGATTTTGAAATATTACATATAAAGGATATGTAATTGCTAGAACTACAAGCTCAAAGAGATTCCAAATCCTTTAGTCAGCCCACTGTTATCCAACATCCTCATCTATAAGTGGTTAAGAACTGTTTGCAGGGAAGCAAGGGACAGCTATGGTCAAGAGCTGTGGAAACTGCACTGAGCTTGGATCCCAAAGATGTGGCTTTGCTTGTAGGTCTGCCATTATTCAACTGTGCTATCTTGCATAAGTTTATTTTCAGCCTTTACCTCCTCAGCCATCCACAAACCTGTTGGCTCTACTTTGGGAATAAATCCAGAACGTAACCGTTACTACTGCCAACCCAGCACTAGATCCCGGTGTCTTTCAGGCAGCTCCTAACCAGAACAGTCATACAGTTGATTCTCCATTCAGAGGCCAGAAAAATCCTTTGTTAATAAGTTGGTTATGTCACTCTTCTGCTCAAAATCCTCCAAAAGCTGCCCATCTTATTCACAATAAAATCCCAAGTCCTTACTCAGGCTTTCACCTTTACAGATCCTGTGGCCCCTGCACCTCCTGACTGATCCTATCTCCTAGCACGATTAGCAGACATTAGGTCCCGTCCAAAACATCCATAAGACATTTGGTCCTATCCAAAACGTCTATAAGACATTTGGTCCTATCCAAAACGTCCATAAGACATTTGGTCCTGTCCAAAACATCCATGAGCATATTAAGGCCACTCCAAATGCTTTTGGACAGGACCAAATTAAAGGACCTTTTGGCATGGACCAAATGTCTAAGGTAAATTACCACAGAGTCTTACTAGGATTATTTTAAAATAAAATAGCAACTCTAGGTTCTGAACTTCTGTTACACTCACCCCTTAACCAGCTATTTTTCACTTTACCACACTGCAGCACACATTTATGTACTTATTTGTCTATTGACTGTCTCTCTCCACTACAAAGTCAGATTCATGAGAGGAGGTGCTGCTCATTTTATTCATTGGTATCTCCCAAGCAATAAGGCCAGTGCCTGGCACAAAGAAGGCATTAAATAAATATTACCGAATGAAGGAATCAACCTGTTAAATATGAATAATTGTATCTCATTTAAAAAGGTTCATTTGGAGATTCAAAGCAATATGTGAATACCCCTCAAAAATAGTCAAATGTCATTCAAATATGCAATTTTATGATTTTATGTTCCAGACAATCTACATTCCTTATTCTAACATCTTTAACATTCTTCAAACAAAAACAGTTTTCATTTCCTGCTGATTTACCTGAAGCCTCATTTTTCATTTCTTTTTCTGTTCTCTAAAGAGATGAAAAAGTGTCAAATATCTGAGGATATTAATAATGAGGGCTAAGGTTTCCTGAGTGCTTGCTATGTGAAAACAATAATAGTAAATACTTTAAGAGTGTCCCTCTGCTGAGCATTCTCTGTGTGGTGTTTCCTTTAATACATGAAAGAACCCAGGAGTTGGTACTATTTTCTTCCCCATTTTACTGATAAAGAAAGAGGTTTTAAGAGTCATTAATATGCCCAACCATACAGCTAGTAAATGGTAGAGCCTGGATGCAAACATTACCAGTCTGGCCCCAGAGCTTATAAACTACCCCAATATTCTTCAGATAAGCCACTATCCTTGGTGGATAAATGTATTTATCTCATTCAATCACAACCAACTACCATTAGCTCTATTTTATAGTTTAAAAAAACTAAAGCTAGGGGAGATTCTGCAAACAGCTCAAGATCCTACAGATAGGAAAGCACACAGCCTCCATGGGACCCCAGCTCTATGGACCACCGGGACACCTACATGTGTGGGTCTAGGGCAACATGTGTGGGTCTAGTGGGAGCAAAATACATAGGTCTCAACACTGCAAATGCTCTAAATCAAGCTAATCGACTGATGAATAAAATTTGTCCTATCCTCCTACTTTAACAAAGACATCCGAAATGACCAGAGCTCTACGTTCAAATTGAGGTTTTTTTTTTTCTTTTTGAGGAAGATTAGCCCTGAGCTAACATCTGTGCCCATCTTCCTCTATTTTATATGTGGGACACTGCCACGGCCCAAACTCCAGGCCGCCGAAGCAGAGCACAGGAACTTAGCCACTACACCACCAGGCCAGCCCCAAATTGGGGATTTTTGAACTTCTTGGAGTTCTAGGCTGCTACATGGTGGAGTTGTGAGCATGGGCCTTCGGCCACGGTCCATCCCCACCTTTCCAGGCCCAGCCCATCTGGGGAGGGCTCAGAGCTGACTGAACAGGGGTATTTTCTGGTCTTGGGTACTAGAGCTTGGTTGAGAGCATGCAGGGAGGCAGAGTAAGGGGCACAGGTTGAGGCTTGGCATGCCTGTTTGGATTTGTGCATTTCTCAAATCATGGAGACCGGCATGATGGGAGGATGGCCAGAGCAGGCCCCTGAACAGAGCCGAGCCCAGGGCAGAGGTCTCTGTTGCCTGAGTCTAAGGGAAGTCCTGACTTCTGACCCATGCTCTCAACTACTAGGGCGCTGTAGCTATTTCTTCTCAGGGAGAGGGACAGCAATTCCTCTTCGTCCTTGGATGCATCCTCTTTCCCATGAGTTGCCTTATTTTTTTAAACTCCTTTTTATGTATAATTAATGTAACAGCCAAACGAGTACAAATATTATTTATGGCTTTTCCATAAATTAAATTGCTTAGAAAGACATAATTTCGGATTTCATGGTCAGGTCTGTCTTGCTAATCTAGTCACTTCTCAACTGTTTTACACCTATCCAGGGTGTCTGACCATTAAGCTTCCCAGCAAACCATTGTCTTCAGCATTGCATCACAATTGTATTTTCACTCACTCTCAATTGGGGAGCCATTGACTCTCCACTTGATTGTGGGTTCAGGTTCTCCTTCAGCCTCACATAACAAGATACCACTGCTCCCCGTGCTATACACGCCACTCTGAGGCTTCTTTGTCCAGCGAGGGGGCTCTGGAAATAAAGCGAAGAGCTCATCAGCAATTTTATGTGTCTCAGAACATCCCAAAATGTTAAGGCTTGTATTTCTACTATGCACCGGCAGATGGCAGCCACAACAAAGTGTTTCACAGAAGCTCTTTTTGGTAAATGTTCTGTAAAGGTAAGCTGGGTGTCTTGTGTGTGTGTGTGTGTGTGTGTGTGTGTGTGTGTGTTCTAATTTGGACTCTTAGCCTGTATAACAAAATCAGGATACTAAAAATAGTTATCTACAATCACTGTTTTCCTATACAAGTATCTATCTCATTAGCAGAAAATGAAGGAGGAATATGCAGATTTAAGTTTATTTAGTGCTGGCTACAGCTTATTTTCAAGCAGCAGCAAGGCACCTAAAAATGCTGATACTTAAAAATATATTTTGAGAATTTTTAAATGATATTAAAATGTTCAGCACTTATTTTAAATATTTCTTAATTAATGACTTGATAGCATTTATATATCCATATCTATATCTATCTTCTTATCTATCTAAAGAATTTGGGAAATGTTATTTCCCAGAGATTTTTTTTTTGTAGTGAGAGAGGGAGGGAAGTCTAAAAGCAATTAGGTTATTGCCCTCAAAACAATGGAGGAAAAGATATATTTAAAATAATTGCATTTTTCTATGCCCTAATGCTCTAATATTATAATTCTAAGTGGTGTTTCAGTACAGAATGAGACATTTTTCTTTAGTGCAAACATTACTGTCACGTTTTGTCACCCTAAGTATATTACTATGTCAGAAGCGAATAAAAGATTTAGATTAAAGTGTGGATGGTTTGGATAATTTGATTTCAGAGAAAATTGCACAATACCTGCAGGTAGTAATTCCTGTCAAATGTTGCTTGGTTATTTCCCTGAAGACATTTTTGGATTTCCATTTTTAGTCAGAAAGGAAAGTCTTTTAAGATACATATATGTGTAAAATAAAAAATTAAATTTAAACCATTTTCTTAAAGAAAAGGGATAATGTGAAAAGAAAATGCCTATAAATTCACCAAGGAAAACAAAAATACACAAATGACCCCAGCAAGTTCAAGTCCTAGCAAGAGAAGGGCCTTTGTAATTATTTCATAGGGTATGGACTTAATTGTTAAAAACCAAGTTAAATATTTGTATTCATAATCTACAGTCTGTAAATATTTAGTTTGAATGCAATAGCTCAAATTGCAAACTGCATATCACTCTCTGAGGCAAAGGGTTTTGTTTTGTGTGTGGGGTGTGTGTATACATTTTGATATTATCGTTACATTTTTTGGCTTTTCATATAACCAAATAAAATTAAACATTTAAGTTAGAGAAAAAGTTCCACAAACATGAAAATTATCGTATTTACAACAGAAAACTAAGACTATTGCTGTGAAAGCATGTAAAAATAAGGGAGATCATGGGATGTAATGTACAGCACAGTGGCTATAGTTAATAATACTGTATTGTATATTGTACAAAGCTGCTAAGAGAGTAGATCTTAAAAGTTTTCATCACGAGGAAAAAAACTGGAACTATGTGTGGTGATGGATGTTAACTAGATGGATGGTGGTGATCATTTTGCAATATACATAAATATCAAATCATTATGTTGTACAATTGAAATTAATATGTTACATGTCAATTATATTTCAATAAAAAATAATAAAATAAAGGAGATCATGTAATGATGACATTTCTCTAAATCTTCATGCATAATAAAATCAAGATTTCTAATTCTCTAAATCTTCATGCATAATAAAATCATGATTTCTATTTCTATTCTCATCTTACAAATTTCATTAGTCCCTTGGTGTCTGTATTAGATCTATCACTGTTAAGTTATCACCTTATTCAACCCTTTCACCTTGCAAATGGAGGGCTGAGGTTTGGAAACATTCTCTAACTTGTCCAGGGTCACCAGGAAAAGAAGCCCCATTTCCTGTTTTTGCCACTGACTGGATCTGCCAACCTATAGGGTGAGCAGCACTGAGGCTTCAAAGTAAATGTGGTGTTATTTCTAATTCATTACTATTTTGTTAATGTGGGCCACAGATAGGATCCGAGGACAAATCGCTTTACCAACTTCCACTTTGTGCTTCCAAATCCAAGCTCCTTCAATATCTATTAAGTGACTCAAAAGGTTTTGTGTATTCACTAGGAATCATCACTAAATTTACCTTAACCCTTTTTCATAAGCTTTCTTTATAAAAGTTTGGACATTTGTTTTTATGCTTCTCATCCCTTTTCTCCTAGAGAAGTAAGCTGGTTCTGAGCAAAGGCAGACTTTGACATGCAACTTGAGAGAGACTTCAAGCCTGTTTTACTCAGAAATATCTTATTCTTGGGTCTACCATGATGCTGCCCTTACTCCTAGCCCTCTATGGGGTCTGTAGTGAGAGCTCCTAGATTAGTGATCTCTAAAGAGCCAGGGCAGAATCTTAGTCTTCCTCTGCTTGGCACGATGAGAACAGACACATGTGGAGTAATTTTGAGTGGAATTAAAATGATTGGTCCCCAAAGACTCCAGTGAAAAATGCGTAGGGAGGAACGAAGTGACCTTGGATGGGAGGGAATCACTGACTTCTAGTCGTTCAGGATCTCATAATTTCATGTCTTAATTGAACATATCTGGCTAGTGGTTAACTTTGTTCACAGAAGAATGCATAGTGAGCCTGAAGTCATGGACTATGGAACAGGAAATTTTTGGTGGTTGAAGTTAGAGTAGAGGCTTCCAGGGACAGAGAACAAACAGATGCTTTCCAACGCTATTCCTGAAGGTTAAGATCTAGTTGAAAGGTCGAAAAAAAAGCTCAAGAGAGAGGAAGGAATGGTTCAAATGAAAAATTCTGAGAGAAAACACCATCACTGAATCCAATTCTTTCATCTATTATCCTAAGATATATGGTAACAGATGAAAACTACTTATGTTGAAAGTTTACTCATTTGGTCATAATTGTAAACTTAAAAATAAGATGATAAATTTCTCACGCTGCTGAAAACTGAGATGCAAATATCTGAACATTTAGAATATATTAAAACAAGCTAAGTAGACATGTTTATCACTAGAAGGAAAACAAAATAAAAGAGGAAATTTAGCGCCTATAAAACATGCAACACAGAGGTTATTTTCTTAGTAAGAGATTCCTATTAAATATCTATATTCTAATAAATCAAAAATGGTTAGGTTCACCAAGCTTAGACATAATTGTAACTTCTTAGAAATAGATTTGTTATTTGAAAATGAGGTTTTCTTAAGTATATTACATCTCAGTTCATGACATCCTTTTAAAATGCAAAACAATTATGGGTATATAACTATGTATAAATACTTTCCTATTCCACTTACTAAAATTCAAAAGGCTTAAAGTATTAAAAAATTTCACACATGAACACTGTTGGTGGGAGTTTATTTTTAATCAGTTGAAATGTGATTGTGGTCATATTTGATCTCTGGATTTACAATATTTTATATGCCATTTTATAAACCTCTTTATACTTAATGTGTAATATTTATATCATGGACACTTAGAAAGGATAGTTGTGCTTAGTCAAGACATCCTGGCTATTTTCGCTTATACATATTATAGGATTTGAAGATGTAGCTTGTTTTCATATTTAGGATGTTGTTTGCTTAAATCACAGAATTTGATTTTGTTGAGTAATAAAGAATAAATATCACATAAAGAGAGAATACAATAGAATAGATGCTTTTACTTAAGCACAACAGTGTTTTCAGAACAGACTAGATTTTCAAAGTTCACAGTAGCACTGCTCTTTTCCCGTATGACTAATCCTTGTTATTTAATTTGAGTTTCTAAGAAAGAAACAAAAAAAGGGAAAGAAGGTGCAAGAAGGCAGAAGACAACTGAATAAAAGTGAACTCATCCATCCACATGATTAATGAAGGCTATATTTACTGCTTTCACACTTAAAAAAAAAGACTTTTTGAGCTCAATGTGCTTTTCACTTGTCTGTGTGAAGAGAAACTCCTAAAATATACAATTGAGGGCACATTTAGTAGTTTCTCATTAAGGGGAAAGGATTAAATGTTCCTCATAAAAACATTATTTACATCTCAATAGTGCTAATAGCTGTTTTATGAATAGTGAGGGCAATTTCTTCAGGAAATCTATATTCCTTTGGAGTCCTATAGTCAACATTTTAAATTGCATAATTAATTTTATATCCTTGATTTTTTACTTTTGCAATCCTTGCAATTCTTTTGAAGGCTTCAGTCTTATAGTCAAGAAGACTGTGGCCAGATTGTTAAAATATTCAGCTCCCGTAGCAATGCTCCAGCCATCTGGAAGGATTTCTGATAGTCAGCAACTTGAGGTAGGAGCAGCTAACAATTAGACATGTCTGGTTCGTGGGTTTGTGTCTGTGCTGGGGTGGGGGCAGAGGGGGTCAGAAAAACATCCCTGTTGCACAGCATAGCCAAATTACATAGAAGCACAAAATGATAACTAAAAATAAAGATAAAATAAATCTCTCAAACTCCTCTTCTCTGAATTTCTTTGTAAATAATTTCATGTCAGAGGAATATATCACTGTTGGCAGACGTTGATATTTATGCATAATATTGGACTTTCTTCTATGTAAGTTTTGCCTTTGTTAAACCAAGAAAAATGATATTTTCATCTTTGGTTTTCTATTCGTCCTAACTTAACTAATCATGCACATTGTGGGAAAGGTCTTGGACACAGCATGACTAAAACAATTATCTTAACATTTACCTGTAAGTGGAATTTGTGTCAGAGTCTTCATTTTTTCTCCATTGATTAAAATAGTGGGCCCTACTTAGGAGCTCCTCGTGTGAATTGAAGCTTTAAGAGGTGAACTCTATTGGAATATGAATGGGAGCTCTACAGCACCAGTTCACTGCATGGAGCCAGGAAAGAGACAATTCCTTTCAATAGCTAAGTCTACATAGCACTAAATAAGCACAAATGCAGTAATCATTCCATTAATTTGATCAATACAGTCAACCAAACCAGACATAGGAGACCTCAGTGTGATCACACCCAGAGAAAATGGTCTGCATCAATCAAATTCACAGAATGACTAGGTAACCTTTACTTCTGCCAAGCAGGCCCAGCCCCAATATCTACATTTTGTGGCTCCCATTTTTTTCAAATGATGACATCATTGTCTACTTATTTCTATAAATACAACAAACAATAGCCAAACCTCTATTGATCAAAAGGCTTGGGTTTACAGAGAGATGACTTGAAGATAATGTCTTTTGCATCTTTTGATAGAGAATTAATATTTATATCCTACAGTCTGTTCTTTCCCCATAAGTAACATATTGAACGTCATCTGAACCTAAGATATGGACAAAAAAAAAAACGTGTCTAGGAAAGCGTTAAGACAACAATTTGTCTGACTCCTTCATTTCATTGCTGAAGAAACTGACGTACAGAAAAGTGAAGTATATTGATCAGGGACACAGCAAGTTAATGACAGAACTGGGAAACAAAGTCCAAGCTTTCTTCCAGGCCCATCGTAATACTTTCTTCCGTCATAATGCCTACTTCTTTTATGATTTAATATTATACAGTGTCATACATATGTTACAATAAAAATTATCTCACAATATGATGATATAGGAGACTAGGTTGAATGACTATTCGAACAAGTCATCGAAGTCATCCTTAACATGATCATTTCTCCTCCTTTGTCCGTTCCATGTGGTTTTGTAAGGTAAATGAGAAACCTGATTAGTTGAATTGTAATGTAACCCAGTCAGTGCCCATTCTTCAATTAAAAGTTGAAAGGGCTTACTTGTTTTAATACATATGCTTTAGAGGCAAAGATCCACTATACGTATGTATTCACTTTTTTTTTAAGTAGAAGAAAAATAAATCAATATGGGGAATGTACCTTCTACTGTAATATGAAAATCATGAGTTGCTGAACCCAAGAAATTGTTGGCTGTGCAGCGATAAATTCCTTTGTCCCGGTAGGAGACATTCTCTATCTTCAAAGTCTTGCCATAATTTTCTTTTGTTTCTCTTCCCTTTGGTAAATCACCACCCAATTTGTTCCAATCAACCTGTGGAGTTGGTCTGCAAGACAATAAATAAATGATAAACATTTTTTAAGTTACAAAATAAAACGTAAAGAACCCCACAGGACACATCCCTTATCATGTTGCTTTTACGTATGCACTCGGACTTCCTCTGAATAGCGTCAGCCTTCCCAGTGCACAGACCTGCACACCACCATCAGTGGCGAACACCAGGATCAAGTCCCTTTCATTGCAAGCTCCTTTAATAGTCTGCTTCCTCGGAAATCTTCTATTTCTTCTATTTCCTCCATTAAGAGGGCTAACTACAAGTAAGTGCTGAATAGCTGTGGCTAGATGAAGAATGGATAATTGGACCCATAGAAACATAGAAGATATTTTTCAAGTGGGAAATCTCCCGGTGGGTGGTTCGAAGTGGCCAGAAATAACAGCCCTCTTCCCCATATGAGTTTGAAAAATACGATAAAGTCAGACACAACAGTCAGCAGAGGGAAGCTGTGAGATCCCCTTTTAATCCCAGTGAAGCTGATATTGCAGAATGGGGCTGAGATATGAGAGTCAAATATGTTGGCTGGACCTAGAAACAGAGTATTTTAGGGCAAGGGGGCTCTGCAGCACAGACATTGCTGCCCAGGCGGCTTCTCATTCTATTGAGAAACAGAAGAAAAAGGAATGCACCATATCTCCCTTGCTTAGAAAGATGCGATCACCCAATCAGAACAAACAAATGAAAAAAGCAAAAACAAAACAAAAGTCAAACCGATAACCTGTCATACACCAAGAGGATAACTTTCTCCGCCTTAGTAGGGACAAAAATGAGTGAGGAATCAAGCCAGCTGGGTTTAAGAAAAATCCTGTCCCACGAAAGCAGACAAGTGGAGAAGTAGTGCTTTCTATGATTTAAATCTTGTGATTTAAAGATTATGTGGAAGGCAGTGAGGACTGATTTTAATTGATGAATGATGTTTTTTTCTCCTCTCTAGTTGGGTCATATGATTGAGTGGAAGAAACTTAATTTCGCTATTTTTATTGATGCCGCTTTTTCTTTCTCATCATATTTCTTATTATTAATAGTTGTAAGTTATTGAGTATGTTCCAAAACTGGGCATTATTATCATTTTACCAGTGAGAATTCTGAAGCTCCAAGAAGTTAGTTAATTTGCTTAAGATCACTGGGGTAATAAATGATATACTAAGAATTAAATTTGTCTGTCTCTAAACTTGTTCTTTTTGTCAATGTGTTCTATTATATTTGTACCTTTTCCATCCCATTTTTCCTTCTTAACTGTGTATTCTTGGAATATATGCTTGTAGCCAAATTAATTAGTTATGAGTTAATAATTGAACAATTACCTCATGTTGTTTGAGTAAATTATCTCAAATTGTTTGTATTGATAGGTAGTGGTTAAAACAAGTCAGTTATTATGCAAAAAAAATGTTGGAGGTAAAGATGAAGATCCATTAATTTACACACATCCACTCTCTTCCCCTGCTCTCAAGGCCCAAGTGCGTGCCTGCCTCACAATCCGGAACCACTACCTTATATTTTACCAGGCTTAGAGCACACGGCACACTTCGGTAGGAAATAGTAATGATGCTCAGACACGCAGTTATGAGAGGATATTAGCTATTAGCTTCCTGAGGACACCACCTAACAGGATGCATAACCCGAGTCTCCTAACCGCTTGCCTTTCATTCCATCTGTCAAAACGGCAATTTGCCAAATTACAGGCTGCTCTGGACCTTACTTGCTCCCAAACAGGAGTTTTTCATGAGTCTATGCTTTAATAGTGCAAGCATCTCATTTTTGCAAGATTTATTTTTGTCAGTCCTCAAAAACTAGTCTAATCCCCTACTACCTATCCTTTAGAAGAAGAGAATACAATGATTATCTCTAAGTATCAGGTGAACATGAGACATAAATTATCTGAAGACATAGCTATACCATTGCAAGAATGTCTAGCTATATTCTTGCCACATTTTATTTCCTCTTTTTTTTTAATTCAAGGAACATTTACTAACAGCATTTGAGCAATGAAACCTTGAGGGAAAATATACCATTTAATCCATTTTTATACACAAATATACACTATCTCATAATCTCAAACTTTTGTTCAAGTCCTGTCCAGCCAACTTTTATTCCTATACTTCCCTTGCCTACAATGTAGTATCTTGCAATAGAATGATACCTAGCTTAAAATCATGAATTTACAAAACAGAGAGAAAGCAGTCAGCAGGGGGAAGGCACCATATCCCCTTTCATCTTAATGAAGCTTTCACAAAGTGTGAACTGGTTCACAAACACACTCTTTCCACTGTGGAACTAACTATCTGCACTTCTTCCAGAGAACGAACACCTTTCTCTTCTGAACAAGATTCACAATATTGTTTAAACTATCCACAACTTCCACCTCAGTTACAGAAGCCATAGAATCTAAACTCCTCGACGGTAGTTTCGCTGTGCAAGTTTTCCTGTTTTAATTAATAGTATCAACATTTTCATTATTACTAAGCATTTACTGAAACATCTACTATACGCCGGTTCTTCAGATTCAGAGAAATTGCCATACTTTGTCCCTCCCCTGTAACTGAACAGCACAGTTCCTTCGGTTGAAACATGCTGAAGTAAGTTAAATTAGAGGTAGCCTAAGGTTCTGGAGACAGACAGGATAGATGCCCAGCTCCACTTCACACTAAGCTTGGAGAAGTGAATTCAAACCCCTGGCTTCATTTACCTAATTTGCAGATGAGACTAGTAATAGCCATGAAATGTGGTGAGGACAAAATGAGCTAATGTACAGAAAGTGCAAAACATAGTATCTGGCACATAATAAAGAGTGCAATGTCTCAGTTATAATTATTTTTGTTACTGCAGAATGTTTATGGTTTAAGAATTTGTTAGAAAATTTTTTTAAAGTATTCTAAAAATTTGGCAATGTATCACCTTCATCTGAAAGAGGACCAGATCAGATAGGATTACCCAACGCAAACCCAGTAGGAGTAAGAAGAAACCACTTCAGGTGAAAACCCTTCTGACAATGCACCAGGAATCTTCATGTCCCAAGGACAACAGATAGTTATCTCCACTGTCTTTTTATATACTGCTTCATGACATGGCATCTTCTAAAAAGCACATGAGAGCATTTCTACTATTTTGAAGACAAGCCAGGCAGCTGCCAGACAACTCAAGAGAGAAATTATGGCATGTATGGGGAACAAGAAAAGAGAATTACTGAAATGCTCGCCATGCCCAAAGAGTCAACCAAGAACACTGATGAATCCTGAAAGAATCTAATTTGTACCACTGTAAACACATATGAAGAAGAACAATAGAGCAGGTGGTTACCATCATGATTCAAACCAACCCTGCGGCTTTCATCTTCTCACATAATTCAGAGACCGGACTTCCCAAACAGAGGCCATGTCACGGCACATCTAATTTATGTGAATACACTTTGGCAAATAAGCACCCTGAATATTTTTGCTGGTGAAAGAGAAATTTTGCTTGAAGGAGAAATTTACAAAGCTTAGGGGTTGTAAATCCATTAAAATCTGCTCCTTTTCTTCATAATTCGGTTTAAAACTACTCATTAGGAATATATACTGAACTACTAATGAACACAATTTTTCAAATTTCAGATGCAAGTCCACCAACCAGACTCCTAGCCATATGGAGTTTGGTTAGTGGCTTAGAATTTGCAAACCCTTCAAACTGATCAGCCTGATCACTGTAATCAGGCTTACAAACTGATTACGTAAACTCAGGTACTGGGAATGTGCAATGTATTTTCCCATGGTATTCCCAACAGTAGGAACCCACATTTGATGGTAAGCAAGGAGGGATGGTGGTAGGAAACAGGCAAACTTGTATGACCAAGTATTAAATAAAATGGTTCTTGTTTACATAGACTTATGAGAGTTATTCAATAAATGTAGCAATTTCAAGAGGTGACCAAGTAAAGTTTCCTTAGGGTTTCTTTGGAGGATGTGGAAATGTGCACTGCTTTTTCAGATGTGAAAAAGTTCAGTTAATTATATTTTGATGGGAAATTCTCTTAAATTACATGGTCTGGACCTCCTTGTGCACAAAGGCAGCAGGGTGAAATAATAGATAAATAGAGCTCCTTGGAACCTGAAAAAGGAGCAGAGCTCATAGCATAACAAGCAGGAGTGGGACAAGCATCAGAGACATAAAAACCCGGCACCAATAGCAAAGGGCTGACTACTAACAACCTCATGCTGTAAGGATAGCATCCCCCTATTGACTCAGCTAAGGAGAATGTTGTCATTGTCACCTCCATTCACACTACCACAAATTGACAGAGCGATCTAATTATACATCAGTCTCAGTCACAGCCTGAAATCTGTAGAGTGAAGTGCAAATTGCTTCCTCCAGAAATGTAGTAACAGGATATTTTTTTTAAGAAATCATTTTAAAACGTGTCTGCAAGCACATGCTTACGTTACACCTTATTCTTTACAGAACTGGCTGGACAAAGTCAGGCACAGGGGTCAAGTTACTCACAGGCCTTCAGCAAAACACTCAAGCAGTAGGGTTTCTCCTTTGAGGATGGTAAGTGAAGATTCACCGCCACTCTCAGGAGGAGGCAACAGCAGTCTGGGCTTTCTTTGCTTGATTGAATTTGCTATAAAACAGAACACAAAAACTCGTATTTTTTCAAACTAAAAGAGTTAAAATTCTTTGGCACTAAATCTTTCTTAAAACATACTTAAACATATGTATCTATGAGTATGTGTATATTTATATATATATATATCTGTGTATATGTATGTATTTATATATACACACACACACTTCACACATTTTAATACATTTCCATTTAAATAGACTCCCCTCTTGCCATGAAGCATGGATTTTCCCTCAGATTCATTAACTAAGGGTAGCACCAAGTTTTATGAAGGTTATGATTTAAACCACATCTTCAAATTCAGAAGCTCAAACATGGTTCAAGATAATTAATTTCTTGATGAAAGCCCCTAAGTTAATGATAGCCTATGATTTTATATTCTACCCTTTAGTCATACCTGGTCATGTTTGATGGCTGTGTACTTTTATTTAATTTAATATGCCTAAATATTTGATAATATTCTTTTTACAATACAGCTTCCTGGGCCCTGAACCCAGAAATTCTGATTCAGGAAGCCTCTGGGGGACATCAACCATCTACGAACTTATTAAGCTCTTCAGGTGACTCTACTTAAAGTCTCAGCCCCTCAAAGATAATCACTCTTGTAGGGGATGATCAGCAAGCACGGCCACTGACTGCATATGGAAATGTCCCATTTCTTGCATTTTTAAGAATACTTTTCAAACACAAGGGCAAATTAGGAGACTTTCATTTTCAATGCACATTCTGATTTCATTTCCAAATGTTCACAAAATTGTTTTCTGCATCCAATGTCAACATGATTGGACATGATATGAAAAGAGTAAACAGCTGACATTCTGTTATAAGAGTAGGGGAATGAAAGGCGCAAGTAGCAGAGTATCCCTTGCTATAGCTTCCTTACAAGTGTTCATTTATTGAAAGGTAATTTTTGAACATGCACTATGCGCAATGACGTTTATTGAGTGCTGTGAAGATACAATATATATGTTTGAGTTATTGACCTCAAAATAATGTTGAGGACGCATGCTTAATCAGTCCACCTTCAAACTGAGGGTGCACCAAGAGGAGCTGCCATCCGGTCCTGTGATGTTGTGAGTGTATTAGATATCTAAGATAGGTCATTGGTCCCAATGATAGAAGGGATATTTGTTGCACTCATGTAAATGCTTCTTCTCACTACAGAGAAACAGCCTATTATATCATTCAGGTTTACTCAGCCATCTTCCACAGAATACTAGCTCTGTTGGATGTTCTATGGGAAAAAATTTAAAAGATTTCATAACAGATGAGTTTGGAAAATGCTGCAAACTATATTTTTTTCTCAGAGAGTCACAATGGACAACTGCATGTTAAGTATTCTGAGAAACTTACAAGAAAAAATTTTAACTTTCTTAAGCCCAGTGCTTTCTCAACTTCTGTTGACACACAACCATTTCTTTTTCCTTTCTTTGTGTAACAACTATCATCCAAAATGTTTACCAACCATCAGAGACATTTTGGAAAACCCAAAATAATTACTTCAGTAAAGATATATAGGTATATATTACATATATGTGTGTCTATTATATATGTTAATTATATCATATATAAATATAAAGTTACATTATATAGTTATCTATTTATAAATAT